>NC_060121.1:976499237-977124237 GCF_021461395.2 Schistocerca americana
CGAGCAATACTTCGAGGAGATTGGGTAGCGGGCCAGTGCTGCTTGCTACGGAGAAATTCTTTAGAAAACTGCGTTGGGGAATTTCCAGATGGATACAAACAGGCCAGCGATGCAGGTGATCGTGTGAAATGCCCGTGGTATGCTCGTTATGTATGCGTGTAACTTTTAAGCAGGAGCAAAATGTCTGATTGGCTGGAATAAACTCAGAAGGAGTAGAAAGGGACGAAATAACGACGCAGTTTAAAAGTAGGCCCCTGGCGATTGGCAGAGGTAGTTTCCACAAGATAAAAGGAACACTCCCATTGGTCTGAAAAAGTCGTGACATGAAACACGAAAGGACACAGGTGGGGCACAGTTTGCTATGAAAGACACTAGCCCAAAATCTTTGGGCACTCTCCTCTGAACCAGCATCGAGTGTAGAACAGGGCGCATCATGCTCTGTATGGCGCCAAAAGAAACATTTAGTGTGAACACTGTGTTCACTTCAGCTGACATTCAACTAGAAATTATCTGAAGAGTCGTTGAGTTCCGAAAGCGGCGAAACGAAACAGCCACATAGTTAATTGTTCTTGCGAGAACTGAGAGGACATTGTAGTATACACGCTGCTCCGTCTGTGCATGTGTATATCGCCATATTTCCAGACTAGGGATGAGTGCATGTTCTCTCGCCTAAGAAGAAACATAGGACACTTTCTGCTGATAAAATCAGTAAAGACTTTGAGTAGCTTTTTTACAGGATTTTCAGAGGGCGAGAGCAGATCTGGAGCTGACAGCTCATCGCAGCTAAGGTAAATGCCACTGGCAGAGGCGTAAACTTCTAGGTTCACCGGCTTGTATCCACTGTGAACTCGAGCAACCTTGAGTAATCTCTTGCTAATGTTGTCACAAAAACTAACCATCCTTCGTAGACTTGATTGTCATGATAGTAGTACCGAACTTAGAACCAGAATCGGATGATTTGTCGTAATATTGGCCAACTCCAGCTTGTAGGGAACCTTCTATTTAAGTTTTATATTGTTGTATTCAGTGTAATTTCGCCTAAACAGGACGTAATCCGTTATCTTGACAACTGTCCTAACATTGTCCTGTCACATTATATGTAAATTCGTGTACTTCTTTGACAAAAATTCTGAAATTAAACAAATTGTTTACAGCTAAAGACCGATGTGCTCTGTCATAGAGTAAGGGTCCACCCCTAACACCAGTCATTTATTCTATAGATGCTAATGCACACACAGGGTATTTTTGCTGATGTCTGACAAATGTGGATTGTAGTGAAGTGTCAAAAAATGGCGACCCTGCCAGGATGGCAGTTGGTCTGCTAGGATGGCAATTAGTCAAATTAGAAAGAGTAATTAGAACTTGATATTGAGAAAACAATTTTTATTTTGAGAAACATAAAAGTGACAAGGGTACTCAATGTATGTGTCTGCATAGTGGTCAGATTACTGTTAATGTGTGATCCACGGAGCAGAAAAGTTGTATTAACGAGTAAACAAAAATTTTTGTGGTTTGTGTAAAAGTAGTTTGTGTATGACATTTATGGCACGTGCAAAGTTATTCAGGGCGTTGTTGAGTTGGTTTGAATACCCAATAACAGTGAATGGCGTTACTAATGATATGTTAAACGCAAAAGAGACTTTCTGTGACATTTTGGAGATGTGTCTGGTCATATAACGTCATGTTGACTAGAGCTCAGGCTCGCGCAAATCGTGAAAGACAGAGGTTAGACGGTCTGAGATGGCGGAAGGACGTAGATCATATTATATAGGACAAACTGAAGATCTTAATAGGATCACGAAACCGCGCATGAATTGGCAATGCATAAGGAATGGTGGCAGTTTCGCGATCAGTATCTCAAATTGCGACCGTACAAAACAGATGACGGATCTAATGGTTCGGACACAAAATAAGAGGACGTGCAACTTGGGTATGTTGAACCAAATGTTGTAATTCTGAATCAAACGGGACAGTTTCCTACGGAAAGAATGTGTGTAAGTGCGTCAGCACTATGCACAGAAGTCGGTGAGGCGTCACGTGAAAGACGCGAATGGCAAAATTTACACCAAATGGTGACAGATGACGATGGCGAAGATTCTGATAGTGTGTTCGCAATGTTGAAGCAACTCACTGTTGTTGTCGAGCAAACTAATGCAGGGTTACCAGACTTAAAAACCGAAACGGCGAACTTAAAAACAGGAACGGTGAATTTAAAAACAGATACAAATGCAGGGTTAGCATACTTAAAAACAGAAATAAATGCAGGATTAGCAGATTTAAAAACAGAAACAAATGTTGCTTTAAATGGTCTCAAATTTGAAACCAATGCGGGGTTCGAAAAAGTCCGCAAACATTAGAAAAAGATACGAACAGAAGTTAATGAACAGTTTATTGATAATCGGAAAGAGGGGAGAGAATCGTGCGAACTAGTTCAATCGCTTATGGCCGATCAGAAAAAAAAGCCTACTGACATTGGCCAGTTGCAGGATTCAGTGCCTAATGTCAACCAAATAGTTGATAATTTAGCACATAAGGCGTCTGGTAGGGCGCCACAAATCGTGGAAGAACTCAATGTCAGAAAATGTGTCACGCGAGCCGCGTTAAAAAGATTTTATACACGCATTGTAAACTTCGTCTCGAAAAATAAGCAGCAGTATGAACAGCTTGGTACAGAACTGAAACAATGTATCGAGAACCGTACAGAAAGCAGTAGGGAGATGACGGAATTGGTAGTACCATCCTATATAGTGGTGGAAAAAAATCCAGAGGTTACCAAGTCCGTTATGCAATCGTCCGTGTCAGATGCGGAAACACAAAAAAGTCATGAGATTCCACTTGTATGCCCACAAGATCTTGCGTCAGTATTTTCCGATCCGAAACAGAAGCAAATTGTAGGCGAACAGTTGAGACAGGTAAGCCAAGCAGGAAAAGTGTGTCACAGCAGGTAATGATGCGAGAAGCGATAACTGCGCGCATGGCAACAGAACGGCAGCCGACCCTCCGAACGTACGTGAATGACGCGATAACAAAGAATTTCACTGCGCCACACATACCAAATTCTCAATTTACAAGTTACAATACAACAGACCATATACCGCAGGGCAATATGAAGCAAGTACAAAGACAAAACACTGAGCCAGTAACGGGAAATTTAAATGTATCTGCCAGTCTGATACGTGAGGAACGGTACGGTCTAGTTAACTGCACACCACTGCGTAGATGCGATGCTAGGTGGTGGTCAAAAATATGTCGCCTCAGGATCCAAATGGGTAGAATGAATAAAGGAAACATGATGCAGTTGAAGGGAACGGAAAATGTTGCGAAAACATAAACGCCATATGGTGCAATAGAAAAATTTGACAATGATCAATTCTTGACAGTCAGAAAATTCCCACATTACAGAGGAAACGGCAACAGATTACACCCCCGCACGTTTATACATCAATTCCAAATCGGTTTACCAGAGCAATGGGCACTTAGGGACAAACTTGATTTCATTTGCTGCTCATATGGAAGGCGCAATAGCGGAAACCATACAAAGAGTCGCTGCAAACTGTCAGTGGTGTGAACAATTTAAGTCTGCATTCTTGGAGCGATACTGGTCCACGGAAACCCAAAATAGGATAAAGTATGAATTGTTGCAGAAGGAGTCATTTGAAAATTCGGAAGAAAAGAAGCCAGTTAGATTTCTTGAGGAAATGACGAAAAAGAATCAGTGTTTAGAGAATCCGTACAGTGATGGGGAACTGACAGTATTGGAACAAGGGTGATTTTGGCACAAAGTACCTTTATGCAAGATGGTGGCGATGACGTCATCCAAGATGGCGGCGATGACGTCATCCAAGATAGCGGTCGTGACGCCAGTCAAGATGGCGGATTTTGGCTGGAAGTTCGAATTTTGGCGGGAAAGTGCCACGCCCCCCTCCTCATAAAAATGGCGCGAAGTTCAAATTCCAACATGATAATGCGTCACACCCCACATATCACTACTAAGCAAAGAAAATGGCGGGAAAAAGGACGTGTCTTTATTATGTAACGAATTTCAAGTACGTGTGTTCTTCACTGGGTCTGTACGCCGACTGACTTAGTTCATATCGTCTCCAGCAGAGCACCATCGTGACATCAGACCATGACGTAAGTACCACTATTCAGGATGGCCGCACCCAGTGTATCCACAACGTGGCTTGGTACACAGAGGACGCTGTCTTGATGTCAGCTGATGACGTGAGTACCATTATCCAAGATGGCGGCCATTTTTTTTTTCGCCACTCAGATGACCAGAATTGGTGGTGCACCATCAGTCTTTGCTGAGCTGTTGTCATATGTTCTATCATCGAGATGAATGTGAAGGATAGAGCAGCTTTCAATAGCTGCATAACATGTAGACATTCGAGGGAGGACTGTAGCCACAGTTCACTAAATCTCGTATGGAAGTGTATGATAATGGAGGAGTGTAGGAGGAATAAGTACAAGAATTCTGTTCAGCAGATTTCGGCAATGCAGAGGGATGGAGCCAGGATGCATATTGTAACCAGCACATGCTCATGCTCATGCAAAAACTGCCGAGATATTCATCATGAAGCATTCACTCTCCCAAAACAGAAGAGACGTCCAGTTGATGTCAATTCACTTCGGTCTAAGCATATTCGTATACTCCATATATACCATTTAAGATCAGCTGCCCACCACCTCATCCTCATGACTGTGCCGAATGTGTTCTATTGATGAGTTGTTGGTGTTTGAGTGGGATGAGTTTAACAGCTATGTTGTTTGTAAGCATACAGCCGAGGACTGCCCCCATAGCCTCCTACATGCGGAATGGAAGCGCGCATTAATGCTTGAACATATGATGAGGGTGAATACGGTCCTGCAAAAAAATGTGTTGCAGCGAGATGCATTAAAGATACATCACCCATCTCATGGAAACATCTACTATTGTTCGAACTGTCTGCCTTTTCTAAAAGCACCATGTAAGCTCCCAGCCCACAAGAGACGCCTGCCTCCAATCCAGCAGACCAAAGAACTGATCTAGTTCACGAGCTTACAGCTAGAGGGCGCTTCGATAGGTCATGTGATCACACGATTTAGCCAATATGAACATGGCATCATGATGACGTAGGTGGATGGTATAGGAGGAGGACTGAGCAGCTGCTCGATCTCTGTTCAGGTCAGTCAGTCAGTTAAGATGAAGCGTCAGTCACCACAGCAGCAGCAGTAGCAGCACCAGAATAGGAGGAAGCAGCAGAAAAGTAAGTAACCAATATCTATTTCCCAAAATTATTATTATTATTATTATTTCTGTAGCAGCAGCATATTATGCTTATGAATATTCTTCTCTGCCCACTAGCTTCACCCGTAATGTCAGAATCAGCAGGTTCCAACCTGCCGGGGCCCTCACACGTGGTGACCTCAGACTC
Organism: Schistocerca americana; assembly: GCF_021461395.2. Classification (NCBI taxonomy): domain Eukaryota; kingdom Metazoa; phylum Arthropoda; class Insecta; order Orthoptera; family Acrididae; genus Schistocerca; species Schistocerca americana. The sequence continues at coordinate 976,504,655 of NC_060121.1, forward strand.
TTCGACGCAGGATCCTGTAGTACAGCTTCTCAGCATGCTGGAGCAGCATAACGAGGTGCTAATGTCAGTGCCAGAGACTGCGTTTGAGGCAGCTTCACAGTACTGGACTCCTTCGTACGCGCCGTCCATTGATCATCACACAAGAGATGTTCAACCATCAGTGCAAGAACAGCATGCTAAACACGCTGGTGTGGATGTTGTGGATGAGAAGATACCGATCCCCAGTGCACCAAGCTTTACTGTTCGCCTCATGCTATGTGTTAACAGTTAATGGTTCAAGCGTCCTCATGCAGGCCTTGAAATTTCACATGGCGGTAGCCTGTCAACTGTGTTAGTGCTCGAAAATGTAAGCAAAAATATTAAAGTTAGGTTTTCTGACTATGAGTGAGATGAACTCTGTCGTGTAAAAACATACATCAAGAAGCATATGACTATCGAATATGCTCCATCCCACTTCTATCAGGACACGTACTATGACAGTCTGACTGTGAGTATTCTATCAATGTATGACGATGCTACACTAAGAATTAAAAGTGCTGAGGGTCATAGTATTTTCATGCAGCACTCGACTATTGATAATTATTCAATCTAGACATGGAAGTAACTAGTACAATAGAGAGACTAAATAGATAGCGCCCATATGTTCAACTGTATACAGTGACATCATTAACTGGCTTCACACATGTAACATTCACATAGAAGATATGGATAATTGTTTTAGTACCTATGTAACTGCAGTGCCGAATTCTTGTGCTATTCCTCGACTAGGTGTTGAAAATGTTGAACTCAAATTTACTGACGGAATACAAGGCTATTGCAATGCGCCTATAACATTACGAGATATACTTGCTGAATTTGAGGGATATAAGAAGCAGCCATTTTCGAAATACAGTACTCCCTCACTGTTTAAAAAAGAATGAACTTATTGTTTTCCATGCTGATCATAATTGTATATCTTGAATAAATAAATACATTTATAATCTTAAATTTCTCTTTGTTTTTTTTATTTCTCTAGACAAAGATGTCACATACGTTAATCCACGTTAGTATACATTTATGTATGTATACGTTAATGTATGTCACACTCTTCCTTTAAATATACCACTTGGAGTTCATTCTATCGTGTAGCCATTGTAGCTCAGTTGGTAAGGTGCCCGCACTATAGTGGCTACACACATATATTATTCATCATATAAAAGCCTATTGCACGCCAGTACCTAACACAGTAGGTATCATGGCAGGCTGGGTGAAGACCCTCGCTGCAAGGACTTTGTTGTAGGTAACTGGTCCTGTGATGATGACCAAGACCAGGAGACCAATAATAAGAGGAAGAATGGACCACTCCTTCCTGACAGCATACAGCGATAATTGTAGGCCCTTCCAACTGTGGTAAGACAAATGTCCTCATGGCTCTGTTAATGCACATAGACAGAGTCTACTTCGAGCACCTTTTCGTCGTCTCCAATACACTCTTTCAACCCAAGTACCAGTTACTGCAGAAAATATTAGATGGGGTAGATGGTGTAACATGCAGAGCATTCAGTGAAAGCTGCGGCATCCCCCCATCTGAAGAGGTAAAGCCTAACACTGTCTTCATATTTGACAATGTGGCTGTTGAAAAGCAGGATCAAATCCGTAGATATTTCTGCTCTGGTCGTCATATGGGTGTTGACGTATTTTATCTGACTCAGACGTATTCCAGTATCTCAAAACAGTTGGTGAGGGATAACGCCAACCTCATTATAGCCTTCAAACAAGACAATCTCAATTTAAAACACATTTACCAGGCTCATGTAGGGACCGACATGTCATACAATGAATTTGTAAAGATATGCGCTGATTGTTGGAACCACTCACAATATGGGTTTCTCGATATTGATAAAAGCCGTAAACTGAATGACGGTAGGTATAGCTGCAACTTCCAGGAATTTGTCCATATATAAACGTGCAAAATAGCTGACTGCGTCAGTAGACACTACACCATGGACAAATTCGCACGCATGGCGGATGCTCAGTCTGAGAGGTTAGGTGTGTATAGACAGAATGCTCGCATGTACAACGATATGAAATTTAAGAGTCTTGAGGGAAGACTGAGTAAGGTTGTTTGGGAATTAAAGGACACTCAGGAATTTCTTGCCCTTAACCAAATCGGCTAGAGAATAGAATTAGCGCAATTGAGGGGAAGATAGAAGGTGAGGTTGTTGCTATTGAAGAAGGAGATGTAACAAACAAGAAGAAGAACAACAACAAAGCATATACACTCCTGAAAATGGAAAAAAGAACACATAGACACCGGTGTGTCAGAACCACCAACTTGCTCCGGACACTGCGAGAGGGCTGTACAAGCAATGATCACACGCACGGCACAGCGGACACACCAGGAACCGCGGTGTTGGCCGTCGAATGGCGCTAGCTGCGCAGCATTTGTGCACCGCCGCCGTCAGTGTCAGCCAGTTTGCCGTGGTATACGGAGCTCCATCGCAGTCTTTAACACTGGTAGCATGCCGCGACAGCGTGGACGTGAACCGTATGTGCAGTTGACGGACTTTGAGCGAGGGCGTATAGTGGGCATGCGGGAGGCCGGGTGGACGTACCGCCGAATTGCTCAACACGTGGGGCGTGAGGTCTCCACAGCACATCGATGTTGTCGCCAGTGGTCGGCGGAAGGTGCACGTGCCCGTCGACCTGGGACCGGACCGCAGCGACGCACGGATGCACGCCAAGACTGTAGGATCCTACACAGTGCCGTAGGGGACCGCACCGCCACTTCCCAGCAAATTAGGGACACTGTTGCTCCTGGGGTATCGGCGAGGACCATTCGCAACCGTCTCCATGAAGCTGGGCTACGGTCCCGCACACCGTTAGGCCGTCTTCCACTCACGCCCCAACATCGTGCAGCCCGCCTCCAGTGGTGTCGCGACAGGCGTGAATGGAGGGACGAATGGAGACGTGTCGTCTTCAGCGATGAGAGTCGCTTCTGCCTTGGTGCCAATGATGGTCGTATGCGTGTTTGGCGCCGTGCAGGTGAGCGCCACAATCAGGACTGCATACGACCGAGGCACACAGGGCCAACACCCGGCATCATGGTGTGGGGAGCGATCTCCTACACTGGCCGTACACCACTGGTGATCGTCGAGGGGACACTGAATAGTGCACGGTACATCCAAACCGTCATCGAACCCATCGTTCTACCATTCCTAGATCGGCAAGGAAACTTGCTGTTCCAACAGGACAATGCACGTCCGCATGTATCCCGTGCCACCCAACGTGCTCTGGAAGGTGTAAGTCAACTACCCTGGCCAGCAAGATCTCCGGATCTGTCCCCCATTGAGCATGTTTGGGACTGGATGAAGCGTCGTCTCACGCGGTCTGCACGTCCAGCACGAACGCTGGTCCAACTGAGGAGCCAGGTGGAAATGGCATGGCAAGCCGTTCCACAGGACTACATCCAGCATCTCTACGATCGTCTCCATGGGAGAATAGCAGCCTGCATTGCTGCGAAAGGTGGATATACACTGTACTAGTGCCGGCATTGTGCATGCTCTGTTGCCTGTGTCTATGTGCCTGTGGTTCTGTCAGTGTGATCATGTGATGTATCTGACCCCAGGAATGTGTCAATAAAGTTTCCCCTTCCTGGAACAATGAATTCACGGTGTTCTTATTTCAATTTCCAGGAGTGTATAAAACCGCGTGATATGCAGAGCTCTGATTAGTATGCTCCGAGATTTCGACAAAGCGTAAAGTCATTCAGGCGCGCAAAGCAGTTCGAGAAAAATTACGTTTGCTGAGGTTGGAACATATGGATCGCGAGCAAACACTAAGAGAAGCTTTTAAAGTTGTTACCGAATCTGTCAGTAAGATGGCTTCGCGTGACAATGATTCAGTCGAAGAATTCACCAACCAGTATGGGACGGGTAAGATAAATAGAACATTTGGTGTCAGCAGGGAGAGACCGTACATGCTAGGCTCTCAAACTATAGCTCTATCCTATAGCACAATACGCATCGGGGATACAGAGCTTAAAAGAACACCTGGCTTAATGAATCTAATCTTCATAAGGCCCTAAAAAAACTTAAAATACGCTAGCAATGATTGCAAAGTGTATGGTGAAATACTACAATTGACTAAGCTGCATAAAAATCCTGACAGAACACTGAGAAACCCGCAAAACTCTAAATACACAACCATTATACAACCTTTACTGAATGAGCAACCTAAAAGCAGGGATCCATTGGGTGGCGTATGTTAAGAAAAGTGCAAATACAGTACAATATTTCGATTCATTTGGGGATTTACAGCGGCCTGAAGAATTACAATGCTATTTCACCAGCAAAAGACATGTCTTCTACAATTTCCGGCGATATCAGAACTTTAACACATACCTGTGTGGGCATCTCTGCGTTATGTTACTCATCACAGTCATTGAAAATTAGCCTTCGCCCGCATCAGCGAACCTCTGGAATGCGTGCTATATTTAGACCGAGCAGTGAGAAGTCTGGTTCAAATGGTTCATATGGCTCTGAGCTCTATGGGACTTAACATCTGATGTCATCAGTCCCTCAGAACTTAGAACTATTTAAACCTAACTAACCCAAGGACATCACACACATTCATGCCCGAGGCAGGATTCGAACCTGCGACCGTAGCGGTCTCGCGGTTCCAGACTGAAGCGCCTAGAACCACTCGGCCACTCCGGCCGGCTGAGAAGTCTGTAATACGCGCTTTCTCCTCTCCTCGTTAGAACCGGTGTGTGAACATCTACACATATAAAAGAGCCATCATTGAACGCACGCCCATCATTTGATGTTTAGATGCAATGTCGTACACTCTGACTTTAAAAGAGTGACGATCAGTACTACGTGCAAATTACTTTCCGCCGATTGATTTAAGTGCAGGGGACTCGAATATTGCTCTGATTGGTCTGGAGACGTATAACAGCATTCCAAATATCACAAAGAGCAACAATAAACTGCATCTCGAAATTGACGGTCGGAAGGAGATTCCACAAATACAACCTGGTGCCTACGATATTGATGATTTGAGCGAAGTCTTAAAACAGTCAGGAAAAGGTATTGAACTAAGGGCAAACATTAATACCCTTAAATCTGAAATACGGACAGAGAGTGCTACGACCCACTTTAGACAGAGAGATTCAATAGGTCCATTGCTAGGTTTTGCAAAGGATCGTGTTTTGGTGAAGGACGCCAGTAAATTTTACGCATCGGATCAAGATTCTTACCAGATAGGACTGACTGAGTACACCGAAAAAGTTCCAAGAAAGGCAGCACATTTTGTATTATCGCGAAATATGGGGGAGAGTGTCACAGAAATGATACAGGATTTGGGATGGACATCATTAAAAGAAAGGCGTTTTTCGTTGCGACGGAATCTTCTCACGAAATTCCAACCACCAACTTTCTCCTCCGAATTTGAAAATATTTTGTTGACACCGACTTCCATAGGGAGGAACCATCAGCAAGATAAAATAAGGGAAATCAGAGCTCGCACAGAAAGATATAGGTGTTCATTCTTCCCGCGCGCTATACGAGACTGGAATAACAGAGAATAGTGAAGGTGGTTCGATGAACCCTCTGCCAGGCACTTAAATGTGATTTGCAGAGTATCCATGAAGATGTAGATGCAGAAGCTGTAGATATACTTCCAGTCAGCACAATCCACATTGAGTGCAATATTGCCACAAACTCATTCTTCAACGATAAGTTGATTCACTCAATTTATGGATTCTTCCCTACAGTCGGTAGTGGGTATAAAATAGTGCAAGCCCCCACAAACGCTATAACTGCATATTGTTGACCTGTGTAATCAGCTTGTTAACTTTTGAGGAGAAGAGATCATTGTACGCTTGCATCTAAGGCGAGATGGGAGTAAGGTATAAAGCTAGCACACGGAGCTCACAAACGATCAGTGTATCGCAGAAGTGCAAGGTGACAACACACCTTAATTACGAATTCCTTATTTCAGCAGGTTTCAAACCGCAAAATGACGTCGCTCAACGTGACTCAGTCAGCAGAGTATGATGATCGAATTATACATCATGAATACCACTCACACAAACCCTACGCTTCAAGCACATTTAACAAAAATGATGAAATTAGAATTGTTATCCAGCATCAGGAGGCCGTAACAATGCCTTCAAGAGTTTCCTGTATCTGGGCTGTACATTTAAGAAAGCTGATGGCACTGCGGTGACTCTCTCGAAGCTCACGTGAAATGCTCTGGCATTCCTGTTTCAAGAGATACGTTAGGAACTTAACGGTATCGACATCGATTGCACACGCAATGTCGGCATAACGTCAAACCTTAAGATGTACGTTTCACCCTCGGCCTCTGATTCAAACAGCTTTGAAATGCGGGATGGTTTATAGATGCGCCAGATGGTGAGGGGCGATACAGCCGATTTACCGCATGCCTGCCGCTAAAAATGCTTATGGCTTATTTTCAGGACGTGCAGCGAATTATTATGAACGCTAAACTGGAGCTTATTTTGGTGCGGAGTGCAAGTGACGCAAATTCATTCTTTCAAACAGCTGCAGACAATGTTCAAATTAAGATTAATAGTATACAGGGTGTTACAAAAAGGTACGGCCAAACTTTCAGGAAACATTCCTCACACACAAATAAAGAAAAGGTGTTATGCGGACATGTGTCCGGAAACGCTTTGTAAGTAGGCTGTTTAGGTTTTTTTATTGGTAACGCCACCTCTGTATGAAAATCACTGGCTGTGCTGTGTGCAGTCTGTGGCTGCTTTGCATTGTTGTAATACTCGCCATTGTAGTGTTGGGCAGCTGGCTGTTAACAGCGCGTAGCGTTGCGCAGTTGGAGGTGAGCCGCCAGCAGTGGTGGATGTGGGGAGAGAGATGGCGGAGTTTTGTAATTTGTCATGAACCGCTATATATATTATGACTATTAAGGTAAATACATTGTTTATTCTCGATTAATATCTTTCATTTGCTAACTATCCCTATCAGTAGTTAGTGCCTTCCGTAGTTTGAATCTTTTATTTAGCTGGCAGTAGTGGTGCTAGCTGTATTGCAGTAGTTCGAGTAACCAAGATTTTTGTGAGGTAAGTGATTTGTGAAACGTATAGGTTAATGTTAGTCAGGGCCATTCTTTTGTAGGGATTTCTGAAAGTCAGATTGCGTTGCGCTAAAAATATTGTGTGTCAGGATAAGCACAGTCCTGTACAATTTTTCTAAGGGGACGTTTCATATGTCGACCCTTAGCCGAGGATACCTGACGGGAATCTTCTGATTTTTTCTTGTACTTTGTGTAATTAGTGTAGATTTTGTTTATTTCTGGCGCGTAATTGTAGAGAGATGTTAGAGCTCATTTTAGTTTCTTCCATCTACGCTCAATGGAGCACGTTATCATGATTTCATGTGGGATACTCTACCTGTGCTGCTAGAACATGTGCCTTTACAAGTACGACACAACATGTGGTTCATGCACGATGGAGCTCCTGCACATTTCAGTCGAAGTGTTCGTGCGCTTCTCAACAACAGATTCGGTGACCGATGGATTGGTAGAGGCGGACCAATTCCGTGGCCTCCACGCTCTCCTGACCTCAACCCTCTTGACTTTCATTTATGGGGTCATTTGAAAGCTCTTGTCTACGCAACCCCGGTACCAAATGTAGAGACTCCTCGTGCTCGTATTGTGGACGGCTGTGATACAATACGCCATTCTGCAGGGCTGCATCAGCGCATCAGGGATTCCATGCGACGGAGGGTGGATGCATGTATCCTCGCTAACGGAGGACATTTTGAACATTTCCTATAACAAAGTGTTTGAAGTCATGCTGGTACGTTCTGTTGCCAGACTGTATGTGATTTGAAGAGAAGTAATAAAATGAACTCTAATATGGAAAGTAAGCGTTTCCGGACACATGTCCACATAACATATTTTCTTTCTTTGTGTGTGAGGAATGTTTCCTGAAAGTTTGGCCGTACCTTTTTGTAACACCCTGTAGTATGGAAAATGCCTCACATCACTGTTGTTGACGAGGAAGGCTTGAAGCTTTTAAAAGTTCTGAATGCCGGCATCTATGTACCACTAACCTATCGATCCTGGGAACTCTTTGAATAGTTCTACCTACAGCATGAACTCATACTTAGGCTATTAAAACATCAGTACAGTTGGAAGCACCGCAGTTCATCATAATCGCATTTCAAACTCATAGGCGTGGGAATGTATCAAAGGACTCAACTGAAGTTGACTACTGCAAGTTAACTAAAGCCAGAGTCTACCTGAATTCCGAATACTACCCATACGAGAATCTACATCCACGGTGGGACAGCAGTGTATACAGTCTGGCATTTGACATGTATGCGAGATTCCGAGCATCTTACTATGAAGGCGTTGAAAATGAAGGATGCCGACTCAGCCCATAGAGCTTCAAGAAGCTAGCACCAATAATCGTGATTGACTGTTCAAAACAGAATGAGATAATTAAAACAGGGCCTGTAGATGTACGGATTGAATTTGAATCTTCAACAAACTCCCCAGATCACACTGCAGCATATGCTCTAGTTCTACATGATTGTGTTGTTAACTACTGCCCTATCACTGGTGTAGTGCAACGAATTGTATAAATTAATAGGCGCTCTGCTAGCTCTAAGGCAGATCACGATGTTACCCCAAGGTTTGGGGATCGTAGCTGACGTTCAAGGATTTTACTACGATGAAAGCAGGTGATTCATAATTAAAGACTGTGCATTAACAGCATTTACACAAAGTGATGGAATAATAGGAACATTTGCATCAAGGGTTGCATGGCCGAAACCATTCAAGGATGTGAAGTGCATTAAAACATGTAGAGGTGCAGGTTAACACACTTCTATCATGGAATTCACTGGGATGACCCTGGCATTTCTTATAAAGATTTGGTGCGAGTGCTCCGAGTATTTGATCACAAGGAGACAATCATCTACGAGGGATATCCACAAAGTACATTACGTTTTGGAATTAATTAATAATTTTTTTTGATAAAAAGAGTGATGGTGATTGAGGGGTGAATAATAACAAAATTCTACATTTTTACAATAAAATAAGTGAATTTATCATGGAATTCAGAATTTTTTTTAACAGTGTTTGCCAAATATTAATTTACAGTGAGATGATTCAGTTTTCTCATTTCTATATGAGTTTACAGATACATGATTGGTTTTTGACGAAAAATATCAACCTTATGCTGTTTGAAGATACGTGTTCAACGTTTTACATTATTCAGAAATATAAGCATTCTCCTTATATATATATATATATATATATATATATATATATATATATATATATATATATATATATACTGGGTGATCAAAAAGTCAGTATAAATTTGAAAACTGAATAAATCACGGAATAATGTAGATAGAGAGGTACAGATTGACAAACATGCTTGGAATGACATGGAGTTTTATTACAACCAAAAAATACAAACGTTCAAATAATGTCCGACAGATGGCGCTTCATCTGATCAGAATAGCAATAATTAGCATAACAAAGTAAGACAAAGCAAAGATGATGTTCTTTGCAGGAAATGCTCAATATTTCCACCATCATTCCTCAACGATAGCTGTAGACGAGGAATAATGTTGCGAACAGCACTGTAAAGCATGTCCAGAGTTATGGTGAGGCATTGTCGTCGGATGTTGTCTTTCAGCATCCCTAGAGATGTCGGTTGATCACGATACACTTGCGACTTCAGGTAACTCCAAAGCCAATAATTGCAGGGACTGAGGTCTGGGGACCTGGGAGACCAAGCATGACGAAAGTGGCGGCTGAGCACACGATCATCACCAAACGACGCAAGAGATCTTTCATGCATCTAACAATATGGGGTGGAGTGCCAACCTGCATAAATATCGTATGTTCCAGCAGGTGTTTATAAGCCAGGCTGGGGATGATGCGATTCTGTAACACGATTGTCATGCGCAGTCACTGACGTTTTGCTGCTCAGCCCCATCTGTTGGACATTTTGTGAACTTTGCTTTTTTTTGTTCTAATAAAACCCCATGTCATTCCAAGCATGTGTGCCAATTTTTACCTCTCTATCTACCTTATTCCATGGTTTATTAAGTTTTCAAATTTACACTGACTTTTTGATCATCCGATATATATATATATATATATAATGTTACAACTAATGCAGAGGTACTACAACCTAATTACACTATCTTACAAGGTAAATACTACCGCTAGTGAAATTCCACCCAAAAAAAGAAAACACTTTAAACGAAACTCAAACTTAGTTACTTCAAGTGGGTGGTTCTAAAACATTTTATATTTTCCACTACCACGAGCAATTGAAAATATATTTCTCAGAAGTAAGTGGCTCTAAACATTTTCCACTTCAAGAATGAGGTGAACATATATATATATATTTCATTGAAGTCGATGGCTCTAAACATTTTTCCACTACAACAAGCAAGTGAACATATACAAAAAATCTAATTGGTGGAACTCACATACTTATAACTAGTTCTGATTGGATGGCTAGCAGTAGGTGAAACTTAGAAACTAAAATCTAATCTCTGTAACCACTCACATGGAAACACATATGAAATGCGAAAAGTTTATTTTTTTTTCTTCATGTAGAAGGTACAAGTCAAGTAGGAAAATTTATCTTTTGTTCATATATTACATATTAATACTGGTCAAAAAATATTTACATAAATATTTTCTTGAGTTTTTAAATTTTTCATTTTTATCATTTTCATTCAAAAAATAATTAATATATTTACACACAAATAAACGTAACAAAGCCTCCCACACTCATTTGCACACTCACACGTGGAAGTACACAAAGTGATACACACCACACAACACTCTCATCCAGTATTTACACTATGATAAAAGAGCCATACTATTTCCATGCATAGCCCCCATTCACCACATTCACACGCTCATTCCCTGTCTATCAATCAACCAGAGTCCCCCACTACTTCCATTTCAAGTAAATAGTGTGAGTATGGGAGGGTTTCCACCCCATCCTCACAAATGACTCTTTTATCGTCATGAGGATACAATCTGACTTTAGACTGTAGCACAGTGTACACCTCGTGACCTCTTGATCGAATGCTAGTTTGCTGAACCATGTGTGGATGAGTGCCTTGAACACTGTGACCATACAGGCATTGCAAATAATCCTTGACCATAACAACACGAGATGCCATGCATCTAACACTCTTTGCCCACCTCTGAGTACCCCCTTCCATTATACGATATGCATGCATTTTGGACCTCAATTCCACAAACTCTTCAATTGGTAAACCATTCGAGTCGTCTTTGAGACCGATAACCTTCTTGTTCTGAGGGACAATACGATAAGGATTATAGGTGCCATAAGAATACGTGTCGAATTCTTTACCATTGCACCTAATTACTTCATATGGATTGCAGTTCATGATCGAGTAGATAAAGCTGTCTGTATCCATATAAAGTAACTTGGGTTCGACGAAATGAGGTGTCGCAAACTCATAGTGGAATCGGTACATGTAGAATTTGGAGATATCCAGTATGCACATCCCCAAATAGATGGGCTTCATAAACGCTACTGCAGTCTTCGACATCTCCACAGCAACAAAGTTTTCTAATGGCTCTGAGGACTATGGGACTTAACATCTTAGGTCATCAGTCCCTTAGACCTTAGAACTACTTAAACCTAGCTAACCTAAGGACATCCTGCCTGCGGCAGGATTCGAACCTGCGACTGTAGCGGTCGCGCAGTTCCAGACTGAAGCGCCTAGAACCGCTCGGCCACACCGGCCGGCTGACAAAGTTTTCATTGAAGATTGTGGCCCACTTATATTTGGCCTTGGTATACATTTTCTCACGCCATAATGCCCTTCCCATGTGGTTTTAATCACAATATCGCGTTCATTTCGCACATTCTGCATAGTTTTCCCGAAAATGGAATTATTCATTAATTTATAAAAGTCTTTTTCAAAATCATTACTCGCGACCGCCCTCTTTTCGGTATTTAGTTCAATATACTCCTTCAACCATGGGGATTGCTTGAAGGAGATTGCCCAGGTGACTCTAACAAGCTTCATCTCTAATCTGAGGCACTGCTGGAGGTTATGACAATGAATGATATACCTCTGCTTATCACCAACAATAGCCAACAATTTAGGGATGGTGCTTCCTCGTGGAATTTGTTGTTCTGGACATAACGGCAAGTCGCTTGTCTCTCCATGCAAATTATTAGGGTATGCAATGTCTGCCTCAAGCACATACCCTACATCAGAATCAGCTGCAAGACCCGTTATTTGTCCACCTAATCCCTTCAATTGGTCTTTGGATAGCCACCTAAACCCACCAACCGGCAACGGTTGCATCATGGCGTGCCTGTATAAGTTGTTAACATCTAAGTACGAAATGTAACTAGAATCAAGGATGCGTTGAACTCGACACCCATCTGTGGGTTATTTGCCTTGGCGTGCCTGTGAACACATTGACGAAGTCCACCACAGATCCCTCACTCAAAAAATAGAAGCATTGCAGGATCAGTCAAAAGTTCAATGCTGCGGCCCATTTTTTTGAGCATAGCGTCCCAGGACAACCCAGATGCTGTGTAATAAAAGGCAGGGTCCAGAGAGTACGTGGTCATACATACACTCCGCAACTTTTCGAAAACACCTGCAAGCAAACGCACGTCCATGTCCATATATAACCTTGAATATTCTCCTACAGTTGGGATGTTGAATTCCCGCCAGACATTCATGACATGCTCATAATCTGCGGTGGTTATGGCATAGCCTGTAAGAGGACTTGTAAAAGCAGATATGTCGGGAAGCCTGGTTTCATTGAGTTTTGCCATACTATCAACGTACTCATATGGGAAAACTCCTTTCCTAGTCGCAAGTTGGAACTTTTCCTCATCGAGAAATGCAGATCGTGTGATATGCATATCATTCTGAAGTAAAGTCTCAACCAGTTTCTGGAGTGAAGTCTGCACAAAGCGTAAAGGGTCAAGGAAGCGGTGCGTAATTTTTGGCGTCATTCGTTTTGAAAAAGAAATGTACTTCTGAACACTCTCAGGGAGGACGCTGACCTGATCATTCTTCATACCGAACTTAGCCAAGTGCTCAACGAGAAAATGAGCGTCATACCCGCTCAAATTATGAGAAAAAGACGGCTATGCGTCTAGGTAACTGATACTTCAAGTTGCATGCGCTGTGAGCTGCACCGCAGAACTTACCTGTAAGATGACAGTGGTCTCTACAAGGAGTTTCCGCTTTTCTATTAAGGCCAGCCCACAAATACGACAATTAACCGCCTTTTCATACAATTCATCATCTTCCTTTGATTTGGTCATGGGAATGTTGGTGCTGTAGAGCCTGTCAACTTCCCATGGAAGTTTTTCAAGCTCAGTGAGAACCCAAACTGCTGGATCGTTCCCTACATAAGACTGACAGCGGTTAAGTTTAGAATCATATCCACATACAACTTGGAATGCTGCCGCATGCGGTATGCGTTTTTGTGTGAAATTTGTGTGTGAGGCTAGGGGTTCCCTTCACAACGAGTAATAGGAGCCAGCAAGCATTCAAAATCGGCGTACACAATAAAAGAACATCGCTGCTGGTGGTAAGCATTGTGAAATTTAATGAAGTTATTTTCCTCAGTGGGCATAATCACACGTACCAGGTCCTTGGAAGCACAATCTAATGAATGTGTTGCTAATAACTCTTCAGAAGAAAAATAGTTCAAACACCTTAAACAAATATGCTTTTTACACCATTTTACACCAAAAACTGGGAACAAAAGAGTCGGGACATGTCTTTGATCCAGACATAGTGATAATTATCACTTTCAGAGAAGAGCAGCATGTTTACACGGAACTCTCGCTCACCTGCAGATTTTGAGAAATGGAGGGGGCCTACTATTGTATGATTGTCCAGTTCATCTGACTTGTCCTTCTTCTCCAGGCCATAAACGTGAGCCGATATTCTGGTATTCTGAGCCTCCAACTTATGTAGTTCCTGGATCTTGACAGGGAACTCTAGTCCATCAAAGTTATACTGTCTCTTAATATCTTTGACATTGTAACTTCCCGGACGCTTGGGATTTTTCTTGTAATTTCTCTGACAAGCCAAGACTGACCATGCAAAACAAACATTATCATACTGATTTTGAACATTAATGCTGTGAGCGTGGCTTTGATATTCTGTTATTCTGCGCAACGGATTAATCTGAGATGTACCCTTTACCCTATGGCTCCCCCCACACTACTACAGAACTCAGACAGACGCTCCTACGCTCTAAACAGAAATGCCTGAAAAACTTTCAGCAATAAATATCTTCTGGAGTCGTCCGCTGTAAGGAAAAGACACAAAAATTCACAAAATTTCTTACATAACTAGTGGGATACTTGGGTACTGGAATAGTGCTAGTCAGTGTAAGAAAAACATGAAACTAACGAAAACTATTATTTAGTTTGCAAAACTTCTGAGAAATCACAATGGCACTTTTAGTTATGGATTGAATAAGTTATATCCTGGTTCTTTTCGGAATGTGAAGTTACCTCTCAAGGATAGGATTCGCTAATGAAATTTCTATACAAACTTTAAAATTGTTATTGACTTGGCAGAATAGCTGAGAGCCACACCTACTCAACTTGAAAAATTATCTGTCATAATGTTGCTAGATATGGTTGAGGCTGCTGCGTGTGAAATGCAGTGAAGGGTACTGTCGTGGAGGAAATATGGGGCTCGCAATAGTTATAGTGCACAATACCGTAAGCTGCGATGTCTGCTGTCTGCGCCGCTCGCTGCTGACAAATAAGATAACTCTCATTCTACCTAGACTGACCTTCGCCAATCAAACTCTCCCTATGCCTTGAAGTCGAGGACTCCTATTCGCCTCTAGTCTAACTATTGGCCTGGTACACTGGTCAGATAACCAGTCCACCATGATGCCACTCAAAAATTCGCTCGCAGGCGTTTAACTATATCTCTGTCCATTCACACTGCACAATAAGTATGGCGGCCAACACAGTGAGCAACGCTTAATCGCAAGGACTCACTATAGAGTCGCACTCCGATTCTCTCTCGACAGAGGTGCTCTCCCAGTGAAGTACTGAGGAGAGACTTGTTCCTTGCTCTTTGAATACACGTACGAGCGCGCACGCTCTTGTTACATGTTCTCGCTCCAAGAGCGACAACGGAACGGCCCCTCTCCACGCCAGACGTGAAGGGGTATATCTTTTGGTCTCTTCCATTACTCCTTCAGCTCAATGCATCAGAAATATCGTCTGCCAATCAGCATTGCTCTTCTAAAATGGGAGAATGACATTTAGTTTAAGGCGACCAATCCGGAAAACCGTAGCATTGGCGTTTGGCGTTTGCTGTCTCCCTGTGAAAATCTCTGAAACTGCGTGCTATGTGTAAAGAAAGTGTAGGCTGGCCGCTCCCACACAATGTAGCGGAATTTGCTTTTAAGCCGAACATGGGGACGTTCCCCCTTTTCACACGGGCCAACCCTGTCTGCTCTACGGGCAGTCACCGGCCGACATAGATAGGCTGAGTCGTCCTCTGAAGGGACCGGCCCCCTGGCATGCGGTTTACATCTCCTGAACTAAAAGCAAGCCCCCGCGACCGTAGTGTCTTGAATATGTGTGTGTATGCCAGCCTCAAGTATTTCAACCACGGTGCACTTACTTGTTATTTGCATATCGTGTTCATGAATTCATACAACACTGACTTTATCTTATCGAGTTTGGGTTCGAATGAAGTGTCTTGATGTGCGGAATATGATTGTGAGGGCGGAATATGTAAGCAATGAAGGTCAGGAGACCACGACATCTTACAATGCATGCGTGCTTATTAGCAATGTCGTTAGGGAGTTTAATATAACTGGACCCTCCATTTATTGGATCAGAGACATGTATACGTATGTTGAGGTGTGGTATATTGCTGAGCGCTTTAGAGGACCCATTTACTTCCATCTCGGAAAATCGGGCGATAATGGTGCTCAAGGTGGATTCTCAGTATCACTCAGCAATCGATGTGCTCCGAGAAATAACGTCATTATCACCCCATACACAGTGTAGAGTCGTTGTCTCCGCCTCAACTTGATGTTTAGGTGAGTGACTCAGTTCGCAGCATGAAACTGGGCTGCATGTAATGGCGTAAAATCCCGAATCTTGTAGCACTTTGACGAGCTCCGTCTACAAGACAGGGAGGCATGCTTCTAAAAACCCGACAGGTCGCGATACCTCCCACCCGGATTCTCAATTCTGGTGAATGAGATTCGCCCCTCAAAAGCCCTAGCTACTGCTGAGTACTCTAAGGGGGTCATCATGCCGTTATTCTGCTCGAATTCATTATCGATTGGACAGGAGAGAGAACTGCCGCTAGCGACAGAAAAATTACTATTACTACTACTACAGCTAGGGGTCCATCCAGTAGAGGATGGGGCTGGCAAAGGTGCCTTGTCATCATTTGCAGGGAGGGGTATACGTGTAGGAACGCGTACCTTGTGCAGACAACGGCAGCGAGCTGGTTCAGTAAGAGAAGCAGGAGGCAGTGACAGCTGACTTGACAGACCGAGCTATGGCGACGGCCCGCAGTGTGCGTTGCTACTGCTGCTACCTGCCAGTGGTGGGGGCGGGGGGCTGTTGTTCTTCTCCTCGGTCGTGACCAACCGCTTGAATTGCCCACGTACGCCAGAGGGGCTGCGGCGGTGCTGGGGGCGGAGCTTGCACGCCTTCCGCCACTTCTCGTGCAGCCCTGATTGGGGCTATACAAGGCGCCGCTTGTCTTTGTGGCTGTGCGCCCTGGATTCCCGCCCCTGCAACCACTGCTCTAGGTACACGGACTACGCCGTGTGATATACCTGTAACGTAAATAAGAAGAAAAAATACTTTAATGATTTAGATTTAAAAGAGCGATAAATAATAATAATGAGAGTAAATAATGGTAATTATTTGCAGTAATGTTAATGTTCAAAAGTATTCACCTTCTCCGCTCTGGCTCCATGATTTGAGTAACTCATTGCCACATTCAACAAGGTCCCCAAACCAGTCGGGCAGGTCAAGTTCCTCTTCCTCCTCCTCCTCTAAAAACTGGGTGTCCCCTGGAGCAGACATCGTTTGAACACTGTCACCTTGTACCCTTTGATGGTACACCCCTCCCTGTGCACAGAATCAGTAACATCTACAAAGAAAAGACAAGAACTTGAAGACTGAATATATACAAACAGAAAACGGGTATGTACATATATATATATATATATATATATATATATATATATATATATGTACATACCCGTTTTCTGTTTGTATACACACACACACACACACACACACACACATATATATATATATATATATATATATATATATATATATATTAGATGAACTTATTTTGATCTAAGAACTACGTTTTTATTAGAAATGTACTTACATTCGAGCTGTGCTTGCACCCTCTCCACCTCGAGCTGCTGGTCTACAGCAGCAAGCATTTGAGGGATGAAATCTAGAAAGATGGAAAGAAAAAAAAATGTTCAAATGTGTGTGAAATCTTATGGGACTTAACTGCTAATGTCATCAGTCCCTAAGCTTACACACTACTTAACCTAAATTACCCTAAGGACAAACACACACACCCATGGCCGAGGGAGGACTCGAACCTCCGCCGGGACCAGCCGCACAATCCGTGACTGCAATGCCTTAGACCGCTCGGCTAATCCCGCACAGCTGATGGAAAAGAGAGAGGATAATATCGAGTATGGAAAGAAAAATGTGCAGAAATCAGCAGACCAGTACATATAGGCAAAAAATGAAAGAAATGAAACATTTATATAGAGCACTACAAAACAAATATAACAATAAGACAAAATCTGTTAAGTGACACATCAGTCTGGGTAGAATGCGCTACAAAACAGTTATAAGATAGAGACACACAAACAAAGAATCTGTTAAATGACACAGCATTCTGTATAGAATGCGGTCCAAAACAGATATAACACGTACCGCAAACATACAATCTGCTAAATGACACAGCATTCTGTATAGATTGCGGTCCAAAACAGATATAACACATAGACACACAAACATATAATCTGTTAAACGACACATGGTCCAAAACAGACACAACACAGAACATAGAGACACACAACATGACTAAGCTCAATCTTTATAGAGAGCACTCTAATATGGATATAACTCATAACAGAGAACACACAAAATCCATTAAAATACACAGCCATATTTATAGAGAGCGGCCAAAAACGGATATAACATGCAATATAGAAACACTGAACATGCACTATCCTTATATAGAGAGGTCGAAAACAGATGTAGCACTCATACACAGAGTTAAAGAGTACTGATATCGGAACACTGAAAATGTACTTACCAGGTAATGGAACTTCCTCTAAGTGGGATCGTTTGCTGCTTCCACGGGCACTGTCGGTGTTGCTGGCGGATCCTGATCGCTTCATATCGAAAGTTTTCTAATGACGATAAACGCACTGGATCAAGTATAGGAGCAGAGTGAGGGCGAGTTGGGTTGTGGTCTGGTTTATATAGGTTCTATCACGTAGAGTCAAGTAAATAGTGCAGTAGCGAATAGGAAAGCCGCATCCTAGGGGCGGGGGGGGGGGGGGCGGTCGTACGTCATGAAGGACCACAGCGCCCCTAGTGGGAAAATGTGAAACTTGTCATTTGTTCATTGAATATCGAAGTGGTACTTTAAAAGTGAAATAGAATTAAGTACTTGGGTAATTCATACGTTAGATGCGGGATGTGACTGTTAGAATATTTACAAAACACTATGACTAGACCGTGTATGGAAGGAGTGCTCGGCCGCTCACGGGCCTGTGACGTCAGGAGATGACTCAAGGTCGTCAGCTTTCTCTCTCGCGCCGCATCACAGTGGCGACCCCTGATGGCACGGATATGAACTAAGCCAGTTGCAGTCCAGACTCAGTGGCAAGCACATTTGCTTGAAATTGGTTAATTAATAAAGACAAGTTCGTTTTTCTCGCCATTGTAGTACGGGAATTTGAACTTCCCACCATTTTCTGGGGGGGAGGGGGATTAGGTTAGTCGAGGTAGTCCAAGTGTCGTATCTTCCCGCCAAAATCCACAATCTTGGATGACGTCATGGTGGCGCTCTCTGCTGGCGACGATATGAACTAAGTCAGTTGGAGTACAGACCCAGTAGAGAACACACATGCTTGATATTGGTTCCATAGTAAAGACAAGTACCTTTTTCCCCCCATTTTCTTTGCTTAGTAGAGATAGATGGGGTGTGATACACTATCATATTGGAATTTGAACTTTGCGCCATTTTTCTGGAGGAGAGAGGCGTGGCACTTTCCCATCAAAATTCAAACTTCCCTCCAAAATCTGCCATCTTGAATGACGTCACGGCCGCCATATGGGATGACGTCATCGTCGTCATCTTGGATAATGGTCCTTTGTGCCAAAATCACCCTTGTTCCAATACTACTGACACATATGTGCACAATGAAGTTAGCCTTGCGTTATCAGCAATCATCGGTTGGTGGACCAGGAGATCATATACACGTATTTAAAGGCATTTTACGAGAACTTGAATTCATCTTCAGTGAAGATGACACGAAGAAACAATGTGCAGTGAGAGAAACCAATGGAACGGGGAATAAGAGCAACCAATTGGCCTTTAATAATGTTTACAATTACAGTAATAATGTTCGGGAAGGTAATCGTTATGGGAAGAATACTAATCGCCCATGGGATAATAATAGCTATGGTTTTGGCAACTCACAGAGGTCAAACAATAACTATGGTTTTGGTGAGCTAGGGATTACAATAATGGATTTGGTCCAGAAATTATGGTGGTAACTATAATTCGTGATATGATCACCAAGCAAACGAAGCAGGAAGGCTTAGAGGTTTTCCACCACAAAACCCAAATTATTCGGGTGAAACTGGAATGCCTAGAAAGCAGAAAGTTTGGGAGAATCAGAGTTTAGCAGGACAACATACACGAGATGAACCGGTACAAGAAGTCGAGTTGAGGCCACCAAACGCCAGTAAAAAAAACAGAATTGACGAGATGAACGGCACGAAGACCAGTCACAAGAGATTCAGTCGGCAAATGAAGTTGGTTTTATAATTAAATATGTAAATAGACTAGGCTTTGATCAACAAGATTCTGAAGTAGCTTTAGGGAGTTGGTTCAAATGGCTCTGAGCACTATGGGACTTAACATCTATGGTCATCAGTCCCCTAGAACTTAGAACTACTTAAACGTAACTAACCTAAGGACATCACACAACACCCAGTCATCACGAGGCAGAGAAAATCCCTGACCCCGCCGGGAATCGAACCCGGGAACCCGTGCGTGGGAAGCGAGAACGGTTTAGGGAGTGATCAGATACAAATACCAGTATACTGGGAGACAATGGACTGGGAATCGTCCGAGGATGAGGAACAAGAGTTGTCAACAGTTAATGTATGTAGCTGTACAAAAACTGATGATAACCAAATTGTGGAGGATGTAGTTCATTTGTACGAAAGCGAGAGAGAAATGGTATGCCAAGAGGATAATGCGCCATTGGCAATACTAGTATTGATACCCAAGTTATATATATAGGACAGGAATGTATAAAGAGATCACAGAGGCGTTTTATAAAGAATATGGGCAAATAACTTCATCCCCGAACATTCAGATGACAGTTGTTAAGAGTAATAAGGAGAATAAAGTGACTGTAGCAAACCAATTGGAAATGCAGGCCCAACACATTGACAGGTTAAATATGACTCGATAGAGGAGGCGTTAATGCATGAAAATGAAACTAAGGCTCCTCATGAGGTGCAACTGATCGTTTGGGCTAGACAGGTGGCAGTATTGTAGATGCCATCCTTGACACGGGAATCGAAATTACGGCGATTTCGGAAGAACTTTTTGAGAAATGTAATGCTTAACAGGCGCTACCAGTGTTAAAGGACCGATTATGGGTGCGTCAGCGGTGATTACTAGGCAAACGCATGTAACTTTTTCCTGTCAAGGGCATGAAAGAGAAGCGAACATGATAACTGTGCTGAAACTATCTGTGCTCATAGTCATTGGAGCCGATTTCATGTGTCAAATTTGTGTCGCATTCAATATGGACGAAGGGTATATGACGCTTGGGAAGGTAGGTCTTACTCTTGAAGAAAAACTCAGACATGAAGAGATGCCAGGTGCTTACACACAACTGACCATGCTCTGTATCAGTCGGAGGAGGGACATTCACAGTCTATGTGGGCGAAAGAAACGATACCTGCGGATGACGAAGTAATGGTGGAAATTTATGAAGAAATAGACAATAAGTTACGACAGATAAGGGATATTTCAGATACAGACAAAGCCGAATTATAAGGAGTATTACTGCAAAATGCTGAGGTGTTTCTACCAAAACCCTGTGCCACTAAAAATTCTCAGTACGAATTCAAGGTTAGAGGTTACAAGCCGTTTAGAGTACCGCCTTACACTACTCCACTGTGTTACCGAAGACAAGTATTTTTAGAATTACACAGGATGCTAGCTGACATTATTTAAACTTCAACCTCGACATACAACAGTCCTTTGCAAATTGTGGATAAGAAGTATGGAAGTATTAGGTTGGTCATTGATGCAAGACAGATAAATTCCGTTATCATTCCTGAGACCAATAGCCCAGAAAAATTGGAAGAGCTTCTGAAAAAGTTCTTCGGGGTTAAGATTTTATCTTCCCTTGGTCTGAGGGCTAGTTTTTGGCAAATAGAAATAACACCTGAATGTAGAAAGTATATGGCTTTTATCGCATTTGGACGAAGTTAGCAATTCAAAAGGAACTGAATATATCCTCTGCTGCCTTTATGAGAAGTTTAGGAAGTGTATTGGATAAAGAGCTCCAATAATGTCTCACCTGTTATGAGGTGACATATTAGTAGCTGAACCATCATGGAACCTTCATAATGAGGAGCTCAATAAGTTGCTAAGGACATTAAAAGAATATGGAGTAACTGTGAACATAATGAAGTCCAGTTTTGGAAATAAAAAGGTTAAGTTTTTAGGCCATATTATTCCTGGACAGGGAATTGAACCAAACCCTAGCAAACTGCAAGCAATACAGAATATAGGCACTTCATACAACAGAAAGACGTTACGTGGCTTCTTGGGACTCATTAACTTCTACAAAAGGTTCATTTGGGTAGAATCCCTTGATACCCACGTTTATGTGTGTTAGCTAGTAAAAAGATGTCCTGGGTGTGGAATGCCCAAGCAGGAGTTTCAACAACTAAAAAAGTCACTGGCAAAGGCACCAATTTTAGCGCATTCCGATTTGACGAGGGAATTCTGTATGGCGACCGACAGTGGCAAGACAGGCTTGGATGTGGTAGTCTTTCAACAATATGAAGAAGACGATAGCTTTCGCTAGTCGAGTACTGATTAAATGCGAAAAAAAATACTCGATCACAGAGTTAGAGGACTTGGCAGTAGTATGGAGGTTTCGTAGATTCAGATACTTCCTGTTTGGTCCAAAAACCAATGCGTTTAGTGACCATAAGGCACTAGAATTTATCTTAAGTGCAAAACTATTGCCAGGAAGATTAGGCCGATGGATGTTAACGTTGCAGGAATATGATTTTCGTATCACCTACGTGCCTGGACCATCAAACATCATAGCTGATATCCTCTCCAGATTGCTGGAACGAGTTAACGAAAGCAGAGTGAGTAATACAGAAGAAGAGCAAGTAGCAATGTATTACTTGAAAAATGTGCTATTTGAAAATTACGTCACCAAAACCTTAAAACAGTTAGGTAGCGAACAAAATAAAGACCCGGATCTCGCCATGGTTAATCACGGGCCGTTAGACAATTCTGTCTCATAAAGGACACTGTCTTACTCCATAGATGTAATACAGATACAAGTTTACGGGTTGCATGTATACCACAGGTTCTGATAAATAAGTATATTTGGCATACTCATTTGAGTAACAGTCATTTTGGTCCTAAGATTTCTTTTTTAAATTAACGATGTCTTGTCACTTTGCAAATATGGTGCGAAGAATCAGACAAGTTCTGGCTAGATGTAAGAAATACCAGACAGCTAAACATGTAACTTTTCAAACGAGACCACCAATGTTCCGTATTATTCCAGAGAAACTGAGACACATAGCAGCAACAGATGTCATGGGTCAATTGCCTTGTACATAGAGAGGTCATGTATTCATTTTCGTGGTCCTAGAATTAACGTCGAAATATGTTACGTTTACTCACTTGAAGAAAGAAACTGGGAACAATATAAGCAAGGCACTGACACAAAATTTCCTTCGACAGGTTGGTCGCGTCGATAAAATGCTGTCAGACAATGGACCACGATATCGTTCAGCGCAATGGCAAAACACTCTGCGACGGCATAAAATCGAACCTATTTCTATTTTCAAATATATGTCAAGCGCCAACCGAGCCGAACGAACGATGAAGGATCTGGGAACGTTTGTATTGTAGTAAGCAGCATAATACGTGGTATAGACATTTGTCTGACTTCCAAGGTGTGGTAAACGAAATGCCACATAGCAGTACATTATTGCCTCCAATAAGTGTTCTGAAAAATAAGCCAGCACCAAATAAAATCCAGGAAATAATTAAATTCCCACCAGTACCCAGAGTACAACATCAACATCTAGTAAAATTGGCATTGACCAATTTGAAGGCTGGGGAATTAAATAGAAAGAACCGAGCTGACAAGATGGCTACTTCACGAGTATTTTCATTAGGACAAAAAGTACTTGTGAAAACCTACCATCTCTAGCAAGAAAAAACATCAAAGCCACAAGTTTTTTTCAGTATATAAAGACCCTATGGAAGTAAGTGAAGTGGTTCATGACACTGTAGTCGAATTGATTAACCCAAAACAGGAAAATCATTGGGCTTGCTGCATGTGAGTCACTTGAAATTGTATAAAGGGTAAAACAGCAAATATTAACTCCACAAGAAAAATTAGTTGTAGCAAATATCCGGATTCCAATAAGAGCAAAATCTTGAAGTCAAAGAGTTGGGAAGCTAAGAAAATGCAACAGATAAAAAATTTTTAAATTGTACTTATCTCAATAAAGTAAATTAGTTAACTTTCTCAGTATATCAAAAGGATACTTGTGAAGGAAGAACAATAAAGTAAGAACTAAAGTAACTCTTCTACAGAGGAAAGATGTTATGGGGGATGAGTAAAAAGAAAGGAGAAAGATAGAAATTAGCATGTGGATAGTTTGACGAAATAGAAGTAGATTCTCTCTTAAAATGTAGTGTGAAGTAGAAAGAAGTTGATTTTTTTTGTTGTTGATTAAAGGAAGCCAAGAATTAGGAAGGAAGTAAAGAATTAGGTAAGAAGGAAATATAATTTGTGGTTTGTTCCGTCACAGATGGTGAACGTTTAGTTGAGGAGATAGTGTGGGGAAAAATGAGAAGCATTTATGATTTGTGGAAGGTACCAGAACTTGCTATAAAAAGAGAATCGAATTATTAAGGAAAGCAAGAAACATGTTATTTCTTGGAAGGATGTAGACAGAGGGATGTGAGTTTAACACAGGGAAAATTTCAATAAGGAAGAGTAGGATAGGGGAGAAAGTAACATAAAAGTTTATTGTTTAGAAGAAGGAGACAGGGATAACTACAAGTGAGAAAAATAAACACTAAAATCATAGAATTGGACAGTGCAGAAAGTTTTGAAAAAGAGTGACGAATATTTTATTTTGAAGTTCTGTTACAGCTTATGCCGAAAAGAAGAGACTGCAGAGAAAAAGACGCTGGAGTCGGAGTCAAGGTGCGGAGTTTTGATAATATGATGTACCTGTAGTTTAAAAAAAAGAAAAAACAAAGCTACTAATACATTAAACGTCATCACCATCAATTTTCCTCTTACTGTCCATAGTGATGAAGATGAGAAAACCATAACCTTTATATTAATAGAAAAGAATTGTACATATACAATGGGGATAGATGTTGATATAGTAAAAAAGATATAAAGAAGAGTATAACAAGTAGAATCCTATGTATAGTTTAAGTAAAGAATTTTTGTAAAGTCTCTTAGTCGTTTAGTTTTTGTAAAGCTTGTAATGTATTATCTTCTGGTAAACCTTCCGGGATGTAAGGTCGTGGTCCATGAAACTCTTCAGCTCCTAACGTTTCGTCCAGAGCTGCGCTGGACATCTTCAGAGGGGTGTTTCTCCTCCAGTGAGTCTTGCCGACTGAGGTCACCGGAGGAGAAACACCCCTCTGAAGATGTCCAGCACAGCTCTGGACGAAACGTTAGGAGCTGAAGAGTTTCATGGACCACGACCTTACATCCCGGAAGGTTTACCAGAAGATATGTCATCCGGTCGTGAAAGCCTTCATACTTGTAATGTATTGTAAGGGAGAAAGGCTTGTGATAAGACAGGTAATAATACCACGTAAATTATAGAAATTTGGCGATGTAAGATGGACAAAAGTGTGCACAATGTTGTATTATACATGACATCCTCAAGCACGATGCATCATCATTCCGGTCAGATCGACAGCAGAACTGAGTAGAGCAGTTAGGCATGAGAGGAAGGAACAGTGAGTGTGGGTGCCTGGCACATCAGCTTTCGAGATGACGAAAGGAAATGCCTCGTCAGAAGCAACAGTCTGAGAGGATAACACACCTGGTCAAAAGTAAGTGGGTCTACGAGGCATCCTGGATATGGGCAATATGTACCACGACGCGATCATTATGCATGTGAAAGTCACATGCGATCTTCATAACAACAGTTTTGCAAAAGTGATAGGTTTCTAGAACTACTGTCACAAACAGTTTAGAGCTGCATAAGGAGATATGATGGCTGTCCACCAAAACGGAATTGAGGCGGACACGTTGCATCAAGCAAGAACGAGTGTTTGAATTCACTGCAAGAAGAAGAGGCTCATTTCTGTAACTCAAGATACAGAATGTCTGAAACTATCGTCATACCATATGGAAGCCAGTGACTACGGAACATTCCCTGAACACTCATGAGAGTAGGCAAGAGAACGATGGAAGGCTGTCCAATCTATCCCAATGTAACTTCCTGGCAGATTAAAACTGTGTGCCCTACCGAGACTCGAACTCGGAACCTTTGCCTTTCACGGACAAGTGCTCTACCAACTGAGCTACCGAAGCACGACTCACGCCCGGTACTCACAGCCTTACTTCTGCCAGTACCTCGTCTCCTACCTTCCAAACTTTACAGAAGCTTTCCTGCCAGGAAGTTTCATATCAGCGCACACTCCGCTGCAGAGTGAAAATCTCATTCTGGAAACATCCCCCAGGCTGTGGGTAAGCCATGTCTCCGCAATATCCTTTCTTTCAGGAATGCTAGTTCTGCAAGGTTTGCAGGAGAGCTTCTGTAAAGTTTGGAAGGTAGGAGACGAGGTACTGGCAGAAGTAAAGCTGTGAGTACCGGGCGTGAGTCGTGCTTCGGTAGCTCAGTTGGTAGAGCACTTGCCCGTGAAAGGCAAAGGTCCCGAGTTCGAGTCTCGGTCGGGCACACAGTTTTAATCTGCCAGGAAGTTTCATATCAGCGCACACTCCGCTGCAGAGTGAAAATCTCATTCTGGAAACATCCCCCAGGCTGTGGCTAAGCCATGTCTCCGCAATATCCTTTCTTTCAGGAGTGCTAGTTCTGCAAGGTTTGCAGGAGAGCTTCTGTAAAGTTTGGAAGGTAGGAGACGAGGTACTGGCAGAAGTAAGGCTGTGAGTACCGGGCGTGAGTCGTGCTTCGGTAGCTCAGTTGGTAGAGCACTTGCCCGCGAAAGGCAAAGGTCCCGAGTTCGAGTCTCGGTCAGGCACACAGTTTTAATCTGCCAGGAAGTTTCATATCAGCGCACACTCCGCTGCAGAGTGAAAATCTCATTCTGGAAACATCCCCCAGGCTGCGGCTAAGCCATGTCTCCGCAATATCCTTTCTTTCAGGAGTGCTAGTTCTGCAAGGTTCGCAGGAGAGCTTCTGTAAAGTTTGGAAGGTAGGAGACGAGGTACTGGCAGAAGTAAGGCTGTGAGTACCGAGCGTGAGTCGTGCTACGGTAGCTCAGTTGGTAGAGCACTTGCCCGCGAAAGGCAAAAGTCCCGAGTTCAAGTCTCGGTCGGGCACACAGTTTTAATCTGCCAGGAAGTTTCATATCAGCGCACACTCCGCTGCAGAGGGAAAATCTCATTCTATCCCAATGTACCTGATACAATAAAGGATACACAACGATTTGAAAGAAAATACCATAAGGATGACTTATACAACAATGAGGTTAAGCATGTCTTAAATGCTAATTCCCAGTCCAGAGAGGATCGAAGGCCCAAGTGAGAAGACAGCAAGATGCAATAAGAAAAGAAGATTCAACACAGAAGATTAGGAAGAAAGAAGACCTGGAGCAGACGAAGTCAAGAAACCTTTCTAAATCCCTTCCCATACAAGACCATTGTTGCATCCAACTACAAAAAGAATGCAATTGTAACTGTTATAGCAATACAAATGTCCGATATTCGTTATGGAAAATTGTAACACTTTCGAATGTCGCACCAAGAGATGGAAGATGACTATTCGTGTAGAAAACAGGGGATGAATTAATCAACGATGGATTGACATAAAGATTCGAGGATTGACGAAGAACATAAGTTTATGCTGCTAATAATAGATATCTAATATAATTTCGCCATGAGTACATGTGGAATAGAACAAAGACAACCAAGCATGCACAACACACTAAAACCTTCTGCAATCTTTCTCTCTGCCAACCGCCATTCCATGCTCAGAGGAGACACATTGCAGTACAATGACGACTTCAATGAACCATGTTGAAGATATATGAGAAAGGACAGTCTGTGACAGACTAGTGGCAGATTAAACTGAAAAAAGAAAATTTTTATGAACACACGAAGTTTGTTGTTGTTTAAAAGTATTTAATTTTTGAAGAGTTTTGTGTGAAAGACAGATTTTTGTTAACAATACTTTTAAGATTTTTTTAATCTTGACAGATCAATAATATTTTCTTGTGTTTCATATTTTACAACACATCTAAGTTAAGAAAACCAAATGTTGATATTTTCTTTGGAAGCTAAGATTCTAGTATGTAATGTGTTTGTTAAAATATAGGTTATGTAGATTTAATATTTATAAGGTAATTAGTAGGATTAGTAATTTAATGTTTGTAAGAGTCAAGCAATAATTTAATTCATCTGTAAAGTTATAATGCATAAGTTTAAGATTTTTGGGAGAATATAAATATGTTGGTGAATGGGATTGTGCCTGGAATGTTATGAGAAGGGTGCTGTTAAGTATAACATAAATTAAGAAATTATTGTAAGAGATGAAACTTTCTTGAATTATTATTGACTGAGGTTGAGAATCAGACATACATATTGAAAAAAGGGGAGGATAATTTTAAGTGAAGGTTCCCTCAACTTCAATACAAGTCCATCATCATTTAACATAAGTCATGATGGCAAAAGAAAAGAGTCTCAAAGTTAAAAATTATGAGTGGTAAAAATTTGTAGGTAATCTCTAATTTGTTTAAATTTAAAATATATTCAACTATGAGATAGAAAGAAAAGGCTTCATATTATTTAAATAATTGTATTAAATCTGAAAATTAGTAAAAAACATGTTACATTTTGGAAAAACATTACTTTGGTGCTCAGATCAGTAGTAGACAGAAAAACATTTGTGGTGGAAAATATAATGAAAAAGAGACTTAAAGAACAACTATTTGATTATGCCATATTAAAATAGAGTGTTGGTCAATACTAATATATAATAATTGCTACAGTCAGCAGTTGAAAACTCAACTGTTTATTGACCCAGTGCAAAATTGATCATGGAAGGAGGAGGATATGCAAGGTGGCAGACTGAATGAATGTCAGTTTTGCATCTTACATGAGAGATTTTATATGTCGCAACAAGTAGAGTATTTCCCTGATATACTTCGGCGATAATGAGCAGATTTGCCTATTAAAATGTACAGTATGTAATGTAAAGGGATGACACTTGATTCGATGGTATTAACACACCGAACCCAAATCCTGCATGTCAGTGAGTAAAAGGTGAAAAAACCTCCTGGAGGAAACGTTTTAATTTGGGGGCAGAAGCGAGTTGTGCCATCACGGCCGAGTACAACGGAACGCTTTTAAAAAGGGATTGGTGACCTGTGGTGAAGAGGACAAAGAATACGCTGAGTGATACATCGAGGAGAGGAGGTAGCGGGCCAGTGCTGTTTGCTAAGGAAAAATTCTTCAGAAAACTGCCCGGGGGAATTTCAAGATGTGGGCAAACAGACCAGCGATGCGGTTGGATCACGTGAAATGCCCTTGGTGCGCTCATGATGTACGCGGGTAACTTTTAGGCATCAGGAGTGGGCACAAAATGTCCGATTGGCTGGCATAAACTCGGAAGGAGTAGAAAGAGGCGAAATAGCGATGCAGTTTAAAAGTAGGCCCCTGGCGATTGGCAGAGGTAATTTCCACAAGATGAAAGGAACGCTCCCATTGGTTTGAAAAAGCCGTGACGTTAAACACAAAAGGACACAGGTGGGGGAAAGTTTGCTACAAAAGACACTAGGCCAAACACTTCGAGGACTCTCCTCTGAACCAGTGTCAAGTGTAGAACAGGGCGCATTATGCTCGGCGACAAAAGAGGAATTTTGTGTGATCACTGCGTTCACTTCGGCTGACATTCAGCTAGAAATTAGCTGAAGAGTCGTTGAGTTCCGATAGCGGAGAAACGAAGCAGCCACGTAGTTAACTGTTCTTGCGAGAACTGAGAGGGCATTGTAGTATACACGCTGCTCCATCTGTGCATCTTTATATCGTCATATTTCCAGATTACGGATGAATGTATGTTTTCTCGCCTAACGAGAAACATAGGACAGTTTCTGCTGATAAGATCAGTAAAGATTTTGAGTAGCTTTTTTACAGGATTTTCAGAGGGCGAGAGCAGCCCTCCAGTCGACAGTTCATCGCAGCTAAGGTAAATGCTGGTAGCAGAGGTGTAAACTCGTTGGTTCACTGGCTTGCCTTCACTGTGAACTCGAGCAGCCTTGAGTAATCTTTTGCTCATCTTGTCACAAAAGCTAACCATCCTCCCTAGACTTGTCATCCTAAATAGTACCGAACTTAGAACCGGAATCGGATGATTTGTTGTAATATTGGCCAACTTCAGCTTGTAGAGAACATTCTATTTAAGATTGATATTGTTGTGTTCAGTGTAATTTCGGCTAAACAGGACGTAATGCGTTATCTTGACAACTGTCCTAACATTGTCATGTCACCACATATGTAAATTCGTGTACTTCTTGACAAAAATTCTGAAATTAAACAAATTGTGTACAGGTAAACACAGATGTGCTCTGTCATAGAATGAGGGTCCATTTCTAACCCTAATCATTTATTCTATAGACGCTAATGCACTCACAGGGTGTTTTTGCTGATGTCTGACAAACGTGAAAAGGAGTGGAGTGTCAAAAGTTCTTATTGCGGTTGAGGTCACACATGCTCCATGCCAAGTACAATCGAAATGTCTCAAAACGCCGGTTACTACCCTAGCTCCTGGGCCACAGCTGCAGAGTAGCTGATATGGAGCAAATGCTTGAGTCAGCAGGTGTCAGCAAGCACGATGCTGGCTTTGGTCCCTGACTGGTGCTTACACCGCTGTAGTAATAAGTTACTGCGAAATAATTGCTTATTCTGTATGTGATTTCAGTGTTGCTAGTCACACTTTTAAATGCTGATAGCTTTCAGA
This sequence comes from Schistocerca americana, assembly GCF_021461395.2. Lineage (NCBI taxonomy): Eukaryota > Metazoa > Arthropoda > Insecta > Orthoptera > Acrididae > Schistocerca > Schistocerca americana. Next base: position 976,535,412 of record NC_060121.1, read on the forward strand.
CAAAGACAAACTTAGAAAATCTGTACACACACTTGTGTGCATTGTCATACTTCGTTACTAGTGACTGAAATAGAGTTCTAGACACACAGTATTTGCATAACTGTCGGGGGGACTGTGATACACGTAAGCTGCAAGTAGTTCTCATACAGATGATGCTGTCTCAGACTGATTCAGTCGGCAACGTCTAATATCTCGTCCTCATTGACAATCAGAGCCGATGTCAAGTTAAAAGTCTTCATCATTTAGAATAATTGCCAGTAAAATAATTTCTCTAGCCCTGTTGTTATTGTAATAAACTTCACATGGCGGATGTTTCACGTTATATTGACGAGCTTGTCTGTTCAGTTGTTATGTTTGCTTGATTGTATGTCCAGTGGAGCGGTTGCTATGGGTTTATAACCCTAAACCAACCAGTCTGGAGTGAAAGGTAACAGTGTGTTGGCAACTATTGGAGGCAGTTTCAAAAGCAGTGAATCCACTATGCCAGGTGATAACGGATGTATATGGATTAATACAGAGACAGATATTGGGTTTCAATTGCATGAGTGTTTCTTAATGTAGTCTCTGTTTTCAAGAAAACTGTGAAGTGCAAAAGTGAAAGTGCGTATTATAAATTCTGACTAGGCACAGGTGCAATTCATAATGAGGACCCAAAATAATGTGGTACAGCTACAAAGCACTGATGGTGTATTATTTCCAAACGAACTTGAACGTTAATCATGAAAAGTGAATCTGTCAGGCTGTGAGTCCTTAAAGATATGGTAGAACTGATTTTAAGTGTAGTGCAAATGCATGGACAATAGCGTAAGAACCTACCTTTAAAAACCAGTAGGGATATTAATCGAGATTTTTCAAATTGTATAAGGCCTACAAAAGTGTCAGGTGCGTCATTAATTATTTCGAAGTACGGCCGCATCGTGGCAATGCCACCAATTATTGTTGTAAGTGATTCGTATGGTGACCTCTGTATTAACATAAAGAAATTAAACTTTATCACATTTAAATGAACAGTTGAGAGCATGTCTTTAACAAAGGGTCTAGTGAAGCAGGGGATACAACCCGTCGGCTTTGACCAATGACGTCAGAATTGGGCAGAGAGCGTTTATTACACAGATGAAAGAGCTGACAAGACTGTTCAGAAACAAAGGAATACGAGAGACGAAAAATACAGTTGACATATATCAAGGCAAGTAGTATTTTCACGTTAAGCATATCGCGTGTTTGTACCATATTATTTCTTGTGGAAAATGAAGGGGTATCTCAAGGCGAACTTAGATTTTTCGAATCATGTCCCTCGTCAAATGGACCGTCACAACCGATCATTGCTGAAGCGCCATACAGATAAGTCGTGAATACGGCGACGAAATACACTTGTGAGGCGCATATGTTCGCCGCACTCACGACATCGAACATACTCGGCAACGAGACCACACATTTGTAAAAAACAAATCGTGGCCAACATGTCTACGCCCATAGCCTCTCTCAAATCATCCAGGTTCATCGGAACAGATAAATCCATACCTACAAACGAAAATGAGATACTAAAAATTGTCCTAAAATAAGAAACTAATGTTCCAAATTACCTCAATATCACTAAGAATGAAATTAAGTACCAAATGAATCGCAAACAACCAATTATTTAAATAAATGCATACGAAGAATATTTTGAGTAATATGTAGCGTTCTCTTTTAAATTCACATTCAGTTATTTTAATGTACAATGATAGCACTTATCCAGAGCACAGAACTGTTTTATTATCTATGGCTGAAAGTGAAGACATTATTATCTATGAGTAATGTATGATGTCATTGGTCAAGGCCGACGAGTTGTATCCCCTGCTTCACTAGACCATTAGCAAATGGTACAAATGAGTGTACCAGATAAAAGATGTATTCGATGCTGCTATGAATAGACAGATATTAAACACAGAGGATAAAAACGTTAAACAGTACCTCTAAAGCTTGCAGTTCGCCGTTTTGGATATGTTTCTCCATTCCTGAAGACAGTTCTGTGCACAGAAGATACGCACACTCGCTTACAAAGTCGACCTGTGCGCCTAGGACAGCCCTTCTTGGCTGCTTACTGAGCATACTGCGATATTTCATATCTGCAAAAAACAACTTAACTGGGACACCAGTCCCAAATACGTTGACGTTCGTCGGAAAACAATGCAGCTGATAACACCCGTGTTAATCTGAAACTGGGGGAACAAGCGCGCGATAGTAGCAAACGTCTAATTATTAGACCAGAAAAGGTGTTGCTAAGCCACGAAGACTTTTGAGTCGGTTAGGTTCCTAAGCCGCTAAATGCATTTTTGTCGATTTTGAGTTGAGCACACTACCGTACAGATTTTTTCTGCGCCGACACGACGGAACGGGTTTCAGGGTGCAAATCCCGCTATAAACAGTTGAAATTGGCTGTATAAAACAGTGTTCGGTTGCAAAAGCCGCAAACTGAACGGTGTCTTCGGGTGCAAAGCCCACTAAATGTGCAACGTTAGCAAGAGAAGTTCAATAGGCAAGGCCGTCGCCGTGCCATGTCCGGATGCAAAGAATGCCAACTGACAGCAGACTTACCAGTCTAAACATTCAAAGCTACCTTCAGGTTCTTACGATTCGAAAGGATGTTTTTCTTATTCAGAGTTAGGTTGGCTGCGGTGCAGCGAACGCCTACACAACAATGAAGCTCTCGCTGCCGATGCGTTGTCGAAATAAACTACTGGCCATTAAAATTGCTACACCAAGAAGAAATGCAGATGATAAATGGGTATTCATTGGACAAATATATTATACTAGAACTGCCACGTGATTACATTTTCACGCAATTTGGCTGCATAGATCCTGAGAAATCAGTACCCTGAACAACCACCTCTGGCCGTAATAACGGCCTTGATACGCCTGGGCATTGAGTCAAACAGAGCTTGGATGGGGTATACAGGTACAGCTGCCCATGCAGCTTCAACACGATACCACAGTTCATCAAGAGTTCTGTCTGGCGTATTGTGACGAGCCAGTTACTCGGCCACCATTGACCAGACGTTTTCAGTTGGTGAGAGATCTGGAGAATGTGCTGGCCAGGGCAGCAGTCGAACATTTTCTGTATCCAGAATGGCCCGTACAGGACCTGCAACATGCGGTCGTGCATTATCCTGCTGAAATGTAGGGTTTCGCAGGGATCGAATGAAGGGTAGAGCCACGGTTCGTAACACATCTGAAATGTAACGTCCACTGTTCAAAGTGCCATCAATGCGAACAAGAGGTGACCGAGACGTGTAACCCATGGCACCCCATACCATCACGCCGTGTGATACACCAGTATGGCGATGACGAATACACGCTTCCAATGTGCGTTCACCGCGATGTCGCCAAACACGGATGCGACCATCATGATGCTGTAAACAGAACCTGGATTTATCCGAAAAAATAACGTTTTGCCATTCTTCAACCCACGTTGTCGTTGAGTACACCATCGCAGGCGCTCCTGTCTCTGATGCAGCATCAAGGGTCTCCGAGCTGATAGTCCATGCTGCTGCAAACGTCGTCGAACTGTTCGTGCAGATGGTTGTTGTCTTGCAAACGTCCCCATATGTTGACTCAGGGATCGAGACGTGGCTGCACGATCCGTTACAACCATGCGATAAGATGCATGTCATCTCGACTGCTAGTAATACGAGGCCATTGGTATGCAGCACATCGTTCCGTATTACCCTCCTGAACCCACAAATTCCATATTCTGCTAACAGTCATTGGATCTCGACCAACGCGAGCAGCAATGTCGCGATACGATAAACCGCAATCCTTTATCAAAGTCGGAAACGTGATGGTACGCATTTCTCCTCCTTACACGAGGCATCACAACAACGTTTCACCAGGCAACGCCGGTCAACTGCTGTTTGTGTATGAGAAATCGGTTGGAATCTTTCCTCTTGTCAGAACGTTGTAGGTGTCGCCACCGGCGCCAACCTTGTGTGAATGCACTGAAAAGCTAATCTTTTGCATATCACAGTATTTTCTTCCTGTCGGTTAAATTTCGCGTCTGTAGCACGTCATTTTCGTGGTGTAGCAATTTTAATGGCCAGTAGTGTATATACCGCTAAGCACAGTTCAGCTGCTCGGTGGAGTGTTTGTTGAGGTATTTGCGTAAGTGTTTTGAAAAAAAAAAAGTGATGTTGTGAATGGTTCACATGCAGAAGATGGTACAAACGATGTGGGAGTAATTGAAACAGTAGGAATTCTGCAAGAAGTCGAATCCATCGTCGTTGTTGCAAATGAGAAGAACGAGACCGAGGGTGACAGTCCATCCTGGAAAAGAAAGAGGCACCTTGATCAGAGCAAAAGAAATGTTTACAAAGCAGAAAGGTAAAAACATGAAAAGTATTACTAAAGTAACGTTATGCAATGAATACTGTGTTGACACTAATTGTTATGACATACTTGGCCTTCCAAGTTACTGGTAACTGGCATTTCCAGATTAAAAAACCCAAAAAAATTGCATTCACCAAAAGCAAAAACAAGAAGTTTTATCTAGCCCATGGAGGGCCCTTCTACAATTTTGAAGCTGGAGACGGAAAGATCATCCTGAAGAGTGGAAAAAATTTCGGCAAAGGAAACGGCGCAACACCAATCACAGCTGCTGTAAAAACTTTCAGAAGCCAAACTCGAAGACGTCAAAAAACTTTTGGAGCTCCACTTTGCTGAAGACTGGGCGACCAACGACAAACTCAAATTCTACACTGATGTGTTGGGCGAACAAGAAGGCACTTCTAGAGCCGCTGCCAAACATCTGAAGATGCTGGAAGCGATGGTGAGTCGATGGGCAGTGTTGAGGTCGATCTCACTTAAAAGTAATTTTCAGCTAATTTCATTTTCTAGAATTTCTTGTCGCTGTCTTAATTCAGAATGAACTTCCGGCCAATTTTATTACTTTCTAAAATTTTGTCAGTGTTTAGTAAGATGCAATTTGGAGCTAATTTTATTTTCTACAATATCTTGTGGTGCCAAAAACGTGATGGCGAATTTTTTTGAGAAAAAAACCTAATGTTAAACCTTCATATCTTTTCTATTTTAGATGTTAAGTAAGTCAGTTTATCCTGGTAAAATAATGTCGCCTTCCTATTTTTATATGCCAATTTTGTAGAATTTTCAGACTTCTCTTTGAAATAAAACCTATTCTGTTTATGTTCGCAATAATTAAACTCCATCTCTTTATCATTCTTAACGTATCACCGTATAGCGAGTTTTGGAATCGAACGTTTATTTTCTAATTGGATCGATACGTTTGCAGAACCCGCTGGCTGCATAAATCGGATGCAAAAACTGCTAAGTCAATATTTCATTTAAGATTTTTATATACTAAACAAAATCGCAGATTTCAACCCTTAATACCGTGTAATTAATTACTTTTTTACTTATTTTTTAGAAAAGAAATTAAGTCTTTAACTTTAATGGTCTGGATGCGACGAGTTTTACGCGATTATCTCAGTTTCGCTTATCATACAGTTAGCGGCTTTTGCATCTGGTCTACTCACGTATTTTCTCACTAACGTTCCTTTCATTTTAGAAACAGTTGGTGGCGGCCAGCGTAAGGAACTGAGAGTATTTGTCAGCGCACCCTACCTCTTCGCGTACAATACCAGCACAGGATTGTTAATGTCCAGAACATGGGTATGATATCATTCAGCATACCACATTACAGAAACAACATAAAAGCTGAATTGCATCCCTAGTAAAACGGCTACCATTATTCCAGACATTCTTCAGTGAAAGCTTATCTCATATATATATATATATATATATATATATATATATATATATATATATATATAGGGTGGTCCATTGATGTGACCAGGCCAAATGTTGTTGATGTGGCCATTAGTCCTGAGACTGGTTTGATGCAGCTCTCCATGCTACTCTATCCTGTGCAAGCTTCTTTATCTCCCAGTACCTACGGCAACCTACATCCTTCTGAATCTGCATAGTGTATTCATCTCTTGGTCTCCCTCTACGATTTTTACCCTCCACACTGCCCTCCAGTACTAAATTGGTGATCACTTGATGCATCAGAACATGTCCTACCAACCGATCCCTTCTTATGGTCAAGTTGTGCCACACACTCCTCTTCTCCCCAATCCTGTTGAATACCTCCTCATTAGTTACGTGATCTACCCATCTAATCTTCAGCATTCTTCTGTAGCACCGAAAGCTTCTATTCTCTTCTTATCTAAACTATTTATCGTCCATGTTTCACTTCCATTCATGGCTATGCTCCATACAAATACTTTCAGAAACGACTTCCTGACACTGAAATCTATACTCGATATCAACAAATTCCTCTTCTTCAGAAACGCTTTCCTTGCCATTGCCACTCTACATTTTTTATCCTCTCTACTTCGACCATCATCAGTTATTTTGCCACCCCATATAGCAAATCTCCTTTACTACTTTAAGTGTCTCATTTCCTAATCTAGTTCCCTCAACATCACCTGACTTAATTCGACTACATTCCATTATCCTCGTTTTGTTTTTGTTGACGTTCATCTTATACCCACCTGTCAAGACACTGTCCATCCATTCAACTGCTCTTCCAAGTCCTTTGCTGTCTCTGACAGAATTACAATGTCATCGGCGATACTCAAAGTTTTTATTTCTTCTCCATGGATTTTAATACCTACCCCGAATTTTTCTTTTGTTTCCTTTATTGCTTGCTCAATATACAGATTGAGTAGCATCGGGGAGAGGCTATAACCATGTCTCACTCCGTTCCCAACCACTGCTTCCCTTTCATACCCCTCGACTCTTATAACTGCCAACTGCTTTCTTTTCCAGTTTGTAAATATCCTTTCCCCCCTGTATTTTACCAATGCCACCTTTAGAATTTGAAAGAGAGTATTCCAGTCAGCATTGTCAAAAGCTTTCTCTAAGTCTACAAATGCTAGAAACGTAGGTTTGCCTTTCCTTAATCTTTTCTCTAAGATAAGTCGTAGGGTCAGTATTGCCTCACGTGTTCCAACATTTCTACGGAATCCACACTGATCTTCCCTGAGGTCGGCTTCTATCGGTTTTTCCATTCGTCTGTGAATAATTCGCGTCAGTATTTTGCAGCTGTGACTTATTAAACTGATAGTTCGGTAATTTTCACATCTGTCATCACCTGCTTTCTTTGGGATTGGAATTATTATATTCTTCTTGAAGTCTGAGGATATTTCGCCTGTCTTATACATCTTGCTCACCAGATGGTAGAGTATTGTCAGGACTGGCTCTCCCAAGGCTGTCAGTAGTTATAATGGAATGTTGTCTACTCCGGGGGCCTTGTTTTGACTTAGGTCTTTCAGGGCTCTGTCAAACTCTTCACGCAGTATCATATCTCCCACTTCATCTTCATCTACATTCTCTTCCATTTCCATAATATTGTCCTCAAGTACATCGCCCTTGTATAGACCCTCTATATACTCCTTCCACCTTTCTGCTTTCCCTTCTTTGCTTAGAACTGGGTTTCCATCTGAGCTCTTGATATTCATGCAAGTGGTTCTCATTTCTTCAAAGGTCTCTTTAATTTTCCTATAGGCAGTATCTATCTTACCCCTAGTGAGATAAGCCTCTACATCCTTACATTTGTCCTCTAGCCATCCCTGCTTAGCCATTTTGCACTTCCTGTAGATCTCATTTTTGAGATGGTTGTATTCTTTTTTGTCTGCTTTATTTACTGCATTTTTATATTTTCTCCTTTCATCAATGAAATTCAATATTTCTTCTGTTACTCAATGGTTTCTACTGGCTCTCGTCTTTTTACCTATTTGATCCTCTGCTGCCTTCACTATTTCATCCCTCAAAGCTACCCATTCTTCTTCTAATGTATTTCTTTCCCCCATTCCTGTCAATTGTTCTCTTATGCTCTACCTGAAAATCTGTACAACCTCTCGTTCTTTCAGTTTATCCAGGTCCCATCTCCTTAAATTCCCACATTTTTGCAGTTTCTTCAGTTTTAATCTACAGTTCATAACCAATAGATTGTGACCAGAGTCCACATCTGCCCCTGGAAATGTCTTACAATTTAAAACCTGGTTCCTAAATCTCTGTCTTACAATTATATAATCTATGCGAAACCTTCTAGTATCTCCAAGTTTCTTCCATGTATACAACCTTCTTACATGATTCTTGAACCAAGTGTTAGCTATGATTAAGTTATGCTCTGTGCAAAATTCTACCAGGTGGCTTCCTCTTGCATTTCTTAGCCCCAATCCATATTAACCTACTACGTTTCCGTCTCTTCCTTTTCCTATTGTCGAAGTCCAGTCACCCATGAATATTAAATTTTCATCTCCCTTCACTACCTGAATAATTTCTTTTATCTCATCACACATTTCCATAATTTCTTGATCATCTGCAGAGCTAGTTGACATATGAACTTTTACTACTGTAGTAGGCGTGGGCTTCGTGTCTATCTTGGCCACAATAATGGGTTCACTATGCTTTTTGTAGTAGCTTACCTGCACTCCTATTTTTTTATTCATTATTAAACCTACTCCAGCAATACCCCTATTTGATTTTGTATTTATAACCCTGTATTCACCTGACCAAAAGCCTTGTTCCTCCTGCCACCAAACTTCACTAATTCCCGCTATATCTAACTTTAACCTATCCATTTCCCTTTTTAAATTTTCTAACCTACCTGCCTGATTAAGGGATCTGACATTCTACACTCCGATCCGTAGAACGCCAGTTTTCTTTCTCCTGATAACGACGTCCTTTTGAGTAGTTCCCACCCGGAGATCTGAATGAGGCACTATTTTACCTCTGGAATATTTTACCCAAGATTTTTTTTTCTTTATTGTATTTTAATTCCCCATCGGGGCGGGCTGGCAGGAGCATATGCGTTGCTCTTCAGTCGAAAGACATAGAACAAACAATAGAAGACATTTAAAAAGAACAAAGGAGAGAAAATGGTGAACATAGATATAAAAAAGGGGGAACATCATGGAAGGCAATAGACAAAAAACGGGGGTGACCATAAAATGGAGATAAAAAAACTGTTAAAACTGTTTAATAGTAGCACACACAAAAAGCCACACACTGCAACAATTTAAAGAACACAAGGCACAGTATGACTGGAGCACGAAAGGTATCGACGGATGGTGTAGCACATAACAAACACTGACGGTGAACCTCAAGGCAGTACACAATTAAAATCACACCTCGTGATGTACAGGAGAAACAGCACTGAACACAACACTGATGTGGCACACTGACGATGATCAAAACAGAGGATCTGCCAGTCGCAAGGAGAGGAGGGAGAAGGGAGGAAGGGGGAGAGATGGGGGAGATGAGCGGGGAGCGCGCTGAAGAGGGCCAGGTAGGGAGGGATGTGGGAAGGAAAGAGGCAAGTATGGGGTGCAGGGTCTCAGGGGGGGGGGGGGGAAGGAGGAAAATCCGCTCTGGGAGAAGGAGGGAAAAGGGAAAAAGGGAGCCCTGGGGAGGGGGGAGGAACAAGGCCAGATTATAGTTGGAAGGAAGGGTAGATGTCACGGCCAAGTTCGTCATCCGGGAGGGGGAGGCGTTGGAAATTGCCCTGATGAAGGAGATGGAGGGTGTGGAGGTGGAGAGGGAGGGATACAGCGATAGAGACGTGGCAACGGGCGTGGGGTAGAGAGGAAGGAGGAAACCAGAGGGTGGGGGGACTCAAGCCTGCGGACAATGTAAAGGATGCGGAGATGTTGGAGGAACAGGAGGAGGTGGGGGAAGGGGATCAGTTCATACAGGAGCTGTGTGGAGGAAGGAAGGCGGATACGGAAGGCAAGGTGGAGCGCATGGCGTTCAAGGATTTGGAGGACCTTGTAAAAGCGGGTGGGGGCGGAGATCCAGGCAATGCCGGCATAACAGAGGATTGGACGGATGAGGGATTTGTGGGTGTGGAGGATGGTAGAAGGATGCAATCCCCATGTCCGGCCAGACAGGAGTTTCAGAAGGCGGAGGTGGGAATGGGTTTTCTGCTGGATGGTCTGGAGATGAGGGGTCCAGGTGAGGTGTCGGTTGAGGGTGAGGCCAAGGTATTTCAGGGTGGGGGTGAGCTGGATAGGACGACCATAAAGGGTGAGGTAGAAATCATGGAGGCGAAAGGAGCGAGTGGTGCGGCCTATGATGATTGCCTGGGTTTTGGAGGGGTTGAGATGGAGGAACCACTGGTTACACCAAGTGGTGAACTGGTTAAGGTGGGTTTGGAGGGTACGTTGAGACTGTTGAAGGGTAGGATAGAGAGCCAGGAAGGCAGTGTCATCAGCACACTGGAGAAGGTGGACTGGTGGGGGTGGCTTGGGCATATCACCTGTGTACAAGAGATAAAGGAGAGGGGAGAGGACAGAACCCTGGGGGATGCCAGCCGTGGGATAGAAGATACGGGAGTTGGTGTTGTGGAGGGTGTCATAGGAAGGACGGTGCGAGAGGAAGGAAGCGACCAGAGAGACAAAATTGATAGGCAGGGCGTAGGTTTGGAGTTTAAAGAGGAGGCCGGGATGCCATACACGGTCATAGGCATTTTGGAGGTCAACGGAAACAGAAATGGCAGAGCGACGGGAGTTGAGCTGGAGGGACAGAAGGTGAACAAGGTTGAGGAGTTGGTCTTCAGCAGAGAAGGAAGGTCAGAAGCCACACTGGGTAAGGGGGAGGAGGTGGTGTTGAGCAAGGTGCTGATGGATATGGTGGGAGAGGATAGATTCAAGGACCTTACTGAAGACGGAGGTGAGGCAGATGGGACGATAGGAAGAGGTGGCAGAAGGGGGTTTGTTGGGTTTGAGGAATAAGAGGATGCGGGAGGTCTTCCAAAGGTCAGGGTAGAAACCAGTAGACAGAATGACATTATAGACATGGGTGAGGACAGTGAGGAAGGAATAGGGGCTTTCTCGAAGGTAGGTGACACAGTCGTGACCAGGGGCCATGTTGCGTTTGGACCGGAGGATAAGTTTAATGTCTTGTGCTGTGATGGGAGTGTTGATGTTGGAGGGGGGGCAACTGCCCCAAGTACTGGAGACTAGGAGCAAGTGGACCGAGCGAGGTATTGGCACATTCCATGATGGTGGGGAAAAGAGAATAATCAAAGTGGGGATCATCGTGGATGGAGAAGACCTCGGAAAGGTGGGAAGCGAAGTGGTTGGCCTTACTGAGGTTGTCAGGAAGGGGGCGATCGTTACGGAGAAGGGGGTAGTGGGGAGTGGAAAGGGAACCAGTAAGGTGATGGAAGGCGGACCAGTACTTGGAGGAGTTGATAGGGAGGGTGGTGTTGAGTCGTGCGACGGGTCTGGCGCCAGTCTCGGCGTTTCGTTGCTGTAATAAGGTTCCGTACATGTCGCTGTATTTGCCGGTGGCATTGGAGTGTATCCCTGTCACGAATGCACAGGAAGGAGCAATAGAGGCGGCGGGATTCACGGAGGAGGAGGACAGCCCACGGAGGGAGAGTGGGACGGTGTGGGTGGATGATTTTAGTAGGAACATGGGCCTCCACAGTGTCAGTAATTACCTTCTGAAGGAAGGACAAGGCGTGGATGATGTCGTCAGGATGGCGATAGGTAAGAGGGTGGCTTTCGACCTGGGTGGAGATGGAGTCCCGGTAGGCATCCCAGTTGGCACGGTGATAATCATGGACGACATTGGGACGGGGTGCAGGTTGCGGAACCGGAGGGGGGCAATGAGCAGACGTTATGGTGAGAAAGACAGGGAGGTGATCGCTACCTGTGGGGTCAAGGACGGCGACAGCGATACGCCCAAGGAGGTTGGCGGAGGCAATGACAACATCGGGGGTGGTGTCACTTTCGGGTCGGGTGTGCTGGGGAAGGGGAACAAGGTCACCTTGGATTGTGGAGAGGAACTGATGCCACCGCCGAAGGGCAGCAGGAGTGCGGCTATGGATGTTGAAGTCGGCGGCAATCACATAGGTGGAGAAGGCGCAGTAAATGTGTGAGATGAAGTCATAAGGAAGAGGAGCAGTGGAGCGGACATAGATGGTGGCACAGGTAATGGTGAGGTAGGGGAAGAAGACGCTAAGGATAAGGTGTTCAGTGGGGTCATTGAGGAGAGGTTGTGGCAGGACGGGGATATGCTTAAGGTGGCCAATCGCAACTCCACCCTGCGTACGAGGACCAGGAGCGTCAGTGCGGTGGAGGATATAGGGAGAGGTGCGGATAGAATGGTGGGGCTGGAGAAAGGTTTCGTTCAAGAGGAAGGTGTCGACCTGGTGGTGGGAGAGGGTGTGCATGAGGAGGTATTTGTCAGAGCGGAAGGAGCGAATGTTCTGGAAGAGGATGCGATACTTGTGCCGCGCCATGGCGGGAAGGAGGGGGGGAAGAGAGGGAAGGGAAGAGACTTAAACTAGGGTTTTGAGGCGGGTGAAGGTGAAGTGGGCTTGGTTGTGGGAGTAGGTGGCAAAGGTGTTCTGGTGGAAAACGGAGCAAGCAGCAAGGGAGATTTGTCGGAAGGTGTGGGGGCACTGAAAATGGTGAATGTTTTGGAGTACAGTGGTAAGGAACCGGATGATGTCCTCGGCTGTGAGGGGTGAACAGAGGGAATTGTTGGGATGAACAGGGGGATCGACGGGAGAAACTGGGACTGTAAGCTCAGAGGTGGCTGGAGGGGGTTTAGCTTTACACTTGTGGGAATAGGTGGGATGGGGGCCATTTGCAGGTATTACAGGAAGGAGGAGCAGCGAGGTTGGGGCAGTTCTTAAGAAAGTGGGAGGCCTTGCAATGGGGACAGGTGGGGGGGTTTTTGCAGTTGGGAGTCAGGTGGTCATTGTACATCAGGCACCGCTGGCAATGGTAGGATTGAGGAGGGGATTTGGAGGATTCGACAGGGTAGCGACAGTGGTATATCAGGGCACCCTGGGTGAGGAGATGGTCAATGTATGGGGCGGACTCAGAGATCACCCGCATGAGGTAGGTGGGACCAGAGGCATTGTGGATTCGGTGGGCAGAGCGGATTTCCAAGTCCTGGTGGGAGTTCAGTTCTGCCAACACTTCATCCTCTGTGATCACCGGGCTGAGCTCAGTGATCACAGCGGTGTAGGTGGGGGGGCGACGGGGAGGCTGGGGCTGACAAGGAGTGGAAGCGGAAAAGAAGGGTGTCAGAGAGGCGTGAGGGCCAAACATAACTCGTGGGAGTTTTCGCAGGAGGTCCGTGTGAAAGGATGGGGACGGGGAGTCGATAAGGACCGAGTCCCTGCGGGGAATGAGTCGGGAAATGGGAGCACCAGGTAAGTACTTTCGTATCTCCACGGTGAGGGTACGAGCGTCGAGGAACTTAGGATCGGGAGTTGACAAGACAAAGGTGTGGAGGGTGGGGACCGAGGTATGGGAGGCAGGAGGAGGGGTGGTGTCCGTGGAGACGGCAGGGGGAGGGGGAGGTGGTGTTGACTTTTTGTGGGAAGTGGCGGGAGAAGAGTCGGAAATGACGCGCTTTTGGGGTTTTTTGGAGACTGGAGGCTGGGAGGAGGGGAGAGGAACGGGGAGGAGAGGGAGGTGATGGGTGGCAGATCCCTGTGGCGTAGTGGAGGCGCCGGGAGAAGCAGCCGGTTCAGCGGTGGCGACGGTGGCTCGGCGCGACGCGATGCGTGCGGGAGATGCAGACGACAAAGTGACGGGGTGGGTGAGAGAGGGGAAGCCAACCACCTGGGGGGCGGCAGCAGAGGCGGCAACAGAGGCGTACATGAGGGCGGGGGTAGTAGTGGGAGCTGTTGAGGGTGTGGAGGCTGGAGGAAGGGTGTAGAGGTGTGGGTATACAGCAGGGGAGGAGATAGGGGGATGGGTAAGTGAGGGAAGGGGAGGGGAGGTGTGAGGAGGGAGGCCAGGCGCGGCACTCCAGGAAGTGACTGTGGGAGAGGGGGAGGGGGAGGTGTAGATGACAGTGGAGGTGGGAGCACTCATTGCGGACGAACGGCGACTGACAGACGGACGGGCAGCAGGCGGCGGCGGCGGCGGCGGCGGCGAACAGACGGACGGACAGCAGCGGCGGCGGCGGCGGCGGCGGCGGCGGCGGTTACGGCGACGGCGATGGACAGCGAGCAAGCAGGCGGACGGACGGACGAACAGCTACAGCAGCAAGCGGCGGGCGGGCGGGCGGGCGGGCGGGCGGACAGACACAATCTTCGAAGACGGAGATTCCACCCTGAGAGTAGCCCAGGCTTTGCAATCTGACGCTTTCGAAGGAGGGGATCCAACCCTCTAGACGTTACCCAAGAGGACGCCATCATCATTTAATCATACAGCAAAGCTGTATGCCCTCGAGAAAAGTTACGGCTATAGTTTCCCCTTGCTTTCAGGCGTTCGCAGTACCAGCACAGCAAGGCCGCTTTGGTTAGTGTTACAAGGCCAGGTCAATCAATCATCCAAATATCTCACGAAATAAGCGTCAAACGAAAAAACTACAAAGAACGAAACTTGTCTAGCTTGAAGGGGGAAACCAGATGGCGCTATGGTTGGCCCGCTAGATGTAGCTGCCATAGGTCAAACGGATATCAACTGCGTTTTTTTTAAATTACAAAACGGAAAATGTGGTCCAACTAAAACATTCGTATTTCTTTCCGTACTGCACGAATATGTCATAAAAAATGGGGGTTCCTATTTAAAATACGCAGTTGATATCCGCTTGACCTATGGCAGCGCCATCTAGTGGGCCAACCATAGCGCCATCTGGTTTCCCCCTTCAAGCTAGACAAGTTTCGTTCTTTGTAGTTTTTTCGTTTGACGTTTGTTTCGTGAGATATTTGGCGTGGTCATTATCAATGGACCACCCTGTATATTTTTTTGCAGAATACAAACAGCTTTTTTGCCAATTCTCAGTTGACGAAGTCAGTTCTAGACTGTTTATAACTGACTGAAAACACGAAATCACGCTACACAACTGTACCCTTAATTAGCTGCAGCACTGTTGGTGTTGCTACCTACCCGCTTATCTTGATAGCACATCAGTTACGTCATTAATCTACATCAACATGACTTCTCTGCAATTCACACTTACCTGCCTGACAGAGGGTTTGTCGAAATACCTCCAGACTATTTCTCTTTCGTTCCACTCTCCAACAGCGCGCGGGAAAAACGAACGCTTAAAGTTTTCCGTGCAAGTTCTGATTTCTCTTATTTTATTACGATAGTTATTTTTCCCTATGAATATGGGGGTCAACAAAATATTTATACATTCAGAGAAGAGATTTGGCAGCGAAAAAACGCCATTGTTTTGATGTGTACCACCACTCTCGTACCATATCCGTATCACTATCTCGCCTAATTCGCTACCCTTCTTCGACATTTTTCGATGTCCCCCGCGACCTCTGTCTGGTAAAGATCCCATACCGCGCAATAACATTCAGAAGAGACCGCACAAGCATAGTGTCGACAACTGTCTAGTAGATCTGTTATGTAAATGTAATATCTAGGTATTTAGTTCAATTGGCAGTCTTTAGATTTGTGCGACTTATCGCGTATCCGAAATTACTTACAGTATTCGAGTGAATGACCTAACACTTCGCATTATTTACAGTCAACTGCCACTTTTCGCACCATACAGATATCTTGGCTATGTCGTTTTGCAATTGGTTCTGATCTCCTGATGATTCTACGAGACGGTAAATGGCAGCATCATCTGTAAACATTTTAAGCGGGGTGCTCAGATTGTCTCTTAAATTAGATAGAGCAGATAAAGCAGTTACTAACGCCTCGCTTAGACGGTGAATTGGCATCACTTAGTTCCAGTAAGTTGGATGTAGAGAAATTATAGGCAAAGTTTAAGCAGATTGTAAGTCGTGGTCTGGAGAGTTATGTGTCTAGCAAGTGGATAAAGCATGGAAGAGACCCAGCATGATTTAGTAACGAAATTCAGTAGATGCTGAGAAAGCAGAGGTCGTTGCACTCTCGGTTCAAAAGGGAACGCATAAATGACGACAAGCGAAGGTTAGCAGAGATTAGTGCGTCTGTGAGAAGATCTATATGCGAAGCATACAATAACTACCACCGTCACATCTTAGCAAAAGATCTTTGTTGACCATTCTGGTGCGGCAATTGAAGACAGCAAAACGAACGCCGAAGTTTTAGATTTCACGTTCAAGAAATCGTTCACAAAGGAGAATCGTAGAAACGCACCGTCAGTTGGCCATCGCACAGACTCCCGTATGGACGACAAAGTACGAGGGTGGGTCAAATGAAAACCTTAACTTTGTAATTACAAATCGAAATTTCGCGCCGTTATCCTGTAAGTTGGTAAGCGTGCTACAAACAGCGTGCAGAATGGTCTGTAGGTGGCAGCATAGTGCAGATGCACACATACCGTCGCAGTATCAGTATAAAGATGGCCGCCCCCACTTGCGACTTGCACCAGGGAAGAACAGCGTTCTGTTATTCGGTTTTTGCATAGTGAAGGTGTGAAACCTACTGAAATTCATCGACGAATGAAGGTTCAGTACGGAGATGCATGTTTGTCACAGCAGCATGTCTATGAATGGAGTAGGAAGTTCGCAAATGGTGTGACTTCAATGGAAGATGCTCTTCGTCCAGGTCAGGCACAACGAGTTGTGACCCCACAGAACATTGCAGCAGCTGAACCCATAGTGAAGGAAAACCGCCGAGCGACACTGAATGACATTGCAGCATGGGTCAGCACACCACATTGTGCATGATGTGCTCCAGTTTCACAAAGTGCCAGCAGCTGCCTCCTGAAATGAGAGAACGACGTGTTGATGCTTGTGAAGAACTTCTTCGGCGCTTTGAACGAGAAGGTAATGGCTTCCTTACAATAATCGTTACTGGGGACGAAACCTGGGTTCACTTCCATCATCCGGAAACGAAGAGAGCGAGCAAGGAATGGCGCCATTCCTCATCACCAAAACCAAAGAAGTTTCGAACAGAACCATCGGCAGGGGAGGTTATGCTGACTCTGTTTTGGGACGAAAAAGGCGTCATTTTGGAGCATTACATGCCTAGAGGGACCACTGTCACCAGTGCATCGTACACAGATCTCCTAAAAAATCATCTGCGGCCTGCAATCAAATCAAAGCGACTTGGATTGCTGTCAGCGGGTGTCCTTTTGCAACATGACAATGCAAGGCCCCACACTGCCCGTACAACAGGTGCAACAATCACAGACTTGCATTTATAGTGTCTTCCTCATTCTGTCTCCGACTGAAAATTTAAAAAGGGATATCGATAGGTTACAGTTAGATATAGTGGGAATTAGTGAAGTTCGGTGGCAGGAGGTACAAGACTTCTGATCACGTGAATACAGGGTTATAAACACAAAATCAAATAGAGGTAATGCAGGAGTAGGTTTAATAATGAATAAAAGAATAGGAATGACGAAGAGATAGATGAAATGTATCATAAGATAAAAGAAATTATTCAGATAGTGAAGGGAGACGAAAATTTAATGGTCATGGGTGAATGGAATTCGATAGTAGCAAAAGGAAGAGAAGGAAACGTAGTAGGTGAATATGGAATGGGGGTAGGGAATGAAAGAGGAAGCCGCCTGGTAGAATTTTGCACAGAGCATAACTTAATCATAGCTAACACTTGGTTCAAGAATCATGAAAGAATGTTGTGTACATGGAAGACGGCTAATGGCTCTGAGCACTATGGGACTTAATACATGGAAGAGGCCTGGTCATACTGGAAGGTTTCAGATAGATTGTGTAATGGTAAGACAGAGATTTAGGAACCAGCTTTTAAATTTTAAGACATTTCCAGGGGCAGATGCGAACTCTGACCACAATTTATTGGTTGTGAACAGTAGATTAAAACTGAAGAAACTGCAAAAAGGTGAGAATTTAAGGAGATGGGACATGGATAAGCTGACACAAGCAGAGGTTACGGAGAGTTTAAAGGAGAGCATTAAGGAACGATTGACAAGAATGGGAGAAAGAAATACAGTAGAAGAAGAATGGGAAGCTTTGAGAGACGGAATAGTGAAGGCAGCAGCAGAGGATCGAGTAGGTAAAAGGACGAGGGCTAGTAGAAATCCTTGGGTAACTGATGAAATATTGAATTTAATTGATGAAAGGAGGAAATACAAAAATGCAGTAAATGAAGCAATGTGATGGGTAAAAGTCGTAGAGGGAGACCAAGATATGAGTACACTAAGCAGACTCAGAAGGATGTAGGTTGCAGTAGGTACTGGGAGATGAAGAAGCTTGCGCAGGATTGAGTAGCATGGAGACCTGCATCAAACCAGTCTCTGGACTGAAGGCCATAACAACAACATTGTATTAACAGTTACTTCGTACCGTAGAGGCCTTTGCTCTACACAGATACGATTCAAAGTTGTATTACATCAGTGCCAGTAGCAAAAACGTGCTGTTTATGAAGAATTTTTTGCTACTCCACTAATGCTCAAACAGTTAGGGATGTATACTTTGTTCGTGTACATTCATTACAGAAGTAAGGGATCATATTCTAGGGAATGTAAACCAGACCAAAACTGCTTTCATGAAAAAAAGGCAACTGTAAGAATAATGAAAGAAGCCAGCAGCAGAAAACAACGTAAACCTTTTTTTAAGAATTCAAAAATATTAAACCTTCTCCTGAGGTGATATATTGGAGATAGTTACGCATGTTAAAAATCTATGCTGCGGAAAAGATACAGTTTTCCTCAAAATAGAACTGTTCACGATTGCTGTAGCAGGTCAAACAGTAACATTTCTTGCCAGTCTTTCCAACACCACGTTGTGCGTATCAAGTGTATATCGTGGAGGAAGAAAACTGTATAACAAATTACGTAGATATGTAAAATCTCTGTCCCAATGATGTACCTTTAAAACATCTGTGACATCCTACCTGCTGCAGAACTGCTTTTATGGAGTCTGGCATTGTCTTACGGATGAAAACATGTAATTCATATTTTTAACTGTAGAAGTAACATGTAAATGTACAGTATACAGAGGTGACGGAAGTCATGGGATAGTGATATGCATATACGGTGGTAGTGCCGCGTAAGAAAAGTAGAAAAGGGCAGTGCTTTGGTGGAGCTGTCATTTGTATTCGGATGATTCATGTGAAAAGGATTCCGACGTGAGTATGGCCGCACGACGGGAATTAGCAGACTTGGCACTGGAATGGAAGCTTCAGACGATCCATTTCGGAAATAATTAGGGAATTCAGTATTCCGAGATCCACAGTGTGTAGAGTGTGCCGAGAGCAGCAAATTTCGGGCATGCTGCGTTTGCACAGAGTTGTGAGTGCCAACAGACAGGCACGAAATAACGGCAGGTATCAATATGGGACATAACGAGAACGTACAGTGCGGCGAAATTTTTCGTTGTTGGGCCATGACAACGGACGACCGCACAACATCGACTGCAGCGCCTGTCCTGGGCGCGTGACCATATCGGTTGGACCCCAGACGACTGTAAACCGTGGCCTGGTCAGATGAGTTCCAATTTCGTTTGGTAAGAGCGGATGGTACGGTTCGAGTGTGCCGTACACCCTACGAAGCCATGGAGCCAAGTTGTCGAGAATACACTGTGCAGGCTGGTGGTAGCTCCGTAATGGTGTGGGCTGTGTTTACGTGGGATGGAGTGCGTCCTCTGGTCAAACTGAACTTATCGTTGACTGGAAATGGTTATGTTCGGCCACTTGGAGACTATATGCTGCCATTTATGGGCTTCCTGTTCCCAGACAACAATGTAAGTTTTGAGGACGACAATATGCCTTGTAGAGGATCTCGCAGGACACTACCTATAGTCTGGGAGACGAGTCTTTGGTATTGACAGCTCGGTAGCGTCTTTCCGTTGCCTAGCGACCGCAGGCAGGCAGCCAATGGCGGCCTGACTTTGAGCGGGTAGCAAGGGCCACGTTGCCGCTCTGGAACCCGGCCGCGCGCGCTTATGAAACTTACCAGTGTCTCGCGTGCAGGCGGTGCGGTCGTTCGTCGTTTGTCTGAAGTTGAATTCGCAGTTTATTTCGTTTTTGTTGTTTTTAGTGTTTCTTTGTTTATGTTTCGTTGTAAACAATATCTAGTGCGGCGGGTAGTACCAGCCCAACACAAGAAGTGAAACGGAGGAAGAAAAGTGTGCTACACACCCAGGCCCGTGAATTCGTGTGCTCTGTGAGGGATTACTTTGAGAAAGAAAAGGACAAAGGTGGGCCCTTAATTCCTGTTGTTCAGGTTGTGAAGAGAACTGCAGCAGCATTGAAAATAAGTAAGAACACTGTTGTAAAGATAGGGAAAGAACAGTATAGTGTAGATTGTGACGAGAGTGGCACAACAAAGCTGCACACACCAGGAAAGAAGCGACCGAGAAATAAGCAGGTGACAGCTTTGGACGATTTTCAGAAAGACGCTATTCGTCGTCATATATACAGCTATTATAAGAGAAAGGAACATCCCACTCTATCTAAATTACTGGTGTCGCTTCAGAAAGACGATCTTTTTAAAGGGAGCAAATTTTCATTGCGTACAGTGTTGAAAGACATAGGCTTCAGTTATTCACGGTTTAACGGACGCAAAATATTAATGGAAAGGACAGACGTAGTTGCATGGCGGTGCAGATTTCTGCGCAGGATCATGGGTGTGGAATTCGAAAGTATAGTGTGGGTAGATGAAACTTGGGTCAATGCCAGCCATTCTTTACGTAGAGGCTGGAATGATGGAACGCCCGAGGGGACAATGGCAGTGCCTGTTGGCAAAGGAGGGCGTATTATTGTCTTACATGCAGGTACATCTAAAGGTTTTGTGCCAAACTGCTTGAAAATGTTTCGGTCAAAAAAGACGGGAGATTACCATGAAGGAATGATCAGTGTAGTATTTCAAGAATGGTTCGAGACATCGCTTATGACGAATCTGACAAGTCCATCAGTGATTGTTATGGACAATGCGCCTTATCATTCCGTTGTTCACGATAAGGCACCAACCTTGGCAACAAAAAAAGACGATATCATTCAGTGGTTGAAACGGCGAAAAGTAGATTTCAGAGAAGATTTAAGGAAGGCGGAACTGCTCGAAATTGTGGCACAAAAGAAACCCCAATTTCCAACATATGTAATTGACGAGATTGCTAAAAGGCACGGGCATGAAATCGCTCGGCTTCATCCATACCACTGTCACTTCAATGCAATTGAAGGAGTGTGGGCTCAGATAAAAAGTTACATTGCTGCAAACAATAAAAAAATTCACGATCTCTGAAGTGGAAACTCTCCTTCCAGCAGCTATCAATAAAGTGACAAGCGAGACGTGGGCTAAAATTGTAAACAGAACTGCAAGTGCCATCAGAGAGGCGGCCAAAACCGAAGGGGTTGTGGAAGAATGCATCGAAAATTTAATTATACATCTAGGAGAGAGCAGTGATAGTTCGAGTAGTGCTGAGGAAGACAATGTCAAATCAGATTCTGACAGTGATGTGAGTGGTGTTTTTCCATTACAGTAACTACAACGTATTCAGGAATGTAAGGAGGGAGTTTGCTATCGATCTACAACCAGATCATCATATTGTGAGTACTTTCTTCAGATTATAACTCTTAATACACTGACCAATTATTCTGTAGCTTGTAGTAGAACAAATTAATAATGCTAATACTTAACAATGGAAACCAAAACTGCTAATGTTCAACAACTTGCGAAAATAGTTTTCATTTCAGTTGTGAAGTTTAACAAATAACTTTATTATGTTTCAGCATCTTAGATACTTGTACTAAATAGCTCTTATCAGTTTTCGAGTTAATATATTTCAAGCATCAACTTTAAATAAATTCAGGCGTGCCAATACGACTTGTATTTTGTGTCGCTTTTATTTCTGCTGCTAGAGAATGCGTGTAGCAGACAGGGCGCCGCGTGCTGTGAGCCACGTTCGGCAACAGCGCCGTCTGCCCGCCGGAACTGTCACTACCAATCACTCGTCTCACGGACTATAACGAGGCTGGCGGATGAGCGAGACGCTCGTCGAATCCACGTGGCGGACTAAAGGGACTGTCAGCTAGTACACTGGCCAGCCTGAATGCAGTTTTTAGGCGACTCCCAACACTCTCTTCGGAAAATGTTAGGCTCACAACCATCTGTGGTTACAGCGTAAGGAACTTCTAAAAGAAAACACAAATGACCATAAATCGTCCGCCGGCCGCTGTGGCCGAGCGGTTCTACGAGCTTCAGTCTGGAAGCGCGCTGCTGCTACGGTCGCAGGTTCGAATCCCGCCTCGGGCATGGATGTGTGTGATGTCCTTAGGTTGGTTAGGCTTAATTAGTTCTAAGTCTAGGGGACTGATGACCTCAGATGTTATCATAGTGCTTTGGGCCATAAATTATCCCGTTGACTTGCCAGATTGTTAGTTACACCCCACATTCCTCCACTCGTGACTGCTATATCCGTTAAACTCGTATTTTATCAATTGCGTTATTTTCGTACTGTAGGTGACGCCAGCAGATAAGGAGTACCACAGCAGTTCAGAGGTGCGTAACGTCGGTCTCTTGCTTCACAAGCCGTCGCAGTGTGTGTGCGACTCCCTTGAACAGACGTCTCTTCGCAGGGATGGGGAAAGACATCGGCAACGGCGAACTGCAAACATTGGAGGTACTGTGGAACGTCTACCCACGTAGAATACACCAAACGCATCCTCCATTACGTGTTTACATAATCGCACACGGTCAGGATTAAAAAGAAAAATTTTCTAATACAAGCTGTTCGTCTCGAAGAGTGACATCCAATGACTCCAAACTCGACCCTCGTGCCCCACCTCCAAGGGTGTGACGTGACAGATGGCGCTGTAATCGACTAAAGTCAAAATGGGTGAAAAGCCGTTGAAAAGTGGTAACATCTCAAGAAATACACGTCAGATTATGGTCCCAGGTGGTTAGAAATGCAATTATTTTCAAATCTTTAATGTGAAACCGGCTTTTATAGCAAAAATACTTTACTTCTGTACAAATCGCACTATATTCAGGAATTTCGCAAATAAGTGTTCTGCAAATACTGCTTGAGCACAGATTCGATTGGCATCACTTATCGTTGCATAAGAACTACATGGGGACAGCTTTCAAAACCGCTTGAAGATTTGCAGTTGGATACAATAACAACTAGCAGCCTATGTAGATTTTCGTTCACATATACTTTCCTCTGATGAAACAAATCGCCAAATGAATAGGCATAATAGGCGTTATTGGTAAGTGAATAATCCGCGTTAACTAAAGGAAGTCGAGGATCATATATGAAAGAAATTACACCAAAAATGTGGACCAAGTAATTGTGTTTCGGAGAATCAAGTCTTTTTTGCTACAAAACCGGTTTCTTATTGAAGGTTTTAGGATAACATCCTTTCTACCTCCTGGGATCCTGATCTGATGCGTGTTTAAACACCTCTTGGAGGGGGGCAGGGGATCGAGTACCGTGTCACTGTATGTGAACAACTTTCATTCCAAACTTTTTTAATCTGATTTGTAGTTTTCCGCGTATTTCCAAAAATATATTTATATTCCTCAGCCTCTATAGCCTGTAAGCCACTAACAGCGTGTGGCCAACATACCTGGTAGCAACATTAACAGCTTCCAGTCCTTTTCGATTTGCGTATTGAGCGAGGCAGAAATGACTGTCTATATGCCTCCCTAAGCGCCCACATCTCTCTCGTCCTTTTCTCATCATAACAACGCGAGATGTGTGACGATGACAGTAAGCACGTTTCCGATTTTTCTCGCAGGATTCTCATCCTAGCTTATCATACAAATTTGAGAGAACCTGAATTTCTTTCTGTGACATTATTTATTTATCGTATCGCTTTTGACACATTGAAAAAATAAATAAGTTCATAGAATACACAGCCTAATATATCCTAGTAAAATCTAAAACATCTAGAGCATTTATGTAAACTGTCCACTCTATAGAGTCGCCAGCACGAAGTTTGCCGTAGTGTGATCTTGTGGGGAATTCTTCTGTGATGTGTCTGACGACGGTCTGTGGTTCTCCGCAGTCACAAGAAGGCATGGCTACTTACGCAGTTTCCGAAAAAAATATACACATCTCCCATGCTAAGTTCTAACCCTGTTTAGCATTGGCCATGTTCTGCGTGGCAAGTCAAATCCCTGTTGTTCTTGAATGATACACGGCGCAGTATTTTCTTTTTTTCTCTAGTCCAATCCTGCGTCCATGATTTTGGTAAGGTGGACCTCATCTTTCACAGGGATCTTTTCTATTTTATTCTAATACTCTAGAGCAAAGTCAGTTGTGGTTTGCGTCATCAGTATCTTGATGGACTGGTAGATTTTTTACTGTCGCCGAGGTTTTTTTTACTCGTTCATGAGAGCACTTATGCGTCGTAGTTGACGGGGTGGAATGTGGCTTAATACTAGTGGCCATTCTGTAGGTGTTGATCTGATGACACCAGAAATCATCCTCATGCTGTTGTTTAGCTAGACGTCTGTTTTTTGAGCATATGGACAAACTGGGGCAGCAAAATCAGCACGTGAGAAAACTGGCCTCAGAGCAGAGAAACGTAGGGTGTATGCCGATGCTCCCCAGGTTGTAATACACATCTTTTGGATGAAGTTGTGTATTGTTTCCAGTTTTTTAGTTGGTTTTGATAGGTGATTTCTAAAAGAGAGGGGTCTATCTGGGGATATACCCCAAGATACTTAGGTGTTGTACTGCAAGTGTATAGTGTTTTCAAATTATACGTTGAGTTTTGTTCCGGCGAATTTACTATTTAGGTGAAAGCGGGAATTCTCTGCTTTGGTGGCATTTCATTGGACTCACCATTTGGGAAAGTTCTTTCACAGTACAACTAGGTCTCCTGATAGCTACACCTTGTTGCAAGTGCCGGCCGGTGTGGCCGTGCGGTTCTAGGCGCTTCAGTCTGGAACCGCGTGACCGCTACGGTCGCAGGTTCGAATCCTGCCTCGGGCATGGATGTGTGTGATGCCCTTAGGTTAGTTAGGTTTAAGTAGTTCTAAGTTCTAGGCGACTGATGACCTCAGAAGTTAAGTCGCATAGTGCTCAGAGCCATTTGAATCATTTTTGAACCTTGTTGCAAGTACCCAGTCGTCGGCGTAACCTAACTTCCTTGATTTTGTTTTTGGGATGTCTGCTTCGTAGAAGCTGAAGAGAAATGGAGCAAGGAGTGGTCCTTGTGGTAGATATTTTTAATTTACATTTGTGTCCAAAATTAACGCGACAAACCGTTATTCCCCCTCCCGCGTCTATTTCTCAATATAATGATACAAACTGTCAACCAGATGCCCGCACGATCTTATTCTGCTCAGAAGATGGCATTCCGGTCAATGGACAACCATGTCTTCGATGGGTTTTTGTATGTCCGTCCTTTTCACTGGAGATCTTGGTCTCCATGGCCGTTCACTATTATAAGAAAATGGAGCCCCTACAGCCGTCCTTATGATCTTATTTACTGTGTAGCTTGTAACCTCCCCCTCACTTATCGACCTTAATGACACTGAAAAATTAAACCGCGTGTACCTAATGGTAATAGCAATCATCACCGAAGTTAATCTGTCGGTAAAGAGGGAGGAAAGGGTTACATCTAAATGAAAGGAAAAATTCAAATGAAATTGGTGGAAATTAATTTTGAAAAAGAGTGATGTGCGGTCGTTACGTTAACAATTAACTGGCGTTAATTAGATATTTGAGATTTGGGGAAAATTACCGTCGGCAATCCTATGGACAACTACTATAATAACTGAAAAAGACAGGTTAATGCACATATAATTAGCACTAAAAGCGTGGCAACTGAAGGCTGACAACTGTTGTGTGAAAACTGGATGTTTGTCAGGAGTAATAAACTTCGCTACACTCTGACTTAATTTAGCAAAAGAATTAATAAAACCGGAAAATTGAAAGTTAATTTAGTGACTGAAATTAATAGTGAACTTAGTTTCTGAAGCACCAGGAAATAAAATAAAATAAGGTTAGTCTTGGGCTACCTCAACAATCATCTCAAAAGCTATTTGAATCTACGCAATTTAGAAACAAGAGATTTAACTTTGAACTTGCATTAAATGATTCAGAACAATTAACAATAGTAAAATTTAGTACATACCAAGCTGAGCTGCAGTCACAGGTAAGCTAAAATATGGTAACAAAACTCGCACTCTTAATTTGTGTGTGTAACTTAAATATTGTAGCCAGCTATGAATACTTTAACTGAACTTTGAAATTAAAGCAGTGAAATGGAACGATATTACTTTAATGCTGGCGTTTGAATTTCAACGACACTTGGGTTCATTTCGAAAGGGAAGGGACCCTGCTTGGTAATGCAATTGGGACAATGAGCAACCAAGGTTCATGCTAAGTTGCTGTATTTTAGTGATGCAAATGGAACAGTTTGAAAAGCTGAGTTCCGCCATACAGTTCTAAAACTTTATGTGCTTTCAGTCTTCCTTGTTGGTTGATTGAAGGTTTGAAGTCGTCGGTCGAGGAGGTGGCGACAATCACTAATTGTCGGTCGTCGCTGTTGCAGAAGCTGAATGTTGGCGCGCCTTCTTCTCGACACGGTCACCAGGCGAAACGGGCTCTTGATGTGCGCCAGCTA
Organism: Schistocerca americana; assembly: GCF_021461395.2. Classification (NCBI taxonomy): domain Eukaryota; kingdom Metazoa; phylum Arthropoda; class Insecta; order Orthoptera; family Acrididae; genus Schistocerca; species Schistocerca americana. The sequence goes on from NC_060121.1 coordinate 976,561,895, forward strand.
ATGCTTCCCGTCTGCGACACCGTGCCGGAAACTGTCATAGCAAGTCGAGTGCAATTACATACTGCCAAACCCCGAAAGTGTGGCAACTCGCGGGAGCGTCACACAACACACCTGCTCCACTGCCCTACTCCAGCCAGTCCCCTGCTCTGCCCGCACTCCACGCGGCAGAGTTCACACTACCAAAGATCCTAAACACTTTGGTTCTCCACACGACCTGCAATAGATGGAAATAGGAGGATATGCATTTCCGGCATTACAAGCTACCAGTTCCAGCGCATCACAGCGCCACCCTCAGAACTTAGTTGACGCTGATAAGACCTTCAGCATCAACTAAGCTCTGAAGGTGGCGCACTGATGCGCCGAATCTGGTAGCCACACAATAAATAAGATCATAAGGACGGCTGTAGGGCCTACATTTTCTTACAATGCCAGTGACGACATCAGGGCACCTGTGAAACGAGGTAGTGTTCGCCGGCTAGTCCCACATCCACAATCGCTATGTACACAGTCACAGACTGTGCAGTATGGCGCAGAGAAGATGCCTACCAGACTCTCTGCGGTGGAGAAACACAGAGAGAATGGAGGCAGGACAGTCGCAATATGATGTGACCCGATGACTTAGTGTGAATCGTTCTGTTGTTTCTCGGTTGTGGCGGCAGTTTATAAAGACCGAAACTGTGTCCCAAAGACCAGTGCAGGGACGACCACGTGTGACTTCAGAAGAGGACCGTCATTTGGCTATACCCCCATATCTCTGACATCGATCTGTTGTAGAATTTTAGAACATGTTTTTTGCTAGGGTATCATGTCATTTCTGGAAACCCAGAATCTACTCTGTAGGAATCAACATGGACTTTGGGAACAGCGATTGTGTGAGACCCAACTCGCTTTGTTTGTTCATGAGACCCAGAAAATATTAGATACAGGCTCTTTAATTTTACTGTAGGCAGTATCTATCTTACCCCTCGAGAGATAAGCCTCTACAGCCTTACATTTGTCCTCTAGCCATCCCTGCTTAGCCATTTTGCAGTTCCTGTCAATCTCATTCTTGAGACGTTTGTATTACTTTTTGCCTGCTTCACTTACTGCATTTTTGTATTTTCTCCTTTCATCAATTAAATTCAATACCTCTTCTGTTACCCAAGGATTCCTACTACCCCTCGTCTTTTTACCTACTTGATCCTCTGCTGCCTTCACTACTTCATCCCTCAAAGCTACCCATTCTTCTTCTACTGTATTTCTTTCCCCCATTCCTGTCAATTGTTCCCTTATGCTCTCCCTGAAACTCTGTACAACCTCTGGTTCTTTCAGTTTATCCAGGTCCATCTCCATAAATTCCCACCTTTTTGCAGTTTCTTCAGTTTTAATCCACAGGTAACAACCAATAAATTGTGGCCAGAGTCCACATCTGCCCCTGGAAATGTCTAATAATTTAAAATCTGGTTCCTAAATCTCTGTCTTACCATTATATAGTCTATCTGAAACCTTCTTGTATCTCCAGGCCTCTTCCATGTATACAACCTTCTTTCGTGATTCTTGAACGAAGTCTTAGCTATGATTAAGTTATGCTCTGTGCAAAATTCTACCAGGCCGCTTCCTATTTCATTTCTTGGCCCCAATCCATTATCACCTACTACGTTTTCTTCTCTTCCTTTTCCTACTGTCGAATTCCAGTCACCCATGACTATTAAATTTTCGTCTCCCTTCACTACCTGAATAATTTCTTTTATATCATACATTTCATCAATTTCTTCATAATCTGCACAGCTAGTTGGCATATAAACTTGTACTACTGTAGTAGGCATGGGCTTCGTGTCTAACTTCGCCACAATAATGCGTTCCCTGTGCTGTTTGCACTAGCTTACTCGCACTCCTATTTTTTTTATTTATTATTAAAGCTAATCCTGCAGTACCCCTATTTGATTTTGTATTTATAGCCCTGTATTCACTTGACCAAAAGTCTTGTTCCTCCTGCCACCGAACTTCACTAATTCCCACTATATCTAACTTTAACCTATCCATTTCCCTTTTTAAATTTTCTAACCTACCTACCCGATTAAGCGATTTGACATTCCACGCTCCGATCCGTAGAATGCCAGTTTTCTTTGTTCTGATAACGACATCCTCTTGAGTAGTCCCCGCCCGGAGATCCGAATGGGGGACTATTTTACCTCAAGAATATTTTACCCAAGAGGACGCCATCATCGTTTAATCATACAGTAAAGCTGCATGCCCTCGGGAAAAATTACGGCTGTAGTTTTCCCTTGCTTTCAGCCATTCGCAGTAGCAGCACAGCAAGGCTGTTTTGGTTAGTGTTACAGGGCCATATCAGTCAATCATCCAGACTGTTGCCCCTGCAACTACTGAAAAGGCTGCTGCCCCTCTTTAGGAACCACACGTTTGTCTGGCCTCTCAACAGATACCCCTCCGTTGTGGTTGCACCTACGGTACGGCTATCTGTATCGCTGAGGCACACAAGCCTCCCCACCAATGGCAAGGTCCATGGTTCATGGGGGGGGAGATGACAAATATAATTTAAATAAATAGGCACATCAGGCACATAATGAAATATATGACATCAGTGAATGAGAATAGCAGCCTTGTGTTGCAAAATACACACAAGTAACAACCTTGTTCATTAATAAAACATTGTCAAAATCAGCAAATGTACGCAAGCATGTCGCTGCACAAGTAAATTCATAGAGCATAAAATTTAACACAAAGTATAAATCAGGTAATCGCGAGCAGCGAATTACGTATAAAGTACATACTTAAGTAGACTTATGTTACCTGAAAAATAAACTCAATTAATAGTTACCTTTTTAGTTTATTACTTTCTTCCTCAAAATTACATTCTTCCTGAAATTTTCTCGATAGCAGGTCTTCTTAATGTCGGACACGCACGGAATTTACCTGTAATTCTTAAAGATTTATACAAATGTATCCTGTGAAAACTGAACATTAATATCACAAGTTATCAAGTCACTATAGCCATATACTGAATTTAACCGGAGTAATTAGACTGTGTATTTGTCTACGGCTGTCAGTGCATTCGCACTGAGCGATCGATTAGCTGTAGGTAGTCGTGACGTAGGAAGTAATTGTTTGCGGTCAACGGTTCCCTTCTGCGGCGCGCGGACTGACTGTCGCTTTGTGTATGCGCTGCCGCTAGAACACGGCGCGGTATCCCTGTGTTCTCTGCATGTTTACGTGTAACTGTTTATTTTCTCAAAAGTATGTCATTCCACAAAAATTTTAACGTTCGATATATGATGTATTGCCTTAGAGCGCCGTGATTTATGAGTTTCTACTTCAACAGTGTTATCATGAATAATTTTGCGAACTATATATGGACCGCTATAAGGCAGAAAAAATTTGCGACACAAGCCTTTTCTTTTGTGAGACAAATGATGAGACTTAATTAACACCTTTTGACCAACTGACAAAGTTTTTAAACGACCACGACGTTTAGATGATTTCTCTCTTCTAGCAACCGCAGATGCAATATTTTGTAGTGCCAGGTTGACAACTTCAGAATGCCGCAGTTTCCGAGTAGGTGGAAAAGGAAATATTTCAGAAATACGATTTGTCGGTGCTTTATTTTTTAATATCAATATAGGCGGTAAAGAAGTTGAATCATTACGGAGTTCGTTCAGAATGTTTTGAAAAATATGAAGATACTGATCCAACGTTCTGTGATTATGATGACAATAAAGACGACACAATTTATTAATTTCCTTCATCCATCTCCCTGACGGGTTAGATTGAGGGTGAAAAAGTGAAATGAAAATTGGTTTAATCTTACAACGCCGTAGAGTATGAAGCCAAATTTTAGAGCGAAACTGTGATCCATTATCTGATATAACTTTATCAACATGTCCCACTTCTTTAAGAAAATGTTTGATGAAAGCATTAGATACTGAACGAGTTGTTGCTTTGCGTAAAGGTGTAAAACACACATATTTTGATGTCATTTCCACTACTACCATAATGTACGCAAAACCATTAGTAGAACAAACCACTGGACTGAACAAATCGACTGCAGCCATTTCCTTTAATCTCGCTGGAATGATAGGAAACAACAGTGCTCTGTGAGAAATAGTTGGCGGCTTAGCCGTTTGACATAATTTGCATTTAGCAAGAACAAATCGAATACGTTTTTCCATATTACTGAAGTAGCAATTTTCTCGTAATTTATGAAAGCATTTTCATGGACCAAAGTGTGCATAGCTGAAATGTGTATACCAAATCAATTTATTAACCCTCTCATCAGAAATGGAAACTAACCAAACAGAGTTGTCAACCGAATTTCTTTTAGAAAGAACATCATTACGAACTAAATAATACTGTCTAATCACTACGCTTCCCCTTCTCCTCCACTTCTTCTTAATGTCCTTCCAGATTGGATCCTTGTTTTGCTTCCTTAGCGATGTCCTGGAGCGAAGACGAAATGAAATTTTCAAACGCAACACCTTGAATATACATCAGACAATAATTGTTTTCTTTGCAGTCTTCCTCAGCACTTTGTTTCAAACCCATAGGTGCATGTAATAAAGCATCAGCAATAATATTAGAAGAACCCTGGATATAAACAATACTAAAATCAAATTCCTGTAGATACAGTGCCCTTCGTGATAATCTTCCATGTGTTAATTTAGTTGACATAAGAAATTCCAGAGCTCGATGATCTGTGTAAACCTTAGTATGTCTGCCATACAAAAAGATGCGAAATTTTGTGAAAGCCCAAACAACAGCCATAGCTTCATGTTCTGTGATCGAATAATTCTTTTCTGATTTAGGGAGAACACGACTTCCAAATGCAATAGTTTTCTGTACTACAACGTTGTTTTCTTCTATCTCTTGAAATAAGTGCGCACCTAGGCCTTTGTATGATGAGTCCATCGCCAAACAAAGTTCTAATTGAGCTTCCTCATCCCAACACCAATTAGAATCCTTTCCAGAAAGTTCACATAAACGAGGTATGGCCAAATTGTCCAATCTAACAAAGCATCTAAGAAAATTACAGACACCAAGGAAATTACAAACACCACGTTTAGTAGTAGGAACAGCATAATTACGAATAGCGTCTAGTATCTCTGGATCAGGAAATAATGTGACCAAGAAATTTCACCTGAGAACGACCAAATTCAGATTTTCCCAAGTTCACTGTAATGCCAACTCTTGCAAAAATACGAATCCAAAATTCTGTTATGCTCACTCCAAGAACGTTTAGCAATAAGAATATCGTCAACATATGAAGTAATACTGTTACGAAGATAAACAGGTAAAATTTCATTTAAACCAAGAATAAATGCTGCTGAAGATACAGTAAGTCCAAATGGTAATTTCCGAAATTGATAACAGGTACCAAAGGCTAAAAAGGCAGTGTATTTTCAACAGTCAGGGTGGAGTTCAATTTGCCAAAAACTTGCACGGAGATCAATTGTGGATAAAACTTTAATTCCATGGAAATGTTGAAGAAGTTCATCTAAATTTTGTGGACCGTCAGTTTCAGGAATGATGATATTATTTATCAGTCTGGAATCCAGAACCAAACGAATTGACCCATCCTTTTTAAGAACGACATGTAATGGGCTGGTATAAGGACTGACAGCTGGCTCAACAATGCCTTGATCTAACATGGATTGAAGTTCTTTCTTAACCTTGTCTCTATAAACCACAGGAATAGCGTATGTTTTTCCCCAAAATGGTGTGTGTGTTCTTTTACTTTAAATAAATATTGTAAGCCTTGTATAGTTCCTGTGTGATGACTAAATACTGTAGTATGTGAAGTCAAAATGTGGTGTAATTTTTCTCTTGCAACGTCATCTGTCACTTCAGCTTTGTTAACCTTTTCATTAATTAATTCTTCACTATTAATCATATCATCCATCGCGTCTCTGTATCTATTGTCGTTGTCATGAATGAACACATAGTCGTCATAATACTCAGCGAAAACACCAGAAGTAAGAAACCTTAAAAAATTTGTGTCTGATTCAGATTTCGTTACTCACTCGAAAAATTTCAAACACCTCGGCATTCCGGCAACATTCAAGTTCACACTTCCTTCCTTAAAGTTTAAAATTGCTTTATATGTGTTAAGAAACTCCATACCTAATATAATTTGTGTATTGAGTAATGGAACAATAATAAAATTAGCAGAAAATTCATATCCTTGACAAATGAAATTTATGTTGGTCTGTTGTTTGACTTCCACACTTTTTCCAGAAATAGCTCCTCGAATTGTGGTTTTAGAAACAGGTAATACAGGATAAGCAATAGTTCTTACACATATACGAAAACCTAATTCACTAATAAAATTCAGTGAGCTCCCAGAATCTAAAACCGCAGTGATCTTATTCTTACTCACACATACTTCAATAACAGAATGTAAAAATGTGTCTACATTGTTTTCCTTTTCGTCTAGCAAAATATCTCTCATGTCTTCCAAGCGTACGTAGTGTAAAGTCGTAGTGTCATTACTTTCTGAACCGTCTGTATTGCTGCCAGAAGCCGAAGCTACAAGTCATTGTCGATTGTTTGTGTCACGTCTTTGATTATTCGCGTCACTTCGCGGATCATTTTCTACGATTTGCACTTGTGTCTCTGAATTTCTGTCACGTGGAGGATGCCAATTAGGTCCTTCCTGTCTGTTAGATGTAAATTCTTGGTTGTGTCTGTTATTAAAATTTCTATTTTCATGGCTATCTGCATGACTACTTCATGTGTAATTTCGACTGTCACTTTTGAAATTCTTGTTAGGGCTACTACCCTGGTTATTTCTGTAGTAAGAATTTCCATTATTGTATGAATAGTTTCTGTCTTGATGATACCGATTACTGTTTCCGTATGATTGATCATTCCGGTAAGAATTTCTGTTATTATAATTGCCTCTGAAATTTCTGTTAGAACGTCTGATATTGTCATAAGGCTGGTATTTATTGTCCTGTCTGTTTCGTCTCTCATTTCCGAAATTAACGTTATAACGTCCGTTCCGATCATTATCGCTTTTCTCTGAAAATCTATTGTGGTTACCGTTACTGAAAAAATTACAAGAAGTTACATCGTCGTCGTCATACTCAAGTTCTTGCAGCAAAGTCTTAAAAGTTTCAATGTCGTCTTTACATCTTCCGGCTAAAACAATGTATCTTATCGATTGTGGCAGCTTAGTTAAACAGTTCAGTCGGGCTATTAGGATTGGAAAGGAATTGATTCTTTTGAATCACGTCTTCAAAGTATTCTGCCGGCGTGCGGAACTCAGACTGTTTAAAATTACACTGCATAATAAGACTATGTTTGACTCTGTCTTCCGTGTTTTCTGACCAATATGCCGATAGAAATGCATGATAAAAATCATTTAAATTATGAAAATCTCTAATAAGTGCGCGCATGCGCGTCGCCGGTTCGTTTTCTAAATATCCACACATAAGTTCCAGTTTGTGACTCAGTGGCCAATTTGGCGGAAGTGCGTACATAAATTGATCTAACCATGAACATGGATGTATGTCATTATTAGAATTGCGAAAGAACTTAAATTTCCGAACAGTTAAAAAGTGTTTATAGTCGAAGTTTTCGCCTCGTGGCGACAAAGACCTACCGCGTCTGTCCCAGTCGGAATGTCGATTATTGTCAAGTTCGCGAGCATGGCGCTCTCTTGTTGCATCTCGTAAATGAAATAAATTACTTTCTTCAAAACCCCCCGCTATCGGTGATTCTAAATTTCTTTTACTGTCTTTTCCTACGATTTCGCTTTCAATTTGTGTAACTTGCTTTCGTAAAGCCTCAAATTCCCTTTTAACGCGTTCATTAAATTTGCCCTGATTTTCAACATGTTTATCTATATTCTCGTACTCTTCTGTTCCTGCAAATGGCAATGGAGCTGTATCATCTGAATCTCTGTTCCCATTTAAACTAAGATTTGTCAATTTATCCGAAATCTCCTCAACCTTTTCCGTTAAGTCACCTATTTGTTCTTTCTGTTTATTTATGTCTTCCGTAAGTGTCGCGACTCGGGTTTCAGTATTGACACATTTAGTAGTTAACTGTTCATATTGTTGTTTTAGGTTATTTATTTTGCCATTTGGTACGGATTCCTCGATTGTTTCAAATATTTCTTCCGTATCGTGTGTACGCTGTAAATTTAACTCTGAAAATTTTTGTACTATCACGCGATCTCTTTCTTCCTGTTCTCTATCCTGTTCCTTTTGTCTATTTTCTATTGAAGTTAATCTGTTATTGTGAGCATTCAAAATCGGTTCTACTTCTTCTCTAATTTCTTTCTTTAATTCATCTCTCATGTTTTCAAAACATGTCCCTATTCGTGAGTCTAACCGTGTTGCCATTGTTCCCATCTCTGTTTTAAATTCAGATCCTAACTGTGTTTTCATTGTTCCCATATCAGTTTTAATTGTTCCTATTTGTGATCCCAAATTTAATATTGCACTCATCAGCTGCTCCATATTAAGTGGTTCGAAATTCTTTTCGCTCCTAACATTTACCATAAAACTAACTTCCTTCGTCATAGCCGTAAAGCTATCTGTGTTCGATACTATTCCAGAATCTTCTAACGTTAATCTCGTATTCTAAAAATTTTTCAATTGTGAAAAAATTTGAACTGGTTCCGGACTATTTTCCCGGCTTATTAAATTGGTTTCTACTTTATTATTCACCATACTGTTCTCCTGTGTTGGCGAGTTCGCCATGTTAACAAATTCGTTATTCTGACTATCCATCATTCTTACCTTTTTCATCGATTGCGTAATCATTTACAAAACATACAAAACTCGTCAGTATACGAAAATTACACACAATATAACACTTCATCACCAACAATACCATTCACACGAAATGCTTCTTGACAAACACGATTAACGAACAATTAAAACCTTCACAATTGCACAAAATTGTCAAACCTTTATACGATACATCAAAGATTAAAATCTACAAAAATACCATTAGAAGAATGACAAGACAACTATAAATGTTCAATTACAAATTCTACACTTGCAATATAGACTACAACAATACTACTGTCTACTATTTTTACTATGAAAAGAATTCCAAGGGACGATCCGAAGCAGCGGTCGCCACGTGCATGGGGGCCTAATTAAAAAGAAAAGACTAATATTAATGAATAAATGCAATAATTTTACTAGCTGTATGACCGGTTACTAAGTCTCGTAACCGGTTGGCCCTGACTAGTATTAGCACGCAATCTGACTGTATAAAATAAAAATAAAGAATGACAAGGAATTTCCATTAACACAATTGATTAATTAAGTCCCCTGCAACTATAAAAGCAACGAAAGAACGAAGCACAAGTGTAACCGTTCACTGTGTGGTAGTGTGACTCAATGTACATGTATCTGGCTCGGTTCTTTCTCAATACGGCAAAATATTTTAAACACCATTTACAATGAACTAATTGAAAAACCAGAAATACTACAATTACACATAGAAACCAGAATTACAAGTCTAATAAATGAACACGAGCCAGATGCTTTGTTGACTGTGAGCAAGAGGGATTGTTATTAAAGAAAACTATAATACCTTTTTACCTCATTACATATTGACGAAAATATTCCATTACACCAGCATCATAAATTAAAAGCCCATCTCCTTTCTCAAATATATTCTGACAGTTGCATCTTCTTCCATCTATACATTACACCAACCAAACAGTACAACACTCAGATCGTCTACTCTCTCATCCCAACAGAACAACAACTGCCCTCGACACCCTCTGAACTACTACAGCGCCCATTGGAGGCGGCGGAATAATAATCTTTGTCGCAATCTCTGGCGCTGTGACTCAGTGTAGCCACCTTTCAATAGTTCCGCACATCTGTTCGACGTCCCTTCTTGAAAACGGGGATGACGTGTGCCCTTTTCCAATGTTTTGGAACGCTACGCTCTTCTAGAGACCTACGGTACACCACTGCAAGAAGGGGGGCAAGTTCCTTCGCGTAGTCTGTGTAAAATCGAACTGGTATCCCATCAGGTCCAGCGTCCTTTCCTCTTTTGAGCGATTTTAATTGTTTTTCTATCCCTCTGTCATCTATTTCGATGTATACCATTTTGTCATCTGTGCGTCCATATAGAGAAGGAACTACAGTGCAGCCTTCCTCTGTGAAACAGCTTTGGAAAAAGACATTTAGTATTTCGGCCTTTAGTCTGTCGTCCTCCGTTTCAGTACCATTTTGATCACAGAGTGTCTGGACATTTTGTTTTGATCCACCTACCGCTTTGACATAAGACCAAAATTTCTTAGGATTTTCTGCCAAGTCAGTACATAGAAGTTTACTTTCGAGTTCATTGAACGCCGCTCGCATAGCCCTCCTCACACTACATTTCGCTTCTTGTGGTTTTTGTTTGTCTGCAAGGACTTTTTCATTAGATGCTTTTGGTTCTCGTTCTGCTGATGAGTAAGTTGCGTGAGTAGAGCTTCCAGTGTAGGTGGTTCCTGGCCCATCGCCATTTTATTGTGTTATAACTAGGAATAACACGATAAATATATCACCATTCTCGACTTATTGACACTGCACTGATGCAAATAACTTTTCTACTGGGCGCCAAGTTGTAGATGAACACTTCATCGAAAATTACATAAAACTATGGCGGTTATACCAATGTCCAGGGAGTGCAAGCGAAAAGCAGACTTCCAGCGGAAATCAGAATCCCGTCGACGTACTAGGCCTAGTGAACATTCGAGTCCAACTTCCAGTGTAGCATTCCGATTCCAAGTCCAGAGCGCAGCCAAATCTGTATCGAACAGCAGGTCCACTGCAGTGTAGCACTTCAAAGTTGTAGAGTAGAACATAGCGCGGTGAGAACTCACTTGAAGACGTCAGTTGCTGCATTAAATGAGGCTCCATAGTTAACCGAGCCGGCGGCTGGGGTCGCGGTACAGTGTGGGCGGCCAATCGCTGAGTGTTATGGGTGACCAATCGCGCGCGCTCACGCGAAACCGACCTGTGATGTTAGTAGGGGGCGGTGCAAGGACAAGTGCGGCCGACGATGCATTTTTTGGCCGCGCGTAATGGAGCGCGCTGCTGGTCGGCGCGGAGATTTAATAGTGGTGAATACCATAATTCCCTTCCCCACCCGTTCTCAATCTGAACGTGCCGTCCGTCTCTAATGGCCTCACCGTCGACGAGATGTTAAACCCAGATCTTCCTTTCTTCTTCGAGTATTGGAGGACCATGGTCAAATACAGCTGTTAAGATTGTATATTAAAAATGAAGAAATTGCTCCAGCTGTATTTAAGGTGTCGATTTTATTTTGGCAACTAGTTTCAACGTTGTAACTAGTTGCCAAAATAAATCGATTCCTTAAATACAGCTGGAGGAATTTCTTCATTTTTAATATAAATTTATAACAGCTGACTTCCCACTGTCTTCCATTTCAACTATGGATGAACGAAGGTTAGGATTTTAAGTTTTCTGCGGTTTCTCTAAAACTCCTAAGGCAAATGCTGGGATGGTTGCTTTGAAAAAGCAAACCACTGTACCACCTACGTTGCAACTAAGACTTCATCTACATCTACATCTACATTTATACTCCGCAAGCCACCCAACGGGGGACCGAAGACCATAGCAGTCTGGTCCCTTTAATCCCCCAAACCAACCAACCACCCAACGGTGTGTGGCGGAGGGCACTTTACGTGCCACTGTCATTACCTCCCTTTCCTGTTCCAGTCGCGTATGGTTCGCGGGAAGAACGACTGTCTGAAAGCCTCCGTGCGCGCTCTAATCTCTCTAATTTTACATTCGTGATCTCCTCGGGAGGTATAAGTAGGGGGAAGCAATTTATTCGATACCTCATCCAGAAACGCACCCTCTCGAAACCTGGCGAGCAAGCTACACCGCGATGCAGAGCGCCTCTCTTGCAGAGTCTGCCACTTGAGTTTGCTTAACATCTCCGTAACGCTATCACGCTTACCAAATAACCCTGTGACGAAACGCGCCGCTCTTCTTTGGATCTTCTCTATCTCCTCCGTCAAACCGATCTGGTACGGATCCCACACTGATGAGCAATACTCAAGTATAGGTCGAACGAGTGTTTTGTAAGCCACCTCCTTTGTTGATGGACTACATTTTCTAAGCACTCTCCCAATGAATCTCAACCTGGTACCCGCCTTACCAACAATTAATTTTATAAGATCATTCCACTTCAAATCGTTCCGCACGCATACTCCCAGATATTTTACAGAAGTAACTGCTACCAGTGTTTGTTCCGCTATCATATAATCATACAATAAAGGATCCTTCTTTCTATGTATTCGCAATACACTACATTTGTCTGTGTTAAGGGGCAGTTGCCACTCCATGCACCAAGTGCCTATCCGCTGCAGATCTTCCTGCATTTCGCTACAATTTTCTAATGCTGCAACTTCTCTGTATACTACAACATCATCCGCGAAAAGCCGCATGGAACTTCCTACGCTATCTACTTCTTTATTCACAAAATCAATTTCATTTTTCGGCAACCCATTTTTATGGTAATGCGTGTTATTATGTACGCCTTTAACTTCAATGGCCACGTAGTCTGCAAGACATACGGAGGGCTACATCTGCGTCTACGGAACTGCTCTACAGTTCACAAAGCCTCTTCCAGACTATTTCTCGACCGTTCCTCTCTCGAATACAACGCGGGAAAAATGAAGAACTAAATCTTTCTGAGCGATCTCATTTTTTCTCTTATTTTTCTCGTATTTTACTACGCCCCCTGCCAGGCACTTAAATGTGAGCTAGAGAGTAGTCACGTGGATGTAGATAGTCATTTTTCCCTACGCCATCAACAAAATATTTCCGCTTTCGGAGGAAAAAGTTGATCAGGATAGAAACAGGGATAGCGTTCATGATGCCATTTTAGCAGCTATGGCTACAAAAGTTAATAAAACAGTCAAGACGGCTAGGAGAGCGTTTCTGTTATATAGAGCAGATAAGATGTTGTTAGCATCTCACTTAGAGGATGAACTGATGTCACTTAGTTCCAGCAAGAGCGACGAAGAGGAATTATGAGGAAAGTTCAAGCAGATTGTAAATCCTGGTCTCGGGAATTATGTGCCTAGTAAGTGGATAAAGGATGGGAAACTTCCACCATGGTTTAATAACGAAATTCAAAAGTTGCTGATGATGGACTACGAAGATAGATACGAGAAATTAGGGCTCGTATGAAGGCATATAAACAGTCGTTTTTCCCTCGCTCTATTTACGAGTGGAACAGGAAAGGAAATGATTACACAGGGTACCCTCCCCCTAGCACCGTACGGTGGCTTTCTGAGTATTTGCGTAGAAGAGGATGTAGATATAGCTTCTGTAAAAAGCTTGTGTTTTAATGACTGCCGGCCTAGCTCATCATATCCAGGACGCTCTTCCCGCTATTTCGGGATATTACAAAACAAGCTGCCTGTTTTAGAACCAATCGGTCCTCATTTATAATGTCCACTGGTTTTGTTCGTTTCTTGATACTTATTTTGTGTAGGACTTATCGACTGTTTTCGCAATTATTATTCATAGTTTGTTCCTGTCTCCTGTTTTACATTCCCTCGCCCCTTACAGGCAAGAGTGAGTTCTCACAATATGCCACTCTTCATCCACAAATTTATCAAGCGCAGCGTCAAATGTGGTCACTTGTCTTGATATACCACTTCAAGTTATCTGTTTTTGTGTTTTTAACGTAAGTTTCTATATAGTTGTGTTCACCAACATACAAGTTGGCAGGAAGCGAACATCCTACCACAGAAAAGTAGTTGGTGTACAAAGGTACCTTGGTTGCACGCTAGCAACTGGGGTGGTCACAGGGTGTTTTCACTGAGGTGACAAAGGTCATAAGATACCTCCTAACATGGTGTCGGACCTCTTTCTGCCCAGCATGTTGCAAGAACTAGACGTGGCATGGACTCAACAAGTCCAGCTGAGCCATGCTACCTCCGTAGCCGTCCATAATTGCAAAAATGTTGACTTCGCAGGATTGTGTGCACGAACTGACCTCCCGATTGTGTCCTACAAATGTTCGATGGAATTCATGTCGGGCGATCTGGGTGGGCCGCGCGGGATTAGCCGAGTGGTCTCAGGTGCTGTGCCGGCCGGGTGGCCGAGCGGTTCTAGGCGCTATAGTCTGGAACCGCGCGACAGCTGCGGTCGCAGGTTCGAATCCTGCCTCGGGCATGGATGTGTGTGATGTCCTTACGTTAGTTAGGTTTAATTAGTTCTAAGTTCTAGGGGACTGATGACCTTAGAAGTTAAGTCCCATAGTGCTCAGAGCCATTTGAACCATTCTGAATCAGGCGCTGTAGTCATGGACTGTGCGGCTGGTTCCGGCGGAGGTTCGAGTCCTCCCTCGGGCAAGGGTGTGTGTGTTTGTCCTTAGGATAATTTAGGTTAAGTAGTGTGTAAGCTCAGGGACTGATGACCTTAGCAGTTTAGTGCCATAAGATTTCACACACATTTGAAATATTTTGATCTGGGTGGCTGAATCATTTGCTCGAGTTGTCCAGAATGCTCTTCAAGCAAATGGCGAACAGTTGTGGCCCAACGAGAAGGAATCTGTGATCTATAAATATTCCATTATCGTTTGGGAACATAAAGTCCATAAATGGCTGCAACTGATCTCCAAGTAGCCGAACATAATCATTTCCTATCAAAGATTGATTCAGTTGTACCAGAGGAACCAGTACTTTACATGTAAACACAGCCCACACCGTTATGGAGCCACCAGCAGCTTACACAGTGCCTTGTTAACAACTTCATCCATGGCTTCGTGTGGTCTAAGTCACTCAAAACCTACCATTAACTACTTGTGAAATTGGGACTCATCTGACCAGGCCACGGTTTTCCAATCGCCTGGTGTCCAACTCATATGGTCATGAACCCAGCAGAGGCGCAGCAGGAGACGTCAGTAGTGGGGCAAGGCGGTTTCTACCCCAAAGTGTCATTATCCAAGACGGCGGAAGGGCGTCATTACCCCAAGGGCGGCGTCACCCCGAAGTACCGTTATCCAAGATGGCGGCCGTGAAGCAAGTACGTGACGTCACATGACGTCAGCTGATGATGCAAGTACTGTTATCGAAAATGGCAGCTTTTGGCAGGCAGATAGGTCAGTTGGGCTGCCTCTACTAACCTAAGAAAATGGTGGGAAAGTAAGGGCACATGGGTTACCTCCACTAACCTAAGTCGCTTCTTCCTAGGAACTGCACATGAATCTTTATTTAAACAATTAGAACAAGTACCACTATCAAGTGTTTTCGCCATCCTCTTGGAAAAAGGGCGTGAATTTTGCTATAAGAGCTTACCCCTGCAGCTGAGGGAAGATAATATGGTGTCGCCCCACTGGAGACTGCTCATTCAATTCAAATAAAATTTTTTATAAATTTGTTTAAATTTGCTTAAATTTGTTTAACTTTGATAAAATTTCTTTAAATTTATTATCTACCCACAGCATTAGTGTCGTGTTACCGCCACAAGAGGCTGAGATACTGGTGGTCCGTGTTTTAGTAGCTCTATTACATGCTCTCATTATGCTCTGGACATAAGTTTTTATTTAAACAATTAGAGGCAGTACCACCATCATATAGGTAAGATACCTAGTTTCAACTACTTTTCAAGGTCAACCAACCATATTTCCTACACACATTGAGGGACGGATGTCACCCAGTTTATTTATTATGCTGGTACAAAAACTCACCCTGCCAGTGGTCTAGAGGGGGGGAGGGGGGGGAATTGATGTGAAAAAGGGATCAGCCTGTTCTGGGCTGTTGGAGAGAGGAAGGAGCGTACTTTATTTATTTTTTGAACAATTTATTTAGCCACAGATTTCACCTAATTTATTTATTTATTATGTTGATGCAAAACACTCACACTGAAGTGCTTGGGATCACAATATACAGTTTACAGACCTGGAAACTAATTTTAAATAATGCATTATGCTGATATGCAGAGACGCAAACAACTCGTAAGTTACTCAAATAATCCAGTACACACCATGCAGACATGCAAACTACTCGTAGATCACTGAAATAATGCATTCAAACACCTGAAAATAATTCAATGCACAAACACTCAGTGCAAGTAAAAAAATGCAACTTGCCAGCCACTTGAACCCTGATTCTACTGGATGTAAATCCTAAGTCCACCCCCTAACACATATAAACTGTCTACATGCGGTAGAGGAAAGTTAAGTTAGTGTACTTCATTTATTTTGCTTGGCAAGCTGACTCAATTATCCATCCTAATTACTTAATTAATCACAAAGATCGGTCCTAATTTCACAACTATATGCATAGCGCATGGTCGAAGTAGAGAGGATATAAAATGTAGACTGGCAATGGCAAGGAAAGAGTTTCTGAAGAAGAGAAATTTGTTAACATTGAGTATAGATTTAAGTGTCAGGAACGCGTTTCTGAAAGTATTTGTATGGAGCGTAGACATGTATGGAAGTGAAACATGGACGATAAATAGTTTGGACAAGAAGAGAATAGAAGCTTTCGAAATGTGGTGCTACAGAAGAATGCTGAAGATTATATGGGTAGATCATATAACTAATGAGGAGGTATTGAATGGAATTGCGGAGAAGAGAAGTTTGTGGCACAACTTGACGAGAAGAAGGGATCGGTTGGTAGGACATGTTCTGAGGCATCAAGGTATCACCAATTTAGTACTGGAGGGCAGCGTAAAAATCGTAGAGGGAGACCAAGAGATGAATGCACTAAGCAGATTCAGAAGGATGTAGGTTGCAGTAGGTATTGGGAGATGAAGCAGCTTGCACAGGATAGAGTAGCATAGAGAGCTGCATCAGACCAGTCTCAGGACTGAAGACCACAACAACAACAACATGCATAGCGCTGCACAAGGAAGGCTTAAAATCGCAAAAAGTAACTATTGTGGTGTAACGTCGTAAGTTTTGTATAAATGATTTTCTTTTGACATATGACCATGTGCAGACTCCGTCACCTACGTCAGTTGCAACACACTTCAAAATTATTTAAATTCTTTTTTAAATTGTCTCTGAATGGTTCTTGAACGAAACTGTAAAACATCGTCATTTGAGTCGTATGCGCAGAATTACGTTACTCAGTCCAATTGGTTTGCGCAAACTTTTTCAATTTAAATGTCGTTTGTTTCTCCTCAGAAATTATATTAATGCAAGTGATCTGCTTTAATAAATATTAGAACCACATTGAATAAACTTTCAAGAATCACACTCGCGATGAACGCTGTCAAAAATTAATAATCTTGTCAAATAAATTACTTAACGTAATTCTTCATAAATAAATTCTCGGAACACGTATTTAAACTTTTGTAGCATCCACTAGTTTATTATCTTCCTACATATAGACGTGAACATGAGCCTTCACAAGACAGAACTGAACATTTACAACATGATTAAACTTTCTGTGACGTCATTGTTGTAGAGACATTACAAATTCTCAGTTTTTCAATTTTTAGAAGCACGACGCAACAACTCGGATTCAGGATCTTTTGTTGCTCTTTGGCTGTCGACCCGCGACGTATAGTGGCCAGCAATTTTCTCTCTGGTCCCGGCAGCGAAGATGCTGTCTCCGTTCATTGTGCCGCCCTCTCCGTACATGAAACATAAAAAATAAACACAAAACTTTAGACAATTCACAGCCATTACAAATATTACAAAAATACATAAACAAAACAGTAAATTAAACTTATATTCACCTGCAAACTGGGCTGACACTGGTGGATGGGTGACGCTTCAATTTCGCGTCCCACTACACTATACCATAAAGCTTGCGTTATCCTGCTGGAAACAAAATTCGTGATACCACACCAAACTTACTCAAATATCTATCCTAATTGCGTAATTAATCACAAAGATCCGCCATAATTACACAAATGTATGCACAGCATAAAAAAGATTTATACCACTCGAAACCAGCGACAGAAACACTCAAACTCTACCCAACACCTACAAGCTAGGGTAAAAACGTCCAACTGACTAGATCCTGGTGTTGGACAGAAATGAATTTAAAAAAAGTGTATTACCTGCAAGAGTATAGCATATCCCTGTTTGATGTCAGAGACCACTACACACACCTACTAAAAAAAAAATCGCCCTAACCAAAGCCAAAACACGCTATAACAGCTGAGGGAAAGAAAAGGATCACAGTAGTGGGGGAAATCGTCATCCTAAAAGACGGCATTCTCATCGATATACAATCACAAACTCTGAGGTAGAGCTACTACACTGACAGTCTCGCGGCCCGTGTAGCCCCAGCCACAAGCCTCGCTGAAATACCTCGCGGCGCCAAGGCGAAAGTCGTGCTTTTCCCCCCAAATGCATCCTGTTCATCTCAAAGTATATTGATGACTGACAGGTTTACCGTTAACAGTCGCAAGTAGACAGCGCTTTAAATCATATACAGAACACGTGGCTGTATACGAGTCGAACGCAGGCTATGTCACGTGACTGATGCATCCTGACAGTGGAAAAATTGACCAGTAGCAACTTATCCCTCTCTAGAATCCATCATTAGTCTACCATTAAATCGTACCTCGTTACAGCTCCGTCTCAATCGATCATCAGCTACTGGACATACTAATAATACCTCAAACACCCAATATTGACAAGAGTGAGTCACAAGCATATAAGAATTGAATCTAACAAATAAGAAAACGAAGAATTGTAAAAGAAGGCAGCAAACAGGATGGACTGAGTGATCATACACAGACATAAATAAATAAAACTCATTAAAATATTGTCAAAAGAAATTAGCTACTTTTGCCACATCAGACAATGTACAGTTATAAATTAGGCTCGCTACTGACAATGAAACTTGTAACTTTGCTGCTGTTGGTCACTGGAAACAGAACTAGATAATTCTATAGAGATATAAAACTGTTGCCCACATTCTCCACCGGCTAGCAATACAAACAAAAAGCAAATGTCTGCTGCTTTCCTGGGGACTCATTACATTTCCCTGTCACTGAGGGCGATAGTAACACCGCTGCATGGTTGTTCATTTTCAGGAGAGGACTGGAATCCCAGAATGCAGTACAAAAACAAAGGCTGCTCCAGCATTCGAGGAGGTCCTGGACGCCATTGGGTCCCGGGGGAAGTTCCAGACGAGGCTGAACATCGTCTTCGTTTGCTTTGCCTCATGCTTCGACCTGATGAGCGTCAACATGTTCTACCTGGCTATGCAGACTCCAGATCACTGGTGCTACGTCCCTGGCAGGGAGCTTTCCAACCTTTCAGTTGAGGAGTGGAAGAACCTCACCATACCGAGGTTTGTAGTGGTAAATGTTTTAGCTTTCATTGATCGGTTCTGGTAGAATGTTTTATACAGTATGAATAAAAACACCCACAACACTGATGTAAAATTCTACATTATTTATTATTTTTTCACAAACCGATTTTCGGCTCTTATGCAACTGTCAGGTTCAAAGATAAGTATGTGCTGCAGTGAAATTTTGTTGCATCATATATTTTAAACTAGTGCATCTAGAGAGTATCTCCATTTCCAGACATGTAAAATGTAAACGTCAGGTTTAAGAATAAAACAAGAGGGATTGTTTCAGTGTAAATGCTATGTAAGATTATTTAACTAAGATAAAATAAAGGAAGGAAGACGAACTATCTCGAAATAATTTGGAATGAATAAACATGTATCCATCAGCCTAAGCTTAGTACTGAATGACCAGATGCAGTTCCCTTACTCGCCACTTCAGACTGCAGATACTTCTCATAATCCCAGCCAGGCCATGTTGCAAATTACCCCCCTTCCCCCCCCCCCCCCCCTCCCCTTACTCGCATGTTCCACTTTCCTCTGTTTCGGTTAGATAATTTGTTTTCTTGTGAAAGAAAAAACATGTTGTATAATCACAGCTGCTTCACTTACCTGCTTATTTTCTCTACTCTATCTTATCTGTTTGTAATTTGGGAATTATTAAAGAAAAATTTATTTTGTTCAGCCACATCTTTCGAATATGTATTGTTCAGTTTATTTTCTTCTGTGAACAACTGTTGTAATTTGTAAACGGTCCATTAATTAATGTATCACATATATTATATTAGTTAAATAATCTGTCATCGCATTTACACTGAAATAAAACCTGTTGTTTTAATCCTAAAATCTAACGTTAATATTTCTAACTCTGGAAATGGAGATACTCTGTAAATGAACTAGTTCAAAATATTTGCTCGAACAAAACTTCACTGCACCACATACTTGTCTGTGTACCTGTAGATCACGTAACAGCCGAAAATCTGGAAAATAAACAAGAAATATTGTAGAATATTACACCAGCATTCAGTGTGTTTTCATTCATAATTTTGGCTTTGATCTACTACAACTGCCTAGTACTTCAATGGAAGTTGAAACTCAGTAAGTACAGCTTGTTATACATGTGTGTACAGCATAAGATGAAAAAAGATAGCAAAGACCAATCTTGATTTACCATTCACAAAATGTAGCGAAAACAGAAATTGTTGTACTTCCAATTTGAAAAATAATAAACAGATAGCGCAACTTGCTTACCTATAATACGGGATATGTGCAAAGCGTGCAACTACATTCACTGTCAGATCTTGGAGAAACATCATCAGAAAATCGAGCGAAGTTACGACTGTAGGACACATTTTAAAGGCAACGACAGATCCAAACTTAAAGATGTCTGACCACCGTACGCACAAAAGTAAGCACTGCCAGTACTGAAAAGCAGTTTAGACTACTCATTACGAAGGGGGCTCCAGGAAAAATTTGTATTAGAAAGCACTTTATGGGGAGGGCAATCACACGTCAGAGACATTGTTTATAATAATAACAATAACACTTAGTAATCACTCAAATTATCACAAAAATTATGACAGTTGAAAAGTCAAGATTGTAAGGGTATTTCCAAAAGCCACACATCTGTATTAATGTGCTTTATTTCTATAATTTCAAAATTTCACTCAGTGGTTCGTATTCTTGAAAGATAAACTTGAAATGCGTCTATACTGACGTGAAACCGATAGTTGGGAATAAAGTGCCTTCAAACAGCTATGTGGATTTTGGAAACACCTCGTCATTCTTGACTTTTTAATTGTTATAATTTTTATGACAATTCGAATGGTTATTGAGATTTGACTATTGGTATTGTTACGCAGAAACTTCTATCAGTTTTTACATTGAACAGACTGTGAAAACTGCACCTTTTTAAAGCTTGTCTTTACCGAGAAACTCACAGTAAAAAAAACCGATGAACAGAATCTATATCAGTATCCATACTCTGCAAACCACTATAAAGTGCACGGCAGAGGACACTTCAGGTTGTAAAAGTCTTAAGATATTATCGTTTTCCATTGACGGGAAAATGTTTGCTAAGTTGTCTCATTAGTTAGTTTTCTTTTGTCTTCGAAGTCCAACATACGTAGTGGGTGCAGTATATTCCTAGATTCGTCAGTTAATACTAGTCCTCGAAACACTGTATGTAGGGTTTAGAGGTATTGTTGGCTTTAACGTTAAGCATTGTGCCAGGGGCCTGGGACGGAAGTGGGGGTGGGTTGGTGGGTGGGTGGGGTGTGGAGTTAAACACACAAAATCCCCCATACGACTACACTCAACGTTACGTAACACATGCACATGGGCCGAGTGTCTAGACCTCACACACCTGTTTCCTGTCTGCACTTGTTCTATTGATGCTGCAACCACCAACTAAAGTTTGATCCTGAAATTGTTTATCTACTAATTGACTGCAGTTCAGGGAGCATACACACAATGACGACCACAAATATCTGGTGAAGACTCATATATATTATAACAGTACAACACGATAATGTGGGATGCACTGTCCACATAAAAGATATAAATCAGTCCGTGCATGACAGCTAGTGTTTTTCAGAGAGTCATGCCTCGGGTTCTGTTGATCACAGAGATAAGGGGTCAAGCGTTCTCGATAGTTCTTGGCCTAGTGACGACTTGTATACCTATAGGAAGGACGGCCAAGCACTAGCTTCTCCTTCTTATTTTCGTTTTGGCCATTTGAGGACCACGTTGATTCGCTTCTGTTTCGTTTCTTCTGATCTTTCTCCTTGTCCAATATTCTTTCATTCGCGTACTTTGCATCTTTCTTCGTTCTTCCGCCCATGATGATTCTGTTCTGTGTCTAGTTCTGTTCTCTAAACCT
This sequence comes from Schistocerca americana, assembly GCF_021461395.2. Classification (NCBI taxonomy): domain Eukaryota; kingdom Metazoa; phylum Arthropoda; class Insecta; order Orthoptera; family Acrididae; genus Schistocerca; species Schistocerca americana. The sequence goes on from NC_060121.1 coordinate 976,584,034, forward strand.
GTGAAAGCCTGCATTTTTTACTTAAAAATTACTCTATTGTATTTCCCTGATTCCTACATTCGCATTTCTTCTAGATACCTTTGCACCTCTTGGATTCGGTGTACTTTGGTTCTCTTGCTCACCAGAAACTGTATTATTTGCTGTGTTAACCTCCCCTGACCCATTCTGAGGATGTGCCTTTTGTTCTTCGAGGTCCCACTGTCCTCCTGAGAGTTTTTCGTTCCGTCAGTTCTAGTCTCTTACGTACTCCTGTTCTTACCGGGTTAAGTCTTTCTGCTGCATATAAAACTATTCTGCAGCACATCATCAAATTAAAACATTACACACTTCCTCCAGTCCAGACAAACTGAGCGGTTGGTTCTTCTGCATTCAGTCTGGTCCAGGATGGATGTAAGGCAGCTTATAAAAGGACCATTTGTTCATGGGCACTTCCTGAGATAATCCCAATAAACCATGATTTTTCGGTACCAAAAGTACGAGTTGTGGCAGAGAAACTTCAGTAACACGTATTAATGACAGTTCGTCGAAATTTTCATCATATGTTCTGAAGATGATGATGTCGGGGAACCTCGAAACATTGTTCAGTATGACAGACAGTTTGTGGGATACAGAGGGTCATAGTTACGTACTTACACGTGTACATTGTGCATAATATCCGACGTGAGGCACAAATGTAGTTTTGAATGACGTAGTGAACACATGTCAAGGGTCTAGCACCATCATAATGGTTCTGAGGTCACTAGACGATGCTTTTAACCAGTATTTCTTCACCAATAAAACTAAATGATCTGTTGTCTCTGTATAAAAGGCACTTCGCGCTTGTACAAATATGCGCAAAGTGTTACTGCAATGACAAAGATAGACCAAAAAGAGTCTTAAAATAGCTAAAAAGAACTTAAAATGACTGCCAAAAATTATATAAAACTGGGAAGATTCCAAGCTAAGTGAAATACTTTTTTTCTTTTTTAAGGTACACATCATAAGCCGAGCGTTTTTGATGAATTACGATCGATGCGCAAAGAACAAAAAAAAAGTAAATCAAATGATTTTGTGTTAACTTATTTGTTGTTTGTATGTGTCAAAGTATAAAAATTTGTTGAAGCATATCACTGAACTATCAAAGTTTCGCTGCCTTAGAGCAATGGTTTTGTATGAGCAGCACACCTAGTTGTAGCAGGGGAAAAAAGGGTGCCAGTGCAGGAATACTCATGTTGGAACACGAAAGATTCTGTTATGTTCCTCTTTAGAAGACTCTGTCAGAAGATGTGGGGAACCAGCTGCCTCAACCGTCGTTCCGCCTTCCTCATAAAAAATTTTGGCATGCGAACATAATCACGCACTTTTGTGCTGTAAGAGGGTTGCAGAAAAACGAGATGGCAGTTATAAGAGTCGAGGGGCACGAAAGGGAAGCAGTAGTTGAGAGGGGATTGAGGCAGGGTTGTAGCCTATCCTCGATGTTATTCTGTCTGTATATTGAGCAAGCAGTAAAGGAAACAAAAGAAAAAACTGGACTAGGAATTAAAGTCCAGGGAGAATAAATAAAAACTCTGAGGCTTCTCTGATGACATTGTAATTCTGTCAGAGACAGAAAAGCACTTGGAAAAGCAGTTGCAGGGAATGGACAGTATCTTGAAAACAGGGTATAACATGAACATCAACAAAAGCAAAGTGAGGATAATGGAATGTAGTCGATTTAAATCAGGCGACGATGAGGGAGTTAGATTAGGAAACGATACACTTAAAATTTAAAATAGTAGAGGAGTTTTGCTATTTGGGAAGCAAAATAACTGAGGATGGTCGAAGTAGAGAGGATATAAAATGTAGACTGGCAATGGCAAGGAAAGCGTTTCTGAAGAAGAGAAATTTGTTTACATCGAGTATAGATTTAAGTGTCAGGAAGTCCATACTGAAAGTATGTGTATAGAGTGTAGCCATATATGGAACTGATATATGGACGATAAACAGTTTAGACAAGAAGAGAATAGAAGCTTCTGAAATGTGGTGCTACAGAAGAATGTTGAAGATTAGATGGGTAGATCACGTAACTAATGAGGAGGTACTGAATAGAATTGGTGAGAAGAGAAATTTGTGGCACAACCTGACTAGAATATGGGATCGGTTGGCAGGACACGTTCTGAGGCATTAAGGGCTCACCAGTTTAATACTGGAAGGAACCATGGGTGGTAAAAACCGTAGAGGGAGACAAAGAGATGGATACAGTAAGCAGATTCAGAAGGGTGTAGGTTGTGGTAGTTACTCTGAGATGAATGGACTTGAACAGAATAGAGTAGCTTGGAGAGTTGCATCAAATCAGTCGTTGGACTGAAGACCACAACAACAACAACGTTGTGTTCGAACATCATGAGTTATCTCGAAGAGAATGGTCTATTGACACACAGTCAACACGGATTTAAAAAACATCGTTGTTGTGAAACACAACTAGCTCTTTTCACACAAGTGTTGAGTGCTATTGACAAGAAATTTCAAATTGGTTCTGTATATCCAGATTTCCAAACTGGCTTTTGAAGATGAGCAACATAAGCGGCCTTTAGCGAAACTGCCTCCTTATGGAATATTTATGTGACTGGATTCGTGATTTACTGTCAGAGAGTTCACAGGTCGTGGTAAATGACTTCTGGCGTTCCCCAAGGTATCGTTATAGGCCCTCTGCAGTCCCTTATCTATATTAACTATTTAGGAGACAATCTGAGCAGCTGTCTTAGGTTGTTTGCAGATGACACTGTCGTTTATCGTCTAGTACGCTCATCAGATCAAAACAGATTGCAACAACGATGTAGAGAAGATATGCACTTGGTGCAAAAATTGGCAGTCAACCCTAAATAACGAAAAGTGTGAGGTCATCCACATGAGCGCTAAAAGGAATCCGTTAAACTTCGGTTATACGACAAATCAGTCAAATCTAAAGGCCGTAAATTCAACTAAATATGTAGGAGTTTGAATTACGAACAATTTAAATTGGAAGGAATACATAGAAAATGTTGTAGGGAAGGCAAACCAAACGTTGCGTTTTATTGACAGGACACTTAGAAGATGGAACACATCTCCTAAAGAGGCTGCCTACACTACGCTTGTCCGTCCTCTTTTGGAGTACTGCTGCACGGTGTGGGACACATACCAGATAGGACTCACGGAGTGCATCGAGAAAGGTCAGTACAGAGCAGCACGTTTTGTAGTAGCACGAAATAGGCGAAAGACTGTCACGGACGTGACACAGGATTTGGGATGGACACCATTAAAACAAAGTCGTTTGTCGTTGCGGTGGAATCTTCTCACGAAATTTCAATCGCCAACTTTCTCCTCCGATTGCAAAAATATTTTGTTGACGCCGACCTTTATAGGGAGAAACGATCGTAGTAATAAAATAAGGGAAAACACAGCTCGCACGGAAAGCGAAAACGGTTCGTTTTTATCTTTTTCCAAGATCCGGCTATCTGAACTTCCGTCCTTTCAAATGCAACCACAATGTGCTAAACATTGCACCATGTCACGCAGTGGGCAGTCGGGAACCTCTTCATGAGGAAACGAACTATCTGTTACAAAATGTCAAGAAGTACGTTTTCAGTTACTTTCCTTTTTTTATCATTCTGTTGACGCGAAACCTTCAGACACGCACCAGTCGGTCAGGTTGATAAGGAAAAAGATAACGCTAAGGGGCGGTGTTGACGCAACGACTTTGCGAGTGGCATGCGGGTATTTCGAGAAAATCTATTATCAAGGCCCATAGAACAATCCAAGTCGAAACAAAATATCGATATGAAAGCAGAATATGGCTAGACATTGTTGTCCATAATCAGTAATTGTTTATCGTATATTAACGTTATTGGAGGAAGAACAGAACAAAATGACGCTAGAGTGTATTATCTTTGACAGAAGCACGTCCACGAAGCTCTCGCTAAGTTACGGGATTAATATTGACGTAAGAGTTAATTTACTTAATATTACATTTTAGACTAGTGCATTTACTTCTTCGCTAAGCTATCTATTGAAGGTTTCGCTTTTCTGAGCGTATTTAGATCGACAAGAAAGTATTTTGTAAAGGCCGATAGTCGTTAGTTTTGTTTACATTTTAGGCGTAAATTGCGGGTGAGTGTAGGTACTTTTTTTTTTTCACTAGACCTGGCGGTTCAAAGTTAAATTAAAAGTGTAGGTAGTCAATTAGAACTTTCGAAAGTAAGTTTAAAAGTTTGTTTACATTAGCGTTTAGTTACGTATTAGTACAGGCTACGCAATTTCAGTGATCTTGTGCCAAGTTATTCTCTGCTTTTGTGTAAATTTTGTGTAAATCGTTTGTGCAAGTTTTTCTATCAAAGCATTTGTGACCAATGTAGTGGTTGCCGTAGAAACCTGAAGGAGGGGTGTTCTGTGAAGACAGTAGATTGTGGTTTAATTGGGGCGAATGTAGCGGCGAGGAAACAGGGCTAGATAATGAGGCTCTTCCATGACAATCTAGGTTATGTAGAAAGGACAGAAAAAACGCTGAACAGGAGGCAAAGATTTGTGCCCTTAAGGATGAATTAGAAAACGCCGGTTTGTAATTATGTAGGCTTAGGAAGAAAAACGAGATGGAGTGCTGGGAAAAGGTAGCAAGCAAATGGTGGAAAAGGGAAACTGTTCAAAAAACTTTAGAAATTCCGTTAGCAAATCAATTTGACTTACTATCTGAACTGGTATGTAACTGGAAGTAGGTTGAAGCAGAATATTAGCTTAAAGAAAAATGGCAGGTCTGGATCAAATAAGAGTAGGAAAAGAAGAACTCTACTTTTAGGTAGCAGTCATGGGAGGGATGTAGGCCAGCAGTTCTAGGAGAAATTAGGTAAAGTGTACCAGATCTTAAGTTTTGTGAAACCAAGTGCTAGCCTTAACCAGGCAAGAGAAAACTTAGGTAAGGTATGCAGGGACTTTGAGAAGGAAGATCACGTAAGTATAGTTGGGGGAGCAGGAAACAGCTTCGCTATGAATCTAGGATATGGTATTAGGAGTGACCTTTTAATGTTGATGCATTAAGTTGTTCTGAAAGAGGTCCTGATATTCAACAATAAAAGCGGGTTAAAAGCTGTTAGCTATCTGGGGGAGCCAACCTTGAATTATTGAGCCATTGTTTCACCAGGTACCCAGTCTAGCTTACCAAATTCCCAAGCAGACTAACACTAATTAAAATCTTTTAGTAGTCATCTTACGACAACCGGTGATATATATACATAAAAAGAGAATTTAAATATAAAGAAATAAATCAGTTTATATTTGGATATTTATTTCAACATTGATCATTGTCCCGTTAAAATTTCTGCATATTAAACTTGATTCATAACTAAACTGGTGCCTTATTTAGGATTGTGAAAATGTGAGTTTGTAATCTTACGGAACACATCAAATATGGAGCCAAGATTGGGAGACTGCATACAACACTACATTCATAAAATAACACACGAAGAACGTTGAAACATATGCAAGAGGAAATTAACCACAACCAACCGATTCAATTTTCACCCAAAGAAGTTACGTTCGTAGCACAATCCTGTCCGTCATGAAATTACCACACATAGGTATACTAAATTCATACTAACTCGATGTGAAATCTTTGCGAAAAGAATAGCTGAGGGCTACTTTGATGATTACACTACATGCTTCACGTGGTCAACTTGGTTTACACAAAGAGTGTAACTCCACAATAATTTTGATAATTATAATAAATTACATCGAACCACAAATTACAAAAGAAAAATCTCGAACTGGTTACTATCGCCTTACTATTAACCTGATGGGTCAAACAATTGTATAAGCACGTGGTACTGGTCTCACAAAGTACACCCCATGTGGGCTGAACATAAAGAAAAGTTGCTATATTGAAAAATATTGTGAAGACGAGACGTTATAATCTCACGCACATTGGCATTTAAGATTGATGATCTTAGTTAGAGTTACAGATCATCCACACGTGGTTCCACTTTACTCACAAAGTAGTGACAAAGCAACTACTGGAAGATATTCTGAACCTCACACTCGAATTACATTGCGTTGCAATTGAAGATAACGTTAGATATTTTAGATCTAAACCTGAAATAAAGGTGATTAAATTTTCAGTTATGCTGAACTTAAGAAATCCATTGTCCTACGGACTTAGCAGAGACGTGCTTAGCCCGAGATCTTACCACTTCAGACGCTCACCACGGACTGACTGCCGTGGGCCCCTACCAAGGGTGCTTCTAGATACAAAACGGAAGTGACCAGAGATGCAGCTTCCTATACCAACATGACAAGGGACGAACAGGACCATACTAAGAATAGAAACCTCTTTGTTTTTAGAAAGCGTAGCTACCTGTTCCGACGTTGGTCCTACTGTTCTCTAGCGTTCATTCATGATTTCACACAGAAGGGAAGGGGGATGACAGTATCTTATCATATACAGTATGTAAAACAAAGCGCATGTAGGTTCCGTATGAGGCTGTGTGACATGAATTACATATAAACTGTGTTTTAAAGTGTAGTGGTGTGACAGATCATTCTTGATTATGTGTAAAAGTAACACGTTCCACTGCTCAGTCTCCTCCCAGATAGTCAGAAACACCACAGTAAATTTAGAAGTGGAATGATGCCATAAATGACAACAGTTTTAAAAAAATTAACATGAAAGGAATCCAACAGGGACCTTTCAACCTGGACAAAGTAGGACAAGGAACTGGGCACACAGATGTGGTGTTTGTGGAGGTCTTTCAGCGCCATGATCGGCCATAGGTAAACACTGCTGTAAGGCGTGTAAACACTGAGCTGAACAGGATGTGCCAGACACTGGCAAAGTCCCACATGAGTGTTCTTCCAGTTGATGTTGTTGCTAGGGGGGGATACACAACACATGGCCTGCACCTAAATAGGAAGGGGAAAGGTAAGTTAGTTTCTCTGTTAGCAGAAACTGTAAGGGAGGGGGGGGGGGGGGGTGCACAGTCACACAAGAGATGATCCCTGTGGTTAATGGGAACAGGCAGACAGGTTTTCTAGGTTGATGCCAATGTCCAGACAGACAATAATCAAGAAAAATAGAATAAAAGAAGCGTCATTAACAGTAAATAGGGATAAAGCTAAGGGTAGTGTCAATTTACTTCATAAAAATATCAGGGGAATAAAAAATAAAATAGATGAGCTGTTAGTGAGTTTAGATGATCTTAAAAATAAGAATGAGGTTGATATTCTTTGTCTGTCTGAACACCATGTAACTGTGGGGATGGAAAGTGTCAGTATAAATGGGTGTAATTTAGCATCTTACACTTGCAGATCGAGCATAGATAAAGGAGGAGTTGCCATTTACACAAAACAAGGGGATAAGTACAAAACTGTAGAAGTAAGCAATTTTTGAGTCGATTAGCACTTTGAAGTTTGTGCATGTAAACTGCAGCTAGATAATGTACTGTTGTTATTAGCAACAGCATACAGGTCACCATTAGGAGAATGGCAGCTATCCATAAAGTAGTTTGACTCCCTATTACGCTGTCTGTCAGACAAAAAGAAGAAGTTATTAATCTGTGATAATTTCAGTCTAAACTTTCTCAGCAGTTGTGATAGTAAAAGTGAACTACAAGTGTTATTAATGACGGATAGCTTAGAATCAGTGATCAATTTCTCTACATGTATAGCTCAAGACAGTAGCACTCTAATAGATAATGTATTTGTGCAACAAGAGGATGTAAAACTAACACATGCTCTCCCTGTGATAAACGTATTGTTGGGCCATGATGCACAACTGATTAACTTACAAAAATTAGCAGGGTATACAGTTCAGAAACTAATTAAAAGTGTAAGGCTGGTCAATCCGGTATCTATAGCACACTTCAGAGAAAGTTTAAGAAATGTTAATTGGGGAGATGTGTATTATGAACCAATTGCCAGTGATATATACAACATATTTCTTGATAAATTTATAAAATTTATATCCCTTTTTGAACACTGTTGCCCCAAATAAAATTAATAGATGTAACACCAAACAGTTTTCAAAAAAGGCTTGGTATTTTCCCAAACGGGCTAACATATGCCATAGTCTAGCCTCTCTACAAAAAATGAGACACCTCACGTCAATAATTACCAGCCATTATCCTTGTTCACAGCATTTTAAAAAATTGTTGAGAAAGTAATGTACTCAAGAGTGGTTAGCAACTTCAGCAGTAATGGGATACTTAGTAAATCACATTTTGCATTTCAAAAATGCTGTTCCACTGAGACAGCAATATACAATTTCACTGTCCAGTACAGAAATTACAATTCTATGGCATAAATGGAACAGCATATGAGTGGTTTAAGTCATACCTACAGAACAGGAGGCAAAAAGTTTCTTTATTTGGTTTAAGTAATTTAAGGAAGCTTCCCCTTTCATCTAACTAGGGTGAAATTACTTCAGGTCTTCAACAGGGCTCGATCACGGGTCGCCTTCTGTTCTTGATCTGAAAAGAGAGACTAAACAGAAATTGTTTACTGATGATACAAGCATCATTACTAGTAAAAAATATCCAATAGAAAATGATACAAATAACGTCTTTGGAAAAGTTATTGATTGGTTTTCTGCGAATGGGCTTGCTCTGAACTTTGAAGAAACACAGTACACCCGATTTTCTACTGCAAGGAATGCAGTTCCTTCAATAAGTATAACACATCAGCAGAAGTCAGTAGCCAGGGTAGAGCATACTAAGTTTTTGGGTGTACATCTAGACAAGGATCTTAATTAGAAAATTCATATTTTGTATCTCCTAAAGCGACTAGGTTTATCAACTTGTGCTATCAGAATAATTGCTAAGTTAGAGGATATAAAAATTAGCTAGCTAATATTCTTTGCATACCTTCACTCTATGATATCATACGGAATACTATTTTGGGGTAACTCAACACTCAGGCAAAAAGTATTCACTGCTCAAGAAGAAGTGGTTAGAATAACGTGTGGGGTTTGTAGTCTGTACTGCTAGGGAACGATATACACCACAATTCATGATATAATTGAGAAACAGATAGCGAATATTGCAATCCGATACATCCAGTTATTACCGTAAGAACGACGGAAGACTTATCCTGTATGCTCGAGCTGTTAATCATTTTATTGTATCCCAGTGGGATCAAATGGCTCTGAGCACTAAGAGACTTAACATCTGAGGTCATCAGTCCCGTAGACTTAGAACCACTTAAACCTAACCAACCTAAGGATATCACACACATCCATGCCCGCAGCAGGATTCGAACCTGCGACCGTAGCTGCAGCGCGGTTCCGAACTGAAGCGCTTAGAACCGCTCGGCCACAGAGGCCGGCTTGCCGCCTACAGATCACGTCTCGAGCGTGATAGGAAGACGTACACTTCACGACAGTCTCTAGCCGGCAACTTTTATGAATGACCCACCTTGAATTTCAGGCATGACAAGACGTTCCCCAATGTACCTTTAGGAGACAGTTTGCTTCCACGACACAATGAATACAAGTGTGTCTTCGGGTCCATGGGTGTCGAACCCCATACTGATGTTGATCATTTACACCATTTTCGAACGGAATAAACGTTTGATCATTTAACACTTGTTGCCTGATGAGCACCTCCACCGTCTCCAGAATGAGGTTTAGCTTCTGTAAAGTTTGGAAGGTAGGAGACGATATACTGGCAGAAGTACAGCTGTGAGTACCGGGCGTGAGTCGTACTTGGGTAGCTCAGTTGGTAGAGCACTTGCCCGCGAAAGGCAAAGGTCCCGAGTTCGACTCTCGGTCGGGCACACAGTTTTAATCTGCCAGGAAGTTTCACCTCCACCGTCTGATATAGAGGGTGGTCCACTGATCGTGACCGGGCCAAATATCTCACGAAATAAGCGTCAAACGAAAAAACTACAAAGAATGAAACTTGTCTAGCTTGAAGGGGGAAACCAGATGGCGCTATGGTTGGCCCGCTAGATGGCGCTGCCATAGGTCAAACGGATGTCAACTGCGTATTTTTAAATAGGAACCCCCATTTTTATTACATATTCCTGTCGTACGTAAAGAAATATGAATGTTTTACTTGGACCACTTTTTTCGATTTGTGATAGATGGCGCTGTAAGAGTCACAAACGTATCGCTCACAATTTTAGACGAACAGTTGATAACAGGTAGGTTTTTTAGATTAAAATACAGAACGCAAGTACGTTTGAACATTTTATTTCGGTTGTTCCAATGTGATACATGTACCTTTGTGAACTTGTCATTTCTGAGAACACATGCTGTTACAGCGCGATTACCTGTAAATACCACATTAATGCAATAAATGCTCAAAATTATGTCCGTCAACCTCAATGCTTTTGGCAATACATGTAACGACATTCCTCTCAACAGCGAGTAGTTCGCCTTCCGTAATGTTCGCACATGCATTGACAATGCGCTGACGCATGTTGCCAGGCGTTATCGGTGGATCACGATGGCAAATATCCTTCAACTTTCCCCATAGAAAGAAATCCGGCAACGTCATATCCTGTCAACGTGCGGGCCACGGTATGGTGCTTCGACGACCAATCCACCTGTCATGAAGTATACTATTCAATACCGCTTCACCGCACGCGAGCTATGTGCCGGACATTCATCATGTTGGAAGATCATCGCCATTCTGTCATGCAGTGCAACCTCTTGTAGCAACATCGGTAGAACATTACGTAGGAAATCAGCATACATTGCACCATTTAGATTGCCATCCATAAAATGGGGACCAATTATCCTTCCTACCATAATGCCGCACCATACATTAACCCGCCAAGGTCGCTGATGTTCCACTTGTCGCAGCCATCGTGGATTTTCCGTTGCCCAATAGTGCATATTATGCCGGTTTACGTTACCGCTGTTGGTGAATGACGCTTCGTCGCTAAATAGAACGCGTGCAAAGAATCTGTCATCGTCCCGTAATTTCTCTTGTGCCCAGTGGTAGAACTGTACACGACGGTCAAAGTTATCGCCATGCAATTCCCGGTGCATAGAAATATGGTACGGGTGCAGTCGATGTTGATGTAGCATTCTCAACACCGACGTTTTTGAGATTCCCGATTCTCGCGCAATTTGTCTGTTGCTGACGTGCGGATTATCCGCGACAGCAGCTAAAACACTTACTTGGGCATCATCATTTGTTGCAGGTCGTGGTTGACGTTTCACATGTGGCTGAACACTTCCTGTTTCCTTAAATAACGTAACTATCCGGAGAACGGTGCGGACACTTGGATGATGTCGTCTAGGATACCGAGCAGCATACATAGCACATGCCCGTTGGGCATTTTGATCACAATAGCCATACATCAACACCATATCGACCATTTCCGCAATTGGTAAATGGTCCATTTTAACACGGATAATGTATGACGAAGCAAATACCGTCTGCACTGGTGGAATGTTACGTGGTACCACGTACTTGTACGTTTGTCACTATTACAAAGGGAAAAAAGTGGAGTGTTTACTCATACTTCTTTACGTACTGCACGAATATGTAATAAAAAATGGGGGTTCCTATTTTAAAAAACGCAGTTGATATCCGTTTGATCTATTGCAGCGCCGTCTAGAGGGCCAAACATAGCGCCATCTGGTTTCTCCCTTAAAGCTAGACGAGTTTCGTTCTTTGTAGTTTTTTCTTTTGATGCTTAGTTCGTGAGATATTTGGCCCGGTCACTATCAATGGACCATCCTGTATATTGGAACGATGCTTCGTGACGTAACATCTCCCTTCTAGGTCCGTACATAAAATACATTTGTTGCTCCAGTAATTCCTGTTATAACTTTTCTCAGACATCTGTCCGCACACCGAGTCAGAAATTTCATGTCGTCCGCCAGATACCTACATTCGTGCAGAAGAAATGATACTGCACCCACTGCAAAGGCACTATTTCTCGTGGCGCGTTAGTCCGCGATTATGATTCGAATTCCGATTGCTTGCGCTGCGAAGAATTTGAACCTGCTCCATCAACTCAACCACAGGGGAATGACCATTTACTACAAGCGTGTTCTTAAGCTCCCTTAGAAACGTCGTGTACGAGGACTGAAAAAAAAATCACTATTAATATTGAGACTTTGTGTACTTAGGAAATATGTTCAGTTGCTAGTGGCTGGACCCAAGCTAGAGCCTATCTCTGTCCAAATTTACATTTTTGCATGTACTGGTGTTCAAAACATTTTGTGCATTTCACAGCGTAAACAGACAACTGTAGGTCGCAAAACAATAGCGTGTTAATATGACACGACGAAAAGTTCTTCAGTAATATCAAGAATCTCTCTTCTTGTCTGGATGTAATTATTTCGTATATTTATTTTTCCACTCTTTTCGGTCCGCAGCTCGTGGTCTTGCGGTAGCGTTCTCGCTTCTCGCGCACGGGCTCCCGGGTTCGATGCCCGGCGGGGTCAGGGATTTTCCCTGCCTCGAGATGACTGGGTGTTGTTGTGTCGTCTTCATCATTATCATTCATACACATTACTGTTGGAGGAAGGCAATGGCAAACCACCTCCTTTAGCGCCTTACCTAGTCATCAGCGCGGGTCTCCTGCATCTTTCCCTACTTTCCTCGGAGTATGGCGCCTCATCATCACTGTTTTCGCGTCACATGAGTAAGCTGTGGGCTCCTCTTTTACGCCCTAAGTTATGTCCTGCTTGTTACAGGGAAGGAGCCTCGTTCAGCAAGTGCCTGATGTACAACCGGAGTGATGTGACTGACTTCGGCGGCAGCAGGGAACCTGTGAAGTGCCAGCACGGCTGGGAGTATGACGACACGTGGTTCTCCCTGACGGTGACGTCACAGATGAACTGGGTCTGCGACAACCGGCAGGCCGTCAATGACGTCTTGTTCTACTCTCAGATTATTGGAGTGGCCCTGGGGTTACTGTTTGGCTACATAGGCGACATGTGCGTAGCTATTTTTTTTTATTACTGGTTTCATCCACCATGAAAAGACATACTTATTATTTTCAGTATACAGGGTGTTACAAAAAGGTACGCCCAAACTTTCAGGAAACATTCCTCACACACAAACTAAAGAAAAGATTTTTATGTTGACATGTGTCCGGATACGCTCAATTTTCATGTTATATCTCATTTTAGTTTCGTCAGTACGTACTGTACTTCCTCGATTCACCGCCAGTTGGCCCAGTTGAAGGAAGGTAATATTGACTTCGGTGCTTGTGTTGACATGCGACTCATTGCTCTACAGTACTAGCATCAAGCACATCAGTACGTAACATCAACAGGTTAGTGTTCATCACGAACGTGGTTTTGCGGTCAGTGCAATGTTTACAAATGCGGAGTTGGCAGATGCCCGTTTGATGTATGGATTAGCACGGGGCAATAGCCGTGGCGCGGTACGTTTGTATCGAGACAGATTTCCAGAACGAAGGTGTCCCGACAGGAAGACGTTCGAAGCAATTGATCGGCGTCTTAGGGAGCACGGAACATTCCAGCCTATGACTCGCGACTGGGGAAGACCTACAACGACGAGGACACCTGCAATGGACGAGGCAATTCTTCGTGCAGTTGACGATAACCATAATGTCAGCGTCAGAGAAGTTGCTGCTGTACAAGGTAACGTTGACCACGTCACTGTATGGAGAGTGCTACGGGAGAACCAGTTGTTTCCGTACCATGTACAGCGTGTGCAGGCACTATCAGCTGCTGATTGGCCTCCACGGGTACACTTCTGCGAATGGTTCATCCAACAATGTGTCAATCCTCATTTCAGTGCAAATGTTCTCTTTACGGATGAGGCTTCATTCCAACGTGATCAAATTGTAAATTTTCACAATCATCGTGTGTGGGCTGACGAGAATCCGCACGCAATTGTGCAATCGCGTCATCAACACAGATTTTCTGTGAACGTTTGGGCAGGCATTGTTGGTGATGTCTCGATAGGGCCCCATGTTCTTCCACCTACGCACAATGGAGCACGTTATCATGATTTCATACGGGATACTCTACCTGTGCTGCTACAACATGTGCCTTTTCAATTACGACACAACATGTGGTTCATGTACGATGGAGCTCCTGCACATTTCAGTCGAAGTGTTCGTACGCTTCTCAACAACAGATTCGGTGACCGATGGATTGGTAGAGGCGGACCAATTCCGTGGCCTCCACGCTCTCCTGACCTCAACCCTCTTGACTTTCATTTATGGGAGCATTTGAAAGCTCTTGCCTACGCAACCCCGGTACCAAATGTAGAGACTCTTCGTGCTCGTATTGTGGATGGCTGTGATACAATACGCCATTCTCCAGGGCTGCATCAGCGCATCAGGGATTCCATGCGACGGAGGGTGGATGCATGTATCCTCGCTAACGGAAGACATTTTGAACATTTCCTGTAACAAAATGTTTGAAGTCACGCTGGTACGTTCTGTTGCTGTGTGTTTCCATTCCATGATTAATGTGATTTGAAGAGAAGTAATAAAATGAGCTGTAACATGGAAAGTAAGCGTTTCCGGACACATGTCCACATAACATATTTTCTTTCTTTGTGTGTGAGGAATGTTTCCTGAAAGTTTGGCCGTACATTTTTGTAACACCCTGTATAAGAAGTTAAATTATTTTTAGAATTTATGATTGGTTTTTCAATAGCGACAGATACGTAGTACATTTCACATATCACTACCGTTTCAGTCAATATAATAAGAGTGCATTATTATTATTATTATCGATGTATTCCTATATGTCACGTGCATTACACTGTACTTTCCCATTGTATCTTTTTCTCTAGGCTCTGTGGTGAAGTTAGTTACTTGTTTATGCTCCATGGATACTTTTTAAAGTGGTACTAGATACTTATCTTAGCAAAAAGAGGAAACCGAAAGCTAATTTTATTCTTACATAGAAGACAAAGGTACTTAAGGGTTTACTTGTTTAAAAATTTTATGACTTTTGTACACACAGACATACACACGCACCTGTCTTTCATACTTTTCTATAGTAAATATTGAGTTCAAGGAGCTGAAAGTAGATTAATGTTACACGTAATTGACCTAAGATTAAGATACTGCAGTACGATGTATTACATTGTGAAAGTGTGTTCTCGAATCAATTTTTTACTATTAATTTATGACACATTTCTACCAATTAGTATTCAGTTGTATAGGAAAATGTAATATATATCGTAACGATGTAAGATGTATTTCACAAATTTATTGGTCTTATTTGTCCTCTTATTTTCCTCGAGCAGTTTACAGCACATTTTTATTCCCAGGAAGAAAATATTATTCTGAGTTTTCCATTGGTTTTTTCCTGCTATATTTAACGTCAAGTTTGATGATGCTCCATAATCATAACCAAAACTTTAGGGGACTACCAACTGATGTTTTCTTAATATGGATAAAAGGTTATTAAATGTGCTCCATGATATTAGTATAAACTTTAATTCCTGAAAGAGATTTTTATAGTAAACCGAGTTACTATTTTTACTTATTACTCTGATGTCCCTTGTCTGTAGGATTGGTGGGGTTTAAGAGACCAAACTACATGGCTATCAGTCGCTCCATCCTATATGTGTCAAGCCGGGAAGTGTCCTCAGAGTGGAAGGACGCAGAAGGCAAACCCTGATGGACCTGTTGTAACTGAGGATCAATAAAACCAAAAGATACGAGTAGAAGCAAGCAGAAGTCAGTGACAGGTAATCGGGAGAATGTGGGTATGTTGCTCCACTCAGAAAACTGCTGGAGGCACCCAAAACATGTCATGCAGGAGGTGCACCCTCTGCATGCGACTGGCGTTTCCTCTCCCCCCATTATCACAATAAAAACTAGCAAAACAGGCAAGTTTATAAAACATCAGAGAAGACAATAGCACCAACGAGACAGTAAACCAACGATATATGAGTAAAAGAATAAGAACTTGAAAGGTGAGAAGGGCAAAAGCCAGGCTGGATCACCGACCATCCCCTGGGTCGGAGCAGGAGAGGGGGTACCCCTCCAACCCTCAAGTGACTGACGATGCCATTGTGCCCTCCCTCACAGAGAGGAGTAGAAACCAACTTTATGGGTAAAATGTGAAACCAGACCAGCCACTCTGACGTCATCCACTAGCACCAGAGGCAGCGTATCTGCAGGTTTAGGGTTTGACGGTACAGTGGCCAGTTTAGAGCGTTCCAGAAGGATGTGGACACCCATCAGATTGGCACCACAGCGACAGTGGGGTGAATCCTCATGTTGTAGGCTGTGGCTGTGGGTCAGCCAAGTGGGGCCAATGTGAAGCTGGCAGAGAATGGCATATTCTCTGTGAGAAGCACGAAGGGAAGAGTGCCACATGGAACGGTGGCTTATTTCTTGCAGTTTGTTCGGAGAAAGCAGGGCACACCAAGCGGTGCTCAGCTGATGGTGGAGAGTCGACTGCAGGCCAAGTTCTGAACCTTTAAACTCCAAAGTCGTTGTTCTGGTGGCTAACTTGGCCAACAGGTCAGCATATTCGTTCACTGGGATCCCAACGTGACCTGGGGTCCAGACAAAGACGACCGACCATCCATCTTGATGGAGGTCGGAATGGAGATCTGGATAGTCACGACCAGTGGGTGTCGGGGGCAGCGCTGGTCGATAGCCTGATGAGGAGGTTCCAGAGACTTAAAACATTGCAATTACTAGCATATTCGACATTAATTTCACTTCAGGTGACAATTTTTAACCTTGAAATGTATACTGTTATTACACAATCCATGATATTATCACCTAATGTTAATTTAACAGTATTAATACGGTATTAATATCCACATATGTGGTTTGGTGGCTCAGTGTTCGAGAGCTATACTACTGATCCAAAGGTCATGGGTTTGGCACCTAGTCAATCCCACAAAATTTATCTGATACTTTTCACATTCGGAAGTGATTTGCATATGCGAAATATGCGTAGTTGCACTGTGGTTCGAGGGTTCACGTTGAACTGTATATCACTCTATAGCTCAGTTCTATGGCCGAAGGGTGTGCGCAAGTGGGTGTGACGCATATGTCCGTCCATGGTATGCTCGCTCTCACTGGGTTCTACAGATATATCTGTCCACAGCATTCTGTGGCTTGTAGCTAATGCGAGTGACGAGTTTAATGCCAATAGATATTGCACACTTAGGTGATAAAAGTTATGGGATCCCCCTAAGATAGATCGACTCAGACCTTCTTTTCACAGACGTAGTGGGGCATCTCGACATGGCAAGGACTCAACAAGTCGCTGAAA
The DNA here is from genome assembly GCF_021461395.2 of Schistocerca americana. Taxonomy (NCBI): domain Eukaryota; kingdom Metazoa; phylum Arthropoda; class Insecta; order Orthoptera; family Acrididae; genus Schistocerca; species Schistocerca americana. Next base: position 976,601,204 of record NC_060121.1, read on the forward strand.
GTCCCCTACAAAAATTCTCAGCTGTGCTGCCTCCACAGCCCGCCAAAATTGTCAAAGCGTTGCTGGTGCAAGGATTTTCTGCACGCAGTGACCTCTCGATTAAACCCCTTAAATGTTCAATGGGATTCGTGTCGGGCGACCTGGCTGGCCACATCATTCGCTCGAATTGTCCAGAATGTTCTGAAAAGGAATCTCGAACAATTGTGGCCCGCTGACATGGCTCATTGTCGTCCATAAAAATTCCATTTTTGTTTGGGAACATGAAGTCCATGAACGGTTGCAGGTGGTGTCCAAGTAGCCGTACATAAAAATTTCCAGTCAAAGTTTAACTGGACCAGAGGATACACTTCATTCCAGCCCGCACCGTTATGGAGGCACCAGTAGCTTGTTGAAACTTGCGTCCATGGCTTCATGGGGTCTGCGCCCCACTCAAACCCTGGCGTCAGCTCTTACCAACTGAAATCGGGACTCTTCTGACCAAGCCACTGTTTTCTGCAGTCGTCTGGGGTCTGACTGATATTGTCACGACCCCAGGAGAGGCACTGCACAGATGTCGCCCTGTTAGCAAAGACTCACCTCGGTCGTCTGCTGCCAAAGCCCATTAACATCAAATTTCGCCGGCCTGTCCTTAGGGATACGTTCGTCGTACATCCGACATTGATTTCTGTGGTTATCTCACGCAGTGTTGCTCTCCTTTTAGCACTGACAACTCTACGCAAACACCGCTCGGTCGTTAGGTGAAAGCCGTCGGCCACTGCATTCTCCTCGGTGAGAGGTAGTGCCTGAAATTTGGTGCCCTCGGTACACTTTTGGCACTGCGGATCTCGTAATATTGAATGCTCTAGCGATATCCGAAGTGCCATGTCTCATACGTCTCGGCAGCATCACCATTCCGCGTTCAAAGTCTGTTAATTCCCGTTGTACGGCCATAATCCGTTCGGAAACCTTTTCACACGGATCACCCGAGTACAAATGACAGCTCCGGCGATGCACTGACCTTTCATACGTTGTGTACGCCATTCTACTGCCATCTCTACATGTGCATACCGCTATCCCAATACTTTTGTCACCTCAGTGTAACGCTATTGGTTAATGACAAAAGATAAAGAAGAACGAGATGTAGAGAGATAACCCATCACGGGTTGAACCTACAGTGATTAGCCAACAGTTACGACCACCACCCACCACGACACTGAATGCCGCCCTGTGGCGACACTTGAAGCTGTAAGGAGAGCACATGGGGACTTCAGAAGAAGAGATACACATGTCGCCTCACGCTAAGACTAATGCGCAACAAGAGTGGCACACAGTCAGAAGAGAGGTTTTTTTTTTTTTTGGTCATCAGTCTACTGACTGGTTTGATGCGGCCCGCCACGAATTCCTTTCCTGTGCTAACCTCTTCCTCTCAGAGTAGCACTTGCAACCTACGTCCTCAATTATTTGCTTGACGTATTCCAATCTCTGTGCCCTCTACAGCTCCCTCTAGTACCATGGAAGTCATTCCCTCATGTCTTAGCAGAAGTCCTATCATCCTGTCCCTTCTCCCTTTACACATATTCCTTTCCTCTCCGATTCTGCGTACAACCTCCTCATTCCTTACCTTATTAGTCCACCTAATTTTCAGCATTCGTCCATAGCACCACATCTCAAATGCTTCGATTGTCTTCTGTTCCGGTTTTCCCACAGTCCATGTTTCACTACCATACAATGCTGTACTCCAGACATACATCCTCAGAAATTTCTTCCTCAAATTAAGGACGGTATTTGATATTAGTAGACTTCTCTTGGTCAGAAATGCCTTTTTTGCCATAGCGAGTCTGCTTTTGATGTCCTCCTTGCTCCGTCCGTCATTGGTTATTTTACTGCCTAGGTAGCAGAATTCCTTAACTTCACTGACTTCGTGACCATCAATCCTGATGTTAAGTTTCTCGCTGTTCTCATTTCTACTACTTCTCATTACCTTCGTCTTTCTCCGATTTACTCTCAAACCATACTGTGTACTCATTAGACTGTTCATTCCGTTCATCAGATCATTTAATTCTTCTTCACCTTCACTCAGGATAGCAATATCATCAGCGAATCGTATCATTGATATCCTTTCACCTTGTATTTTAATTCCACTCCTGAACCTTTCTTTTATTTCCATCATTGCTTCCTCGATGTACAGATTGAAGAGTAGGGGCGAAAGGCTACAGCCTTGTCTTACACCCTTCTTAATACGAGCACTTCGTTCTTGATCGTGCACTCTTATTATTCCCACTTGGTTGTTGTACATATTGTATATGACCCGTCTCTCCCTATAGCTTACCCCTACTTTTCTCAGAATCTCGAACAGCTTGCACCATTTTATATTGTCGAACGCTTTTTCCAGGTCGACAAATCCTATGACAGTGTCTTGATTTTTCTTTAGCCTTGCTTCCATTATTAGCCGTAACGTCAGAATTGCCTCTCTCGTCCCTTTACTTTTCCTAAAGCCAAACTGATCGTCACCCAGCGCATTCTCAATTTTCTTTTCCATTCTTCTGTATATTATTCTTGTAAGCAGCTTCGATGCATGAGCTGTTAAGCTGTTTGTGCGATAATTCTCGCACTTGACAGCTCTTGCCGTCTTCGTAATTGTGTGGATGATGCTTTTCCGAAAGTCAGATGGTATATCGCCAGACTCATATATTCTACACACTAACGTGAATAGTCGTTTTGTTGCCACTTCCCCCAATGATTTTAGAAATTCTGATGATATGTTATCTATCCCTTCTACCTTATTTGACCGTAAGTCCTCCAAAGCTCTTTTAAATTCAGATTCTAATACTGGATCACCTACCTCTTCTAAATCGACTCCTGCTTCTTCTTCTATCACATCAGACAAATCTTCACCCTCATAGAGGCTTTCAATGTATTCTTTCCACCTATCTGCTCTCTCCTCTGCATTTAACAGTGGAATTCCCGTTGCACTCTTAATGTTACCACCATTGCTTTTAATGTCACCAAAGGTTGTTTTGACTTTCCTGTATGCTTAGTCTGTCCTTCCGACAATCATATCTTTTTCGCTGTCTTCACATTTTTCCTGCAGCCATTTCGTCTTAGCTTCCCTGCACTTCCTATTTATTTCATTCCTCAGCGACTTGTATTTCTGTATTCCTGATTTTGCCGGAACATGTTTGTACTTGCTCCTTTCATCAATCAACTGAAGTATTTCTTCTGTTACCCATGGTTTCTTCGCAGCTACCTTATTTGTACCTATGTTTTCCTTCCCAACTTCTGTGATGGCCCTTTTTAGAGATGTCCATTCCTCTTCAACTGTACTGCCTACTGCGCTATTCCTTATTGCTGTATCTATAGCGTTAGAGAACTTCAAACGTATCTCGTCATTCCTTAGTATTTCCGTATCCCACTTCATTGCGTATTGATTCTTCCTGACTAATGTCTTGAACTTCAGCCTACTCTTCATCACTACTATATTGTGATCTGAGTCTATATCTGCTCCTGGGTACGCCTTACAATCCAGTATCTGATTTCGGAATCTCTGTCTGACCATGACGTAATCTAATTGAAATCTTCCCGTATCTCCCGGCCTTTTCCAAGTATACCTCCTCCTCTTGTGATTCTTGAACAGGGTATTCGCTATTACTAGCTGAAACTTGTTACAGAACTCAGTTAACCTTTCTCCTCTTTCATTTCTTGTCCCAAGCCCATATTCTCCTGTAATCTTTTCTTCTACTCCCTCACCTACAACTGCATTCCAGCCGCCCATTACTATTAGATTTTCGTCCCCCTTAACATTCTGCATTACCCTTTCAATATCCTCATACAATATCTCTATCTGTTCATCTTCAGCTTGCGACGTCGGCATGTATACCTGAACTATCATTGTCGGTGTTGGTCTGCTGTCGATTCTGATTAGAACAACCCAGTCACTGAACTGTTCACAGTAACACACCCTCTGCCCTACCTTCCTATTCATAACGAATCCTACACCTGTTATACCATTTTCTGCTGCTGTTGATATTACCCGATACTCATCTGACCAGAAATCCTTGTCTTCCTTCCACTTCACTTCACTGACCCCTACTATATCTAGATTGAGCCTTTGCATTTCCCTTTTCAGATTTTCTAGTTTCCCTACCACATTCAAGCTTCTGACATTCCACGCCCCGACTCGTAGAACGTTATCCTTTCGTTGATTATTCAATCTTTTTCTCATGGTAACCTCCCCCTTGGCAGTCCCCTCCCAGAGATCCGAATGGGGGACTATTCCGGAATCTTTTGCCAATGGAGAGATCATCATGACACTTCTTCAATTACAGGCCACATGTCCTGTGGATACACATTACGTGTCTTTAATGCAATGGTTTCCATTGCCTTCTGCATCCTCATGTCGTTGATCATTGCCGATTCTTCCGCCTTTAGGGGCAATTTCCCACCCCTAGGACAAGAGAGTGCCCTGAACCTCTATCCGCTCCTCCACCCTCTTTGACAAGGCCGTTGGCAGAATGAGGCTGACTTCTTATGCCGGAAGTCTTCGGCTGCCAATGCCGATTATTTATCAAAATTTAGGCAGTGGTAGGGATCGAACCCGGAACCGAAGACGTTTTGATTATAAATCAAAGACGCTACCCCTAGACCACGGGTCCCTTCCATTTTTGTGTTATGTTCCGGGTTTCCTGTAGTGACCATTGTGCTCCGGTACAGATAACAGGTGCATCACAGCGTGCAAGTTACGATGGCGGATCAAATGAAAACCTTAATATTTTTTTAAATATTATTTATTGTGCAGAAGTGGTACAAAGTTGTATCACTTTTCAACATGATCTCCCCCACGCTCAATGCAAGTCCTCCAGCGCTTACAAAGTGCATAACTTCCTTTAGAAAAAAATTCTTTTGGTAGTCTGCGCAACCACTCATGTACCGCGTGGCGTACCTCTTCATCAGAACGGAACTTCTTTCCCCCCATTGCGTCAATCAGTGTCACTCGGCGGTCTTCCTTCACTATGGCTTCAACTGCTGCAATATCCTGTGGAGTCACAACTCGTTGTGCCTGACCTGGACGAGGAGTATCTTCCACTGAAGTCACACCATTTGCGAACTTCCTACTCCATTTGTAGAATTGCTGCTGTGACAAACATGCATTACTGTAGCGAACCTTCATTCGTCGATGAATTTCAATAGGTTTCACACCTTCACTACGCAGAAACCGAATAACAGAACGCTGTTCTTCCCTGGTGCAAGTCGCAAGGGGGGCGGCCATCTTTATCGTGATACTGTGACGGTATGTGAGCATCTGCACTATGCTGCCACCTCCAGGCCAATCTGCACGCTGTTTGTAACACGCTTACCAACTTACAGGATAACGGCGTGAAATTTTCGATTTGTTATTACAAATTTAAGGTTTTCATTTGACTCACCCTCGTATATGAAGCGACATCTAGAAATGTAACTTCCTGGCAGATTAAAACTGTGTGCCCGACCGAGACTCGATCTCGGGACCTTTGCCTTTCGCGGGCAAGTGCTCTACCATCTCAGCTACCGAAGCACGACTCACGTCCGGTACTCACAGCTTTACTTCTGCCAGTACCTTGTCAAGTTTGGAAGGTAGGAGACGAGGTACTGGCAGAAGTAAAACTGTGAGTACCGGGCGTGAGTCGTGCTTCGGTAGCTGAGATGGTAGAGCACTTGCCCACGAAAGGCAAAGGTCCCGAGTTTGAGTCTCGCTCGGGCACACACTTTTAATCTGCCAGGAAGTTTCATATCAGCGCACACTCCGCTGCAGAGTGAAAATCTCATTCTGGAATCTAGAAATGTACTCCAAAGTTCCATGGTCAGGAAGGAGCAAGAATCTCGTGCGCAGAACGCCTAAATTGCGTACAGATTCATTGCGATATTCTGGCGGTGTATGGACTACAAGCAATGTCGCTTTCTGCAGCAGTGAAATGACGATAAAAATTTGGCCATGGCCGAACAGACGTGCGTTATGCTGACCAGGAAGTCAAGATCTCGCACAATACCATTTCCATCTTTTCAGCAAGCTGAAAGGATTCCTGGGGGAAACAGACCTTTCAAGTGTGAGAACGTTCACCAGCGGTTCTAGAATGACTTCGTGAACAAGGAGCGGATTTCTGTCGTCGAAGAACTGAACGATTGGTAAAATGTTCCGGTTGTTATTTGCAGAGATTTAGTGACAATGTTGAAGAATACTGTCATTTATCTGACTCGCTTCGGAGTGTAGTGTAGCATTCAATGAAAGCTACTTGATCTGCGATAATAATGTGTAACACACGTTTTGGAGCCCCTTGTATATATACTGACTTGACACGCACAGATGACAGTAGCATCGCGTATGCAAGGTTTAAAAGGGCAGTACTTTGGTGGAGCTGTCATTTGTTCTCAAGTGATTGTGTGAAAAGTTGTCCGACGTGATTATGGCCTCACGGCGGGAATTAATAGACTTTAAAACAGGAATGGAAGTTGGAGACAGACACTTGGGTCACTCCATTACGGAAATCGTTAGGGAATACAATATTCCAAGATGCACAGTGCCATGAGTGCGCCGAGATACCTAATTTCTGACATCATCTCTCAACAAGAATAACACAGTGGCCGACGTCCTTCACTTAATGACCGAGAGAAGCGGTGTTTGTGTAGAGTTGCCAGTGCTAAAAGACAAGCAACACTGCGTGAAATAACCACAGAAATCAATGTGGGGCGCACGACGAAAGTATCCATTGAGACAGTGCGGTGAAATCAGGCAATAATCGGCTAAGGCTGTGTCCTACGTGAGCGACAGAGGCGAGCGACTTCTGGATACGCGACACTCCAGCGACAAGCAGTAACGTCGGGCGACAACCTTGGGTGTCCTGCGTGCGAGCGACCATGTCGCGCTACAAGATGGCTGCTTAGAGCCAACCAGCTGTTTCTATAAAACGGCGTCCCTAAACTGCGGAATACTGCAGCTGGAGAGTAAGGCTACAGAATTAGGTATGCTTAAGAAAATAAAGTGAAAAGGAATGCTGTGCATGAAATTTACAAATAGAGGAATCTCCATGGAGAATTTCGTAAGTATCGTCAACTACGAAGATCGCCAGACAAGTTCTTCGAATACACGTGAATGAGCAGAGGAGCATTTGACTACTCATCAATAAATTAAATATGAATGTTTTTTTTTTTTACATGATCAACACCTTTTAACAGCCAATAAATGCGGACGAATGGCTATTACATGATTAACTACACTAAATTCCAACATAAGTACACAGATTGACACCAGTTAACAACAGCTAGCTGTAGGGGTAGCGTAGACAGTTCATAATCACATGTGAGGAAAAGGTTCTGGGTTCGATACCTGGACGTTTTTATATTTTTACTGATTCAGTTACGATTTTGTGTACTATGTTTTATGTAAACTGTTTACACTGCATCGCTAAGAATATTTTTAAGGTCTTGCCAAAGAACTTATCTTCACACCTACACCAGTTTATCACACACTTTTAATTCCTAATAAATTACAATGAACCATGAAATTTTAAAGATATTTGATGTTGCGAACGTAATTCATCAGCAGTCAGTGTTAAGGCCAAGCGTTTCAACTACACTAAATAGTTTGTAAAAGTATAGCTTACAAAGTTTTTGAAAAGAAAGTCAAACGTTTTGTGTAATGATTTGTCTAAAAGTATGAAATAAAAAATATTAGAGAAACGTTTGGAGCACCTTGTCTTCTGTTCATGATTTCGAGCATCATTCAAAGGCACGTAGAACGTTTCTCTGACCTAGGCCTGCTTATTTCTTTTACATAAATCATTTCATAAAATATCTGACTGATTACTTCCACTTTTGAATTTCAAGTTTTATTCAGAAAGCATGATCTTACTGACTCCTCGTTTGCCTTCCTAACGTACTTGATTCGAAGGAAGTCTTTTAGACATTTTAATACCGCCCCAATGTGTCTTTTTATGTGCAAAATAGCTAGGTCTTGAACAGATGTCATTTTTGACACTTCATTTATAGTAGCTTTTCGTGAAAGATTTCAATTTTTCCTCAGCTTATTAATTAAGTCTTCGTTCATTACCCTCATTATATTCAAGCAGTTAAATATTTTCATGCCAAACTAGACCTCATGCTGGTCACTTTGATACCCCGTTTACCTGTTTCACTCTCTTTGTTTGGCTATGAAAATTTGGACAAAACCTCATGGTGTAAGTTATAGGGAGTCTTGTTTTAGCTCTGCTCACGCGTTTACAAAAACGTATTGAGTGTTAATCATATGATAAAATAGTCCTTTCTGCGTGCTGCCATTTCCAGAATTTGTCGTTTCGATATCTTGGACCTTTTATGAGATACGTCGATTTTTACAACCATTAGATTCCCAAAGCGCAGGAAACCAGGGATATAACAACCAATATCTCAAGAATGAAAAGAGGTATCATTGCGGTCTCAACTTTAAACACAATTGAGATGTATTGGTTACATTTCATATGCGATAATGTATGGCCTTAAATGAACTATACGGAAAGTCTACACAATGTGATTCTTACCTCTGCAAATTCTTAAAAATTACGTGCAGCCATGTACTCAATTTCGTGCAGAACATGTAACTATGACGAATAACGAAAATAGATTCTGACCTTTATCATTTAAGGATATCAAGCTATAGGTTGCGGAAGAATCAGAGTTTTTCACCGAATAGTTTTCTTAAAATCGGATGATAAGTAATTCATAGCTGCCGTCGCGTCCGCTCGACTGCTTTGCCAAGAAGACACGTGCCTATCGCTCTGTGTTGCGCGTGCTGCAGTGACAAGATTCAAACACGTTTGAATTCAAATGTCACCAGTTGCAGCGGGAGACAGGCAGCGACACAGATGTTGCTCACGTAGGCACTTCCGTAACTATACCTGCTGTTGTGTTTCGTCGCCTTAAGCTGTCGCTCGCTGTCGCGTGCTTCTGTCGCTCACGTAGGACAGCCTAAGGCAGCAGACTAGCAATGTGAGAGCCCTTGCTAGCATCACAACATCGCCTCCAGCGCCTCTCCTGGGCAGGTGACCATATTGGTTGAACCCTAGACGACTGGAAACCCCTGGCTCGGTCAGATGAGTCCTGATTTGGGGTAGTAAGAGCTGATCGTAGCGGTCGAGTGTGCCCGGACCCTGCGACCCATAGACCCAATTTGTCAACAATGCACTGTGCAAATGGTAGTGGCTCCATGACGTTATAGGCTGTGTTTATATAGAATGGGCTTGGGACCTCTGGTCCAACTGAACCGATCACTGACTGGAAACGGTTATGTTCGTCTACTTGGAGACTATTTGCAGCCATTCGTGTACTTCATGTTCGGAAACAACGATAGAGTTTTTATGGATGGCAATACGTCAGTCGCTGGGAAACAGTTGTCTGTGATTGGCTTGAAGAGCATTCCACACAATTCGAGTGAGTGATTTGTCCACCAAGATCTTACGACATGAATCCCTTCGAACATTTATGGAACATAATAGAGAGGTCAGTGTGCGTACAAGATCCTGCACCAGCAACACAATTCCGTAATTATGGACAGCTATAGAGGCAGCATAGCTCAGTATCTCTGAAGGGGACTTCGAACGACTTGTTGAGCCCATACTGTGTCGAGTTGCACTACTACGCCGGGCTAAAGGAGGTCGGCCACGATATTAGGACGCAAATTGGAGGATACACTGAGATACGTCGCTCACAAAGTACAAACCGTTATGAAGCTGCGCCTGGGAACGAACATCTCGGTGAAGCTGGTCTGCTGTTCGCTTGCTACTGTCGTATCTACGGAAAATGGATGAACGACTGCGAAACCACGAGCAGGCGAGAAGGGATTGAACGTCCATACCTCATTGCGGAACACGAAGGTCGGAAGTTTGCCCATTACGCAGAATGGGCAGCGATCTGTCGCAGATCTGAAGACAGATCATAATGGTGGTGCAGGCACACTTGTTTCTGAGCACACCGTTTACCGCAAGTTGTTGAACCTCCAGCAGACGACCTTGTTGGGTTCCCAAGTTACTCCAAAAATATCCCCAACTTACCGTCCGATGGACGCAGGTCGGTGGAGGCAGTATTATGTTACAGCGGACATTGAACTGGGTTTTCGTCCGTCCTATGGCTCTGTTGAAGGTGCCACTGCAGATGTGGATTGTGTGTTTATTGCTGTGGAAGACCTGTATTCCTTCATCTTTAATGTCTTCCCTGACGGCGGCGACATCTTCCACCACGCTAACTGTCCCGTGTTACAAGGCCAGAATCAAGCTACAGTGGTTTGAGGAGCACGATTGTGAACTCATTTTGATACCTTGGCCACAAAATTAGCACGAGCTCGGTGGAGAATATTTGGTACACTATCGGGCAAATTCATGCCATGCAGAATTGCTGATGTATGCGTTCCAAAGAGTGATAATCATACTATTAAACAGGTGGTCATAGTGCTTTGGGCCATCCCATCAGCGCAACTGCAGATGTTGACTCCATTGTGTGTTCCGTGTGTTTCTTTGAAATGAAATGAAATGTGCGTGTAGCACTGTTGGACGGAGGTCTCATCCCGGGAAGTTGGCCCGCCAGAGTTCATGTACTTTTTTTTTTTTTTCACTCAACTTCCGCGACTCGCACATCACTGATGATGAAATAATTATGAGGGCAACTCACGCGCACCCAGTCCCCAGTGGAGGAAATCCCCGACCTGGCCAGGAATCGACACAGGGCCCGTGATCGAGAGACAGCATCGCGAAGCGCAAGCCCGTGAGCTGCTGACCGTATTGTCGAGGACGGATAGTGAGTAAATCGAATAGACTGACAAAGAAGAGATATTCGCGTTATTTTATCATCAACAGTATCTTGTTTATGAAAAGGGTCACATGCCTCATCCCCTGAACCATTTCAGCTCTTCTTCGTTCTTCACAAACATGTTTTGCCTCATGGATGGCATTTCGTAACTAGGTTTAACACATTCAACTCTGATACCTATCCTCTTCGACAGCGTAGGTGACCTGATGTTTTGGATGTAAACGTAAAGAGACTCACATACATATGTCATTTTATACCCCACCCATTAGAGATCGCCGGCCGCGGTGGTCTCGCGGTTCTAGGCACTCAGTCCGGATCCGCGCGACTGCTACGGTCGCAGGTTCGAATCCTGCCTCGGGCATGGATGTGTGTGATGTCCTTAGGTTAGTTAGGTTTAAGTAGTTCTAAGTTCTAGGGGACTGATGACCACAGATGTTAAGTCCCATAGTGCTCAGAGCCATTTTGAACCATTAGAGATCAGGAAATAGGCTTCGTTTTATGTATATACGTTCGCGTTAGCACTGGTATATTAATGTTGCCAAGAACAAAAAAAAATTCCCCCTCCCCCCACTCTCGAAAAACTTTTATATCATGTCACAAATAAAAATAAAAAAATTAACATCACAACTGCATATTTACTTCATATGCAATGACAAAAAATGATGACTTGTAATTCATATGTAATTTACACACGTTGTTGTACACGAAGTCAGACTCTGCAGTCTTTGTATGACATTCTGGTTTCTTTCGTTATCCGCTTCCCAGACTCTTTCTTTCCTTTGCCAAAGCGACTTTTAAAGTAGTACGTGGCGTTTCCTTTGTTGTTCTGGAAGAAGATGACCAAAATTTCTATCCAGGCTAGAGGCTGCTGTTGGTTCCAGTGATCGAATGTCTGCTCCCGCAGCTAACAAGTCCATACTAACTTCCTTTTTACAAGTTCCACTAGAGGTACCTTCTGCTTGGTGACATCCGTGTACAAAATAAAAGCATTCACAGTAGACGTTAGGGAAACGGGAAAGAAGGGTTTTTTCGCCACTTCATTGTGCTTCTCGCAACTGGGTAGTAGCTGTAAATCTGGTTGACACAGTTTATACCAGTCTTGTCTATGTTAGATTACGATGATGTTTGGCTCTAGTGTTCTTACACTTTTCCAAAAATAAAAAGAAGGGAAAAGGCAGAAACTTTAGCTTCCTTGCTTTCAAGCTCGTTGGAAGACATTTCTGTTCTTCATTTCTTCACGAGAGTTTACATGCATACTTATGTCGGCTGCATCAAGAAGGCAAAATACGAACTGCCACAGCTATCATAAGTCGAAAGTCTTGGAGCACATGGGAAAGCACATTCCAGCAAATGTAAAAGCTGCGCGCCGGCCGCTGTGACCGAGAGGTTCTAGGCGCTTCAGTCCGGCACCGCGCTGCTGCTACGGTCGCAGGTTCGAATCCTGCGTCGGGCATGGATGTGTGTGATGTCCTTAGGTCAGTTAGGTTTAAGTAGTTCTATGTGTAGGGGACTGATGATCTCAGATGTTAAGCCCCATAGTGCTCAGAGCCATTTGAACCATTTGAAAAGCTGCGCCCTTACGGGATACGGGCGCCGTCCACACGGACGACACACACGCGCCCCTTTGGCATATGGGATTAGAGCCGAAAGTGTTGACAGTCACTCATAAACAGTCTAAGGTCTCGGCTACTCCATTTTCTGCTATTTTCTGTCCCAACTACAAAGCCCATCAACAAATAAATGGAGTATTTCGTTTAATAAGTGGCAGCGCATAATCGTGGGAGTGTATCTGCTAGCTGGACTGCCCAGGACCTCGACACACGGGTTGAGCTGACTCTTGCTGCCGACAGGTACGGCAGACGCCCCCAGCAGCTGCTGTGCCTGTCAGCCCACGTGGTCAGCAGAGTGCTGGTCGTCCTCGCTCCACACGTGCTGCCGCTCTTCATCCTGGCAGCATCCCTCGTGTCAGCCGCAACTGGGCCCATGGTGGAATCGGTCTTGTCTGTTGGTGAGTGTTAGAAAAAGCTGAGTAACTTTCGCAGCAACCTGAGCAGTACCGGGAAACCTTTATAAAAATTGGGGCATTGTACTCACTCCAGAAACTGGGAGAAGCTCTGTATGAACTTCAAATGCCTGAGCAAAAAAATGCAACACTCTCAAGGTCTACGTTCAGCGCAACTATGGTATAATTTGTGCGTACTAATGGGGTGTAGTATTAGTGAGTCATCTGTCACGGTATTCGACAATCAGATAGTGCTGAGTTTTGGCTCTGCAGGCAGTAACTGTGTTCAGTTTACAGCTGAGTAGTGTTCGCAACCTTCTTCATACGGCATAACCACACTCCACCAACGAGTACGTACTCCTTTTGAACGGCTTCAGCCAATTGAACAGTGTCTCATTTTCAGGATGTGGGAAGCTGGATGGACGTATACATGTACTGCTGGACACTATGGGTACAATGTGCCTATGGTGTGTGGATGTTTTCAACAGTGGTCTGGGCAACATTCCCCCACCTGTAGACCGGGTTTTGTACATCTGCACAGGACAGACACATGACAAAATAGACGCATTACGCGAGTTGTGGTGCAAAAATGTTCAAATGTGTGTGAATTCCTAAGGGACCAAACTGCTGAGGTCATCGGTCCCTAGACTTGCACACTACTTCAAACTAACTTATGGTAAGAACAACACACACACTCATGCCCGAGGGAGGACTCGAACCTCCGGCAGGAGGGAGCTGCAGTGCACAACCGAACATCATCGAGGGCTGAAATCCAGACACATGTTGCAATGGTGTCTCCTGAGGGCTCAGTGGCAACCGTCTGCTTGCAGCTGGATTAAGGTCACAGTTGCCTTTAGCCATGCTACCACTGACACCATGACACTCCAAGCATGGCTACTCTTGTGTCCCGGGAGAGATGACTGGAGAGATGATTGGCACTCTGTCCGCCCCGGGTAGCTGAAGGGTCAGTGTGACGGATTGTCAATCCTCTGGACCCGGGTTCGATTCCCGGCTGGGCCGGGAATTTTCTCCGCCCAGGGGCTGGGTGTTGTGCTGTCCTCATCATCATCCTATCATTCTCATCAATTGCAGGTCGGCGAAGTGGCGTCAGATTGAAAGACCGGCACCCCGGGAATGGTCTGCCCGACGGGGGCCCTAGACATACCATTAAATATATTAAATAAGATAAATTGGGACTCTGTCGTCTTTAACGATGAGAATAGGTACTGACTGTGTGGGTGATGGAGTATGGCATAGACCTGGTTAGCTGCCTATTTCTGAGTGCATTCTCCACAACACACATGTCCTGTTCCAGACTTGGTGGTGTGGCAGACACTAGTAAAGCTCGCGGTCACACTTGTTGTTTCTGCAGGGTAAAGTAACCATTGTCCGCTACACTAGACAGGCTACTATTCATGTGCTTCTGCCATTTCCTCGACAGAAGGGTGACACGGTTTTCCAGCAGGACAATGCACGGCCTCATATGGCTGCTGTCGCGCAACGTGCTTCTAGTGGTGCAAAACAACTTCTCTGGCCAGCAAGGTTACACGATCTGTCGCCATGTAAGGACCATACTGGAACTTATTCTTTCTCCAGGGACAGCTAGAACTATTGCCAAACTGCAACAAAAGCCGCAAAATGCTAGATGCAGTCTGTCGCTGGACGCTATTCAACACCTTAATGATCGTTTGCGTGCGAGAATAGACGGTTGCATTGCCACCAGAGGGTGTAAACTGTGTACTGACACAACTGTATGTACACCCTTTATTGTGTTATGTGTGTTTCATTTGGTCTGAATTTGTTACCATATTGGCACACAGTCCAACAATGGTGAACTACCTGTCACCTCACTTGTGAATAAAATGACCTTGTCCTTGATAGTGTTGCATTTTTTTCCGCCGAAGATATTCGAAAATGCTATATGAAAGAACCTCTTACAAAGTTCTCAAGTCTGAATCCCAAAATTTTTTTTGACGATATACTTCATCTTTTTCTACACACATATATACTCATCAGATAATGTTCTGTCACATCTACTCAAACAGCAACAAATGGTGTTGAATTGTTTTGAAGGTTTCCATAATACGTTTAAGCAGCATCTCCATATTAGGTACGTCTGGTGCAAAAACCAGATGTTCCTGGGGCCCCACAGCAGATAAAATACCCAAAAATCACCTAAACCTGTGTTAACGTCTATAGAGTTACTTTCCACGAGATCACTGAGTAAAAGAATAAACTTTTTGGACCAAAAATACTAACTTTACAGTGCACTGCAAACCTAGCAGCTGCAAAAATAAAGGCAATAAGTATGACAGTAACTCATTTGCAAATCTGTGAAATCAAAGTCTATTACTGAATAACACTAAATGTTGTGATGTCATCGAAGTGTCGCACTCTTCGACTGAGGTTGTCCACTGTGCATGGAGGGTTCTTGCGATTAAACGTTGCAAGGCACTTTACATTCGTCGATCGCTCTTGAAACACCCCCCTGTTATGTCCAATTGGGTTTTGTGTGATTTACCAAAGCCGCCAAACAGTCAATTATTATAATTTATGACCATGTGCTTAATGGATGAAAGGCTATCGGTTTTTCTGCTGTGGCTTCAGGGGTATTTCAACCACGTGCGGCTGTTCTGAGACGGAATAGTTAATGATTGAATGTTTGTCTATATTAAAGACCATAAGGGTTGCAATGTACAAACTGATATGTATTTTCTACTAACACACAAATTCTGAGGCAGTTGCTACCTTCGCCTTTATATGTCTAATTACAGTGATATCTTTTATTGGTTGCTGATTTCAAGTACTTCGTCACACGCAATGTTGATGGTTAACATTCACAACAATCCTCACTGCAATCCATGGTTGTTTCTGGCTGACGCGGTTGACACAAAACACGTATTTCGGCATTTGTCGTTTTTGGTTTCATACTACTCGCGAATCGGTATTGATGAGGGTCCACCCCACAATGGTCAGGGGAACGCGCTCATTTTTCATACACTGGTGAATTTACCGGTTACTACTCACTTGACCGCCATTCTTGCCCATCTCTCCAGTACCACTCCTCACTCGAAACTAGTCTCACTGCCTCCTGCAGTGCTCAACAATCGACTCCTCTGTCTACTATCGACCTGACTGTCGGATACTAGCATCTATATTCGTGGGATCACGGATCCCTTACATCCTCGTCCTAAAAACCTTCTTTGTAGCCTATCTTAATTAACACAGCATGGCAAATATTTTTACAAACTTTGTCTTACATTCAATTAACAATAATCTTCACTTTGAAAGGTTTGTATGGACCGTTGACTACATATTTGTTACTGGTTCATCTGTTATAGCTTGCAACAGCAAAGACAAGAAGACAAACTAGTTGAATGCCAGCTACCCCTTTGGTATGCCATCCTTTCAGTGGGGTTCCTGCCATCCATACTACTATCACACTAACTTATAACTCACTTAGTCAACACACATGAAAGTTAAGGAAGAAATTCACAACTTACTCATTTGAGTCTTTAACGCAAGCGAAATTGAATATGAGAACTAAATATAGCACTTATTTTACAATTCGTCATGCCTCTACAGATTGATTCAGAAATCTTAAATGCTCCATTATGGCACTAAATATGTCTTGCATAACTATTTACATAGCTAGAACTAATGTGGTCACCCAATGAAAAATTTTAAATTACTAATCATTCCATTTTTCCAAACATTTATACTGTCATGTGTGAATTGTTATCACTAATGCTCAGATGAGAGGTACAATATTTCATGTTATATTGACATTAATCCAAATCTGCTATATGGATATTTATTATTCATTACACAGTGCCAGAATTCTGCTTCTAAAGCTTGGCCATGTATAACTATAATTGACTTGACTCTGATAGCTAATTGGATTACTCATGAGTTACCCTTTCTGTTTTATCAGCATACTTCAGATCAACATGTATACCTACAAATAACTTGCAAACAGATGTTGCTCATGTGCTAAATGACATACTTCAAACATCTCATACTCAATACAGTTCATTACCCAGAACTCCCTCAACTTAACAGCAACTTCAACTGCAAATATATAGATACATACCTTCAACCTATATCAACCCCCCATATTCGCTGCAATAACTACATAAAAATACTACTCCAGGCTCCTTGGCCTCTCCGTATATCATATTTCACATCATTTATTCGAGCAAGTATCTCATCATGTATTTGTTTCTTTATATGCCTTCCTATTTACAAGCTGATACATTACTTCAGTTCTCTTACAATTGCTTGACCTTTCCATGCCTCATAAAACAACTCCATAAAATTACACAAACTCTTATTTGACCAATTAGCTTCCCACCACATTTTATTAACATTGGCTTTCTCATCTGGTTCTCATTTTATTACTTCTGGCACTATTAATTTTGTAATGTACTGACACTAAACTGATTTTTAACTTATTGATTCTTTGACACCTCACTCTCTACAGCAACAGTAACTACTTATCCATATTTTAAGTCAAGTATGAATTTGCTACATGGTTCCTGACTGTATCATTTGGATGACCACTACCTATTTTAACTACTTCACACTAACTTCTTAACCTAAGGATAGAGAAAGATGGTAGAGGAGTGAAAGCTGAAATAAGAAATAAAGTCTCACCCAGCTGGGAGTGTACCAGTCGCCACTTGGTATACCAGCAAAAGAGTTGCTGGCTCCCCACACCTTGTTTAGTTCACTGGGTCTCTTATTTCTTCAATTCGTACGTCATGATCCCTTTGTCTATCTTCTCCCCTCTCATAACTCCTGTCATCATCATCTCTCCCATTATTGTGGTAAAACTATCGAGCATTGCCACGGTTCCTATATCTATTACCCCCACCTCTACCTCTGTAATTTGGCGGGCCATTAAAATGACTTTGATGGTAATTGTTTCCATCTTGGTTCTGATCACCCATCTGGTTGTTTTCCTGTGCACGAATAGTTTCTAATTGTTCCAATACTTCCATTAAAGTATCTTTATCTTTAATCAGGTTTCCGGATAAGTTTTCTTGCATCCTGCGACTTAACATCCTTTTAATTGCTGATATCATTATGTCGTCATTCAATGGTTGCTCTATGTTTCATTCGATTCCAATAGATGCTCAGCAAATTCTCTCAAGGTACCTCTGCATATATTAAGGGACTTGCGATGCAGTAAATCTTCAAGTGTTGCACACTGGTGACTTTTGGACCAGTACTTCTTTAAAAACTCTTCCTCAAATTGACTGTAACTGGTAACTTCTTCTTTCTTTCTGACACCCCAGGTGAAAGCTTCACCCTCCATTCTGTCTATTGCGAATGTGGGTCTGGGTGTACCAATTATCAGCGTTCACTAATGTAACGACCTTGCCCTCCCCTACTGTTAAGGTGGCACTATTTATCTTCCTATCAATCTCTTCCAATTTAGTTTCTAGCTGTTGGACGCCCTCCTGCAGCTGTTTGATCTCATTTGTGATTATATGTTCCACAGCATCCTCCAATTTCACTTGCCCATTTCCCAATTTACCAATATTAACTTAGCACTGCTGTTGTATTTGTACCACATCTTTAATCTGTTGGTGTTGGTGTGTTTCAAATTTTTGTATTCTCCCTTCCAGTTCAGTTTTGATGCCCTTGACGTCTCCCTCAGCTTTTCCACTTATCTCTGCCTTCATATCCCTCATCTCTTCTTGGAGTCGATCTACCTTCACCTGCAGCTTGTCATCTCTCTCCTTAAGAGTTATTCGCATCTGTTCCTGGAATTCCTGCAGTTCTTTCCTTAAGTTTTCTTGGGACATCTCTTGATTTCTTTGTTTTATTTCTTGATTTCTTCATTTCCTTTCTTGATTTCATCATTTCCTTTAGACATCTCTTCCATGTGCTTGTTGATTACTTGGAGCATCTTGAATATTATTGACTGTGATTCTCCATCCTCTAGACTCAGTTCCTTTCTAATTGGTTTTACTGGTGTCTCGGGGTAACCAGTTCAATGACCCAATGGACTGTCCATTGACATTTCACTATTACCAATTCCCAACTCATCCTTGTCCTCCTGCCCTATCTCCATTTTTCTAACTACTTTCTTCCCAACCTTTTCTTTCAGTTCAGGATCCATTCTAAACTATTCACTATGCACAGACAAGAAAATAAAATGACCTCCTAGTAACCCAAACACTCACTAATTAACTAATAACTAAATAATCATTGACTGTACTAGATTAAGCCAGGCTGGCAAAATAGACCTCTCCATTGAACACCATAAATTACAAAAAACCTACCCGGATCAAATATCAATGACTGCATTTATACACAAAATTGCGAAGTAACTACACACAACTTAAACATGTAGTTTACAATAAATAATACAAATGAGACACTATTCTTTGCTGTACAGTATGAAAACACACGCATATTAGCATACCATGCTTCAGAGCAAATTCGCAAAGAAATGTTAAAAAAAAATTATTTTTATATTTTCTGCAACTGACTAATTTAGTTTTAAGTTCTTTCCGCGCTCTGAGGATAGTGCAGTATTAAATAATCTCGCGCCAGCAAATCGTCCTCACTCACCCCTCGACGCTCGTCGAAGTCGCTATGTTTCGACGTTTGAAGTCGCGCTGCTAGTCATGTTGGCGCTGGCTCCTCCGGCGAGGCGGCTGTCAGGCGTGGCGTTGCTGTAGCTGGTGTGGTGCCGTGTGCAAAGCGAAACTCGCGTCGAATCGCGCTGACGCAGTCTCGTAGTTCCGCGCTTGGCGACGGGATGGGGCTGCTTTCACGTATTTCGTTGATCGGCGAATAGGTGGCGCAGGCGTCGTATACTTCGTGGGTTCGCCACTAGATGTCGTACTCAGCGCCGTGGTTGTTTCTACTTCAGCCACTTGGCTCCGCTGGGGGTCAGTGTGGTACACCTCAACTATCGAAATCCTTGCTGTCGTTGCATGTGGACCTTCTTCAGTGCTTCATATGCTTTGGCTACCCGCTCACAGAATCTGGGTGACGTCATCCAACAATTACGCCACAGTCGACACTCGGAAATGAGGTAACAGTTTAAAGGTCCACATCAAATTAAGCGATTTATACCACTTAAAAGATAATTTCGGATACAAAGTCACCCGAGATCATGTTCCTGACACTTTCGTAACGGAATTTTGGCTGTTTCACTCGCGATTATGCACAAACGCGCCTTTATAGAGTATGAATTTTACAGTAATTCACGCAGGTTTTCGTGTCCATACTTCAATATGTTGTTTATTAACTCTGCTTTTGTCACTTAAACTCATAAAAAACAAATTGTTTGCTGTATCTCGGTCACCTTTGCACTGTATTGTCCAAATAATGTGTTTCGTTCCCGCGAATTCTAGTTTCACCATAAATACGTTATATTACACTGTTCCTAGTTGAAACACTCTAATTTTAGTCACGGTAACGACAATACCGGATCAGTCTTGCACTAAAATCGTCCGATAAATGTCAATATCTTTCCACTGAAACCAGAAATGGTGGTTAATAAATCATTGTTTGGATCCGAAGATTGCAACTGTCCTTGTTACGGGAGCCAAGGTGAAACACCCCCCTCCCCCCCCCCTCCAGTTAATTTATGATTATATGACCATGCACTTAATGGATGAAAGGCTATCGGTTTTTCTACTGTGGCTTTCAATCGAGTGCGGCTGTTCTGAGAAGGAATAGTTAATGATTGAAAGTTTTTCTATTATTAAAGACCATAAAGGTTGTGATCTTCCCCCCATGAACCATGGACCTTGCCATTGGTGGGGAGGCTTGTGTGCCTCAGCAATACAGATAGCCGTACCGTAGGTGCAACCACAACGGAGGGGTGTCTGTTGAGAGGACAGACAAACACGTGGTTCCTGAAGAGGGGCAGCAGCCTTTTCAGTAGTTGCAGGGGCAACAGTCTGGATGATTGACTGATCTGGTCTTGTAACACTAACCAAACCGTCCTTACTGTGCTGGTACTGCGAACGGTTGAAAGCAAGGGGAAAATACAGCCGTAATTTTTCCCGAGGGCATGCAGCTTTACTGTATGGTTAATGATGATGGCGTCCTCTTGGGTAAAATATTCCAGAGGTAAAATGGTCCCCCATTCGGATCTCCGGGTGGGGACTACTCAAAAGGACATCGTTATCAGGAGAAAGAAAACTGGCGTTCTACAGATCGGAGCATGGAGATGGGACCTGGGTAAACTGACTAAACCAGAGGTTGTACAAAGTTTCAGGGAGAGCATAAGGGAACAAATGGTCAGAATGGGGGGAAGAAATACAGTAGAAGAAGAATGGGTAGCTTTGAGGCATGAAGTAGTGAAGGCAGAAGAGGATCAAGTAGGTAAAAAGACGAGGGCTAGTAGAAATCCTTGGGTAACAGAAGAAATATTGAATTTAATTGATGAAAGGAGAAAATACAAAAATGCAGTAAATGAAGCAGGCAAAAAGGAATACAAACGTCTCAAAAATGAGATCGACAGGAAGTGCAAAATGGCTAAGCAGGGATGGCTAGAGGATAAATGTAAGGATGTAGAGGCTTATCTCACGAAGGGTAAGATAGATACTGCCTACAGAAAAATTAAAGAGACCCTTGGAGAAAAGAGAACCACTTGTATGAGTATCAAGAGCTCAGATGGAAAAACAGTTCTAAGCAAAGAAGGGAAAGCTGAAAGGTGGAAGGAGTATATAGAGGGTCTATACAAGGGCGATGTACTTGAGGACAATATTATGGAAATGGAAGAGGATGTAGATGAAGATGAAATGGGAAATATGATACTGCGTGAAGAGTTTGACAGAGCACTGAAAGACCTGAGTCGAAACAAGGCCCTGGGAGTAGACAACATTACATTAGAACTACTGACGGCCTTGGGAGGGCCAGTCCTGACAAAACTCTACCATCTGGTGAGCAAGATGTATGAGACAGGCGAAATACCCTCAGACTTCAAGAAGAATATAATAATTCCAATCCCATAGAAAGCAGGTGTTGACAGATGTGAAAATTACCGAACTATCAGTTTAATAAGTCACGGCTGCAAAATACTAACGCGAATTCTTTACAGACGAATGCAAAAACTAGTAGAAGCCGACCTTGGGGAAGATCAGTTTGGATTCCGTAAAAGTATTGGAACATGTGAGGCAATACTGACCCTACGGTTTATCTTAGAAGCTAGATTAAGGAAAGGCAAACCTACGTTTCTAGCATTTGTAGACTTAGTGAAAGCTTCTGTCAATGTTGCCAGGAATACTGTCTTTCAAATTCTGAAGGTGGCAAGGGTAAAATACAGGGAGGGAAAGGCTATTTACAATTTGCACAGAAACCAAATGGCAGTTATAAGAGTCGAGGGGCATGAAAGGGAAGCAGTGGTTGGGAAGGGAATGTGACGGGGTTGTAGCCTATCCCCGATGTTATTCAATCTGTATATTGAGCAAGCAGTGAAGGAAATAAAAGAAAAATTCGGAGTAGGTATTAAAATCCATGGAGAAGAAATAATAACTTTGAGGTGTGTCGATGACATTGTAATTCTACCGGAGACAGCAAAGGACTTGGAAGAGCAGTTGAACGGAATGGACAGTGTCATGAAAGGAGGGTATAAGATGAACATCAACAAAAGCAAAACGAGGATAATGGTATGTAGTCGAATTAGGTCGGGTGATGCTGAGGGAATTAGATTAGGAAATGAGACACTTAAAGTAGTAAAGGAGTTTTGCTATTTGGGGAGCAAAATAACTGATGATGGTCGAAGTAGAGAAGGTATCAAATGTAGATTGGCAATGGCAAGGAAAGCGTTTGTGAAGAAGAGAAATTTGTTAACATCGAGTATTGATTTAAGTGTCAGGAAGTCGTTTCTGAAAGTATTTGTATGGAGTGTAGCCATGTATGGAAGTGAAACATGGACGATAACTAGTTTGGACAAGAAGAGAATAGAAGCTTTCGAAATGTGGTGCTACGGAAGAATGCTGAAGATTAGATGGGTAGATCATATAACTGATGAGGAGGTATTGAATAGGATTGGGGAGAAGAAAAGTTTGTGGGACAACTTAACTTGAAGAAGGGATCGGTTGGTAGGACATGTTCTGAGGCATCAAGGGATCACCAGGAGGGCAGCGTATAGGGTAAAAATCGTAGAGGGAGACCAAGAGATGAATAGACTAAACAGATTCAGAAGGATGTAGGTTGCAGTAGGTACTGGGAGATGAAGAAGCTTGCACAGGATAGAGTAGCATGGAGAGCTGCATCAAACCAGTCTCAGGATTGAAGACCACAACAACAACATGTATGAAATAATATGACTACTGTTTAAAAAAACATGCGGGGTTCGGTCCACTGATTAACCGATGACGGAGCTTGAATGCAGACCACATGACCACCGTCATATCATGTTCAGGGTGGCTGCGCACGGGGACATCACTAACGCGTAAGCCGTCTCTTGCAGTTTTCTCGGAATTGTCTAAGTAGTACGCCTTACTATTTACACATTACGTTGTCCTAATGAACTACTGAAAGTATACAAACTTTGAAATACACCACGTTACGAATGTCGTGGCTGCGGCGTGTCGCGGTTTAATTTCTCGTGTCTACTCGTGGTTGTCTACAAATTAAAATTCACCTACCTCAGAACGGCGTCTGCTCAATGTCCAGTCACTCGGCAACGTAGGTACTTACAAGATGATGTAAAATCAGTGTCGATAAAAAGCGCCACCTAATATCTACAATTACTGAGGCCGCGGAACTCTAGATATGAAAGAAAGATGTGTAGAAATACTGTCGTGCAACTTTATCAGGCAGTAAGAAAATGGATTGGCTTCTGGAAAATAATGTCCGGAATTTCCTCACAATAATGCTTATTTTGCCCTTGGTAACCAAAGAAAAGGTACTGTTCAGTCCATATTTAAACTATTGGCTATTGCTATTTCCTTCCAGTTCACGATTCATACACAAATTTCACACGCACAGCAGCCAGAAATCTGTCCAAACCCGACCCAAATTAAACAACTTTTTCACAGTCAATAATTTCACCACTAATAAGAGTTATTACATTCGGTCCTTCTCGTGGATTTCTAAGAAAAAAACTGATCGACAAAAATGCACAGTAGTTGGATACTGAAACACGCCACGCAGATTCTATGAAGGCCAATATTTCACACGCGAATATCTGTCCAACAGATTTAGTCAAAACCTCTGAAATTTCGCCAAGCAGTCCTCAACAACTGCTGTCGACTTAGCTCACCAATAACTCAAACACTAAGTAATTCTTCATCTTACACATTAATTTTACTGGCACTAGTAACATGACCGTCCACGTTCAAAGCTAGCGAGCGACTTCCTTCTTCCATCCTCCCTCCCAGTATAACAATC
Source organism: Schistocerca americana (assembly GCF_021461395.2). NCBI lineage: Eukaryota > Metazoa > Arthropoda > Insecta > Orthoptera > Acrididae > Schistocerca > Schistocerca americana. Next base: position 976,625,361 of record NC_060121.1, read on the forward strand.
AGGTAACCAGCGGTAACCGTCTCAACTCTGATTGGCTCACCATATTGACTGCCAATCAGAATACTCGCTGGTGATCATACTTGGGCCATAACTGGTCTGCACCAATCGTTATAAACAGACGCATTTGCGTCAATCTGACATACAAATATTATAGTAATGTTTAATAAACGAAAACGAAAAGACTATAATTCTGTAAATATTCTTTAGATACAGATTTTACTCCAGCTGACTTTCTGTCTGCTCTGTTACAATAGCAATCACACCTAGACATACGTCATCAGCAAAGGGGATAAATCCCCAGGATCATTTTCTCACAACAGGCTTGTGTAACTCTTCCACGTTACTTAAGACGGTATACAATGTAATATTGAAATCTGACGAATGTCCCACGTACACACTCTCATTTACTCACCGGTTCACGTAACACATAATAAAATAAATATTGATTTTTAATAGTTCTTTCTGAAGTTGTTCTAGATTTCATACTACAAGAATTGTAAGGTATTTGAAATTTTTAAATTAAATTTCAATTAAACGATTCTATAGCCAGATACTTCAGGTGAGTATTTCAATTGACAACCAAAAACAAGTCATAATTGTTCCCAGGTGAATTTCCTTTCTTAACCTTTAAATATAACACTTATTAGAATATACACAAACATAACCTTGGGGTGTCATGGACCCCAATGTATTTCTTCTTATATTTATCACAGTTTTGAAATTTTTGAAAATATTTTGTTTACGTATTTCTCATGAACATTTAATCGTGCTGAAACAATTTTTGGTTGGAAAACTTATCTTTTCGAATTTTAGTGGCAATTTTCAAAAGATGTCACATTCTTATTTACTAAAACATATTGATTTCCAAAAAAATAAATGAAATTTGAAATTTTAAAAACTGGATTGAATCTACTTATATTTTCAGAAAGTACACAAAAAGTAGAATAACTTAGTGTTTTTGAAAAAGTGAAAGCATTTAAAGATTTTCTTATAATACCACACAAAAAAGATACTTTTTACTATGAAAATTACCCAAATCCTCTTACATCACAGCCATAGGCTCTTATAAAATAGGTATAAATTGAAAACTAATTAAATCTGTTAGCAGGACTTTTATTTACACACTATAAACTACATATATTTCACATAATATTAAATAAATTTCTAGATTATTAAATTCTAACAAAATTAATTAACCATTAAGTGAAAAATGTAGGAAAAATTGATTATTTGCCTTGAAGTGGTTTGTGTCCTTTTTCTACTCCGTACAATCTCTGCAAACCATTGCACGATGTTCCTCATACACATCAGATCGGTGTGATGAACAGAGGAGTCTCCTTTTCCGATCTCTTGCTCGAGGGCAGAAGGAGCAGCTTTGTTTTCTGGGTGGCTCGCCGTCATTTGCAACTTGACGTTCTGCTGGAATCTGCACTATTCCTCGAATAGCAAGTTTGATTCCTCTCTGGATCGTAGAATTTCCAGTTGTTGATAGAGCCATGGTTTTATCAAGTTCTTTGCCAATATCTACAAATACTTCCTTTGGCTGAGTTTAGGATTTTTTGCATTCAAAAGGTACAAAACCATAGAGTTGACGACACATTCATCCATCATCCCGAAAAAAGTCTTAACGGCCAACGTTTCGTTCTCTGGCTGACACTGTAACCATGGCACAATTTGTCAAAAGTATCAGTCCCTCCTTTAGTTGAGTTATAGACAAGAACTATTTCGGGTTTCTTGGTCTCCGCATCTACATTTGCATTGTGATGCATTGTCGAGAGCAAAATAACATTTTTATTCTCTTTTGGGCTATGGGAAACTAAGGTCTTGTTATGGTCGAAAGCGAATAACGATTCTCCTTTAGGTTTAGATTGCAAAAATTTTGCAGGTATCTCAGTTATGTTAGCCCTCATTGTTCCAACCATTGTTAGTTTGTGGTCGACAAGCATTTTGTTGAACAACGGGACGGACGTGAACCAGTTGTCTGTCGTAATATTACGATTTGTCCCTTATATTGGCTCAGATAGCTTTCTCACGTAATACATGGGTACTGGTTCACTGTTCAGTGTTTCTGCTTTTCCAATGTAAGGAATTGCGTTTTACATGTAACTGGTCTTACAATCATTCAGCATAACTACTTTCAAGCCATACCTGCCTTTTTTTGATTTCATGTATACCCTGAATCCAAATCGACCACGAAAGCTTAGAAGTTGTTCATCAATGGCGCAGTGCTGAAATGGTGTGCAATAAGCACGACAGTGTTCCACAAAAGTGTCCCACAAATATCGTATCGCAGCCAAACCATCATCTCTTATTCTCTCTTGCCTAGTGACTTTGTCATCAAAGCAGAAGCAAGTACTTATAAAGCGAAATCGAGGTAAGGACATAGTAGCTCTGTAAATAGAAAACCCCAACTCAGTTGACCAAAGTTCTTCTAAATTACTTTTTGAATCTTTGCGCACACCAGCCAAGTACAAAAGCCCTATGTACGCAATCATTTCGTTTTTACATGTATTCCGCTGATATGACTGCCTTACAATGTTACATACTTGCCTATTTCTTCATTAGTTCGCATGGTTATCTCTTCTAGCATCGCATCCTCAATTAGAAGCTTCCAAGCATTTTCAGGTGTTCCCACCTCTTTAGCAGCTTTCTTAGTACCAAGTAAATGCGTTACCAGGTTTCTTTCTGCAGCTCTTCCACGGCGTACTGGCTCTTTGGCGGACCAAATATATGGCGTCTTTTTGTTCCTACCTTGAATCAGATGTCTATTTCGTTGGTGTTCCTCATTTTCACTGTTATCATCTTCTTCACCATCTTGTTGACTAACTTCATTTTCTATTTCACGAGGCTCACCACTATTCAGCGCATCATTAGGTTCACTAGCAACCAGTTCATCATCTAAATCGTCATCTTTAAGAACGACATCTGGATCGGAATCAGTATCATCAACAAATAGGCTTTCTCAATCTTCTTCCTCACTTGCTTCTAACAAAGCTAGAATTAAGTCTGGCCTATCACGTAAATTTTCTGCCATTTTGTTAGTACAAGCTGATGAAAGTCAAACGTAAACAGGATTTACATAGGAGTGAAATATCCCTACCTTCTGTCTTCAAAGAGAAATAACTTAAAAAGGAAAGGGTGGGGTCCGCTGGACCCCAGCGTTATTTTTAAAGGTTAAGTGTAGTTTTTCTAACTTTAAAGTAAATTTTTCTGTCTCCAAAAATATGCCCGCTATAAAGCTGAGATTTACACACCACCTTTCTATTAATAACAAAGTGCAGTATACAAATTTTGAAAGCGATTACACAAAAACTACTATCCTTTATTTAGATTCTTATAGGTGGTGAATGTACGCGTTCAGTAAGAGACATTGAATAGCTTTCCCACGGCAGGCACTGTTACATGCACGTGTCTCTCCTGGGTAGGCCGCTAGATGATAGCCCCCGAAGTTATGTACAGCAAGCTATCCTAAAACACCGGTTCGCTCGGAACAACTTGCCACGCTACAGTGGCCTGCCCTTGTATCTTTAAATGCAGATTAAGTGCAATGTAAAAGCCAGTCTCGTAAATGGTCAGTCTATTAGCCATAATTTCCTTGATATTATATGTGATTTATAAGTCAGCTGACTTAGAAATATATCGCACATGTGACCGATGTTACATGTCAAGAAATAAACCAAAACTCCTGAAAACTGACGGCAACAGGCTGCAAACGAAATAATAGTTTCAATGTGAATAACATTCTTAGTACAATCGGCGAAGAACAGGTGCCCTTGCCTAAGTAAATTCTTCTCGTTTGCAGTTTTAGGCTTTCATTAAAAGTTAGTTATTGTGGAACCATACATACTGCTATGGTGTCTGTCCCGCAAGTAAATTATCGAAACGTCACAGGAACATCTTTGAAGTGAAGTCTGTGTTATTTGATACCGAAGACTGAAAGCACATGATGACGTTTTCTCGTGTTTCAGGCGTGGAGCTAACTGACATCAAGCACCGCACTGTGATCAACTGCTACGGATCCTGCAGCATGGCCGCTGGAGTGATGCTTGCTGGTCTGGTGTCTTGGGCGCTGCCCAATTGGAACTACTCCATCCCGTTTGCCGCCCTCAGTTGTTTTGCGCTGTTCTTCTTCTTCAGGTAATGCACGCAAAATAAACGATACATGAGGATGCGTAAAGTTACAATGAATATTAAAATTTTATGTTTTTGACCTAAATGAACAACGGACGACGAATATATACAGGTTGTGTTTAGTCAGCGTGTCTTGTCAACGAGCCGAGCCGAAGTTCGCCAGGAGATGAGTTTTACGAGCGAAGTGTGTAGAAAGCACGTAGCGAGATACGTGGAGCATTGGTTGTGTCGTGGGATATTGTTCACAATTAATAATGTGCAGGGGTCGAAGATCTGTTGGTGTTGGGTTTCCCAGGCTGCTGTTGCGTACGTCATCAGCCATGTAATGAGAGTTATATAGAAGTACTAGCCACACCCCTATTCAATATACTTTGGCTGTTGAGCATTCTGTAGAATTAGAAAAGTCTGACTTGAGCTCTGGTTTCAGCCCCCCCCCCCCCCCCCCCCCCCCCCCGCAGCCCCGCAGTGCAACTAAACGCCGACGAGGCAGCTAATTCTTACAGAGAAATACAGGGTGTTTAGAAAAGGACTCCCTGATTTCAAAATTAAATATCTCGAAAACAAAGATCAAATAGAGGAATGCAGTAAACGGTATGTTTATTGTGAAAGCTGTAAGAAGTTTATACAGCAGTTTGAAATAATAGTTACAAAAGCTGCTAACAGATGGCGCTGTAATCGTCATACGTAATGCCAGGTATAAATAGTGATCCGAAGCCCAGAGCGATCAGTTCAACTATTGAAACGTGAAAGGAGATTAGCGTACCGAAGGAAGAGATTAAAACCATGTACTCCACTGAACAACGCGTTTTTCTGGTGCTAGAGTACCACAGGTTAGAAGAGAGTCCTACGGCAACAAGGCGAAGTTTTCAAGCACGATTTAATGTGCTTTAATGCACCCGATGCGAAAATCATTCGTACGCTCTTCGCAAAATTTCGACGAACAGGCAGCGTAACTGATGATCTAGTGCGGCATGTTGGCCGCAAGGAAACCGCAGTTACGCCTGAAAATATCGCCACAGTTTCTGGAATTATTCAGCGAAATCCAATGTCATCCGTCCGTAGAATTGTATCTGAGACTGGTTTGAAGCGTTCCAGCACGCAGAAAATACTGAAGAAAGAGCCTACACATGTTTCCATTCAAAATTCAAACGCACCAGGCCATACCCGTACGAGCTGTGCAACAAAGGCTTGCCTTTGCTAATCAGATGCTCACAATGATTGATAGTGAAGGATTTGATGTTGTCTGCATCTGGTTTACAGATGAAGCACACTTCCACCTGAATGGATTCGTGAATAAGCAGAACTGGCGATTTTGGGGTTCCGAAAAGCCATATTGGTGTGAAGCGAAACCCCCGTATTCTCCTAAAGTTACTGTGTGGGCTACAGTATGCAGCAGATGCATTATTGGCCCTTTTTTCATTCGAGAAACGGTCACTGGTGCACGTTACGTTGCAATTTTGGAACAATTTGTCGCCACACAGCAAGCGTTAGAGGATCGACCACGTACTGAATGGTTTATGCAAGATGGAGCCCGACCACATCGGACCGGACAAGTGTTTCGCTTTCTTGAGGAATACTTCGGGAATCGAGTCATTGCTTTGGGATATCCCAAATTTACTGGTGCAGGCATGGATTGGCCTCCATATTCGCCGGATTTGACTCCCTGTGACTTTTTTTTTGTGGGGCACAGTGAAAGACATGGTCTACCCGAAGCATCCCGCCACGCTGGACGAGCTTGAATCGGCGATCTCTGTGGCATGTGAATCCATTTCGGTTGAGACACTACGAAATGTGATGGCGAATTTCATTCATCGTTTCCGCCACCTCTGTAGTGCCAATGGTGAACATTTTGAAAACATTGTGATGTGATTGTTTGCAAAGATTGTTTTCGTACGATTATTTCACTTATGTATGCTGATATGAGCTGTACAGCGTACAGCGCCATCTGTTAGCAGCTTTTGTAACTATTATTTGAAACTGCTGTATAAACTTCTTACAGATTTCACAATAAACATACCGTTTACTGCATTCCTCTATCGATCTTTGTTTTCGAGATAATTAATTTTGAAATCAGGGAGCCCTTTTCTGGACACCCTGTATGTGTCTAATGTAATTTATCTACACTGTCTGTGGTTGTGCAATGGGGAGGATTGGGGGGGGGGGGGAGGGGGAAGGATCTGCTTGTGAATATAATTAACTTCCACTTACTAAACTCATCATTTCTCCAGCCAAAGCCTGAGAGTTTTCAATGCTGTCTGTAGGCTGAGATGATGTTTGATAATGTCTAGTATTGTGCCAGGATAGTTACGTCATCGGTGTGTATGGCTACCATCACGTCGTTGTGGAGGCTTAACACGTGGGACTCCAGTATACTTCGTCGAGGTGCTCCCGCCTGTTTACCATGCAGTATTGACTGTTTACTTCGAATCCCTGGAAACTTCTGTCAGCGAGGCATGAGTGCATGAATCTATGAAACCGAGCGGAATTCTAGTGCCGTTCAATTATCATATGAAGCTGTTTGGCAAATACATTCGGCGGTCTAGGAAAACAATGCTGCTATTCCTTTTTTTGTCGTTGTCGTGTGTTATGCGTTCTATTACACGGAGAAATTGTGTTGTGGCGTGGTGATTCTGGAATTGGAATTCCGCTGGGCTCAGCACTTCATTGTTGATGCAGTGCCATGTGAGGCGCTCCTGAATTATTTACTCAACAACTCTGCTGGAAGAGCTCAGCTGGATGATGAGTGAGTAATTTTGTGGGAGAGAGTTACATTTTCCTGCTTTCCTGAACATCAGGACCTTGGCCACATTCCAGTGCGCAAGGAAACTGTAGTGTTTGAGGACAGAATTCTTGATATTTGTAAAATATTCTAATGATACATGAATGAGCTGGGTTATGAATGCCATCTGGGCCAATTTCTTTCCTGGGATAGGTTACTTGATTGTTACCACGATACGCTTCGTTTTACGTGACTGTATGCTGGTTAGTTATAAACATCATGTCTCTTGCAGATACATTTGGTTACATAGCCATATATAGAGTGTGTATAATATCTCTTCGTTAGCGGTTGCTTGCCGAGAATATTTGTTATTCGAATTCAAACAGTTTCGCAATTTGTACGGCGATGTAAGAAAAAGCCTCAGAATAATGGTTTCTCTTCGGTACTACAGCGTCGACCAGTGATGTGTTTTATAATCAATCCCAGAGATGTTGTTCAATTTAAATTGATAATTTGTATTCTCTGATTCAGTCAGCACAGATACACGACCTTTCATTTCTTTAAACAAAATTTATAATATTTTAATCTTTGTCAAGTATTTTATGTTTCAGATATTTCCTTAATAAGCAGACGACAAACCCTACCTTATGGTCTTTGGTTTTATGTATCATAACTTTATGTATCTCACTAAGTAACCTATAAAAACACCGTTATTTCACTTTTTGCGTTTTACTATTCTCCAATACAAAAACCGGAAATTTGGAGAAATACGTTTTTCACACCATTTCACTTCTTCACATTTCCAAGATAAAATATTTGTTTTCATATTTGCAGTATTATAAACTCAGTCACACACAGCGTATTGCTTTCGTGATCCATGTTGGGTCATACGACAAATAAGATTTTAGGACGAAATAAAAATGGCAACTGAACGTTGTAGTAGTTTAATTATACATCTTTTTCATATGTTCATTTTTACAATTACGTTAATAATGGTGGAAATTGGAATCTTCCAGCAGTCGCTGATGTTCGCTGAAGGTGTCACTCCGGTACCCGTTCTTTCAATATGAAACACAAAATATTAACATTTTGTAAATATTTCACAGTTTGTAATGAGTAAAAACCATTTAATTATATTTTAAAAGAAATATTTACATCATAGGTAGCAGTGTGACCGAAAACACGTCACACTACATAGTCTATATGATTTCAAATACCGTTTGTCTGGCTGGCGTAGACGTGAGGTGCCTAGGCAACAAGTGCGAAGTTTTGTTTGATGGGCCAAAACTGCCCTGAACGAGTATTCTACATCTACATCTACATGCATACTCCGCAATCCACCATACGGTGCGTGGCGGAGGGTACCTCGTACCACAACTAGCATCTTCTCTCCCTGTTCCACTCCCAAACAGAACGAGGGAAAAATGACTGCCTATATGCCTCTGTACGAGCCCTAATCTCTCTTATCTTATCTTTGTGGTCTTTCCGCGAAATGTAACTTGGCGGCAGTAAAATTGTACTGCTGTCAGCCTCAAATGCTGGTTCTCTAAATTTCTTCAGCAGCGGTTCACGAACAGAACGCCTCCTTTCCTCTAGAGACTCCCACCCGAGTTCCTGAAGCATTCGCGTAACACTCGCGTGATGATCAAACCTACCAGTAACAAATCTAGCAGCCCGCCTCTGAATTGCTTCTATGTCCTCCCTCAATCCGACCTGATAGGGATCCCAAACGCTCGGGCAGTACTCAAGAATAGGTCGTATTAGTGTTTTATAAGCGGTCTCCTTTACAGATGAACCACATCTTCCCACAATTCTACCAATGAACCGAAGACGACTATCCGCCTTCCCCACAACTACCATTACGTGCTTGTCCCACTTCATATCGCTCTGCAATGTTACGCCCAAATATTTAATCGACGTGACTGTGTCAAGCGCTACACTACTAATGGAGTATTCAAAAATCACGGGATTCTTTTTCCTATTCATCTGCATTAATTTACATTTATCTATATTTAGAGTTACCTGCCATTCTTTACACCAATCACAAATCCTGTCCAAGTCATCTTGTATCCTCCTACAGCCACTCATCTACATCTACATCTACATCCATACTTCGCAAGCCACCTGACGGTGTGTGGCGGTGGGTACTTTGAGTACCTCTATCGGTTCTCCCTTCTATTCCAGTCTCGTATTGTTCGTGGAAAGAAAAACTGCCGGTAAGCCTCTGTGTGGGCTCTGATCTCTTTATTTTTATCCTCATGGTCTCTTCTCGAGATACACTTAGGAGGGAGCAATATACTACTTGACTCCTCGGAGAAGGTATGTTCTCGAAACTTCAAGAAAAGCCCGTACCGAGCTACTGAGCGTCTCTCGTGCAGAGTCTTCCACTGGAGTTTATCTATCATCTCCGTAACGCTTTCGCGATTACTAAATGATCCTGTAACGAAGCGCGCTGCTCTCCGTTGGATCTTCTCTATCTCTTCTATCAACCCTATCTAGTACGGATCCCACACTGCTGATCAGTATTCAAGCAGTGGGCGAACATGCGTACTGTAACCTACTTCCTTTGTTTTCGGATTGCATTTCCTTAGGATTCTTCCAATGAATCTCAGTGTGGCATCTGCTTTACCGACGATCAACTTTATATGATTATTCCATTTTAAATCACTCCTAAAGCGTACTCCCAGATAAGTTATGGAATTAACTGCTTCCAGTTGCTGACCTGCTATATTGTAGCTAAATGATAAGGGATCTTTCTTTCTATGTATTCGCAGCACATTACACTTGTCTACATTGAGATTCAATTGCCATTCTCTGCACCATGCGTCAATTCGCTTCAGATCCTCCTGCATTTCAGTACAATTTTCCATTGTTACAACCTCTCGATATACCACAGCATCATCCGCAAAACGCCTCAGTGGACTTCCGATGTCATCCACAAGGTCATTGATGTATATTGTGAATAGCAACGGTCCTATGACACTCCCCTGCGGCACACTTGAAATCACTCTTACTTCGGAAGACTTCTCTCCATTGAGAATGACATGCTGCGTTCTGTTATCTAGGAACTCTTCAATCCAATCACACAATTGGTCTGATAGTCCATATACTCTTACTTTGTTCATTAAACGACTGTGGGGAACTGTATCGAACGCCTTGCGGAAGTCAAGAAACACGGCATCTACCCGGGAACCCGTGTCTATGGCCGTCTGAGTCTCGTGGACGAACAGCGCGAGCTGGGTTTCACTCAACGACGACACCTTCCCGTACACCACAGCATCATCAGCAAACAGCCGCACATTGCTATCCACCCTATCCAAAAGATCATTTGTGTAGATAGAAAACAACAGCGCACCTACCACACTTCCCTGGGGCACTCCAGATGATACCCTCTCCTCCGATGAATACTCACCATCGAAAACAACGTACTCGGTCCTGGCGGATTGCGGATGTAGCGTTACTTACTGGTTCAGCGATCCATCAGATTCCAGCCACCTCGGTAGGCGGTGTCCAAAGGAGCGGGTGTCTGACCCCAGTGTGTGGCCCTACGAATAAGTGTTTGTTCCAAACGTCAGTTCCAAACGGCACGTTTACCGATAAGGTATCCAGCAGTAATGGCACGCGGAGCAATATTAAGCGCTGTTGTTTATATTGGCCCTGACAGGTGTAGATTCTGATTTCTCAAGTTTAGTCAGCTCTCTTCTGCTGTCTTTGATGGCCTTTTCTCCATCGGCTCTGTCACTCTTCTGTCCGTATGACAGGCGAAATATCTATCGTAAACTATCTGTGAGGTTCAGGTAGCGTATCGGTGACCAGCGCGATGCGCTTCTGAAATATCCCATTGGCATCCTAAAACAGGTTCAGTATCTACGATTTGTTGCTAGAATGTTATCCATTGACCCATGTGAAGATCGTCTTGAGGAGTGTCTTTGTTAATATCGTGCCCTTGACTAGGCTCAGTCAAAAGCAGCTGTACGAAGAGGGAAGCCACCCTTTGGAGGATCTTCTTCATTGTGACGTAGGTAAAAGTTTTGCAACAGGGGTTCCATATAAGGACATCATCTGATTTGCTGAAGCTGCTGTAAAATTCACTTTTTTCTGAATGAACTTGTTTGGTAACTTCTTTAGGTCTCTTACTGCTTTGAACATAATCATTCAGCTCATCCTTATAGACATGAGACTGATACATATGTGTCAGCAATGATGTTGACGTAACTTCCACCCATTCCAGCATACTACTTCCCAAAGGATGTGATTTGGTATGTCTCAGAGAGACAGGCATCTGCTACAGTTTATGAAGTCCTTAAAGCGGTGCACGATGGATATACGTTAACACAATGATCACAGAACACGTCACCAAAGCATCTTCCCACAGTTACGTCTAATTTATTTTCAATTCCTACTTTAACGCTTCCACCGACGACCTATAACGGCAATCGCTGCTAACGTTATACCTCTGCGAGGAATTTTTGATAAGTTGACCCTGAGATAAAATAATAGAAACAGAACAATCAAACTGGGATTCGTTTCCGAAACACTCCAGCAGAGTATAACCAATAGTAAACGGTGGATCAGGAACAGACGTTCTCCCAGCACAAAGGTTGTAACACTACATATTAAGAGCGGTCGCTAGCCTAATTAGCGTTTCTTGTGTCAAGCAAAATGATAAAGCACAAGGCTAACCTAACCTTCGTTGACACACACACGAAAGTCTTTCGTTACATCTGTTCCTACTACAACACAGTAACCCAACCTTGCAGATAAATGTGCTACTAACAAGAAAATGGCCAATGAGATAATAGTTGCGTATGCCTCTCAATAACATGTACCTTAAATGAACCAGCTGTAACAGTTCATAAAACCAGGGAAAAGCTTGAAATGATTCTGAATTTAAATCAGGGGGTCTGCTAATGATCGTAATCAATAACTTCATCGCTTAGTACGGGGTCTCTATGCCTGTGCTATAACCAACTTGCATTAGAGTAGATAACATAGTAAATATTTCTTTCTTAAACTCAGTTTGAAGCAACCAAACAGAATGCAGGTCTAGCTACACTGGCTCTGAAGCAAGCCTTTGCATTGCTTCATTAACTAGCTAGCCTAGTACCCTAGGACCCTTAAACTTTCATAGTTTGAAGAACCATGCTCATTAGCCAAACCACACCAGCATGTATGAGAAATGGAAAGTATTGTTATCATTAATTATTAATTTAATAAAGCATAACAAACTATAACTCTTTAAATAACAAATGCACTTTGATAAGCAGTCTTTTTACCTACTCAAAAGTATTATTGGCTTTACACATGACAACATATCATTAAATTCAATCTGACCCACTTTCTCATAATAAATCAGGACACCTGAACTTAAATTCGCTAGTATAGGATTCCTGTCCAGGTCTGTGATTTGGGATAATCACGGGTGTACGATAGAGTTTTTAGCAACACCACAATTACTATTATAAAATCAACCAAATTTCACAAGTACCTGGTCCATTTACAGAATGCCAAATATAAACAATTTAGTGGAAGGCTGGTTGTTCTGGTGACTGGTAACCAGGCAGCGATGGAATCACAGCAATACTGTTGGCCTCGCCCTGTTACATATCTTCTTGGCGTCGAAATTATATTTTTATAGGGCCAAAAACCATGCCATGATAATGGTATTAGCAAATGCAGCATCCGAGGCCCATAAACACTGCCCTTAAGCTCTTCCGGCCTCAAAACTCCACAAATATGAGCCACAATGATCCGCTACATGTACGTATGATTACACTACAAGCATAAAATATTTTAAGCTGACTGTAAGTCGGAGCAGAGAATTCACTCGAAGATACTAGCAAAGAGAATACAGTCGCCGTTATGAGCAGTAAATCCAAGTTCGAGTTCTTTAAGAGATTTTCATTTTTCACCACATATTCATTACATTGCATGTTCTGCACTTGGTTCACTCTCAGTTACTTTCGTGTCATTGTGTTAACACTGGTGTCTTCCTCAACGATTTATTCATCTAATTTGAATGAGTTTAATTAATTTAAGAGAGAATAGCATCAGAATCTTACTACTGCGGAGTTCTGTGATGAGTGTGTAGTGTGCAGTACCCTGTAGAAACACAAAAATGCCGTATACACTCAATCCTGAGAGATGGAGTCCCTTTTTCAGGATTAAATGCACAAAATAAGAACCTAATTTTGATACACAGTGCCCTGTGGACACACAAACATTCCACATACACTCAGTCTCTAAGATGGAATCCTACTTTTCAGGATTAAGTGCACAAAACAAAAAGACAAGTTTCATACTGTGTTAAGTATAAGAACGATACAACATGGGCCTCTTTAATGGTTAGTTCAAAAAGTTGAGTACTTTAATGTGTCATAAGAGTATCACTTGATAAAGCATACTGAGCATAAATTTTGAATTATCACAATAACAGCTCTATCCATCATCACAGGACAACCTTCAAAATTTTCAAATGACTGTTACAGTGTATTTCTTAAATAATTCGTACTATATTGTAACGTGTGGTTTAGACAACATAGAGCAAACATTTGTAAAATACGAGGGCATTTCGAAAAGTAAAGATACAATGGCTCGCAGTCCTTAAATAGAAAATTTATTTAGAAAACATCAGTTACATCTTATTAACTGGATTATTTGTTATTTTTCGACATAATCACCCCCCTTATCCGAACATTTGTTAAGTCAGTGCACAAGCTTTTGTATCCCACAGTCATAGAAGGTTCTCGCCTGTTGTTAGAACCACATTTCAACTTCATCTTTGATCTCTTCATCGTCGTGGAATGATTTTCCACCAAGATGTGACTTTAGGTAATGGGAGACAAGGAAGTCGGTGGGCACAAGGTCCGGGCTGTATGGTGGATGGTCCAATACGTCCCATTTTTTTTCTCCGGACTATTTGCGCATTGTTTTAAAATGAGGCCGCATTCATTGTCAATACGTCCCAGAGATGGCAGCACCATACGGCAGATGGAATTTTACTTAAAATGGCGACATTTTCCTTACTTGAACAGCATGCAAAAATTCGTTTTCTGAATTTGCGTGGTGTGAAACCAATTGAAATTCATTGACAGTTGAAGGAGATATGTGGTGATGGAGTTATCGATGTGTCGAAAGTGTGTTCGTGGGTGCGACAGTTTAATGAAGGCAGAACATCGTGTGACAACAAACCGAAACAACCTCGGGCTCGCACAAGCCGGTCTGACGACACGATCGATAAAATGGAGAGAATTGTTTTGGGGGATCGCCGAATGACTGTTGAACAGATCGCCTCCAGAGTTGGCATTTCTGTCGGTTCTGTGCACACAATCCTGCATGACGACCTGAAAATGCGAAAAGAGTCATCCAGGTGGGTGCCACGAATGCTGACGGACGACCACACGGCTGCCCGTGTGGCATGTTGCCAAGCAATGTTGACGCGCAATGACAGCATGAATGGGACTATCTTTTCGTCGGTTGCGACAATGGATGAGACGTGGATGCCATTTTTCAATCCAGAAACAAAGCGCCAGTCAGCTCAATGGAAGCACACAGATTCACCGCCACCAAAAAAATTTCGGGTAACCGCCAGTGCTGAAAAAATGATGGTGTCCATGTTCTGGGACAGCGAGGGCGTAATCCTTACCCATTGCGTTCCAAAGGGCACTACGGTAACAGGTGCATCCTACGAAATTGTTTTGAAGAACAAATTCCTTCCTGCACTGCAACAAAAAAGTCTGGGAAGGGCTGCGCGTGTGCTGTTTCACCAAGACAACACACCCGCACATCGAGCTAACATTACGCAACAGTTTCTTCGTGATAACAACTTTGAAGTGATTCCTCATGCTCCCTACTCACCTGACCTGACTCCTAGTGACTTTTGGCTTTTTCCAACAATTAAAGACACTGTCCGTGGCCGCACATTCACCAGCCGTGCTGCTATTGCCTCAGCGATTTTCCAGTGGTCAAAACAGACTCCTAAAGAAGCCTTCGCCACTGCCATGGAATCATGGCGTCAGCGTTGTGAAAAATGTGTACGTCTGCAGGGCGATTACGTCGAGAAGTAACGCCAGCCATTTTAAACACGACCTACTCCAACCAGAAGCAACGTTCAACTGCCGAACGACCGCAAGGAGAAACTAACGGTTCAAGGTTAACACCAGTGTTGCCAATTTGCTCGCCAAAACTCTTCTGTTCCTCTGGCGTACGGTGTATCTTTACTTTCCGAAATACCCTCATATAACTTAAATTAATAATAAATACCTACTTCACTCTACAATGTACACTGCTGGAACAAAATAGTACATCCTTTTAGAGATTTCCAAGTCACTCAAGATTCATTGTTGCAACAGTGCATATGCAGACTATGAAACTATTACATTTACAGATCAACAGCAAAACGGTTCTGAGATACCAGGTACCGGCCTATGCTGAAGCACCGATATTAGTATGTGGTGCAGATTCCGCAGGCGGCAATGCAGGTGCTGACTCGGCATCCAGTCGATCGTACAGATGGCGAATACTGTCCTGGGATACGTTATGCCACGCCTGCTCGACCTGTTCACGTACTTCTGTAAGAGTTGTCGGCTGACGAGTCACTTCTTTTCTCCTCGTACGCCACACGTGCCCCATCAGAAGTAAGTCCAGAGATAGTGCTGGCCAGAGAAGTTGCCGCATGCCTTGCAGAGCACACGGAGTTTCGCTGGCAGTAAGTGACCGAGCATTATCCTCTTGGAAAAGCATCGCCTTCCTGTTGCAAAAACGGCAGAAGAATGGGTCTAACAACATTCTCCAAAAACGATCGCTGGTTAACATCCCCAGCATAAACACCAAAGGTGAATGTCAGTTGTAGGTAATTGCAGCGCAGACCATAAGCCCTGGGATGGTGCCAGTCTGTCTTGGACGAATGCAAATCACTTGCGTGCTGGCAGGATCTACATTCATCTCTGGAAACCGCGACGCACCACTCCATCTTCAAAGTGAACCTTTGACAGTACCAGTCGAGCCGTGCACGTCGATGCCAGGGGCCGAGTGGAAGACGGGCTGGAGTTGTGTGTGTCTGCAGTCCCACTGCTAAAGTGCGCGTCATTTACGACGGCGGCCGAATTTAGGTTCGTTCTGCGCATCTGACGTCACGAAACACAGTCATCCAATGAACAGAGAACGACATTGCCAGAGCTCGAGTGCAGTGCAGAGCACGGATGAGTGTCTTCAGTTTTAGAAACTTTATTTAAAGTAATTGAACAAAAGCAATGTCTTGATAGCAGACTTTCTATGAAAGAATGTTTGGAAAAAGCATTCTTCATACCAATTGCTTCATATTCTATTAATTAATTAAACCTAACAATCAAAAAGCCTCCTAATTTAGGCGATTCAAGGAAATTCATTCTCACTAACCGCTTTTTCGCAATAAAGAACAGCGGTAATTGTTTATTTCCTGATGTACTTCGACGAAATGTGGGTAATTCATAGTCATACCAACAGTGTTTGTTGGTATTTTGCGTGACGCTTTACAGCCCTCAAGGAAGTCTATTAGATGATGAGTTGCATTAGCATAATGGTTAAGGTGTTTGGCTGCTAAGCAGAAGGTGGGGAGTTCAAACCTTGTTTGGTGTTTAATATTTTCTTTATTTAAAAACAATATCGAAGTATCTTACTTCATGAATTTTATTCGTTTGAATGTAATTTTTTGAAATTTCCAGTGGCAACTAAAATCGACCATACGGAAAGTATACGCTGTGGACTTTTACCTCTGCAAACTCTTCAAAATTTCGTGCAATGGTTTACTACATTCAATACTGCACAATAACTGTGTTGAACATCGAAACAAAATTAAGCCATTTATGGGGGGAAGGTATCAGTCAAGAAGATGTGTAAAAATCAAATTTTTGGGCCAAACAGTTTTTGTGAAATCGAATGATAAGTGTGTCAAAGCAGTCGGAACACCGTGTGTCTGCACAGGCGAGCAGTGCAGTGATGGCAAAATCGCGCACAGCGTGGAATGCGGGGATCACGTCTCTGTAGCAGCGAAAGGGTTAATGCGGCCGTGGTGGCTTTACGTCTGCGCGCTCCCCCCTAAACGTAAGTCTGAACTATACTATACTATGGCTCTGCTTCTCTTGGCGCGTGCAACTGGCAACGCAGCAATCTCCCGCGTCTGGGCGGCTATGCGCGAGCCGCTAAGATAAAAGAATTGAACCATAACAGCCGATTCGCGACAGTTCGTCTTCACACCTGTGGCTCCCAGGCCCTCTCATCTGTGCTGTGGTAGCTGTACCATCTGCCACTGCTGCCCTTACAATATGACGACCCTGGAGGGCGTCTGTGCTGTGTGGATGTACAAAACCTCATCAACGGGTGTAATAACGTTCACGTGACCACAGATACCAGCATCTTTGCGCAACTGACGCAGCACATCCAACTTGTGTGGCAATTCTCCGAAAGGACCATCCCACCACTCGGAAGACCCCAGTTTGATCCCTTTCAAAATCGCTCAGTAGCTTGAAGGAAGCACAGATGCGTCTCTGTGACATTGTTGCCTGTTCACTTCACACTTTTGCACCACAGTGAACCTTCTGGCTGAGGGCATTCCCTACTAAAAGGTAGACACAGATGGCGCACTGGTAGAAACGCCACTATGCGGTCTGTTGGCGGACGACGTTGAAACCATTATCATTATATATACTGTCCCCCAGGCGGCATATGCCGTCATCGGATCGACGTTTACGTCGTCTTTTCTGGAGTAATAAATTTATTTCTGGTAGTGTACTTTCTACCAAAATGAAAAAAAAAATGCTCCTATCACAAAAAGGAGAATATGTCCTAGAAAGAGTTAGAGATGCAAAAGAAGGCTTATCTTCTTTACGAGTTAATCCTACTTGCCCAACGAAATCATCTCTTTTTCTTTATATCTTTGAGTAAACAACTAGCTGTCAAACTTGAATTCCTACAGTTGTCACATAGTAAAAAACGTATTATAATAAACATGAAACAGCAAGTTATCGACCCACTTTAAAACGTTGTCGAAAATAATTTTACCAGCAACTACAGACAGCAATAATGATTTACTCAGAGTTGACAATTGACCATCTGAAATGTCAGGACGTGTACTGATGAAAAAATAAAGCCGAAATAAGCTTACATATTAAAATAAAATTTCAAGCACCATACTCTTTTCCAGTTCTCTGCAGTCATTTCTCTTAGTTGCAAGTTGTTGGCACACCTGAATCTCATAATTTATAGGTCAAAGTCCCCGATCCTCTGCCCAAAATCTAGAAAAATCGTCAGCCATTGCCAGAACAGTTTTTTTTTGTCTTCCGAACCATGTTACTTGGTTAGGTATTGTTAGACTGGTTCCGCTACAGTTACCTGCCTGGTATGATTGAGCATGTACGGTATATACCACTGTATCCTCAGAGTACAAACCTCACCCCCACCAAATCAGGGTCATATCCCACAGGAGTTTTTTGTTTGGTTTTCATTTTTTTGTACTTTTGATTATTTTCATTATTTTGCTCTACATTTTTAAATTTTTAAAAATTTTATTTAATTTCTTTATTGTTTTTTTATTTTTGGCTACATTGTTAAACACATTTTATTCACATATGTATGAGATTGTAAATGCAAAAATTTGAAAAATAACCATAAATACTTAATACAGTGCACAAAATAGCAGCAAACATAAACATGATAAAAACAAGTCAAATAATTTCCGAAATTTCTGATTGTAAAGTATGTAAATAGTTCATATCACTCATATAAACTTACGAAATGACCGCATTACACGGATAAACTTACTTGATAGCTTAGTACATCGCAAGCTGAATGATTCGTGCAACAAATAATAAACTACTCAAAAGCATACACCTTGCTGTTTTCTCGTATCTTAAATTTTTGTCATTGTTTATCTAAAGTATGCACTAGCAAAAAATTGAGTGTTAAGAAACCGGTGCTATAAAAATTCACGTGAATAATTTTGGCGCTAAATGTTACAACAGCCAGTCCAAACTAAATGTGAGTATGACTGGCTTCAATAAGCAAGGGACTGCGGAAAAATGTGTGCAGAGCAAAATCCTATCATCTTTCCAATTCCGTGCGAAAATTGACAATCTTAAGCTTCTTTCGTCCGAAAATAAATTTTCTAGGAGATAGCATAAGAGCTTTTGATGAAAACGTAATAAAGTATTTTCTTGATTGGCGACTCCATGGAGTGTCCTGTGCACCACGACCATATAATGGGTATACTTGGAAGGAGAGACAGCATTGGTCGTATTTTTTTTGTTTTATTAAACGCAAAATCGCTGTAAGCTTGTTGACACCAGTGCCTACCAATTTAAATTATATATTACAGCACTGAAGATGGTCACTAAGTGACCGAAAATCGATTTTGCGTTTAATAAAACAAAAAAAAAATACTACAAATGCTGTCTCTCCTTCTAAAGTATTTTCTATTGGTTAGAAACGAGGTGAACTTTTTCTGACAGTAATTTTTATAGCAATTTTTGGGTTAGTTTAATTTTATGTGTTGTCATTGATAGAGCTTTAAATTCTCAATCAAATAGTACATAAATTTGTACAGGGCTAGAGGTAATTCTCATTTGGTACATGCATTGTTTTCTTGTTCAGTTGCTTGTTTCAATCGAATGAAACAACCAAATGAAACTAGTCTCTGTGGCCGTATCAGCTACATCATTGTTTTCACTCACTCTCCATGCTTGAGTCGTTTCACTTAATATGAGACAACCGACAGACACGAATCTCTGATGGTTACCTCAGTCATATTTATGTTCTTACTCAGTGTCTGAGTTTGAGAGGTTTCATTTGCATACTTATTCAGTCTTCTCGGTTACAGATGAATCATGACTAGTTTCGCCAATCTCTTTGGAGAAAAATAAGGCACCTTATTTCAAGGAAAGGTGAATGACAAGTATATTTCTAAAAACGAAGTATTTTGAAAAGTAAGGTATTTATTGATTGGCATTAAATATGGATTTTTGGTTGGTTTTGGATGGTTAGTACATGGTAAATTTACGTTGAATGAATTGAACAATCACTTTTTTATTTACATTTATTGAAACTTTGTCTCTCTGTTTCCGCTGGTTTGCACCGATCACCAATCATCATTTTTCGGTAAATGCTAAGGTGATGTGAACATAAAGCACATAAGATAAAAATTTTTAAATTGACGTCATCACTTGCTTTCGAAACATATACTGTCACTGTTGGAAGCCTGTTTTTGTGAGAAATACTTCTTATTTTCTTTGAATTTCTTTAATTAATATAGATTCAGAATATGAATCCTGTGCAGATACTTTAAATCGACTGTGTTTGCCTTGAGGATCATTTTCTATCCAGTAATTTGGTTTATTCCATCCTTACGCCATTGAGAATATCAGAATTGTGATCCAAACACAATGTTCACTATTAAGAAAACGCCTCTTCATAAACATGCATAAGAGCCGAACTAATGGTTACTTAACGGCACTCAATAAACGTTAAACATCGAAATGGCAATAACGGTGACGACCAGACTGTAGTCAACAATAAACGTTTAACACTGGCCAAAAGGAATGCATTGTTTTCCAATAATAGACTGAATCGATTGCTTTTATTCAGTTGTTCCTATCACTACTTCATCATCATGTGAACATACATTTTGTTACTGAGGGATATCTACTCAGTTTTTCGGAGTTACAAAGACTGAAGTGCATAGGTACAATGAAAATTAGTGAATGAGAGAATATATATATATATATATATATATATATATATATATATATATATATATATATGTGTGTGTGTGTGTGTGTATGTGTGTGTGTGTGTGTGTGTGTGTGTGTGTGTGTGTGTGTGTGTGTGTGTGCGAGCGTATACCTGTCCCTTTTTCCCCCTAAGGTAAGTCTTTCCGCTCCCGGGATTGGAATGAGTCCTTACCCTCTCCCTTAAAACCCACATCCTTTCGTCTTTCCCTCTCCTTCCCTCTTTCCTGATGAAGCAACCGTTGGTTGCGAAAGCTTGAAATTTGTGTGTGTTTTTTATTGTGTCTATCTACCAGCGCTTTCTCGTTTGGTAAGTCACAGAATCTTTGTTTTATAATATATTTTTCCCATGTGCAATGTTTCTTGTGTGTCTAATGATTAGGTATGAACAAATAACGGAACATTAGTTTCCGTATTGAGCTCACTTTTTTTCGACTATGAACATAACAAAGAAATTTTACACAATGGATAAATGATTCTCAAGTTCGAAATGTAAAGGTTTAAATGTCCGAACATATAAATTAAGTTTTCACTGTTTTCTCTACGTATTAAGCTGACACATGTAATATTGTTGTAAAACTGATCAGTGGATAAATGCTCCACTACTACTACTGCTAGGACTACTACCACTACTTACAGGAGACTTGTACTTTTTTTGTGACAGTTGGTTCCCCGAGTCTCCACGCTGGCTGGCGTGCAGGGGTCGCGACCAGGAGGCGCTGGCCGTTGTGCGTCGCATAGCAGCCACCAACGGCTCCACGGTGCCTCCGTTCGCCCTGCAGGTGATCCAGACCGTGGGCAAGAGCAAGACAGACAGGAGGGGCTTCCTCAGCATCTTCTCCAGCTTTAACCTCGTCAGGAACATAACACTCCTCATCATTGCCAGGTGACTCACAGAATAACTTTAAGACGCGTCTTTGTTCTACTAGAACCTAGAAGCTTAAGGCTGGCACACGTTGTCTGCAGTCTCTCCAATTTCCTGTTTCAAGAGAAGTCATGAAACACATGAAACCTTCCTAATTTCCTTGCAATCCACTCAGGGTCAAAGACGACCAGAACTATGTTGTGTCACAGGATGACAACTTCTAACTTCAGTGCTGCACTTGTGGTGGTGGAATGCAGAGGCGGGGCAAGCTTACATGTATAAGAGACGTGTGATATGAACAGCAAAGACGTTAATTTGGAATGCAATGGTGTTAGTTACCATAATGATCACCTATAATAATCAATACAGCTGACTGCTTTTCAAATAAATGCAGTAAAAACTTTCATTGCTCGCAACAACTATTTTTCACTACCAGAGTTATGTAGACACGTGCACATAATATCGCCTACAATATAAAATTCTAAAGCTATTTTCACTACATGAGAGCCAGCATATTATTATCATAGAAACTGAATTTCAATTAAAATCACTTTTAATTTGAACTGATTGTCTGCAGTAGTTGTGCAATACTGTATGAGGAACTATCGTCTGTCTTTTATTACAGTAATCACTCGGTTGAAAATAAACTTTAAATTTAATTAAAGTTCTCTCCTTCTGACTGTTACTTTCACTTATGACTTTTTATGGTGAAAGGAAGAACCCTGGTAACGGTTAATGACATCTACATCTACATCTAAATCTACATGGTTACTCTGCAATTCACACTTAAGTGCCTGGCAGAGGGTTCATCGAACCATTTTCATACTACTTCTCTACCATTCCACTCTCGAATGGCGAGTGGGAAAAGGAACACCTAAATCTTTCCGTTCGAGCTCTGATTTCACTTATTTTGTTATGATAATCATTTCTCCCTACGTAGGTAGGTGTCAACACAATATTTTCGCATTCGGAAGAGAAAGTTGGTGATCGAAATTTCGTAAATAGATCTCACCGCAAAGAAAATCACCTTTGTACTAGTGACTGCCATCCCAACTGGCATATCATATCAGTGACACTCTCACCCCTATTGCGCGATAACACGAAACAGGCTGCCCTTCTTTGCACTTTTTCGATGTCCTCCGCCAATCCTACCTCGTAAGGATCCCATACCACGCAGGTATATTCCAGCAGAGGACGGACAAGTGTAATGTAGGCTGTCTCTCTAGTGGCTTTGTCGCATCTTCTAAGTGTTCTGCCAACAAAACGTAGTCTTTGTTTCGCCTTCCCCACAATATTATCTATGTGCTCTTTCCAATTTAAGTTGCTCGTTATTGTCATTCCTAGGTATTTAGTCGTATTGACAGCCCTTAGATTTGTGTGATTTATCGTATGTCCAAAATTTATCGGATTTCTTTTAGTACCCATGTGGATGACCCCGCACTTTTCTTTGTTTAGTGCCAATTGTCACTTTTCGCCAATGGCCACTCAGGTCAATCAAGTTTCTCTCCACAAGTTCGTTCTTTGACTAAACATAGTATAATGTTCCAAAAAGTTACTAAGACGCTAGCATACCTATTACACAGCTACAAACCACTGCTGGATCTCACTTTGCGATGCGTTGCTTGTGGTGCGAAATAGTGATTGTTATGAGGTCCATTACTGGCAACAGGCTCTTCTTGAGTAGCGAGCAGTTAGAATAAATTATGCCCACACAATATTCTCCATTACTTCCAAAAATCTTCTTGTGACCATATACTGTGCCCACATACCTGCAAGCCCACATATAATTTGCCCTGCCACATTTTACAACACCATTTTCGATGCAAAACACTCTGACAATTGCACCTCAACACATACATCTGTTGCACACTATAGATGTTTCGCAACTACTTCTCTCCCTTCACCTCTGCGACTGCATGCACTCGCGCCAACTATGTTAGTTTTAAACAAAATTTTACACAAAAGATATTCTGTGTGCTTTATACAATAAAAACTTCCCTGACATGGCCAAAGTATTTACAATGATTTGACATGAATAATTCTTGTTGTTGTTGTGGTCTTCAGTCCTGAGACTGGTTTGATGCAGCTCTCCATGCTACTCTATCCTGTGGAAGCTTCTTCATCTCCCAGTACCTACTGCAGCCTACATCCTTCTAAATCTGCTTAGTGTATTCATCTCTTGGTCTCCGTCTACGATTTTTACCCTCCACGCTGCCCTCCAATACTAAATTGGTGATCCCTCGATGTCTCAGAACATGTCCTACCAACCGATCCCTTCTTCTAGTCAAGTTGTGCCACAAACTCCTCTTTCCCCAATTCTATTCGATACCTCCTCATTAGTTATGTGATCTACCCATCTAATCTTCAGCATTCTTCTGTAGCACCACATTTCGAAAGCTTCTATTCTCTTCTTGTCTAAACTATTTATCGTCCATGTTTCACTTCCATACATGGCTACACTCTATACAAACACTTTCAGAAACAACTTCCTGACACTTAAACCTATACTCGATGTTAACAAATTTTTCTTCTTCAGAAACGCTTTCCTTGCCATTGCCAGTCTACATTTTATATCCTCTCTACTTCGACCATCATCAGTTATTTTGCTCCCCAAATAGCAAAACTCCTTTACTACTTTAACTGTCTCATTTCCTAATCTAATTACCTCAGCATCACCCGACTTAATTCGACTACATTCTATTAACCTCGTTTTGCTTTTGTTGATGTTAATCTTATATCGTCCTTTCAAGACACTGTCCATTCCGTTCAACTGCTCTTCCAAGTCCTTTGCTGTCTCTGACAGAATTACAATGTCATCGGCAAACCTCAAAGTTTTTATTTCTTCTCCATGGACTTTAATACCTACTCCGAACTTTTCTTTTGTGTCCTTTATTGCTTGCTCAATATAGACGTTGAATAACATCAGGGATAGGCTACAACCATGCCTCACTCCCTTCCCAACCACTGCTTCCCTTTCATACCCGTCGATTCTTATAACTGCCATCTGGTTTCTGAACAAATTGTAAATAGCGTTTCGCTCTCTGTATTTTACCCCTGCCACCTTCAGAATTTGAAAGAGAGTATTCCAATCAACATTGTCAAAAGCTTTCTCTAATTCTTACTTGTCCTATTAAAATACATTACATTTTGATAAACACTAATTATTAACAAAATTCATCAAGACATGTATTTACAAAAAACGGTAATGAACTCGAGAAATCAAGGAGCTGAAATATACGTGAGGTAACAGGTTGTAGTGTTACAAGCACTCCTAACAGAACCCGTTAGACAGGCTGGCACGCATCTCCCACGGTCCGTGGTGACTGACAGAAAATGTGCAGCCGCTCAACGTCTGTTTCAATGTTCACTAGTGATCTACCACGACGCCATTTTGCTACCGGGATTCCTTGGTCGTCCATCCATCCGTGACTCCAGAGGTGTAACATCACCTGTATCGCGACACTCCTTCCGGCCACATTTGGCGCCATTGTTACCTAAAGAAGGGAAACACCTATCACCCTCCTACCTCCTTTACGCCAGTCTGTTTCTCGATCTTAGTGAATACACTGAAGTGGGAGTGTCCCGCTCACCTTGTAACGCCAGTTCCCCTTCTTACTCTTCCCATCTCACCCTCCTCCAGTTAGAGACCGACACCTGTACAGATGGTAAAGAATGTGGCGCGCCCTGAAGGAATCGAATACGATCAATGTGGACGATTGTGGTGCGAGTTGGGAGCTCGAACTTTTACTTGGCGCTGGTCCTGGCAATGGGCCTAAATTTCTTTTTCGTTTTCCTGTCCGGGATGTAAGAGATAGTCAACATCGTCCAGTGTCCTACACGGTACTTGGGTAACTTGGCATTTCGTTGTATCAAACACTCCTCCTCTTTTAGGTCCCTGAAATGTACCTTTTGCACTTGCGCCACAGTGTTGGTAGGGTCTCCACAAAATTACGCACTGATGCTCCGTTTTTATCTCCAATGGTTTGCTCAAATGGTGATGGCATCTGGCGGTTGTACACTATCTCGTATGTTGAGAACTTCGTGTGCCTTCAAAGTGTACGCTGTCCCTATGTAAGGTACCAGAGTACCCCCAGTAGTTATGATGACGTGATTACTCAGCATCTTTTCTATTGTTCACATACTGCAACACGTGTTGTCTGTGTGTCCACCACCAGTACTGTTCGGCTTATGCCACATTGTTGTTCTACAGGCTCAGTGCCCGGTCAACACATTATCATGCGCCTCTTTTATAAACTTCATTTCACCCCGTGACTGGTACCACAATGCAAAGTCCGAGACTGATATCTTTATGTATGACCTTCCATGCCCAAGGTACTGTGATTGTGTTGCGTACACTTGGCTATCTACATCAATAACTTGCACATTATGCCATTCTGCAAAAGTGATACTCGCACATTGTACCATACATATTTTCCGACTCAGGCGATTGGAATTTTCATGGGCCTTAACAGGTCGATGAGTCACCTCAAAATCAAACTATAACTCGTGTGATTAGTATTTCATTAACTGTCACTCCTTTGCCGACTTTCAGGTAAGTAATTTCTTACCTCCAGAGAAAATTCTCCTGTCACCATGACAGTGGCAGCGTTCGACTTCTCATCGTACTGTGTGTGTTTATGCAAAACGTGCTGTAGTACTCGGAGAGGCAGCACGGTTATGGGTAACAAACAGTTAAGGGAATTTTAACTTAGCTTAGATATATTCTTCAACACAAATTAAATTTGAGGCAGTCTTTCCATTATGGGAGCCACTAAACCACTATGCTGCGTAGTCAATGAAAATAACCCTGTTGCACACCGGAAAATATTTGAACTGAAAAAGTATTAAAGTTCTATTCCTTCAGCCTGTAGCATTTTCAAATGGAAGAAAAGATGACAGCAGACAAAGATGCCTACCATGCTTTTGTAGGAAACAAAGAACAGGTTCGTATTTGAAATGCACTCGAGGGAAATCAACTTACAGAGGCAACTAAGTAGTCATGATATTCTTGAGATTCATTGATAGGAGCTGCATAAACAGTAACGCTTACCAGTTTTGCGACAGAAACTCGTAGCGTCGACGCCGGGTGTGTGTGGATTATCTCTGACGAACGTCTATACCACAGTCTCATGGTATGACAGAATTCATAGCAATGCTGAACTGTACAAGTCTGACAGACAAGGTAATGGAGGTTAGAGCAAGCTGTTCGTAGCATGGCTGTACTATGTTACGCCAGTGTTCATATTAATAAAGAACTAATAAGCCACGATAAACGGACGAGAAAGGAATGGGATTAGACTGAGCAACGAATGAGAGGGAGCACATGTCTTCATCCATTTTATAACCTTGGTAGTGCGCCTCCATACCTAAAAGCACCCCAGCAGCTCTTTTACTCACACGATGTGTTGAGTGCTATTGGCAAGGGATTTCAAGTTGATTCCGTATTTCTAGATTTCCAGAAGGCTTTTGAAACAGTACCTCACATGCGGCTTGTAATGAAACTGCGTGCTTATGGAATATCGTTTCAGTTATGTGCCTGGATTCGTGATTTCCTGTCCGAGAGGTCAAAGTTAGTAATAACTGACGGAAATTCATCGAGTAAAACAGAAGTGATTTCTGGCATTCCCCGAGGTAGTGTTATAGGTCCTCTGAGCAGCCCTCTTAGGTTGTTTGCAGATGATTCTGTCGTTTATCGTCTGGTAAAGCCATCAGAAGATCAAATCACATTTCAAAACGATTTAGATCTGTATGGTGCGAAAATTACCGACTGACCTTAAATAATGAAAAGTATGAGGTCATCCACACGAGTGGTAAAATTAATCTGTTAAACTTGGGTTCCACAATAAATTAATCAAATCTAAAGGCCGTAAATTCAACTAAATACCTGAGAATTACAATTACGAACAACTTAAACTGGAAGTAACAGATAGAAAATGTCGGGTGAAGACGAACCAAAGACTACGCTTTATTGCACAACACTTAGAAGATGCAAAAGGTCCACTAAAGAGACTGCCTGCACAACGCTTGTAGGCCCTGTTGTGAAGTACTGCTGCAGATAGAACTAACGGAGTATATCGAGAAAGTTCAAGGAAGATAGCACGTTTCGTATTATCGAGACATATGGGAGAGAATGTCACGGACGTAAGACAGTAATTGTGATTGACATCATTAAAACATTCTCTTTGCAGCGGGGTCTTCTCACGAAATTTCAATCACCAACTTTCTCATCTGAATGCGAAAATAGTTCGTTGACGCCAACCTACAGGGGAGAAACGATCATCATAGTAAAATAAGGTAAATCAGAGCTCACACGGAAAGATATAGTTGTTCGTTTCTCCCACGCGCTATTCGAGAGTGGAATAATAGAGAATTATCGTGAAGGTGGTTCGCTGAACTCTCTGCCGGGCACTTAAGTGTGATTTAGAGAGTATACATGTAGATGTAGAACCCTGCAGATATACGCGACTAGATGTTACGCCCCATTCACTTCCTGACTTGACACACAACCTAGCACATGGCTGCTCGCACCACATGACTCAACAGACTCCTTTTCATATTCGGTTGCTGACAACTACTTCAATCGACTCTATGCATCTTTGATATTGTGATTCTTCAATTTCTCCTGGCGTATTTTATGACGAAATAAATCTCGGGTGAACAGCCTGGTATGAGTGTGCATAGGAAGCGCCTGACGGAGGAGCGGGAGGGAGACTGTCCTATATACAGGGCGAGTCACGTAACATTACCGCTGGATATATTTCGTAAACCACATCAAATACTGACGAACCGATTCCACAGACCGAACGTGAGGAGAGGGGCTAGTGTAATTGGTTAATACAAACCATAAGAAAATGCACGGAAGTATGTTTTTAACACAAACCTACGTTTTTTTTTTAAATGGAACCCCGTTAGTTTTGCTAGCACATCTGAACATGTAAACAAATACGTAATCAGTGCCGTTTGTTGCATTGTAAAATGTTAATTACATCCGGAGATATTTTAACCTAAAGTTGACGCTTGAGTACCACTCCTCCGCTGTTCGATCGTGTGTATCGGAGAGCACCGAATTACGTAGGGATCCAAAGGGAACGGTGATGGACCTTAGGTACAGAAGAGACTGGAACAGCACATTACGTCCACATGCTAACACCTTTTTATTGGTCTTTTTCACTGACGCACATGTACATTACCATGAGGGGTGAGGTACACGTACACACGTGGTTTCCGTTTTCAATTACGGAGTGGAATAGAGTGTGTCCCGACATGTCAGGCCAATAGATGTTCAATGTGGTGGCCATCATTTGCTGCACACAATTGCAATCTCTGGCGTAATGAATGTCGTACACGCCGCAGTACATCTGGTGTAATGTCGCCGCAGGCTTCCACAATACGTTGTTTCATATCCTCTCGGGTTGTAGGCACATCACGGTACACATTCTCCTTTAATGTACCCCACAGAAAGAAGTCCTGAAGTGTAAGATCAGGAGAACGGGCTGGCCAATTTATGCGTCCTCCACGTCCTATGAAACGCCCGTCGAACATCCTGTCAAGGGTCAGCCTAGTGTTAATTGCGGAATGTGCAGGTGCACCATCATGCTGATACCACGTACGTCGACGCGTTTCCAGTGGGACATTTTCGAGCAACGTTGGCAGATCATTCTGTAGAAACTCGATGTATGTTGCAGCTGTTTGGGCCCCTGCAATGAAGTGTTTGTTACAACACGCAACTGAACGTCGGACGTTTCAAGCGTCAACTTTAGGTTACAATATCTCCGGATGTAATTAACATTTTACAATGCAACAAACGGCACTGATTACGTATTTGTTTATATGCTCAGATGTGCTAACAAAACTAAAGTGGTTCCATTTAAAAAAACGTAGGTTTGTGTTGAAAAACATACTTCCGTGCATTTTTGTATGCTTTGTATTAAACAATTACACTAGCCCTTCTCCTCACGTTCTATCTGTGGAATCGGTTCGTCAGTATTTGAAGTGGTTTACGAAATATGTCCAGCGGTAACGTTAGGTGACTGACCCTGTATACCTGGCGCCGGCCCACCGCCGGTCAGTACATCAGCGCACCTGATGATGGCAACGGGGTCGATTGCCGAAATATTGTGTCCTATGCAAACTCATACCAGGCTGTTCACCCGAGATTTATTTCGTCATCTTTCATCTTGTTCGGCAAAATTTTTCCCTAACCTACCAAAAGACGTGCAAGAGGAACGACAGCAGCCCTGTCCAGTTTCCTGACAAAGAAAAATCCACATTGTCCATAAAATTATGTATCTATTGACATAGCTCCTGGGTTGACACGATTATTATTTCAAATGTTGATGAAATTAATTGATAGATAAATGGCATCAAACGATTTCCTCGGCAATTAGAGAACACCGAAGGCTTGCGTAATCAGGGGATTGTCGTCTCGGGCGGGCGGAGTATTTTTCCGAACCCCAGATTAATTATTCTTGATATTTCGCAAGACGGCGAAAATCCACAAAGACTGACCAAACCGTTGTTCTGAAATTTGTGCCACATATACTTTGCAAATGAGGGACAATAGACCATCCGAGGCGTCTCACTTTTCTCAAAATTGTCCAGTAACTCTAGTAACCTCTGAGCTACGAGGCTGTGCTTCGCTGTTCAGAACGTAACTGCCACCTTAGTTAGGTCTACTGCGGGGTCTGCTTTCCGCTGACCTTGGTGTAGCGCCCAAGTTAACAAAAATTATTAGATTGGTGCTTACCATCTCAATCAGCTGCAGTTCTATTAGACTGGTGCATAATCTCACATTTTTCTTTTATTTTTTTTGCGTATCGGTAGTCTCGTTGATGTAGTTCACTGTTCCTATTTGAGTTTACATATTATGACTTTGCCATTTGGAGATAGTGAGTGGTGCTCTGCACGCTAGAAAATGGAGTGCCAAGTGGAGAAATGGCAACATTTTCCACATAGTCTGTAACCTCCCGCTCACTTATCGACCTTAATGACAGTAAAATTTAAACCGCGTGTACCTAATGGAAATTTGGGAAAAGCTATCGTCACCGAAGTTAATCTGTCGGTAAAGAGGGAGGAAAGGGTTACATCTAAATGAAAGGAAAAATGCAAATGAAACTGACGAAAATTAATTTTGAAAAAGTGTAAAGTTAATAAAGAAAGTAAATGTGCGGTCGTTACGTTAAAAATTAACTGGCGTTAATTAGATACTTGAGATTTGGGGAAAATTACGGTCGCCAGTCCTATGGACAACTACTATAATAACTGAAAATGAAAGATTAATGCACATATAATTAGCACTAAAAGCGTGGCAACTGAAGTTTGACACGTGTTGTGTGAAAGCTGAATGTTTGTCAGAAGTAATAAATTTTGCTACACTCTGACTTAATTTAGCAGAAGAATTAATAAAACCGGGAAATTGAAAGTTAATTTAGTGACTGGAATTAATAGTGATCTTTGTTCTGAAGCACTATGAACTTCAATAAAATGAGGTTAGTCTTGGGCTACCTCAACAATCATTTCAAAAGCTACTTGAATCTATGCAATTTAGAAATAAGAGATTTAATTTTGAACTTGAATTAAATGATTCTGAACAATTAACAATAGTAAAATTTAGTACGTACCAAGCTGAGCTGCAGTCACAGGTAAGCTAAAATATGGTAACAAAACTCGCACTCTTAATTTGTGCTTGTGTAATCTAAATATTGTAGCCAGCTATGAATACTTTAACTGAACTTTGAAATTAAAGCAGTGAAATGGAATCATATTACTTTAATGCTGGCGTTTGAATTTTAACGACACTCGGGTTCATTCCGGAAAGGGAAGGGACCGTGCTTGGTAATGGAATTGGGACAATGAGCAACAAAGGTTCATGCTAAGTTGCTGTAATTTTGAGAATGGAACAATTTTAAAAGCTGAGGTCTGCCATACAGTTCTAAAACTTTACGTGCTTCCAGTCTTCCTTGTTGGTTGGTTGAAGGTTTGAAGCCGTCGATCGAGGAGGTGGCGACAGTCACTCATTGTCAGCCGTCGCTGTTGCAGAAGCTGGATGTTGGCGCGCCTCCTTCTCGACACGGTCACCAGGCGAAACGGGCTCTTGATGTGCGCCAGCTAATGCTTCCCGTCCGCGCCACCGTGTCAGAAACTATCACAGCAAGTCGAGCGCAATTACATGCTGCCAAACCCCGAAAGCGCGGCAACTCGCGGGAGCGTCACACAACACACCTGCTCCACTGCACCACCCCAGCCAGACTCCCTCTGCTCTGTCCGCGCTCCACGCGGCAGAGTTAACACTACCAAAGATCCTAAACACTTTGGTTCTCCACACGACCTATCGATGTAGTCGTTCGATAGCATAGTTTTCCCTGGCCAGACCCAGCATAAAAATACAAATAATATTTACAAAACAACCCAATTATACGTCGACATAAATGCATATATATATACAAATAGTAAAACAATTACAATATACAAAGACAGAGAAACGTCATATCTTCAGGTAACAAAATAAGGAAAAAAATTTATAGTACAATAGATGGAAATAGGAGGATATGCATTTCTGGCATTACAAGTCTGCCTGAATTCGATAGAGGGTGACAGCAGCGGAGGCAACCAGAACCATTTGTTCCGTCAGTGGGGACAATACCACTGGATAGAGCACGGTAATGAAATGGTTTTCTAGTTTTAAGCAGGATCTTTTTCATCTTTTTCACATTATCCACGTTTAGGAAGACATGCGGGGTTTGATGAAAATCGTTTAAACGCATACAATACCCCACGTCGGTGTACTCGAGAACTGGCAAATGCTATGAATTGTGATCTCCTCCATTGTGCGACATTTGCAATCGGATGTATGGGTAACGAACGAATGTTTCAAGCTAAAATCACAACAATCAACGGGTGGGCCGTATGTGCATATCTGCTTGCTCGTCATTTACTGGCTCGTGAACAACAACGACCTTCCCTACCCTGTATCGTTACTGATGAGAAATGTTGTCTTTATGCTAACATGGGGAAAAGAAAGGATTGTTTGAGACCAGACAAAGCAGCAGCGGCCCTTTCGAAGACCTGCACGCATCCACAAAAGGTGAGGTTACACAGCCGGTGGAATAGCGATGGTGTAGTGTACTACGAATTGCTTCCCCACCGCATAACCATTACTGCTCACATTTACTGTCAACAGCTGAGATGTGCTGCAGACGCAATCCAAAAACGATGACCAGGAAGACTGCGCGAAGCAATGTTACTCCACGATGAGGCCTGTCCGCATTCCGCTAGACTGACAAAAACACTATACAGGAGATGGATTGAGAAGTCACTCCATGTCCACGTTATTTGCGTGATCTTGCACCCTCAGATTTTCACCTGTCAGCTTTCTACCGAGAAACGCTCAAGGAACTTCATTTAGCAATGAAAATTCGCTCCGGACATGGCTCAATGGGTACTTCACCTCAAAACCACGTGATTTCTACAGACGCTGAATCGAGAAGTTACCCCAGCGTTCGCAGACTGTTGTTAACTAGTGAAGGAGAACATACTCATATTATTGGTGACTAAAATCTCTGTTATATGTATCTCTTGTGTTTATTAAACTCATGGAAAGACACTTCGAAGTTGTGCACCATTGCAGTAGATTGGAGCAGGTCGTTATTCTCACTAACAAGGGTGTTTCCTACATTTTCATCTCTGCGCACACGCTTCTTGTGCTTCGTAGCAGCTATGGAACGTACAGCACATGTTGGTGAGCTTTGATCAGTAATATTGTCAGAAGTATTTCGGTTGTTATTATCATAATGATGCTACTGTTAGCATCCCAATTGGAAGCATGATAACGCTAAGTAAAATTTCGCTATAGGTAATTTTTTACTGCGCCTGCCTGGGATTCAGACATCTCAGTTCTCTCGGCTACTTATCATTTTAACATAACTCTGAGTGCACTCTATCTAAACAGGGGCTGAAGGACTTACTCATTTTAATCACTTGCTTTATTGACCTGGAGCCAGATATTTACATGCCAGGTTTGATATGATTATTTTCTAACAGGCTAACTCGGATTTCAGTGTGGTTTTTGAACATTTTATTTAAATTTTTAAGTGATCTGTATGTTTTCTGGTTAGTATAACTCCCCTGTTACCTCCTACAAATGTTCTTTTTAGCTGTGAGAAACCTCTGGTAGATGAAATCGGGCCCTTTGTCGGCCACGGTCAAGGCAGAAGCAGTTTATCAGGTGAGACTACGTGTTCTAGCTGACTGGGAAACAGCTGACAGACAGCTTCAATAATTCCTCAGTCTTATCTCAATGTTCAATTATCAAAAACGTCAGCAACTACTCCAATGACCAGTAATACTTCACCCCTTTTTTTAATGGATGAGTGAATATTTGTGCTACTGCCGAAAATGTTGGTGCAAACCTGTGGTAATAATTCGCCAAGTCCATGAAGTGAGGGTTTTTGCGGTGCGTGTCTGTCATTTAAATGTATAGCTGCTTTCATAGCAGAATTGAAATACGTCCCATACTCATCAATGGTTTAAATAACGTTGCTGAATTTTGAATAGTTTATTGTTTTTCTCTGGTTTTGATGTACTTTGATTGTGACAGTATGCCAGTGTAGTTCAAGTGCTAAAGACGATCATGTGCTTGCTTTCTTCCAAATAATAACAACTACAAACGATCTAATAATTTGTTTGGTAAAACCAACTAACTGAATGGCCGTTGCTACTAGAAGCAGAGATGCAGAAAGTGAACAACTAGAAAAAATTACATATGTGGACATAAATGTCCACAGAGCAGTGCTGGGGTAGTGGATAAATAGACTTTACTGTCGTTACTTCGTTATATTAAGCACTTAAGTTGTCTGTGGGTGCTTTACACCTACCTTCGCCGTTTAAAAAAGCCTGAAAACTGTTTTTGCGTTCAGTCAGAAAGCATACTGATCATAATTTCCAGTCTGCAAGGTCACACAACTCTTCGAGCTCACCGAAAGAAAACAAGTTCCTTCTTGCAATTTACTCAGCAGGATCAGACACTATGACTACAAATAAAAGTTTTGCGTTCTAACTGATTGGTATGTTCTTTAAAACTTCACACACACAAAATATAATAACATCACTAGTAAAAATAAGAATATTCCTATCAGAAACAGCACTATTAACAGTTCAGAGGTTATTTCTACAGGAAGTTCCAAGTCAAATGGTGGCTCTGAGCACTATGGGACTTAACATCTATGGTCATCAGTCCCAAGTCAAATGGTCTATCGTTCTGACTTCTAATCAACAAAAGTTGATTGCTCACCTTGAAAGTGGAAAATTAATCTCGCCCCATGGCACACGGTTTGTCAACATCGTTTTTTTTTCTTTTCATTTATTGAATTTCAATTCCCCCCGAAGGGGGCGGGCTGGCAGCAGCTTAGTATGCCGCTCTTCAGCCGACAGATTTTGTGACAAAGATCAAGAGAACAAATAATAAAAAACAGGCGATAAAATCGGAGACTTAGAGAGTAACAAGGCGAAAAGAAATCGTGGAACTTAAAACAACAATACATGGATGATGACGCTAATAAAAATACATACGAAGCAGACAGGGAAAACAATAGACAGTTAAAAAAACACGGCGACAGTCTGGATTCTGTTCGCAAAGGACATAAAATTCACACCTAGCGACAGCATGGTTTTTGTTCGCAACACGAGAAGACAAACAACACTGAATAGTCACTGGAACACTGCACTAAAAAGTTGGCAAATGTGACACCACAGTCGAGAGCAGGTGGGGGGAAACTGGACAGAAGATGGGAAAACAAAAAAGGGGGGAAAGGAGAGTAAAAGCGAAGGGGGGGAACCGGGAAAGGAGCTGAAGGAGGATGAGGACCCATAAGAGGGGTGGGGGGCGCTGGACAGACGCGACAGGGAGTGGGGTAGGCAGAGGAGGGGAATACAAAAGGACTGGGGGGGAGAAGGGAGGTAGGGAGAGGTTTAGTGGGGAGAAAACAGGACGGAAGGGGGGGGGGAAGAGGGAGCCCAGGGAAAGGACAGAGGAAAGGAGGGGGATTGAGGATCAGAGTTGATAGGAAGGATAAATGGAGGGAGAGAGGGCATCATCCGGGAGGGGGAGTTGATGGAAGCCACCTTGGGAAAGGAGATGGAGGGTGTAGAGATGGAGGGTAGGGGGGACACAACGGTGAAGACGTGGCAGGGGGCGGGGACGGGAGAGGAGAGGAGCAACCAGGGGGTGAGGGGGTTCAAGACGGCGGGAGGTGTAGAGGATGCGGATATGTTCGAGGAATAGGAGCAGATGGGGGAAAGGAATGAGATCATAGAGGATCCGCGTGGGGGACAGGAGGCAGATACGGAAGGCGAGGCGGAGTGCATGACGCTCAAGGATCTGGAGGGACTGATAGAATTTGGGGGGGTCAACATCGTTCGTGGCACAGAGACTGTTACTTCCATGAAATCTAAGCGATCCAAGACGGTGTACGTCCTCGCTAGTTCACTTCCAAATTTTACGGAAACGCATGCAAGTCTTCCTAGCTTTGACGTCATCCGTAGCACAGGGCACGCATGACTGACGTGGACATGTTGATATCTCGGTGCGAAGTGTCTCGCCTCGCTGCTTATCTGGCCGTAGTTATACAGGGTGTTCAACTAAATGTGTTTGCCTCTGTAAGTTACGAAGTAATAGGAGACGGAAATATTTATTGTGGTAGCTCGCCATAAGACACGTTACACTGTCTGCAGAGCTACGCACATAGTTTATTGCGTTATTATCCAAAGAGTTACAGCAAAACGATACAATTTTTTAAATGGAACAATAGTTGTTTCTATCATGCACTGGAATCAGTAACACCAGCTGTGTATACATCAATTTAAACCACATTCCTATCACTTTTAGTTTAGGAGCTACAACCCTTCAAAGTTTCAGGGGCAGAAACCACACGCTGTACATAATACATGGCTATGTGGTGGGTGATGGATGTTCTGGAGGTGGGAAGTTGATTTAAATGAGATATTCAAATGTGTGTCCATGTTCGTGAATGCACAATGCAATGCGCCTTCTAAAGGATCTGCGGACGAGATGTAACATCGCCGGTGTCATGGAGCAACATGCGTCCTCGATGCGCCGTTTTAGATCATCTAGGGATGTGGGCTCAGTGACATAAACACGATCCTTTAGATATCCCCACAAAAAGAAATCTAATGGTGTTAAGTCGGGCGACCTTGCGGGCCATGAATGAGGGCCATGGCGGCCCAACCACCTTCCTGCAAACCTATTGTTTAGTTCTTCCACAACAGCACGCGCAGAATGGGCTGGGTGACCATCGTGCTGCATCCGCATATGGACCCTCGTGCATACACACATGTTCAAGGAGACCACCCAAACTGTCGACTATGAATGTGCGATATAATTCACCTGTCAGTGTACCTGGGAAGTAGTGTGGACCGATGATTTCATCCCCAAGGATTCCACACCGTACATTAATAGACCACGTATGTTGACCGTCGACAGGTCGCACCCACCGAGGATTGTCTGCGGCCCAGTAGTGCACGTTATGGCGATTCACTGCACCATAATTTGTGAACGTGGACTCATCAGAGAACAATAACACCTTGCAAAGACTCCAGCGTGAAATTACGCATGGTCCATCCAAAGAATGTAACTCTCGCACGGAAATCGTTCCCATGCAGCTCCGGGGTCAGTGACAGGCGGTACGGGTGTAACCTGTGACTGTGTACAATGCGCCACACAGATGTGAGACTGACGCCAGCGACTGCAGCAACGGCTCGTAAGCTGACATGAGGATCTTGGTGTACTGCAGCTAAAACAAACACCTCCGTCTCCTCACTTCTTGCAGTTCTTCGTCTGTTACTGTGGCGCATTACCAAGCTGCCAGTTTCCCGAAGTCGTCGTTCGGCACGTGAGAACGTAATGGCTGCCAGTGCTCATCACCCAGGATATCTTACGACGTACGCCACGGCTGCTTCAGTGGCATCGTGTCGGCACTCGCCAAGCGTCAGCAACATGTCAACGTACCCGTTGTTCATGTATGCCATCTTCATCCGACATCAATAACTGTGGTATATTGAGCCCCGTTTGTTTGTGTGGGTCGAACTGCTGTGTGCGGCGACAGTCGGCAGTCTAACAGCGCATCGAGGAAGCTTCTCGCCCCGTGACACCAGCGACGTTAGAACTCGGCCGCACCATATTTAGAAGGTGCATTGCATTATGTGCAGCGTGTGTGGTATCTGCCCCTGAAACTTTGAAGGGTTGTAGCTCCCAAACTAAAAGTGATAGGAGTGTAATTTAAACTGATGTATACACAGCTGGTGTTACTGATTGAAGTGCATGATAGAAACAACTATTGTTCCATTTAAAAAATTGTATCTTTTTGCTGTAAGTCTTTGGATAAATAACACAGTAAACTATGTTCATAGCTCCGCAGACAGTGTAACGTTTCTTATGGTGAGCTACCACAGTAAATACACTCCTGGAAATTGAAATAAGAACACCGTGAATTCATTGTCCCAGGAAGGGGAAACTTTATTGACACATTCCTGGGGTCAGATACATCACATGATCACACTGACAGAACCACAGGCACATAGACACAGGCAACAGAGCATGCACAATGTCGGCACTAGTACAGTGTATATCCACCTTTCGCAGCAATGCAGGCTGCTATTCTCCCATGGAGACGATCGTAGAGATGCTGGATGTAGTCCTGTGGAACGGCTTGCCATGCCATTTCCACCTTGCGCCTCAGTTGGATCAGCGTTCGTGCTGGACGTGCAGACCGCGTGAGACGACGCTTCATCCAGTCCCAAACATGCTCAATGGGGGACAGATCCGGAGATCTTGCTGGCCAGGGTAGTTGACTTACACCTTCTAGAGCACGTTGGGTGGCACGGGATACATGCGGACGTGCATTGTCCTGTTGGAACAGCAAGTTCCCTTGCCGGTCTAGGAATGGTAGAACGATGGGTTCGATGACGGTTTGGATGTACCGTGCACTATTCAGTGTCCCCTCGACGATCACCAGTGGTGTACGGCCAGTGTAGAAGATCGCTCCCCACACCATGATGCCGGGTGTTGGACCTGTGTGCCTCGGTCGTATGCAGTCCTGATTGTGGCGCTCACCTGCACGGCGCCAAACACGCATACGACCATCATTGGCACCAAGGCAGAAGCGACTCTCATCGCTGAAGACGACACGTCTCCATTCGTCCCTCCATTCACGCCTGTCGCGACACCACTGGAGGCGGGCTGCACGATGTTGAGGCGTGAGCGGAAGACGGCCTAACGGTGTGCGGGACCGTAGCCCAGCTTCATGGAGACGGTTGCGAATGGTCCTCGCCGATACCCCAGGAGCAACAGTGTCCCTAATTTGCTGGGAAGTGGCGGTGCGGTCCCCTACGGCACTGCGTAGGATCCTACGGTCTTGGCGTGCATCCGTGCGTCGCTGCGGTCCGGTCCCAGGTCGACGGGCACGTGCACCTTCCGCCGACCACTGGCGACAACATCGATGTACTGTGGAGACCTCACGCCCCACGTGTTGAGCAATTCGGCGGTACGTCCACCCGGCCTCCCGCATGCCCACTATACGCCCTCGCTCAAAGTCCGTCAACTGCACATACGGTTCACGTCCACGCTGTTGCGGCATGCTACCAGTGTTAAAGACTGCGATGGAGCTCCGTATGCCACGGCAAACTGGCTGACACTGACGGCGGCGGTGCACAAATGCTGCGCAGCTAGCGCCATTCGACGGCCAACTCCGCGGTTCCTGGTGTGTCCGCTGTGCCGTGCGTGTGATCATTGCTTGTGCAGCCCTCTCGCAGTGTCCGGAGCAAGTATGGTGGGTCTGACACACCGGTGTCAATGTGTTCTTTTTTCCATTTCCAGGAGTGTATTTCCGTCGCCTGTTACTTCGTAACTTACAGATGCAAACACATTTAGTGAAACACTGTGTATATCTACAAGGCTCATGAACCATTCAGTTATCAGCTGCACACAACCCTTTCTGACAACGGGTTACCTGATCAGTCTTTCAGTATGCGAGTTCTTCCAGTTCTTCCAGTGGGGCTATGTCGAGGTAGAGGTTCCATCTTTCGATGTCACTCTGTGAGAACCGATGGTTATTAGCTTCTCCACGTTCAAAGGATACATCACACTGGATGCTTGAAGTTGCTTCACAACAGCACAATTTTCAGTTACTCCTGAAAATGGTCTGGATGCGAAGGATGAACTCGGTTGTGAACTTATGTAATGTATATATCAGGAAATGGAATGCCCTTAAATTAATAGAACTGACAATCCACGTTACTGTAGCTACTAAGAACATCAGATCAAGAGGGCTTGTTGAGAAAGGAGCTTCAGACTGACCATCCATCTGTCATACTATATGTGGACCAACCATTAAATCCATCTAACATCTGTGTAAAATCTTGATAATTTTCTTTGTATGACGATGGTAAAATCGTATATTTAAGTTCATTTTTTGTACAAACATCGCTTAATGACAATTTTTAAACAGACTGCACAGTAAAGAATGTATCGTAAGCCCACTTAAAGGAATCCGTTCATGTTGAGACTCTTTGAACGATACGGAATAATGTGCGCATTTCTGGCTGTTACTAGTTCAGTGCACATGCTGGCTATCTACTCACTGGTGATAGCCGTGAGCCGACTGAGCGTGAACCCTTTCCTGGGGATAGTGGCGCAGGGGGCGGCCAAGCTGCCTGCCCACTTCATGGTGAACTACTTTGCGGCGAGGTTCGGTCGCCGTTGGCCCAGTGTAGGGAGTGCACTGTTGGCTGCACTGGCCAGTCTCCTCATCTTCTGCCTGCTGACTGGTGAGCTGCACCCATGCGTCTTTGTTGATTTAGCCTGTATTTTGTCTAAAAATTGGATGAAAATCATAAGGGATCACAGTTAGTTGTCCAACAGTCAGAGAAGGGAGCTGTGGTAACTAGCTGGGTCAATAATGAAATCAGTAGAAATGGAGCAAAGCCAACATACGAGGTGCATTCAAGTTCTAAGGCCTCCGTTTTTTTTCTAATTAACTACTCACCCGAAATCGATGAAACTGGCGTTACTTCTCGACGTGATCGCCCTGCAGACGTACACATTTTCACAACGCTGACGCCATGATTCCATGGCAGCGGCGAAGGCTTCTTTAGGAGTCTGTTTTGACCACTGGAAAATCGCTGAGACAATAGCAGCACAGCTGGTGAATGTGCGGCCACGGAGAGTGTCTTTCATTGTTGGAAAAATCCAAAAGTCACTAGGAGCCAGGTCAGGTGAGTAGGGCGCATGAGGAATCACTTCAAAGTTGCTATCACGAAGAAACTGTTGCGTAACGTTAGCTCGATGTGCGGCTGCGTTGTCTCGGTGAAACAGCACATGCGCAGCCCTTCCCGGACGTTTTTGTTGCAGTGCAGGAAGGAATTTGTTCTTCAAAACATTTTCGTAGGATGCATCTGTTACCGTAGTGCCCTTTGGAACGCAATGGGTAAGGATTACGCCCTCGCTGTCCCAGAACATACAGAACATAGACACCATCATTTTTTCAGCACTGGCGGTTACCCGAAATTTTTTTGGTGGCGGTGAATCTGTGTGCTTCCATTGAGCTGACTGGCGCTTTGTTTCTGGATTGAAAAATGGCATCCACGTCTCATCCATTGTCACAACCGACGAAAAGAAAGTCCCATTCGTGCTGTCGTTGCGCGTCAACATTGCTCGGCCACGTGCCACACAGGCAGCCGTGTGGTCGTCCGTCAGCATTCGTGGCACCCCCCTGGATGACAGTTTTCGCATTTTCAGGTCGTCATGCAGGATTGTGTGCACAGAACCCACAGAAATGCCAACTCTGGAGGCGATCTGTTCAACCGTCATTCGGCGATCCCTCAAAACAATTCTCTCCACTTTCTCGATCGTGTCGTCAGACTGGCTTGTGCGAGCCCGAGATTGTTTCGGTTTGTTGTCACACGATGTTCTGCCTTCATTAAACTGTCGCACCCACGAACGCACTTTCGACACATCTATAACTCCATCACCACATGTCTCCTTCAACTGTCGATGAATTTCAATTGGTTTCACACCACGCAAATTCAGAAAACGAATGATTGCACGCTGTTCAAGTAAGGAAAACGTCGCCATTTTAAGTATTTAAAACAGTTCTCATTCTCGCCGCTGGCGCTAAAATTCCACCTGCCGTACGGTGCTGCCATCTCTGGGACGTATTGACAATGAACACAGCCTCATTTTAAAACAATGCGCATGTTTCTTTCCAGTCCGGAGAAAAAAAATCGGAGGCCTTAGAACTTGAATGCACCTCATACAGTCATCTTGTGTAGAGACTATGACGGAGTGATACTAACAGACTGGAGATGGGTAAAACTGAAAGAGCAGTGGACATATTTTCATAAAAGAATGGTCTCTTTTCCCATTGCTCATAGACTGTGGCATAATTAATAACCACCTGTTAGACACTGACGAAATTCAGTAATAAATGACCAAGTACAGTAACATGTGATGATGATTAATATACGCTGTTACACACTCGAATGTTTAGAATACCATCCCCAACGCAAATTTGGTGTGGTGCTTATTCACCTTGGCCTAATGGTGTAGTGTAGGAAACTATTCTGCTTTGAGCAAGGGGTAATGCACTTAGTTTCCTATTTACAGCAATAAGTCATTGTAAGTAATTGAATCGATCATGAATGGGATAGCAGATTTTATGAGGAATACAATACAACAAGTGCGAAAACGATATACTGTCCTAACTGGACACATAAAATACTCAAATATGCTGATTAATACAATGTACAGCTATACAGTTAATTCATAAATTTAATCAGCTCGAAAAGAATACCAAAAATGCTGACAATATGATCAATAGTAAACTAAACAGAAATATGCTGAAATTTGACCTAACTCATAAGCGAGTGTAAGTACTCTCTGTGTCAATATTCAGCCACTTCGACAATGGGGAAGAACAAAAATGAGAGAAAAAATCCATATCAATTATGGAAAAAATTGTTTGCTGATGCTAGATGGCAGTCTTAGTGGCTCACAACTTCTGCTTGTTGCCTGTTGTTGGCCCACAGATAGCTCTGTAAATGAAACGCGATCTACACGAACTGACAAAGGCGAATTACCAGCCTGATGACCCATAATCAGCCCTATGATTTCCAAGTACATTATCAGAGGAACATGCCATTGGTTAAAGTAACTGTTTGGTGCAAGCACTATATACAGCTACAAAATATAATCCGTTCTGAAAGTGGAGACCATCCACAGCTCATAATTAAACTCAAGTCCAGAAACATGGATTCAATCCAAAAGCTCTTGCTTGGAAAATGTACAAAATCAAGTAATTATAATTTCTTTCTGCTGTAAGCTGTTGACAATGCTTATTATAATTATACATAAAGTGGTTATTTAAGAAACAGTATGAAATTCAGATAGAAGAGAGGAATAACAGTTACTCTATTTTACAAGTTAAGCACCATTTTGTTAGTAACCAAGGATGAATGCCCACATATAATAAGATGAAGTTTTCTTGTAATATGCATCTGTTTGAAAATAAGGACTACACCACTGAACTTGTTATAATAATTATCTGAGAAGCATACTCAAAATCAATAAACTTTATCAGATAACATCTCAGAATTGGAACCCAATTTATTTTAGGGTATACTTCTTAATAGAAATATAATTTGTTGTTTGAAGATGCAAATGTACATTATATGTTGTATCACACTAGGTTGTTAGGTTTATAGAGACACATTATCAATGTGTGTACTGAAACAAAAAAATGTGATCACATATTAAAGAACTGGATAATACGTTTACAAGAGATAAATGTTATGATTAGTGCTTTTGTACCTAATCTAAAATACTGAAAATGCTGTAGAATCTCTGCAGAATTTATATTATTCCTATATTATTCGATCATAGGTTTATTTATTCATGATATACCAAATACTTGTCAGATATACATTTAAAGATAGTA
Source organism: Schistocerca americana (assembly GCF_021461395.2). Taxonomy (NCBI): domain Eukaryota; kingdom Metazoa; phylum Arthropoda; class Insecta; order Orthoptera; family Acrididae; genus Schistocerca; species Schistocerca americana. Next base: position 976,668,837 of record NC_060121.1, read on the forward strand.
TCTTCCAGTCATTATTGCTACAATTTGTTAAACTGCTTGATGTGTTGCGATACAAAGATAATAAAAAAATTGTAGGTTGAATACTTATAAATTAACTCCATAGTTCAATGAACGTACTATTTATTTTAAGATAATTATGGTACCTTTTATTTCCTTATACTGACTGTTTGGAGCTATTGACAGGATTAAATAACTGTAGTTACACTTAGAAAAAGCAGAAACAGTTGAAGTAAAAATGGAGAAGAAGTGAAATGGTGCATCTGATCTAACCTAAACTTTTATAGTAAAGAGTCTGCTGCAAAGTGTAACACTATGACTGCTAGTAACACAGACAGAATATAATGTAAATGTAGAAACAAATTGGGTTAAAATGAGATTATTATATCAAGAAAGGAATCCAAACATTTAATAAAAAAAAAGGAATCTTAGAGTTGAAATTTGATTAACAAATCCATACTGATCAAATTTCAATTGTTATCATTAAATTATGAATGTACATCTGGAAACTGTAGCAAAATGAAGTAAAGTGTCAAAAGAGTTGCCCATATCGTGAATTACAGCCTGGCTGTAGTTCTCAGCTCTTTCTTCACACTTATGTCGGTCTGTGCCAGGCTGGGTTTACATGTCTGCATCCGAACTACAGCAACACAAAAAGCTAAAAACAAAACTGCTGAAACAAAGTTTGCAAAATTCACAGACATGTGGCGTACATAATGTGTCTTCCAGTGTATTAGAGCAAGGGTGTGATGTTCCTGTTTAATCGCTTTCCAGGGGAATGACGAAGAGGTTAATATGTTAGCTCGCTCTGTTATTGGCGGGTGAACGTATATCTCTCTCTCAGAACTGAACACACAAAACTTCTCTTCCTGCACAGAACACATCACGGGTGTAGCCATCGTGATGGCGACCATGCTGATGCAGTTCAGCGCCGTCGCCGGTGTAGGCATGGTAAACCTGCAGAGCATCGAGTTGCACCCCACCTGCCTCCGCCAGATTGCAACGAGTGTCGAGTTTGCCGTTGCTGGAATTTCCATGTCTTCCCTGCCCTACCTGGCGCTGATGGTACGTGAAATGTAAGACGTTGCACATCAGTAGGTGGAAATAAGCCTTACTGCTCGATTACGAGGTTTTTCGTCCAAGTTCAGTCGCAGACGCTGCATGGGAGGTGTTTCGGATGGTACAGAAGTATAGATTAGATTAGATTAATACTTGTTCCATAGATCATGAATACAACACTTCGTAATGATGTGGAACATGTCAGGTTAATAAAAGATGTCTGTACTAGATATTACATAACACAAAATATTGCATGACACTAATGTTTAAGTTGTTTTTTTTTTTCCTTAATTTATGTCTAAAGATTCAGCCAATGAGTAGAACGAGTTGTCATCTAGAAATTCTTTTAATATTTTTTAAATGTTAGTTGGCTATCTGTCAGGCTTTTGATGCTGTTTGGTAGATGACCAAAGACTTTTGTGGCAGCACAATTTACCCCTTTCTGTGCCAAAGTCAGATTTAATCATGCATAGTGAAGATCATCCTTTGTCCTGGTGTTATAGCTATGCACACTGCTATTACTTTTGAACTGGGTTGGATTATTAACAACAAATTTCATAAGTAAATGTATACACTGTGAGGTTACTGTGAGGATCCCTAGATCCTTAAATAGATGTCTGCAGGATGACCGTGGGTGGGCTCCAGCAATTATTCTGATTACACGTTTTTGAGCAATGAATACTTTTCTACCCAACGATGAATTACCCCAGAATATGATGCCATACGAAAGCAGTGAATGAAAGTAGGCACAGTAAGCTAATTTAATGAGATTCTTATCACCAAAATTTGCAATAACCCTAATAGCATACGTAGCTGAACTCAGACATTTCAGCAGACCAGTTTAACCTCTCATCAATGGACACACCTAAAAATTTGAAAATTCTACCTTAGCTACAGACTTCCGTTCAAAGTCTATATTTATTACTGGAGTTGTGCCATTTACTGTACGGAACTGTATATACTGCGTTTTATCAAAATTTAAAGCGAGTCCGTTTGCTGAGAACCACTTAATAATTTTGTGAAAAACATCATTTAAAATTACATCGCTTAGTTCTTGGTTTTTGGATGTTATTACTATACTTGTATCATCAGCAAAAAGAACTAACTTAGCATCTTCATCATTGTGGAATGGTAAGTCATTAATGTATATCAAGAACAGTAAAGGACCTAAGACCAAACCCTGTGGGACCCCGTGCTTGATAGCCCTCCAGTTTGAGGAATCAGCTGTTGTTTTAACATTACATGAACCACTTATTTCAACTTTCTGCATTCTTCCAGTTAAGTATGAATTAAACCATTTGTGTACTGCCCCACTCAAGCCATAATGATTTAGCTTATCTAAAGGAATTCCATGATTTACTGTAAAAAATTGGAGCACACGATCGAAGAAGCACTAAGTACACTATTAGTTCCTCATAAGTACACTATCTGAACTATCAGGACCCCCTTCTGTAAAGCGGAATCGACCACTGGATGTCATGAGAGGCTGACGTGCCATTATAAAACGAGGCAGGGAGTCCTGCGTTGTCAGTAGAGAAGCAGGAACAGCAGAATTGGACTGTCGGAAGAGCTCAGTGACTTAGAAGGCGGACTATCCACTGGCTTTCACCTGATTATGTGAAGTGGAAACACGAATGGACAACCGCAGCTAAACCGAAATCAGACAGACTTAATCAGACCTCATGTACTGACGAACTGTGACCATCGAGCATTCCGGAGTGTAATCCTCAAGAGTACAACGAAATCAGTTGAAGTAATCACTCGGGAGTTCCAAAGTAATACCACAGTGACTGTACGTAGGGAGTCAAAAATAATGGCGTACAATGGTCTATGAGGGGTTCTTAACCCATCCATTTTAGTAGTCAGTTCAAAGTGACACTTGAGGAGGTGTAAAGAGTGACGCGTAACCGCCCTGTTCAGTTGTTAAAAACTTAGTCAGCTGGTCTCATAATTTTGAAGTGAGAGTTAGTATGAATGTCGCGTAATAAATATTTCGTGTGAAGTGCCGTTGCGACAGAGGTAAAGGTCAACTGTGGAAACTAAGCCACTGAGTATTAAAAGTAATGTGCTGACGTAATGTTCTGACAGAAATTAATAATGCGGATAATAAGATTAAAACTGAATGTAGTATTGTCAAACGGGAGACTGGTCAGCCTGACAATGCACAGCATACCGTAGCAATAATGCTTAATGATGATCTTTTGAGTTATAATTCACAAGTTGCAAGTACTTTGAACAATCACTTTCTGAATGTAGCAGCAAAAATAGGGTAAAAGTTGAAGAAGCAAAAAAAAATGTATTAAAATCCAGAATGAGAAGTTTCATGTATTAAAATGTCACTCCCCAGGACTTTAGGCCTTTAGAAATAGGACCAACACCCCCCAATGAAATTAAGGGAATTATAAATATTCTGAAAAACATGAGATCATGTGATGTTGTGGGGTTTCTAACAGAATATTGGAGTGTTGTTCTAATTTAATAAATGGAGTCCTTAGTGATATATATAATGTTTCGCTGACACAGGGAATTTTTCCAGACAGATTGAAATGTGCAATTGTCAAACCTCTTCATAAGAAAGAGGGCAAGAGTGACTTAAATAATTATAGACCGGTCTCATTGCTGACTTCATTTTCTAAAATATTCGAAAAAGTTATGTATTCAGAAGTAGTCTCACATTTAAGTGAAAATAATTTACTCAGCATGTCACAGTTGAGATTCTGGAAGGGTTACTCGACTGAGAATGCTATCTACACATTTACCCATCAAATAGCACAAGCCCTAAATAACCAATTATCACCAGTTGGTATTTTTTGTGATCTTTCCAAGGCATTTGACTGTGTGGATCATGTCACACTCTTAGAAAAACTCAGTTTTTATGGAATTGAAGGCTAGACACGAAGTTGGTTTGAATCATACTTAACAAACAGAAAGCAAAAAGTTGTGCTGAATAACACAAATAATCTTAGGAGGTTTGTAAATTCTAGTGAATGGGGAGTTATCACAAAGGGAGTCCCACAGGGTTCAATTTTGGGTCATCTGCTGTTCCTCATTCATGTGAATGGTCTCTCACTTAACATTCAGCAAGCAGAACTAGTACTTTTTGCAGATGACACAAGTGTTATAATAGATCCCACTCCAGAAAAAGCAGCTGAAAATAGTGTTAAGGATATCTTCCAACGAATTATTAAGTGAGTCTCAGAAAATGGACTCTCCCTTAATTTTGAAAAAAACTCACTATATCCAGTTCAGTACACCAAACAGAGCCATACCGAAAATTGATGTAGCATATGAACAGGGTTCAGTTAAGAGGGTAGATTTCTCCAAATTTCCAGTGTTCACATTGATGACAATCTGAACTGGAAGAAGCATATTACTGGACTTCTCAAGCAATTAAGTTCATCTTCTTTCGTTCTTCGTATAATCACTAGTCTTGGTAATAAACAGATCAGCCTCCTAACGTACTTTGTATATTTCCACTCGATAATGTCTTATGGAATAGTTTTCTGGGGTGATTGCACAAAAGAGAGCAGTGAGAACAATTAGTGGTGTTCACCCAAGGATGTTATGTGGGCACCTATTCAAGGAGTTACGTATTTTAACTGCACCATCAGAGTATATATATTCGCTAATGAAATTCTTTATAAATAATTCACTCAATTCGTGAGAACAGCGATGTTCATATGTACAACACTAGAGGAAAAAATGACCTTTCCTATCCGTTATTGAAGCTGTCAGTTGCTCAAAAAGGAGTACATTATGCAGCAACAAAAATCTTTGATCATTTTCCCAACAACATAAAGTGTCTGGCAGGTAGCAGATCAAGTTTTAAATCTAGCTTAAAATTATTCCTTTTGGACAACTCCTTTTATTTCATGGACGAGTTTCTGTTTCTGAACTGGTAAAAAAAAAAAGTACCTCTAAATGTAATTGCATGTGTAGAACTAAAAATTTCAGTAATATTAATATTAGAGCTATTCATGTGTGTATATATATCTTGTAATCTGACTTGTTCCACATCATATCGATAAAATAACCCCGAAAATGATCTACGGAACATGGCAGTGTTAAATACTTTTCAAATGAATCTTCGGTATGAGAGTCGAATAATTATCTATACATTTATCAATAAGAAAAAATTATTAAGTTTCTTTATATTGCCTCCTAGGGCGAATTCTCCGAAGAAAAGTCAGATTCCGGCTAATGAGCCCGACCACTACACACTTGTAGTTCTTTCATTCCTTTACACATGTACTTGAATTGCACTGTTCGCTTCTTTTACGGGATTTCTCTTCGCCACTTTGCTTATATAGTTGTGGTGCCGGCCCTGGCACTTAGTTAATCATCTACATCTACATCTACATCCATACTCCGTAAGCCACCTGACGGTGTGTGGCGGAGGGTACCTTGAGTACCTCTATCGGTTCTCCCTTCTATTCCAGTCTCGTTCGTGGAAAGAAAGATTGTCGCTATGCCTCTGTGTGGTCTCTAATCTCTTTGATTTTATCCTCGTGATCTCTTCGCGAGATATACGTAGGAGGGAGCAATATACACTAATCCTCCAGGTGTTAGAATGCACGGCTAACCGGGCTGGCTTGGCCTCATACTTAAAAGTGAACGGTATACTGGTAAACAATTTTGTGGCTTTCCGATGTTTACCAGTTTTCCGACAGTAATTCGGAGCTGCTTTCGTGGGGTACTCATAAGTTGTTCATTTGATGTCAAGAAATTGAACAACAGTGTACATCAGTGCTGTCCAACTTTCTTATGTGTTTATTGTTTTAGCACATTTAACTCATGCCTAAGGTGAGGCTTTTGCTGCCGTGAGCATAGTCGCTGTTTTAGCATTTCTACTGCAATTGCTGCTAACACAAACGTATAGTACTATAATAGTATTTCAAAGAATTATAATTAAAATAGCTTGGATTTACAACTTACATAATTAACGTGAAATTTAGTACTGCACAATCGCTGTAAGTTCAGAAACATCTGATGTGTACCTGGAACGAGCTGTTCTTAATGTGTCATCTAAATGTGAGTCTGTCAGGCTGGATCGATATTTCCTTGACGCTGCTCATAAGTGAAAATGTGACGTCACGGAAGGCAGTGCGGCTATGTGAAGGACGACAAAAGCAACAAAAGAATGTCAACACTTGACAGTGGCCGAGGATTACTGGACCGAAAGCTCGTGGATTTTAAACCGCTCGCTGCTGCTGGAAGCTCGAAAGAATTTTATTGCCCATCGGCTGTAGTTTCTCTACAGGAGTTACTAGAAATTCTGGAACCATCCTTAGCATAAGCAGCAAGAAATCCATTACTCTTTCGAGTCCTTGAGGGCAGCCCATCTGTTGTTACAGCAACAAGTTTAGGCAGGAGACTTGGCTACCTCTCGCATCTTTCAGGAATGTATTAAATATGTCTCACGCTCATGAAGTGGCAAGACTTTTACAAACTCCTTCTTAACACGAAATCATGAAAGACCATCCTAAAAAACAAACGACTCCCCTATATCGGAAATTTCTGTGCTTCCATCAGACAGAAGTGAATAATAATCATACTCTTTCAAGTCCTGATATAACTGAGATTCTAAATTTTTAGAAATCTGTTCTAGGCGCAAATTTATCTTTGTGACTGTCTAACAGAGATTCCGTGATACTGATCATTGCATCTTTAACTACTTCCCCATAATTTAAGGCTTTTCTCTTTTCGCTAAAACACAACAGACTTTGTAAAATGGCAATTTAGATGTCAAGTCTCTGAATTTATGTTTTCGTAACTCAGAATTAACAGGGAAGTGAGCGCTGAAGTCTGTGTGATTTATCGAAAGCGACATTCTATATTACTTTTCTTGGGAACAAACACACAACTTTAGCACAATAAATACATGGGTTTTCCTCTTAATTAGAGAAGACAATATTGCTCCTCCTAATCGCTGTTAAAATTGTAGGTTCTTCGTCTTTAACCCATACTTTATTAAGGATTAGCTATCATAAACTCACAAGCTCTCAATTTATACCGGGTAGCGGCAAAAACATTGTACAGGAAGATGCTATCGGTAGAAACAACAATATAAAGAAAGAACGTATTGTTTGTGGCATAGTTTTGTTGAGACTAAAGTGACTGTCTTCTATTCCAGAACTGCGCTATAAAGTCTAATGTTTGTTCAGAGTAGTAACGAGTACAGATTTGTGTAATAAAATGTGTTGTTCTGAAATTTGTTTTAATAACAGAAAATGTCCTACAGAGTAGATTTCTAGTCTCCAGAAAAGTCATTATACTCGAACACAATACGTGTTCCAAAATTCTACAACTGATCGACGTTACAGGTATAGGTCTATAGTTCTGCACATCTGTTCGTCGACCCTTCGTGAAAACGGGAATGACCTGTGCCCTTTTCCAATTGTTTGGAACGCTACGCTCTTCTAGAGACCTACGGTACACCGTTGCAAGAAGGGGGGCAAGTTCCTTCGCGTACTCTGTGTAAAATCGAACTGGTATCCCATCAGGTCCAGCGGCCTTTCCTCTTTTGAGCAATTTTAGATGTTTTTCTATCCCTCTGTCATCTATTTCGATATCTACCATTTTGTCATCTGTGCGACTATCTAGAGAACGAACTACAGTGCAGTCTTCCTCTGTGAAACAGCTTTGGAAAAAGACGTTTAGTATTTCGGCCTTTAGTCTGTCATCCTCTGTTGCAGTACCATTTTGGTCACATAGTGTCTGAACATTTTGTTTTGATCCACCTACCGCTTTGACGTAGCATGTCATTCTCAATGTCGAGAAGTCTTCCGAAGTAAGAGTGATTTCAGGTGTGCCGCAGGGGAGTGTCGTAGGACAGTTGCTACTCACAATATACACTCCTGGAAATTGAAATAAGAACACCGTGAATTCATTGTCCCAGGAAGGGGAAACTTTATTGACACATTCCTGGGGTCAGATACATCACATGATCACACTGACAGAACCACAGGCACATAGACACAGGCAACAGAGCATGCACAATGTCGGCACTAGTACAGTGTATATCCACCTTTTGCAGCAATGCAGGCGGCTGTTCTCCCATGGAGACGATCGTAGAGATGCTGGATGTAGTCCTGTGGAACGGCTTGCCATGCCATTTCCACCTGGCGCCTCAGTTGGACCAGCGTTCGTGCTGGACGTGCAGACCGCGTGAGACGACGCTTCATCCAGTCCCAAACATGCTCAATGGGGGACAGATCCGGAGATCTTGCTGGCCAGGGTAGTTGACTTACAACTTCCAGAGCACGTTGGGTGGCACGGGATACATGCGGACGTGCATAGTCCTGTTGGAACAGCAAGTTCCCTTGCCGGTCTAGGAATGGTAGAACGATGAGTTCGATGACGGTTTGGATGTACCGTGCACTATTCAGTGTCCCCTCGACGATCACCAGTGGTGTACGGCCAGTGTAGGAGATCGCTCCCCACACCATGATGCCAGGTGTTGGCCCTGTGTGCCTCGGTCGTATGCAGTCGTGATTGTGGCGCTCACCTGCACGGGGCCAAACACGCATACGACCATCATTGGCACCAAGGCAGAAGCGACTCTCATCGCTGAAGACGACACGTCTCCATTCGTCCCTTCATTCACGCCTGTCGCGACACAACTGGAGGCGGGCTGCACGATGTTGGGGCGTGAGCGGAAGACGGCCTAACGGTGTGCGGGACCGTAGCCCAGCTTCATGGAGACGGTTGCGAATGGTCCTCGCCGATACCCCAGGAGCAACAGTGTCCCTAATTTGCTGGGAAGTGGCGGTGCGGTCCCCTTCGGCACTGCGTAGGATCCTACGGTCTTGGCGTGCATCCGTGCGTCGCTGCGGTCCGGTCCCAGGTCGACGGGCACGTGCACCTTCCGCCGACCACTGGCGACAACATCGATGTACTGTGGAGACCTCACGCCCCACGTGTTGAGCAATTCGGCGGTACGTCCACCCGGCCTCCCGCATGCCCACTATACACCCTCGCTCAAAGTCCGTCAACTGCACATACGGTTCACGTCCACGCTGTCGCGGCATGCTACCAGTGGTAAAGACTGCGATGGAGCTCCGTATGCCACGGCAAACTGGCTGACACTGACGGCGGCGGTGCACAAATGCTGCGCAGCTAGCGCCATTCGACGGCCAACACCGCGGTTCCTGGTGTGTCCGCTGTGCCGTGCGTGTGACCATTGCTTGTACAGCCCTCTCGCAGTGTCCAGAGCAAGTATGGTGGGTCTGACACACCGGTGTCAATGTGTTCTTTTTTCCATTTCCAGGAGTGTATATAAATGACCTTGTGGATAACATCAGAAGATCACTGCGGCTTTTTGCAGATGATGGTGTAGTATATCGAGAGGCTGTAACAATGGAAAATTGTACTGAAATGCAGGAGGATCTGCAACGAATTGACGCATGCTGCAGGGAGTGGCAATTGAATCTCAATGTAGACAAGTGTAATATGCTGCGAAAACAGAAAGATAGATCCTTATCATTTAGCTACAATATAACAGGTCAGCAACTGGAAACAGTTAATTCCATAAATTATCTGGGAATAGGCATTAGGAGTGATTTAAAATGGAACGACCATACAAAATTAATCGTCCATAAAGCAGATGCCAGACTGAGATTCATTGGAAGAATCCTAAGGAAGTGTAATACGAAACAAAGTACACTTGTTCGCCCACTGCTTGAATACTGCCGACCAGTGTGGGATCCGTACCAGATAGGGTTGATAGAAGGGATAGAGAAGATCCAACGGAGAGCAGCGCGCTTCGTTACAGGATCATTTAGTAATCGCTAAAGCGTTACGGAGATGATAGATAAACTCCAGCGGAAGACTCTGCAGCAGAGACGCTCAGTAGCTCGGTACGGGCTTTTATTGAATTTTCGAGAACATACCTTCACAGAGGAGTCAACCAGTATATTGCTTCCTCCTACGTATATCTCGCGAAGAGACCATGAGGATAAAATCAGAGATATTGGAGCCCACACAGAGGCATACCGACAATCTTTCTTTCCACGAACAATAAGAGACTGGAATAGAGGGGAGAACCGATAGTGGTACTCAAGGTACCCTCCGCCACACACCATCAGGTGGCTTGCGAAGTATGGATGTAGATGTAGATGTAGATTTCTAACCATTCTTAGTGGAATCAGACATTAGCTAGTACCACCATCCCCACGGCCTGCCATCTGCTGCCCCCTCCCCCACACCCAACCTTATCATCAACTTTAGCACCTAACTAAAGTGTAGAATAAAGAGTTTTCTCGGAACACTTTTATTTTTAAAATGATAAAAGATGAATTATATTTAGTTTGTGTATGTGTGTTTGTATGTGCATATGTGCATGTGTGAGGAATTCGCGGTGCATCACAACTCCTTCTCAGAAAAGGAAAGCTAACTACTTACAGTGAGTGCAGACGCTTGTTACAAAGCATGCTCCCCCTCCATTGCCGCTTTCCATTGTGGCACTTTCTTGACCTGCTCGCAGCAACTCCATTTTAAATCAAACAAGTTCAAATGTGTGCACTATAGTTACTGTTCCTAAATCACTTCATTGCTGTGCTCCTTACTTCTGAACTGGCAGATTTGGACGACTTCAGGCTGTTAATGCTTTGAATCTAACCACTCTTATAAAAATGATAATAAAACTGTGCACAACACTATAGTGCACAACTTATAGTTACTGGCTTGTTGTGCTGTCAATTAATTCATTTATCTGTTTCAAAGCGAGTTATGAAGCAGTTTCTGAATCACTGCAGTTTCTACCTTTAAATTGGAGAACATTTTCTTGAAATATTTATCGTTGGTTACGTATATGTCTCTCTTTTATCATCAGCGATGTACAGGACAAAGCACAACATACGTGTGTAGTGGGTAGACCACGTGAGGAACCTGTAACGTCCACCACATTAGTACTACTAATTGAAAAAAAGTGGTTATTGATGACTTATATAATCAATATTAGAGTCTTACAAAGTTGTGATAATAGTAATGATCTTTTGAAAATAATTTAGTTTAGTGACTGAAACAGAATCAAATCGTTTACTTTTTATCCCTCAGAAAATTTCATTTTACCCCTCAGGGAGTTATTACCTCCAGGTTGAGAACCGCTGGTATAGGAGCTTCTGTGTTCTCGCTATACTTTTGATGTCATTGAACCATTTCCTCGTGTTATGTTGATAATATTTGTCAACATGACCATCACTTGAGATCGAAACTAGTAGAAAACAATAAAAATTGTTAAAATAACAACTTCTGGTGATTTTAAGATGTCTTTTCTGGTTCTTTTCTGTGACGCACTTTGTCTTAGGAAATATGGTCTGCAGAATAAAAAAGATTCATTGTTTCATTCTCCTCATTGGGCTGCCAGCGGTACGAATAGCTGAAAAGTCTAAAATATGCGTAAGATCGAAACTACACTCCTGGAAATTGAAATAAGAACACCATGAATTCATTGTCCCAGGAAGGGGAAACTTTATTGACACATTCCTGGGGTCAGATACATCACATGATCACACTGACAGAACCACAGGCACATAGACACAGGCAACAGAGCATGCACAATGTCGGCACTAGTACAGTGTATATCCACCTTTCGCAGCAATGCAGGCGGCTGTTCTCCCATGGAGACGATCGTAGAGATGCTGGATGTAGTCCTGTGGAACGGCTTGCCATGCCATTTCCACCTGGCGCCTCAGTTGGACCAGCGTTCGTGCTGGACGTGCAGACCGCGTGAGACGACGCTTCATCCAGTCCCAAACATGCTCAATGGGGGACAGATCCGGAGATCTTGCTGGCCAGGGTAGTTGACTTACACCTTCTAGAGCACGTTGGGTGGCACGGGATACATGCGGACGTGCATAGTCCTGTTGGAACAGCAAGTTCCCTTGCCGGTCTAGGAATGGTAGAACGATGGGTTCGATGACGGTTTCGATGGACCGTGCACTATTCAGTGTCCCCTCGACGATCACCAGTGGTGTACGGCCAGTGTAGGAGATCGCTCCCCACACCATGATGCCGGGTGTTGGCCCTGTGTGCCTCGGTCGTATGCAGTCGTGATTGTGGCGCTCACCTGCACGGCGCCAAACACGCATACGACCATCATTGGCACCAAGGCAGAAGCGACTCTCATCGCTGAAGACGACACGTCTCCATTCGTCCCTCCATTCACGCCTGTCGCGACACCACTGGAGGCGGGCTGCACGATGTTGGGGCGTGAGCGGAAGACGGCCTAACGGTGTGCGGGACCGTAGCCCAGCTTCATGGAGACGGTTGCGAATGGTCCTCGCCGATACCCCAGGAGCAACAGTGTCCCTAATTTGCTGGGAAATGGCGGTGCGGTCCCCTACGGCACTGCGTGGGATCCTACGGTCTTGGCGTGCATCCGTGCGTCGCTTCGGTCCGGTCCCAGGTCGACGGGCACGTGCACCTTCCGCCGACCACTGGCGACAACATCGATGTACTGTGGAGACCTCACGCCCCACGTGTTGAGCAATTCGGCGGTACGTCCACCCGGCCTCCCGCATGCCCACTATACGCCCTCGCTCAAAGTCCGTCAACTGCACATACGGTTCACGTCCACGCTGTCGCGGCATGCTACCAGTGTTAAAGACTGCGATGGAGCTCCGTATGCCACGGCAAACTGGCTGACACTGACGGCGGCGGTGCACAAATGCTGCGCAGCTAGCGCCATTCGACGGCCAACACCGCGGTTCCTGGTGTGTCCGCTGTGCCGTGCATGTGATCATTGCTTGTACAGCCCTCTCGCAGTGTCCAGAGCAAGTATGGTGGGTCTGACACACCGGTGTCAATGTGTTCTTTTTTCCATTTCCAGGAGTGTATATACCGTGATAAATAGCAAAACATTTTTTTTACTTCTATATCGATACCTCATAATCCGCATTACGGTGCTTGGCGGAGGATATCCTGTGCCACTACTAGTCAATTCCTTTCCTCTTCCACTCCCAAATAGAACGAGAGGAAAAAAGAGTAGGTATATGCCTCCGTATAAATCCTAATTTATCGTATCTTATCTTTGTGGCCCTCACGCACAATGTATGTTGCAGGCAACGGAATTGTTCTGCAATCAGATAAAATGCTGGCCCTCTAAATTTCCTCAGTAGTCTCCCTCGAAAAGAACGTTGCCTTCCCTTGAGGCATTCCCTTTTGAGTTCCCGAAGCTTCCCTGTAACACTTGCGTGTTGTTCGATGCTATAGGTAACAAACAAACCTAGCAACTCGCCTCTGAATTTCTTGGACACCTTCCTTTAAGCCGACCTGTTATGGATCTCAAACATTCGAGCAGTACTCAAGAATAGGTTGCACTAGCATCCTATATGCAGTCTATTTTACAAATGAACGATACTTTCCTGGAATTAGCCCAATAAACCGAAGTAGACCATTCACCTTCCCTTCTACTATCCTCAAGTACTCATTCGACTTCATATCGCTTGGCAACGTTGTTGTTGTTGTTGTGGTCTTCAGTCCTGAGACTGGTTTGATGCAGCTCTCCATGTTACTGCATCCTGTGCTAGCTTCTTCATCTCTCAGTACCTGCTGCAGCCTTACGCCCAGATATTTAAGCGAAGTAACAGTCTGAAGCAGGACACTTCTAATTCTGTATCCGAACATTACAGTTTTTTTTCTACTCATCCCCATTAACTCATTTTTCTTCATTTAGAGCCAACTGCCATTCATGATACCAAGCAGAAATTTTGTCAAAATCATCTCATATCCTCCTATAGTCACTCAAATTCGACACCTTACCGTACACCACAGCATCATCAGCAAAACAACCGCTGATTGCTGCCCACCTTATCCGCCATACCATATATGAGCCTCAGGAATTCTGAGACCATGCCGAAACCTCAACAGTAGTTACTCATTCTAGGCTGGACATACCAAGAGAAGCGAACAGGGGTCTTCATATTATACACTCCTGGAAATTGAAATAAGAACACCGTGAATTCGTTGTCCCAGGAAGGGGAAACTTTATTGACACTTTCCTGGGCTCAGATACATCACATGATCACACTGACTGAACCACAGGCACATAGACACAGGCAACAGAGCATGCACAATGTCGGCACTAGTACAGTGTATATCCACCTTTCGCAGCAATGCAGGCTGCTATTCTCCCATGGAGACGATCGTAGGGATGCTGGATGTAGTCCTGTGGAACGGCTTGCCATGCCATTTCCACCTGGCGCCTCAGTTGGACCAGCGTTCGTGCTGGACGTGCAGACCGCGTGAGACGACGCTTCATCCAGTCCCAAACATGCTCAATGGGGGACAGATCCGGAGATCTTGCTGGCCAGGGTAGTTGACTTACACCTTCTAGAGCACGTTGGGTGGCACGGGATACATGCGGACGTGCATAGTCCTGTTGGAACAGCAAGTTCCCTTGCCGGTCTAGGAATGGTAGAACGATGGGTTCGATGACGGTTTCGATGGACCGTGCACTATTCAGTGTCCCCTCGACGATCACCAGTGGTGTACGGCCAGTGTAGGAGATCGCTCCCCACACCATGATGCCGGGTGTTGGCCCTGTGTGCCTCGGTCGTATGCAGTCGTGATTGTGGCGCTCACCTGCACGGCGCCAAACACGCATACGACCATCATTGGCACCAAAGCAGAAGCGAATCTCATCGCTGAAGACGACACGTCTCCATTCGTCCGTCCATTCACGCCTGTCGCGACACCACTGGAGGCGGGCTGCACGATGTTGGGGCGTGAGCGGAAGACGGCCTAACGGTGTGCGGGACCGTAGCCCAGCTTCATGGAGACGGTTGCGAATGGTCCTCGCCGATACCCCAGGAGCAACAGTGTCCCTAATTTGCTGGGAAGTGGCGGTGCGGTCCCCTACGGCACTGCGTAGGATCCTACGGTCTTGGCGTGCATCCGTGCGTCGCCGCGGTCCGGTCCCAGGTCGGCGGGCACGTGCACCTTCCGCCGACCACTGGCGACAACATCGATGTACTGTGGAGACCTCACGCCCCACGTGTTGAGCAATTCGGCGGTACGTCCACCCGGCCTCCCGCATGCCCACTATATGCCCTCTCTCAAAGTCCGTCAACTGCACATACGGTTCACGTCCACGCTGTCGCGGCATGCTACCAGTGTTAAAGACTGCGATGGAGCTCCGTATGCCACGGCAAACTGGCTGACACTGACGGCGGCGGTTCACAAATGCTGCGCAGCTAGCGCCATTCGACGGCCAACACCGCGGTTCCTGGTGTGTCCGCTGTGCCGTGCGTGTGATCATTGCTTGTACAGCTCTCTCGCAGTGTCCGGAGCAAGTATGGTGGGTCTGACACACCGGTGTCAATGTGTTCTTTTTTCCATTTCCAGGAGTGTATATGTAGATACAGAAGATTTAATAAAATATGTTTTATTTACTTATAATTTATTTACTTACACATTTACTTTATTTACTTATAATTATTTACTTATATTTCTTCTTCTTCTTCTTCGTTTCACCCAACTTTGGGGTACGTTGAATCAATCACTTCTGTGTGTTCTGTGCCTTTCTTTTCGCCCAGTACTGCTTCATTCTTTCTGATCTTGCTTTTCTTTCCTCATCCGAGATGACAATCGTTCTTTTCTTTCTATTTTGGAGCTGGAATCCCTCTTTTCTGTCTTTGCTTATCATTTTTGCGGTCCTGTCTGTGAGCATTTTTTCTGTGATGTGTAGTTCTCTTAAGTCTTTCTCTGTTTGGATAAACCAATTTGGTTTGGATTTTTTATTCCTGAAGTAGTCAAACATTCTTTTTGTAAGTATATTTGGGTTCATTCTGAGAATGTGCCCATAAAACTCAATTCTTCTTTTCCTCATTGTATCCGAAAGTTTTCTGTGGTTTTGTAGAGTGTTTCATTTTTGGTATGAATTAGTTTGAAATTTGGGGCCTAAAATTTTTCTCAATATTTTTCTTTCTTTGATCTCTAGCCTTTCAATTGGGCCATGGTTAGTGATAGATAATGTCTCAGCTGCATATAGTGCTTCTGGTTTAATGACAGTGTTGTAATGTTTTATTTTTGAATTCCATGAGAGGGACTTTTTATTATAAGTATTTTTAGTAAGCTGAAAGGCTAGTTCAACTTTGTTTCTTCTTAATTCTATTGCTTTTTTCTCAAGGGCGTTCCAGCTAATCCATTCACCAAGATATTTGAATTCTTTAACAATTTCGATCTTTTGGTCTCTTACTTTAAGATATTTCATTGGCTTTTTTATATTTGTGATTATTTTGGTTTTTTCAAAAGAAATTTTAAGGCCTATTTTCTCTGCTTGTTTCTGTAATTCGAGGATCTGTTCTTTGGCTTCTTCCCATGTTTCAGCTAGTAGGGCCATATCATCTGCAAATGCTAGGCAATTAACCTTGATGCCTTTGTTTTTTGTTCCTAGTCGGATTCCACTATTGATTTTCTTGTTCCATTCTCTTACTATTTTTTCTAGGGCACAGTTAAATAACAATGGAGAGAGTCCATCACCTTGTCGTACTCCAGTTTTTATCTCAAATAGGTCTGAGAGTTCTCCAATAAATTTAATTTTGGAGTATGTGTTGGTGATGGTTTCTCTAATTAGGTTTGTAGTTTTATTGTCTAGGTTCAATTCTTTTAATATGGAGATTAGAGATTCCCTGTCTATGGAGTCGTACGCCTTTTGAAAGTCAATGAATGTGATGACATACGCTTTTGCTCTCGATTTTTGGTAGGCCATAAGATTTTTGAGGTTTAGAATTTGTTCTGGGCAGGATCTTCCCTTCCTGAAGCCTGCCTGGTATTCTCCAAGTTGACAATCTAGCTGGGGTTCTGCTCTGTTCAAAAGGTCTTTAGACAGTATTTTGTATGTTACGTCAAGGAGCGAAATCCCTCTGTAATTGTTGGGGTCTGTTCTGGATCCCCTCTTATGAATTGGGTGAATGAGGGCCATCTTCCATTCATCCGGAATTCTTTCTGTTTTCCATATTTCTTCAAATATGTTTTGGAGAGATTCTATGGCATTTCTATTGACCTTTTTACCACAGTTCAGCTGTAATTTGGTTCTCTCCCGAAGCCTTATAGTTTTTGAGATTCAAAATGATTGATTGTAGTTCCTCGACGGTGGGTGGTTCTGAGTTAGGACTTGTTGAAGTTGAGTTGCTGAAATCCATTTTTTCAATTGGTTCTTTACAGTTGAGAAGGTTTCTGAAATATTCCCTCAAAATTTTGCAATTATCCATGTTGTTGTGTGCAATATTACCATTTTTATCTTGTAATTGGAGTGTCGGTGGGCTGTACTTGGTTATTTTTTGTTTAAAAGTTCTGTAAAAGCTCCTAGTCTTGTTTTTGTTGAAGTCTTCGTTGATCTGCAAAAGGAGTTGATCTTCTTGTGCTTTTTTAATTCTTTTGAGGTTTTTACTCACTAGTTTTCTTACACTCAGGAAATTTTGCCTATTATATTCATTTTTCTGAGATTGCATCTGTTGCCATGCTTTCTTTCTTTGCTCAATAAGTTTGTCACATTCCTCTGTCCACCATGCGTGTTTTTTGATTTTGGTTATAGGTGCTATTTGTTCAGCTTAGGTTAGTAGGCTTTCCTTCATTTGATCCCAATTTTGGTTCCTTATATCTTGAGTTGCGAGGGGAAACTCCTTCGAATTCATTATCTTTTCTGGATCGTATCTTCTGCTTTTGGGTTTACTGTTTCTATCTTTCCTTTTGGGGATAATTTTGAGTTTTATTTTAGAAAGATAGTGATCAGAATCCAAGTTTGCTCCTCTGAGTACTTTGACATTTTGTATTTCTGTATGGTGTTTCCATTTTATCGCCACATGATCAAGTTGAAATTCACCCAAGTGTGGGTTTGGTGAGGTCCATGTCTTCTGTTTTCTGGGTAGTCTCTTAAAGGCTGTGGATTTCAGGATCAAGCCATGCGCTTGGCAGAGTTCTACTAATCTGACTCCATTTTGGTTAGTTCTATTGTGCGCTGGGTAGTTTCCAACAATATTTTTGTATTTCTTCTCTTTTCCTACTTGAGCATTGAAGTCCCCCGTAAGTATGATGTTGTGTTTGTCTGGGATCTTTTGCACCACGTCATCTAGTTGTTCCCAAAAACGTTCCACCTTTTCCTTATTTTTCCTATTGTCTTCATTTATGGGGGCATGTGCATTCACAATTGTGTATACTCTATTAGCAGATTTAAAAGTGAGTGTGGAGAGTCTTTCCGATTGTGATTGAAAGCTGATAATGGAGTCTAAAATACTTTTATCTATTATAAAGCCCGTCCCGAGGTGGGGTGTGTTTTTCATTATTCTTTTGCCTACCTTTCCTTTGTATATTCTGAAACCTCCGGAATCAAAATTGTTTTCATCTATGTATCGAGTTTCTTGTAGTGATGTTATGAGTATTCTATGATGTTTGAGGGTATCTGTAAGATGTTTTAATTTTCCTGTTTTTAAAAGAGAGTTTACATTGAAAGTAGCTATGTAACTTGTTTTTTTACATTTCAATTTGCTTGATGTCTTATCATGTCCCGATTCATCTCTGTGCAATGCTGCAGACTCCCCAGAATCCGATAGTCTGCTTGCGCACCTTGGTGTGGTGGATTGTCCACCTGGGGTAATTTGTTTCACATTACACTCTTCCATGATTGATAGCGTTATGTAAAGGGTGACTCTTCGAGCCACAAATTTACAACCACGGTTGTTAGCCCTGGAGGTTTTTCCCAGCCGCCCCTAACCTGGGGAACAGACGCTGACCAAAGACCGCCCAATGTGAGACAGTCGCCTTTGGATTTCTGGTCCTGTGTTGGTCCACGGGTGGTATTTTATTTCCCACCTACCCTACATATCTGTAGAGCTTTCCCCTATCCGCCACCTGGGGACGCGCCTGGTAGGGGAACAGGTTCCCCCTCGGGTTACTTATATTTATTTACTTATAATTTATTTACTTATAAAACATAAGTATAACTTACATTTTATGTTTGCATGCAGTAGTGTTTGTGTATTATGCTTCTGATGGATGACGAATGGAATTTATGTTATAATTCCGAAAAGGAAATTTTTCATCATCATCATCATTTAAGACTGATTATGCCTTTCAGCGTGCAGTCTGGAGCATAGCCCCCTTATAAAATTCCTCCATGATCCCCTATTCAGTGCTAACAAATCAGTAAGTGGCTCGAAACAGCATATCCAGACACTCCGGGATGATGATGGCATTGAAACAGAGTATGACACGCGTAAAGCTGAAATACTAAACACCTTTTTCCAAAGCTGTTTCACAGAGGAAGACCGCACTGCAGTTCCTTCTCTAAATCCTCGCACAAACAAAGAAATGGCTGACATCGAAATAAGTGTCCAAGGAATTGAAAAGCAACTGGAATCACTCAACAGAGGAAAGTCCACTGGACCTGACGGGATACCAATTCGATTCTACACAGAGTACGCCAAAGAACTTACCCCCTTTCTAACAGCCGTGTACCGCAAGTCTCTAGAGGAACGGAGGGTTCCAAATGATTGCAAAAGAGCACAGGTAGTCCCAGTCTTCAAGAAGGGTCGTCGAGCAGATGCGAAAAACTATAGACCTATATCTCTGACGTCGATCTGTTGTAGAATTTTAGAACATGTTTTTTGCTCGAGTATCATGTCGTTTTTGGAAACTCAGAATCTACTATGTAGGAATCAACATGGATTCCGGAAACAGCGATCGTGTGAGACCCAACTCGCTTTATTTGTTCATGAGACCCAGAAAATATTAGATACAGGCTCCCAGGTAGATGCTATTTTTCTTGACTTCCGGAAGGCGTTCGATACAGTTCCGCACTGTCGCCTGATAAACAAAGTAAGAGCCTACAGAATATCAGACCAGCTGTGTGGCTGGATTGAAGAGTTTTTAGCAAACAGAACACAGCATGTTGTTATCAATGGAGAGACGTCTACAGACGTTAAAGTAACCTCTGGCGTGCCACAGGGGAGTGCTGTGGGACCATTGCTTTTCTCAGTATATATAAATGACCTAGTAGATAGTGTCGGAAGTTCCATGCGGCTTTTCGCGGATGATGCTGTAGTATACAGAGAAGTTGCAGCATTAGAAAATTGTAGCGAAATGCAGGAAGATCTGCAGCGGATAGGCACTTGGTGCAGGGAGTGGCAACTGACCCTTAACATAGACAAATGTAATGTATTGCGAATACATAGAAAGAAGGCTCCTTTATCGTATGATTATATGATAGCGGAACAAACACTGGTAGCAGTTACTTCTGTAAAATATCTGGGAGTATGCGTGCGGAACGATTTGAAGTGGAACGATCATATAAAATTAATTGTTGGTAAGGCGGGTACCAGGTTGAGATTCATTGGGAGAGTGCTTAGAAAATGTAGTCCATCAACAAAAGAGGTGGCTTACAAAACACTCGTTCGACCTATACTTGAGTATTGCTCGTCAGTGTGGGATCCGTACCAGATCGGGTTGATGGAGGAGATAGAGAAGATCCAAAGAAGAGCGGCGCGTTTCGTCACAGGGTTATTTGGTAACCGTGATAGCGTTACGGAGATGTTTAGCAAACTCAAGTGGCAGACTCTGCAAGAGAGGCGCTCTGCATCGCGGTGTAGCTTCATCGCCAGGTTTCGAGAGTGTGCGTTTGTGGATGAGGTATCGAATATATTGCTTCCCCCTACTTATACTTCCCGAGGAGATCACGAATGTAAAATTAGAGAGATTAGAGCGCGCACGGAGGCTTTCAGACAGTCGTTCTTCCCGCGAACCATACGCGACTGGAACAGGAAAGGGAGGTAATGACAGTGGCACGTAAAGTGCCCTCCGCCACACACCTTTGGGTGGCTTGCGGAGTATAAATGTAGATGTAGATGCCTCTTCTGATGTTAAACCTATTACTTCAAAATCATTCTTAACCGAATCCAGGTACCTTCTCCTTGGTCTGCCCCGACTCCTCCTACCCTCTACTGCTGAATCCATCAGTCTCTTGGGTAACCTTGCTTCTCCCATGCGTGTAACATGACCCCACCATCTAAGCCTGTCCGCTCTGACTGCTACATCTATAGAGTTCATTCCCAGTTTTTCTTTGATTTCCTCATTGTGTACAGCCTCGTGCCATTCTTCCCATCTACTAGTACCTGCAATCATCTTAGCTACTTTCATATCCGTAACCTCAACCTTGTTGATAAGGTCACCTGAATCCACCCAGCTTTCGCTCCCATACAACAAAGTTGGTCGAAAGATTGAACGGTGCACGGATAACTTAGTCTTGGTACTGACTTCCTTCTTGCAGAAGAGAGTAGATCGTAGCTGAGCGCACACTGCATTAGCTTTGCTACACCTCGCTTCCAGTTCTTTCACTATGTTGCCATCCTGTGAGAATATGCATCCTAAGTACTTGAAACCGTCCACCTGTTCTAACTTTGTTCCTCCTATTTGGCACTCAATCCGTTTATATTTCTTTCCCACTGCCATTACTTTCGTTTTGGAGATGCTAATCTTCATACCATAGTCCTTACATTTCTGATCTAGCTCTGAAATATTACTTTGCAAACTTTCAATCGAATCTGCCATCACAACTAAGTCATCCACATATGCAAGACTGCTTATTTTGTGTTCACACATCTTAATCTCACCCAGCCAGTCTATTGTTTTCAACATATGATCCATAAATGATATGAACAACAGTGGAGACAGGTTGCAGCCTTGTCTTACCCCTGAAACTACTCTGAACCATGAACTCAATTTACTGTCAACTCTAACTGCTGCCTGACTATCCATGTAAAAACCTTCAATTGCTTGCAAAAGTTTGCCTCCTATTCCATAATCTCGTAGAACAAACAATAACTTCCTCCTAGGAACACGGTCATATGCCTTTTCTAGATCTATGAAGCATAGATACAATTCCCTGTTCCACTCATAACACTTCTCCATTATTTGCCGTAAGCTAAAGATCTGGTTCTGACAACCTCTAAGAGGCCTAAACCCACACTGGTTTTCATCCAATTGGTCCTCAACTAATACTCGCACTTTCCTTTCGGCAATACCTGAGAAGATTTTACCCACAACGCTGATTAAAGAGATACCTCTGCAGTTGTTACAATCTTTTCTGTTTTCATGTTTAAAGATTGGTGTGATTACTGCTTTTGTCCAGTCTGATGGAACTGTCCCGACACCCAAGGAAATTTTTATGTAATATAATTACACTTCAATAATTTTGTGATTTTTTTACTTTACTTGTACTGTGAAATCTTGATTCTTGCCAAATTTCGTCATTCAACAGTAACAAGAAGTACTTTATAGGCTTTGATGAATGAATTTACCAGTATCAAAACATGTGACATGAATAGCCGAATCTTTTGACTGCATTGACTTAGAAGCTTAAATCATTTACGGATCCAAGAAACCATAGATCTTACAATTAGTCAGTGAAATAAATTTGAATATGATACACCAACCAGTTCAGGAGAAAGAGGGGTCCTAACAGATGGACAAAATACACTCCTGGAAATGGAAAAAAGAACACATTGACACCGGTGTGTCAGACCCACCATACTTGCTCCGGACACTGCGAGAGGGCTGTACAAGCAATGATCACACGCACGGCACAGCGGACACACCAGGAACCGCGGTGTTGGCCGTCGAATGGCGCTAGCTGCGCAGCATTTGTGCACCGCCGCCGTCAGTGTCAGCCAGTTTGCCGTGGCATACGGAGCTCCATCGCAGTCTTTAACACTGGTAGCATGCCGCGACAGCATGGACGTGAACCGTATGTGCAGTTGACGGACTTTGAGCGAGGGCGTATAGTGGGCATGCGGGAGGCCGGGTGGACGTACCGCCGAATTGCTCAACACGTGGGGCGTGAGGTCTCCACAGTACATCGATGTTGTCGCCAGTGGTCGGCAGAAGGTGCACGTGCCCGTCGACCTGGGACCGGACCGCAGCGACGCACGGATGCACGCCATACCGCAGGATCCTACGCAGTGCCGTAGGGGACCGCACCGCCACTTCCCAGCAAATTAGGGACACTGTTGCTCCTAGGGTATCGGCGAGGACCATTCGCAACCGTCTCCATGAAGCTGGGCTACGGTCTTGCACACCGTTAGGCCGTCTACCGCTCACGCCCCAACATCGTGCAGCCCGCCTCCAGTGGTGTCGCGACAGGCGTGAATGGAGGGACGAATGGAGACGTGTCGTCTTCAGCGATGAGATTCGCTTCTGCCTTGGTGCCAATGATGGTCGTATGCGTGTTTGGCGCCGTGCAGGTGAGCGCCACAATCAGGACTGCATACGACCGAGGCACACAGGGCCAACACCCGGCATCATGGTGTGGGGAGCGATCTCCTACACTGGCCGTACACCACTGGTGATCGTCGAGGGGACACTGAATAGTGCACGGTACATCCAAACCGTCATCGAACCCATCGTTCTACCATTCCTAGACCGGCAAGGGAACTTGCTGTTCCAACAGGACAATGCACGTCCGCATGTATCCCGTGCCACCCAACGTGCTCTAGAAGGTGTAAGTCAACTACCCTGGCCAGCAAGATCTCTGGATCTGTCCCCCATTGAGCATGTTTGGGACTGGATGAAGCGTCGTCTCACGCGGTCTGCACGTCCAGCACGAACGCTGGTCCAACTGAGGCGCCAGGTGGAAATGGCATGGCAAGCCGTTCCACAGGACTACATCCAGCATCTCTACGATCGTCTCCATGGGAGATTAGCAGCCTGCATTGCTGCGAAAGGTGGATATACACTGTACTAGTGCCGACATTGTGCATGCTCTGTTGCCTGTGTCTATGTGCCTGTGGTTCTGTCAGTGTGATCATGTGATGTATCTGACCCCAGGAATGTGTCAATAAAGTTTCCCCTTCCTGGGACAATGAATTCACGGTGTTCTTATTTCAATTTCCAGGAGTGTAGTTCGAATGACTCTGAGCAGTATGGGACTTAACTTCTGAGGTCATCAGTCCCCTAGAACTTAGAACTACTTAAACCTAACTAACCTAAGTACATCACACACATCCATGCCCGAGGCAGGATTCGAACCTGCGACCGTAGCGGTCGCTCGGTTCCAGACTGTAGCGCGTAGAACCGCTCGACCACCCCAGCCGGTAACAGACGGACAGACTGATTTTTTTTCATTGCTTGTACTGCGAAACCTTGCTTCTTACCAAATTTCGCTATTCTAGGTCAACAGGCCAACGGTATATCCCTATACGTTCTGAAGGGGGAGATTTCGAGTATCAAAATACGTAATATATATGGCCTTAACTTTTGATTGCATTGACTAAGAAGCTTTAAATTTTCACTCCACAAAGGGATTGCAGACTTTAATACGTGACGTAAATTTGAACTTGATATTTCTACTTGTTCCTGAGAAAAAGTGTTGTAGACAGTCGGACAGATAGACAGACAGACATACAGAAAGACAGACGACAAAGCAAGGCTATAAGACTACCGTGTTTACAGGTTGAGGCATGAAACCCTAAAAATTAAAAAAAAAAATTTAATAGACGTTGCTGACGGATAAAGATGTTAAAAAGTAACCTGCACCGTCACAAAAAGCTGAAGAACTTGAACCAGGAAAAAATTGTAGGGTATGGCTGTAAGCATAAATGTTCGTTTGATAGTATCTGTGGGGGTAAGTATGTATTGAAGTGGACGCAGTGGACGAGGGATCGCAAACAAGGAGGAGTATCAAGCGTGGGTATGGCTGTAATATGAAGAGGAGAAGGTACAGGGAAAGATAGAGAGGGAAGGGAGAAGGCACGTCCTTCATATGGGGTGGTGTAGGTATGCAAGAGTAATAGCTGTTAGGACGGATAGACGGATAAATATCGGGGCAGATTTCGTTTGCTGAGAGAGAGAAATGGTAGGAAATTTGGTTGGGAACGTATGTGGGGGGGGGGGGGGGGGGCATGTAGTCGTGAAATACAGGGTGATTCATATAAATATGAACTACTTCCTCGGAAAGCTCGTAAATACGGGGAAGTTGTCTTAATGACCTCAGTAGCGCTGAGAGAACCAGAAGTACTGCCCGTTTCTGCCAAGTTGACTGTTGTTCCTGCCCATGTTGTCCTTTGTCCGGTATAACGCCGCGCTTTCTCGCCTCGTGTTACTTCGTTTGTAGCCTCGTTGGTCACGGATTGTGGAGTCTGTGAGTGTACAGTTCGGGTCGCGCGACAACAACGAGCAAATTAGCGATTCGATCGCAGTCTTTAACTGGCTGGAACATGGAGTACACACTTCGAGAGCGAGTTGTTATTGTGAAAACACACTGAAAGACAAACTCGTTGATTACGACATGACGGACACTCCAGAGAAAATTCAAATTTCGCGATGCTCCAGAAAAGCTAACAATTTTATCAGGTGTAAAAAAGCTGTTGGCAACCGATGAGCTAAACGGTTACGGTTGTAAACATAGACCACCATTTAGTGTAGAATTTATTGATAATGTGCAGAGAAGTTCTCTCCAAGGAACCAGGAGACAAACATTTCATATGGTGCATGTCAGAGAGCATTGCGACCACACACGTGATGCAACGATACAAGACACAGATCACCAGAAAGGAATGCGTTACTGCCGATGGTTTCAGGGGTTTCTAATTCAACAGCTTCCCCATAACTTAGTTTACAGATGAGGCATGGTTGCATCTTCCAGGTTACACCAAAACACGAAGCAGTAGACGCTGGGCTGGTGTTAACCCCCACATCGTCCACGAAACAGCACTGCATGATGAAAAGGTTGGAGTGTGTCAGCTTCCAGAATTGTTGTCCCCGTTTTCCTTGATATGACTGAAGACTCTACAGTTTATAAGGGCATCTTCAATACATTTGTGGAGCAGCTGGATGACGTCGAAACAAAACAGGTATTTTACAACAATATAGAGCAACATGACACATGTCTAGCGCTTCCATGCAACTTTTAACATGTGTCTATGGTGATCGATGATCTCAAAAAATTTGTGCCCCTCCCCGATCACCTGACCAACATCCCCTCCTCCCCCCCTCCCCCCCCCCCCCCCCCCACTCCCTCGTCAGGCTCCCGAGATATTTTCGTGTGGGGATATCTTAAAGGCGGAATTTACAGAAACAGGCCACGGACAACTGCAGAAGTTCGTGTGGCCATGAGTCACGAAATAAACAGCACTGGTGAGGATACACGTCGCAGAATGCTGCGGAATATGGTGAAACGAATACAGTTGTACATCGATGTTGGTGAAGGGCACTTCCAGCATTTGCTGTGAGAAACTTGTATGTCTGCATGTATGTATGTTGTATATTGTCTCTCAAAATTGTAAATGTGTCCCATTATAGGTTCAAATGTTACGACTCAATAAAGCAGTTCAGGTTTATATGGTTCACACTGAATGTCGGTACAAGGATGTACCAGGTTTGCAAATTAGAGACGAGATAATATGAATGTTGAAGTTGAGTTTTCAGATAGTGTTGGATGTGCTTAGGTGCTCATTGTGTAGCAGGAGAGGTGGGAATTTGATAAGGGTGGTAAAGGGTACAATGAGGGAAACTAAGTAGATGTTGAAAGGGAGAACAGGGTGCATGACGCTCACCGATTTAGAGGGAGTAATAGAACGTTGGTGGAGAATACATCAGTGCAACACTGGCATAGCAGACTATAGGTCGGATCATGGAACAGGACGAGGATAGTGCAGGGGTGCAATCCCCTTTTCGCTCAGTTAATAGGTTTTGTAATCTCATTCTGATGCATGCTTTCTGTTGGATGGTTGTCAAGGGAGTTTTAGAGCCGTATTAATTCACGTGGAAACGTATCTGTGGTTCGTGTCTCTCATTCTCACTACTTACAAGTATGTTTTCCTTTCGCAGAATGACAAGCGACTTCCCTTCGCCATCCTCTGTGCCCTCGAGCTGATGGTAGCGTTTTCTGTGTCGTTCCTACCAGAATCTGCAATGCAGCGATTGCCAGAGACGTTAAGGGATGGTGCCGTCTTTGGCAGAGGGCAACCTTACTGGAGCTGGAAACCAAAACCACCTCTTCAGTACGCCACAGGATAAAGGAGTTCCAGAACTTCCTTACAGTGTAGTTGTACACTGGGCATAGAGTAGCAGCTGACATGTTAATGCGACGCTAGCAGCCTACGACTTCTGTTTGCTGACGTCTTGCATGACTAGCTCGGCCTGCTATGAGTGGTTAACAGTGCAGGTCGAACTTTATTTCAAATCTGTAAACAGTAGCACGAAAACTAAGGCTGACCAGGATTAGATTATAAATTTACTCTCTGGTGCAACTAGCGACTCCTGAGAATCAATTTTTACAAGACGCAGGCAATAATTACTGGACGAACTACTTGCAGGATCCATCACCACGTCCATCTTCATGGTTTCTGTCTAACCATTTATGACCGCCCTATCCAATAAACGCTATACCAAACTAAACCAACATAGAAACACTGGCCGTCCAAAGAAAACAAAATTTCACAATAGACTAAAACTACACGCTGCATAACTAACAGCCTTAATCTGAGGACTAATCCTGTTATTCCAACGTCACCTGGATTTATACCCCCTTACACCCACACCTTTAATTTTAACACTCCCCCAAAAATGATACTACGCAACTCTCCTCGCTCTCTGTATCCACCTACTACCTCCTCCCCCCCTCCCCCACCTGTTACACCTACAAGCGCTCCACATCCAATTCCAAAAAAAATTTAATCGCCTCTCACAACCTGCCCTCGAAATCCCATCCAGAGATCCACCCATCCTTCCATCTTTAACAGAAGTCTCTTCTTGCTTTCATGTGTGTGTTACAGTTCGCAATCCCAAACCACTTTTCTGGGTCCTCCTCCTCAACTCTTCACTCCACATTCTTTCGAAAACGCATTTAAGCAGGTGAAATGTTAAACAGAATTATGATTGAGAGTGGTGTAATTGTATATGGATGTAAACGCCACCTACTCTTTGCATACATTTAGTAAAATGAAGACCGCCATTTAAAGGTTTTTTATAATTTTTAAAATTAAAAAACAGCAAATATCAGTATTTAAATTACAATCTGAAATATACGATAGCTTGTTTTAATAATTTTAAAAAGACGAAAATATTTTGTGTTTTTAAAGTTTTGTAAAGTGTTTATACGTTTTTTGACTGCTGTTCCTCAACAGCACCAATGTAAAATATAGATCTAGTTCTCTAATTTCGTCAATGTTTTTGATAAACATAGTAATCTTCTCATTATTTTTATCTTCACATTCTTACACATTTTTACAAATTCTTGATGTTGTGGTTGATATAAGCTTTAAGTGAGTTCTCTTATTCCAGTTCAACCATCCTGAAGCTAGAATATAAATATCAATCATTAATGTTGTTTTTCCTCAGCTTTGTAGCTATTACAGCATATGGAATAGAATTTAGGTAAAAGCCTTCCATGCATATTTTCTGGTTTCACTCTGGAATTCTTATTTTTGGTTTGCAACCTGTTTTCATATAATTAAATAAAATTTTATTAACATTACATGAGTCACTATTTCAGTGGAGTGGTAACTCATCTGTTCTCAAAAAAGATTGACTGTACTTGCGTGAGAAAAATTAAATAATTTGCTGTAGTTGGGTTTTATACATTTTTAACTCCATATATTGCACAAAAATAATAAATTGTATTACGATGGAGAAACGATAGAAATTCCTGTTTTCCAATGTAATTTGGAAAGTTTGGAAAAATTTATTCATTCAACAAAGCCAAATAATCACATTAAATCGTGTGAAATTTTAAATAGATTTATTATTGAGTGTGACATAATTATATATGGATATAAACTTTAGTATTAGAAGTGTGTTTGAATTCAGTAATCAAATTATTGAAAAACCGTTACTAATGATGTTCCTAAATTTATTCTGTTTGAATTCATCAGTATGAATTTTAACCTAGCTGATGGAATGTTTGTGGAGCATACTGATCATTTTCATTGAGAAACTAGGCTTATTGCTTCATTCAAGTCCAATGCTGAATTTGGTGGACCAACAGCTCATGAACCACATTATGCTGTATATATTCCACTTTTTAATATTATACAGGAATTAGATCTAACTGTAACTGAAGAAAATTGTGATTTGATTGACTTCAATGGTGCCTCTGTAACAGTTATTTTAGAAATGGTCTAACAAATTTTTATCTTTAATCAATAGTTAACAAAACAGAGAGCCATCAGTTCTATTCATTGCCTGAGAATGGGAAATCAAAAAAGAATCTAAATATACTTAACAGAGACACAAATATTAACATAAATATAGGAGACAAATGGCTTCATCCTGATAAAACTCAGTTGTACATGAGCTTTAGTATTATTGGAGCTGATGATACAGGTTATACAGGGTGTTATAAAAAGGTACAGCCAAACTTTCAGGAAACATTCCTCGCACACAAAGAAAGAAAATATGTTATGTGGACATGTGTCCGGAAACGCATACTTTACATGTTAGAGCTCATTTTTTTACTTCTCTTCAAATCACATTATTCATGGAATGGAAACACACAGCAACAGAATGTACCAGCGTGACTTCAAACACTTTGTTACAGGAAATGTTCAAAATGTCCTCCATTAACGAGGATACATGCATCCACCCTCCGTCCCATGGAATCCCTGATGCGCTGATGCAGCCCTGGAGAACGGCGTATTGTATCACAGCAGTCCACAATACGAACACGAAGAGTCTCTACATTTGGTACCGGGGTTGCGTAGGCAAGAGCTTTCAAATGCCCCCATAAATGAAAGTCAAGAGGGTTGAGGTCAGTAGAGCGTGGAGCCCATGGAATTGGTCCGCCTCTACCAATCCATCGGTCACCGTATCTGTTGTTGAGAAGCGTATGAACACTTTGACTGAAATGTGCAGGAGCTCCATCTTGCATGAACCACATGTTGTGTCGTACTTGTAAAGGCACATGTTCTAGTAGCACAGGTAGAGTATCCCATATGAAATCATGATAACGTGCTCCATTGAGCGTAGGTGAAAGAACATGGGGCCCAATCAAGACATCACCAACAATGCCTGCCCAAACGTTCACAGAAAATCTGTGTTGATGACGTGATTGCACAATTGCGTGCGGATTCTCGTCAGTCCACACATTTTGATTGTGAAAATTTACAATTTGATCACGTTGGAATGAATCCTCATCCGTAAAGAGAACATTTGCACTGAAATGAGGATTGACACATTGTTGGATGAACCATTCGCAGAAGTGTACCCATGGGGGCCAATCAGCTGCTGATAGTGCCTGCACACGCTGTACATGGTACGGAAACAACTGGTTCTCCCGTAGCACTCTCCATACAGTGACATGGTCAACGTTACCTTGTACAGCAGCAACTTCTCTGACGCTGACATTGGGGTTATCGTCAAATGCACGAAGAATTGCCTCGTCCATTGCAGGTGTCCTCGTCGTTCTAGGTCTTCCCCAGTCGCGAGTGATAGGCTGGAATGTTCCGTGCTCCCTAAGACGCCGATCAATTGTTTCAAACGTCTTCCTGTCGGGACACCTTCGTTCTGGAAATCTGTCTCGATACAAACGTACCGCGCCACGGCTATTCCCCCGTGCTAATCCATACATCAAAGGGGAATCTGCCAACTCCGCATTTGTAAACATTGCACTGACTGCAAAACCACGTTCGTGATGAACACTAACCTGTTGATGCTACGTACTGATTTGCTTGACGCTAGTACTGTAGAGCAATGAGTCGCATGTCAACACCAGCACCGAAGTCAACATTACCTTCCCTCGATTGGGCCAATTGGCGGTGAATCGAGGAAGTACAGTACATACTGACGAAACTAAAATGAGATATAACATGGAAATTAAGCGTTTCCAGACACATGTCCACATAACATCTTTTCTTTATTTGTGTGTGAGGAATGTTTCCTAAAAGTTTGGCCGTACCTTTTTGTAATACCCTGTAGAACTTATGATGAAAACTCTAATACAAAATCAGTTGTTAATTATGTGTTAGAGCTATTTGATTTTACAACCATAAAGAAAGCAAATAATGTTATGTCTAGAATAGAGCTTCCTTTTTTTTAATCATCAGCTTTGTTGTGCTTGACTTCATATCTCAGTAGTAAAATAAGGATGGAAGAACACATACTTAATAATGATAAAGTAAAGACTATGAGAGGTGAAGTTTTCTATCCACTGAATATGCTTGGCTGTTTCTGTAGGCACTACAAAGAAATTTTTTTGGAGGGGGATCTTACTGTAATTTTTACTTGTAGTTCCAGTGCTGGAGATGCTCTTCTTAGATGGACTGACTACAATAATGCCAGAGTTGAATTAAAGATACACATGCAAAAGAAGGTGAAAGTGTAGAGCTATCGAAATGCGTGTACCTATTCTTAAATTGAACTGTATTATGAGCTTGAACAATGAGAAACTATACTGAAAAATCCTCAAATTCCAATATTTTTCTATGTATTGCAAACTGTACAAGTTGGTAGTTTAGGTAACAAGCTAAATTTCGAGTTATGTATCACAAATTACTAAAATTCAATAGAGTTTGATCTGCCATATTTAGTTTTTTTTGTGATTCAAACTAATTGTAACAACAATGGGCCAGTTTATTTGTCACTAAACCATCATATTTAACTTCAGAACATTTGCATTAAAAATAGAAGGAATGAAATATTGCCTCAAGAAGTGTGGAATTTGGATCCACAAAAACAATGATATGAAGACATGTGATGCATTCCTTCGTTTTAAGCGAGTTACGCAGTCGAAGAGCTATGTTAGTATAGGTCCAATTATTTTTGTAACGGACTATCCTATCTACATGATTAATATGACTCACATATAGAATATTGTTACTGCTCAGAGGTCTATTGTGAGACGATGTGCCACATTCATACATCGAAAGAAGCAGCTCACATTTGATGCACCACACACAATATTAACTGAGAATTTTTAAATTGAAAAACTGAATATCTAATGATTTCCGGTTTTATTTATTATTATTTTTCTGGATATCTCTTTTATGAAGATTACGATAGCAGTTTGAATTTTGAAAATCGGTTAACATTTGGCTGAGAAATTAACGAAAATTGATCTAGTCAGCAGACCAGCTGGCAGGAAATGTTGCGTAGCTCCTGTATCTAGAGTGGCTGACGACTGGCTGAAGTTTCTATCGCTGTCTGGTGCTAGCAGAAGGCTGCCCCATGCTATCAAACCGCAATTTTCTGGATGGGTTTAGCAGCTGGACCTGGTTCAATAAATCGCTAACAGAGATATCTTTTTGTTCTCGAAACAACTTCTTTCCTCAAAAACCAACTATATACTCGTTTTGTGAACGTTATTTCCTTGCCCTATGAGGCACAGCTGAATAGCTAAGGGATTGATTCGGTCAGTCAATACTATTGTTATCAGCTAATATCGTCCAATGCACGAGCTCAGCTGAAAGAAGACGAAACACAGCTCTCAGCAGCCCTTCTCTGTACATGCCAATGTGTACTGACCAAGGCAGCATAAAGGAAGAAGATGGATGGACAACAGTTAGCATCCAAGTCAAAGTCCAACGGTGACATTCAGGAAAACAAAAAAAAAGCTGTATGACGTAATGCAATAAAGAGACTGCCACCGGAATAAACCTTTCCAGGTTTTCTTTCAGAAGGCACCGAAAGGTTTGGATGAAATTTTGTATAATTTTGTGTCTCCAATTACTTTTTACATTAATTCTAGTGTGCTCAAAGTTCCCATTATTTTTAAACTAAAATTTTATTTCGTTGAATATGGATTTTAATTAGGAATAAAAACACATCTCTAATGTTTTCAGTTAATGCTAGTAGACTCAAAATCGCCTCAATTTTTGAGTAAAATTTTGTTTCATTCTTTGTGGATTTTAATTAGTGCGCTCAAAACTGGCTTGGATTTTTATAAATAGTAGTAAGTGGGTGCGTTTAGTGCACTTGGTATGTTTGTAACGCATAATCTTTTTATGAATTAATTAAATTAATTATTATATTATGTTAATGTATTTATAATATAATTTTATGTAATTAATTTGTATAGAAGGTTATGTATTAAAAACATACCAATTGTTTTGAATTTACCCACTTACTACTACTGTTAATGTGTGTGTGTGTGTGTGTGTGTGTGTGTGTGTGTGTGTACAGAGATAGAGAGAGAGAGAGAGAGAGAGAGAGAGAGAGATTCCAACCACAGCATATACGTTCCACTGTTTGAGTGGGGAGTAGATATGGATATAATATAAAATGAAGGATTCATAGGGTACAAGGCAATTAAATTCATGCTGACTTCCGAAACCATATGCAATATTTCTGTGATTAATTACGTTTATTTTAAAAAATTATTGCATACTACATAAATTAGCCTTGTATTAGACAATAGTAGATTCAACTGTTGTGATTTTAAATATTTAACCTAATCTGTGATAAGTATCCATGTGTATGTACAATAATCACATAATAATATCAAGAAAAATTGCCTTATACATTTCAGGTGGACAGCATGTTAATATTACAGTTAAGACATACATTAGTTATAGATTGTGGAGTAATATGCTAATTACTGTTTGCAACAATAATTAAATCATTAATATATGCCAATTCTTGAGGTAATATATTTGTGAAAGAAAACATATTAGAGTTATTTTGCTTGTATTACTACAACTGATGCATAAGTTATTCTCTGTATCAAAATATTCGATTTGTCATCCACTTACTAAGTTCATTATAGCTATACTGACAAATGCACATACATAGAGCAGCACAGCTTGTGCACTAAGGTAAGACTATGTGTATATACATGAGTTTGAATATTCATATATAATGAAGTAATTTTAAGTGAGGTATCTAATTTCATTGTGAAATTACGCAACTATTCTGTGATATACAAACTGTATCACTTGCAAAGGTAAGACAATTGTAAAATGTAGACTTTTGCATGATTGTTGTGTATCAGCAATGATTAAGTAACTGAGTAATTCAGCAGTCAATGTGGGAAGAGTAAGATTCAATTATCTGAACCTGCCATGCTCAACACCAGGGCCGCACAAGGTGCATGCACCAGTGCATCGCACAGTGCAGAGCGCAGAAGACGGCTGTACTATGTTGACGACGGTGCAGACCCCCCACTCTTCGGTTTTGCGCGACAGCACTGCCTCTCACTTCCTTAGCTTGTGTCGCTCACGCAGCCTGTCTCGACCTGTTTCAAAGCTTTTACCCTGTTGTCTTCCTCATTGCCAAATACTAATGTACACTAGGTGGAGAGCTTAGTTTGTTGTACCGGTACAAGAGAGATTTATATAATAACTGTAATGGTAACAATTTTAAATTTGGTTTCAACACAAATGTATCTTCCTATGTGCTATTTATTTTATTTGCAATTATGCTACTAAGATCTGAAACGAGAGATTGGCTGACAGCAATTCTGAGAGAATTTTGTAAATTACAATTAGAAATACTTGCACGCAATCTAGTTTTTGTACAAGACAAAACAGAAAAAAACTTTTCACATACACAAGTAGAACCAAACATAGAAATAATCTTCGCTGCTTCTCTGTGTAACTTGGGAAATTCTTCCTTCAGCAAATTCTTGTAGAATTGTGGATCACCTCACTTTTCGTTATTTGGCATCAACTGCCACCTGCCGCACCATACAGCAATCTTTTCTAAATCGCTTTGCAACTGATACTGGTCTTCGGATGACCTTACTAGACGGTAAGTTACAGCATCATCTGCAAACAACCTAAGAGAACTGCTCAGATTGTCACCCAGGTCATATATATAGATCAGGAACAGCAGAGGTCCCAAGACGCTTCCCTAGGGAACACCTGATATCACTTCAATTTTACTCGCTGATTTGCCGTCTATTACTATGAACTGCGACCTTCCTGACCGGAAATCACGAAGGCCCTTACTATAACTTTGCACTCGGCACAGGTCGATAGGGCGAACAATCGACTGTAACGTGTTGCGAGAGCAAGTGTCTAGATGCGCCAGAGGGGTTGGCGGGAATGGTGTGTGTGTGTGTGTGTGTGTGTGTGTGTGTGTGTGTGTGTGCGTGTGTGTGGAGGCCATTATTGGAATATAGGGTCTTTAACCGAGAAGGGCGTCACCATCGCCGTGGTTAGACCCCTAAATAATAAATAAATACCGGGGAAGTGATGAAGTATCTTTATAAAAGTGATCAGTGACATTACTAGTGCCGATATTTAGTTTCGCGTCTACCGCGCCGGCCTGACCTTGGATTCTAGTGTTGGAGGCAGTGATGGAATAGCGTGTGACTATAATGGCAAATGAAGAGACCCTGTGCCGAGATTAGCCGTAATTAGATACGTATGACGAAGGCAGTGGCTGTCTCCTTTTTGTGTTTTGAGAAGAATATAAGTTCGTAATTAGAAAAACTGTGTTGATGTTCCTTATTACCATACATTCGGTATTATAGTATTGAACAGGACGAACTGGAAAGTAACAACTTCCATAGCAGTCAATTCCCATTACCAGCCCCATTAGGTTCACGGTCATGTTAATAATAAATATTGGGCTGCTATTCGATCAGATCAGGTCGGGATAAAAACGGAGGTGTTACACCTTGGCGACCGTGACAGGACAAGTGCAATCTTCGGACGAATAGTAATGAACAATAGGTAATTTTATCTTGCTTAACGTG
Source organism: Schistocerca americana (assembly GCF_021461395.2). Taxonomy (NCBI): domain Eukaryota; kingdom Metazoa; phylum Arthropoda; class Insecta; order Orthoptera; family Acrididae; genus Schistocerca; species Schistocerca americana. The sequence continues at coordinate 976,704,517 of NC_060121.1, forward strand.
AGAAAATATTTTCCAATTTCGGATGAAGACAGTATGTACACTTTAAAATTGTGGCAATAAATTCATTAAGTTACATATGCATAGGTAGATGCAAAATTGAAACTTTAAAACAGTGTTTCAATGTGTAGGACCTTATAAATGATTACCGCAGTTAAAACTGCGTAACCATAACGAATGTAGACAGTGGACAATGTCTATGCCACGTTTTGAAAAATTAAAAATCGCGACAAGAAACAGTGCATCTCGAACAATACGAAGTAATAGCATCTTACGATTATGAATAAACTGTTTTTTCGCCATATTAGATAAGAGTAGCAGTGTCGATAAACTGTGTTATAATGTGCAAACGCGTAAATCCGCGCGAAAAACTGTGAAAAGTGAACACCAAAGAAAGACACGTGTGAACATTACCACAACAAAACGAGCCAAGAATTCGTCACGAAAGCTTTTACAGAAGTGTTTAATAGTAATGTTATGACCGAAATTGCTTTTTGAATGATGAAAATCGAGCAACTTCACTTGGACACATAAAGTGTTATACAGGCGACTACTTATGTGGCGACGCAATTGTTGAATGACATCACGCAGACCCGTGCAGCAGCTGTGCCAAAGAGCTTCGATTCGCAAGGTGATTTCACACATCATCACAACTTCCTGTGCAAGGAGTAGGTCAGACGCAGACGCACTGCACTGGACAGCGACCAGTGCGACTTCGAGACACTGAGCGCCAACCCGGCACCTAGCGGCCAAACTACAAACTACGCCCACCTGCAACGCCACGGAGCAGCCGACTGAGAACTACAACGACTCACCACAGATCTTCAGTGCGACTTCACGCGGCTCCGGCGGCAGTACAGCAGCACGTCACAAAAGCGCCACGCCCACTTCAAACGTCAGTTGGTGAGTGAAGACAATTGGTTAGCATAACATTAAATTGCAATATACTATCTCCACAATAAATAAACAGTTTCAAACTGTGTTTTGCCTTAGGAAAAGTGCCCAATTACAGTAATTTCAGAGAATTTTATGAAAGATACTCTGAAATATGGCATGCTTATTTATGCATACTGCGCTGTCTAAACAGTGATTATACAGATATGCTCATTGTTTTTGTAAATTTTACATTTATAGATTTAATGAATGGTGTGATTTGTCTTATTTAAAACATTTTACATAAACTGTGTATGTCAAAATTGATATTTGAATTTATTAGGTTTTGAGAGTCGTTATGTTCAGTACTCATATGTATTGTATCAATTTTGGGATTAACTGAAGATACTGCAGTTACTGTTTGATTAGTTTAGCGGGAATTAGGTGTGTTTTCGGTTAAGAGAGGTTATTTTATATTACTTGCCTGTGCATTAAAAATAAACCAAACATGTCTACCGAAGATAAGCATGTTTGTGAGGGAGTAGCTGAAAGGAAAGGGATAGGACTGGAAGACAGAGATGATTCAGGAATCAGTGATTATGGATTGTCATTAGAAAGCCCATTAGCACATTCAACTAGTTATCCTGAGACACCGGGACAAATGACGAGAGATAAGCCAGTTTCAGAGGGTGAGGATATACGGTCGATGTTAGCTGACTTGCTAAAGGAAACCAAGGCAACAAAAGAGAAATTAGAAGAAACTAGAGAAAGGGAAGAAATATTCCGCAAATTATTAAAGGAAGGTTTACAAGAAACTAGAGAAAGGGAAGAAACATTCTGCAAATCATTAAAGGAAGGTTTACAAGAAACTAAAGAAAGGGAAGAAATGTTCCTCAAATCATTAAAGGAAGATTTACAAGAAACCAAAGAAAGCTTAGAAAAATCATTTAAGGAAACTCTAGCACTAGAGATCAAAACATCTCAAAGGAAGATAGAATATAATCTGAAGAAGGAAATGCAGGAGTTACAAGAACGACTGAAGATGGACATCAACGAGAGAGAGAGAGTAAGCTACAGAAGAGCATAGACCAAGTCCAGGTAGACGCGGAGGAGATGGAAGGAAAGTTAACAAAACGGATAGAAGACGATATTAAAGAAACTAAAGCCGAATTGGAAGAAAGGATCACCGAAGTGGAAACAAATTGCAATCATCAAATTGCCAAGGTGATGCAGATGCAGAAACAACGCAATGATGCGGTTAAGGGGATAGGAGAAAGGCAAAACCAACTGGCTGTCAATCTGAAAAATGCTATAGCCGTGCAACGAGAAGAGGATAACGAGAGGGTCTGAATGGAGGTCAGGCAATTAGAACATGGAGTGCAACAATTGGAGAGCAAGACAGAAGAAATTGATAAACGAATTAGCTATGCAACTTTAACCGTTGGGGAAGGTAGAGTCGTTACCTTGATGAGTGGTGATAGTTGGTATGTCCAAAACAATACAGGGCAGAAGTATAAACCAGAAAGAGGGTTGCACCCAACGATATTTATGAAATGGTTAAAAGGAGTTTTTCCAGCACATTTCAAAGACGCAGACAAGATTCAATTTGCAATAGATAGGATGGATGGTGAGGCCTTCATTTGGGGAGTCAGGAAGAAGGAAGGGATTACTAATTACGATCAGTTTGAAGGGGAATTCTTGAAGAAATACTGGTCCAAAAGTCATCAGTGTGCACCACTTGAGGACCTAATACACCGCAAGTTACTTAATACATGGAGAGGAACGTTGAGAGAGTTTTCCGAACATTTGTGGGAATTAAACGAGACCTTGGAACAACCCCTGAGTGATGACATAATGATATCAGCGATAAAAAGAAGATTGAGCCAGAGAATGCTAGAAACTGTATCCGGGAGCCTAATTAAAGATAGGGAGGCCTTGATGGAAACACTGGAACAGTTGGAATCTGTTCGATCACAGGAACACAACCAAGCTAATCATCAAAACCGAGAGGGAAGTAGTGACCAAAGGAATCATTTTAATAATTCGTCTAATTATAGACGAAGAGGTGGTGGCCATAGATATAGGAACCATGGTGGTGAATGCCAATGGAGAAATGATTGGAGAAGGAGTGAAGAACCGAGAGATCATAAGAGAGGAAGGGATAGGCGAGTGAATGACACAGTGCATACAGAAGAGGTGGAGAGACGGGAAACTGAATGACACTCCAGATGAGGTCCGTTCAGGAGTGAGAGCTACAAGGACCAGAATAAACCTACTAAGACACGACAATGGTGAAGATCTAAGAGGAGATCTACTGGAGGAAAGAAGTAGGATTCCCAAAGAACCCATACTACCCATCATAGGGATCAAGCTATGTGGACTGAATATTGAGGCATTAGTTGACACAGGAAGTGAAGCATGTGCAATATCCAAGAGGCTATATGAACAGGTACTGAAAGCAAACATTAGCTTGCCTAGTTTACCAGTGAGTGGAGTGAGAATTGTGAATGCGTTGGGTGCAAGGAGTAAACCTATTAAAGAACATGTGTTGATTATCTTTGAGATAGAGGGAGAAGAATACGAAGCAACATTTTTGGTGGTGGCTGGACTGAACACATCAATTATTTTAGGAATAGATTGGTTGAATGAAGTTGAAGCGATAGTGAATTTTGATGAAGGTACTATCAAGGTCAAAGGAAGAAAGGGAGAAGAGAAGGAGTTGAAGTTTGCTGAGGGTAGTGCAATAAAAGAAGAGAAAGAATTTAAAAGGATAAGTTTGTGTTATGAAGAGGAACCCACAGTAGTATATGGGGAAGAGGAACTAGAAGAAGAAGTGTTGGTGTACTTTGAGAGATTAGCACGAGAGGATTGATATGAAGAGGATAAGATCAGTAAAAAGTTGGAGGAAATGACACACCTAGATGAGGAGATTAAGAGGAAATTAGCCACAGTATTATACAGGCGTTGTAAGGTATTTCCTCAACGGCCAGGTATCATGAAAGGGGTGGAGTGTAAGCTAAAGATAAAGAACCATAAAGCGTTCAATATAAAACAGTATTCCATTCCCCAGGCGAAAAGAAGAGCAGTGGATGAGGAGATACAGAGGATGATGGACCTTGGTGTTATAGAAAGGGCCAACAGTCTATATAACAACCCCCTATTTGTTGTTGACAAGAAGGATGGAATGGTGAGGATAGTTTTAGATGCACGGTCGGTGAAGAAGATCATCGAGCTGGAGCAGAACAAGCCTGAGACTATACAAGAACTGATTCAAAAATTCCGAGGAGCATAGGTGCTTAGTAGTATCGACTTAACTGCTGGTTACTGGCAAATACCATTGGCCGCAGAGTCCCGCCAGTATACAGCATTTACTTATGGAGGGGGGTGCTATCAATTTAGAGTGTTGCCATTTGGGCTTAATGTGTCAGTGTCTGAATTCATAAGAGCAATGGATAAGATACTGGGCGAGAAGTTACTTAAGAAAGTCACTGTTTATGTGGATGACCTTTTGATAGCAAGTGAATCATGGGAAGAACATTTGGATAGGTTGGATGCAGTCTTGGAAGCTTTTTAAACTGCAGGGGTAACCGTAAACCTGGACAAGTCGGAATCTGGCAAATCAAAGATAAAATTTCTGGTGCCACATAATATCAGAGGAGGATATCTATACTGATCCTAGTAAAATGGAGGCTGTTAAAATTTTCCGACCCCCCATAGTAAGAAGCAGTTGCGAGCGTTCTTTGGGGTTTGTGAGTTTTATAGAAAATTTGTTAAGGGGTCCGTACTTAATGCCCCGAGTATGAGGGAATTGACCAAGGCGAGGATGCCGTGGCATTGGAGTGCAGAGTGCCAAACCGAGTTTGAGAATATCAAGGAAGCACTATATAGTGCAGACATATTGTACCACCTACATTTTTCCAAAGACTTTTATTTAGGAGCAGACAGCTCTGACTATGGACTGGGGATACATTTGTACCAAATGGAGAGGAGCAGAAATGGTGAAAGAGTAAGAACAATAGCGTTTGGTAGCAGGAGTTTAATGCTTGGGAGAGGAAATATTCGATTACTGAAAGGGAGGCATTGGCAATCATATAAGGGTTTAAGTGATTCCGTTATTATTTGGCAGGGAGGCATGTGAAAGTGGTGACTGACCACAAGGCCCTTACATTTCTGACCACAAGCAAATTGAGGCATAGCAGACTAACGCAGTGGGCCCTGGCACTACAGGACTATGACTTCGAGATAATTTATGAGCCAGGAGCAACCCATATAATACGTGATTCCTTGTCAAGATTACCAGCTGACTCGATAGGAATGTTGGCGGACAGGCTGGAAGGAGGAGGAGCTAGAATTAACCTGATGAAAGGAATACAGTATGAAGAATTAGTAAGGAAGTTCCTAAAGAATGTGTGCAGGGAACAGAACGAGGACGAGAAATTGAAGACAATTAAAACCAAATACAGGTGTGCAGGAGAAGAAAGAATTCGCACATTTTATTATATTGACAATGGGGTACTTTATAAAAGAAACAAGAAGAGTGAGGAGAACTGGAAACTCTGTGTGCCTGAGCATGTGGTAGAGAAATTAATTTGGTATACGCACTATAGTAATGTGCATTATGGATCGAAAAAGTGTCTGGAAAAGGTGAAGTCAGATTGTGCATTCAACAACATGGGAAGGCGTATAGATAAGATACTGAGTATATGTGATACTTGTCAAAAATCTAAAACGACTACAGTACAACACAAAGGATATATGCACCCAATTGTACCAACAGCGATTATGGACATAGTAGCAGTGGATCTCTTTGGGCCACTTCCTGCCTCACGAGGGAATTACACACAAATCTTAGTAGTGGAAGATCTGGTTCCCAAGTATATAAAATTTTACCCATTGAAGAAAGCCACTAGTAGAGCCATAATTAACCAGTTTGAGAAAGACTATTTTCAAAAGGGGTGTATTCCTAAGTGAATCTTCAGTGATAATGGGTCACAATTTAGGTCAAAGGAGTGGACAGAGATGCTTAATGAACATAAAATAGAGCAAATTGCCATTTGTAGGTATAGGCCAGCTTCTAACCCTGCAGAACGAACAATGGAGGAATTGAACCATTTATGCCGAACATACTGTCATAGGAAGCATGGTTCATGGAAAGAATATTTGGAAGAATTTGAGCAGGTCAGGAATCACCTCCCGCATGATTCTACAGGGTTTGCACCATGTGAAGTATTATTCAATCAAGAACCCGACAGTATTTTTCGCGAGTTGCTAGTGTACCCACCAGGAAGTTCATTGACCTGGGAAAGGAAATTGGAACTAGTGGAATTAAATGTGAAGGAGAAGGATAGTAAAAGACAGGAAAGACACGACAAGCTAGTGAAACCAATAACTTACCGAGTGGGAGACTTGGTTCTAGTAAAGGTTCATGCAAAATCAAAGAAAATAAACTCTGAAATACACAAATTCAACCAAGTTTATAAGAGACCATACAGGATTATAAAAATTGGGCATCCTAACACGGTGGAGTTGGAATATGCATGGACAAAGAGGGTGCATGGTAAGGAGCATGTGGAAAACATAAAAAGGTACTACTCAGACGTGAACAGGGATAACCCAGATGAGGAAGTGGAATTCGATTAGGGCGAATGTCTGAAATGGGGTGTTCAAGCTCCATGATGTAGTTGAGTAAGACATGTTTGGAACATTTAGTTGTTAATCGGACATTTGAAAAAGGGGAATGTTTATTTGCATTGTATTTTCTGATGTATTATAAATAGAGCTTCATATTTCATATCGACAATTACTTGAGAAAAGCTGTAAAACCTGTAACAACTCAATTGTAATATAATAACTCATATGTCATGTGTTCACATAATAATTTTGATTATATGTTGTGTGTTACATTCAATATGGACTGTAGAGGATTATTGCTGCTTGATGGAAAATTGTGATTTGGACAATGCCATGTTTGTGAGATGTAATAATCTTTTGTAGAATATTATTATAGAGGCAGCCCACTACCAGAGTCAAGGGATTGTTTGGTAAATTATAGTTTCATTAATTATTTACACTGTGTGTTTTGTTCAGATGTAATAATATCTAATTTCTTTGGCAATTCTTTTATGCCAGAGGCTCCAAAGAAGTCTTCTAGGGCGGTGATGTTAGGGGTCCATAGGCCCTTACTGTAACTTCGCACTCGGCACAGGTCGACAGGGCGAACAATCGATTGTTACATGTTGCGAGAGCGAGTGTCTAGATGCGCCAGAGGGGTTGGCGGGAATGGTGTGTGTGTGTCTGTGGAGGCCATTATTGGAATACAGGGTCTTTAACCGAGAAGGGTGTCACCATCGCCGTGGTTAGACCCCTAAATAATAAATGAATACCGGGAAAGTGATGAAGTATCTTTATAAAAGTGATCAGTGACGTTACTAGTGCCAATATTTAGTTTCGCGTCTACCGCGCCGGCCTGACCTTGGATTCTAGTGTTGGAGGCAGTGATGGAATAGCGTGTGACTATAATGGCAAATGAAGAAACCCTGTGCTGAGATTAGCCGTAATTAGATATGTATGACGAAGGCAGTGGCTGTCTCTGTTTTGTGTTTTGAGAAGAATATAAGTTCGTAATTAGTAAAACTGTGTTGGTGTTCCTTATTTCCATACATTCAGTATTATAGTATTGAACAGGACGAACTGGAAAGTAACAACTTCCGTAGCCGTCAATTCCAATTACCAGCTCCATTAGGTTCACAGTCATGTTAATAATAAATATTGGGCTGCTATTCGATCCCGTGGTGCCCATGGTCTAGGGGTAACGTCTTTGATTCATAATCAAAACGTCTTCGGTCCCGGGTTCAATCCCCGCCACTGCTCAAATTTTGATAAATAATCAGCATTGGCGGGCGAAGACTTCCGGCATAAGAAGTCAGCCTCATTCTGCCAACAGCCTTGTCAAAGAGGGCGGAGAAGCGGATAGAGGTTCAGGGCACTCTCTTGTCCTAGGGGTGGGAAATTGCCCCCAAAGGCGGAAGAATCAGCAATGATCAACGACATGAGGATGCAGAAGGCAATGAAAACCACTGCATTAAAGACACGTAACGTGTATCCACAGGACATGTGGCCTGTAATTGAAGAAGTATCATGATGATCTCTCCATTGGCAAAAGATTCTGGAACAGTCCCCCATTCGGATCTCCAGGAGGGGACTGCCAAGGGGGAGGTTACCATGAGAAAACGATTGAATAATCAACGAAAGGATAACGTTCTACGAGTCAGGGTGTGGAATGTCAGAAGCTTGAACGTGGTAGGGAAACTAGAAAATCCGAAAAGGCAAATGCAAAGGCTCAATCTAGATATAGTAGGGGTCAGTGAAGTGAAGTGGAAGGAAGACAAGGATTTCTGGTCAGATGAGTATCGGGTAATATCAACAGCAGCAGAAAATGGTATAACAGGTGTAGGATTCGTTATGAATAGGAAGGTAGGGCAGAGGGTGTGTTACTGTGAAAAGTTCAGTGACCGGGTTGTTCTAATCAGAATCGACAGCAGACCAACACCGACAATGATAGTTCAGGTATACATGCCGACGTCGCAAGCTGAAGATGAACAGATAGAGAAAGTGTATGAGGATATTGAAAGGGTAATGCAGTATGTAAAGGGGGACGAAAATCTAATAGTCATGGGCGACTGGAATGCAGTTGTAGGGGAAGGAGTAGAAGAAAAGGTTACAGGAGAATATGGGCTTGGGACAAGGAATGAAAGACGAGAAAGACTAATTGAGTTCTGTGACAAGTTTCAGCTAGTAATAGCGAACACCCTGTTCAAGAATCACAAGAGGAGGAGGTATACTTGGAAAAGGCCGGGAGATACGGGAAGATTTCAATTAGATTATATCATGGTCAAACAGAGATTCCGAAATCAGATACTGGATTGTAAGGCATACCCAGGAGCAGATATAGACTCAGATCACAATATAGTAGTGATGAAGAGAAGGCTGAAGTTCAAGACATTAGTCAGGAAGAATCAATACACAAAGAAGTGGGATACGGAAGTACTAAGGAATGACGAGATACGTTTGAAGTTCTCTAACGCTATAGATACAGCAATAAGGAATAGCGCAGTAGGTAGTACAGTTGATGAGGAATGGACATCTCTAAAAAGGGCCATCACAGAAGTTGGGAAGGAAAACATAGGTACAAAGAAGGTAGCTGCGAAGAAACCATGGGTAACAGAAGAAATACTTCAGTTGATTGATGGAAGGAGGAAGTACAAACATGTTCCGGGAACATCAGGAATACAGAAATACAAGTCGCTGAGGAATGAAATAAATAGGAAGTGCAGGGAAGCTAAGACGAAATGGCTGCCGGAAAAACGTGAAGACATCGAAAAAGATATGATTGTCGGAAGGACAGACTAAGCATACAGGAAAGTCAAAACAACCTTTGGTGACATTAAAAGCAACGGTGGTAACATTAAGAGTGCAACGGGAATTCCACTGTTAAATGCAGAGGAGAGAGCAGATAGGTGGAAAGAATACATTGAAAGCCTCTATGAGGGTGAAGATTTGTCTGATGTGATAGAAGAAGAAACAGGAGTCGATTTAGAAGAGATAGGGGATCCAGTATTAGAATCGGAATTTAAAAGAGCTTTGGAGGACTTACGGTCAAATAAGGCAGAAGGGATAGATAACATTCCATCAGAATTTCTAAAATCATTGGGGGAAGTGGCAACAAAACGACTATTCACGTTGGTGTGTAGAATATATGAGTCTGGCGATATACCATCTGACTTTCGGAAAAGCATGATCCACACAATTCCGTAGATGGCAAGACCTGACAAGTGCGAGAATTATCGCACAATCAGCTTAACAGCTCATGCATCAAAGGTGCTTACAAGAATAATATACAGAAGAATGGAAAAGAAAATTGAGAATGCGCTAGGTGACGATCAGTTTGGCTTTAGGAAAAGTAAAGGGACGAAAGAGGCAATTCTGACGTTACGGCTAATAATGGAAGCAAGGCTAAAGAAAAATCAAGACACTTTCATAGGATTTGTCGACTTGGAAAAAGCGTTCGACAATATAAAATGTTGCAAGCTGTTCGAGATTCTGAAAAAAGTAGGGGTAAGCTATATGGACAGACGGGTCATATACAATATGTACAACAACCAAGAGGGAATAATAAGAGTGGACGATCAAGAACGAAGTGCTCATATTAAGAAGGGTGTAAGACAAGGCTGTAGCCTTTCGCCCCTACTCTTCAATCTGTACATCGAGGAAGCAATGATGGAAATAAAAGAAAGGTTCAGGAGTGGAATTAAAATACAAGGTGAAAGGATATCAATGATATGATTCGCTGATGACATTGCTATCCTGAGTGAAAGTGAAGAAGAATTAAATGATCTGCTGAACGGAATGAACAGTCTAATGAGTACACAGTATGGTTTGAGAGTAAATCGGAGAAAGACAAAGGTAATGAGAAGTAGTAGAAATGAGAACAGCGAGAAACTTAACATCAGGATTGATGGTCACGAAGTCAATGAAGTTAAGGAATTCTGCTACCTAGGCAGTAAAATAACCAATGATGGACGGAGCAAGGAGGACATCAAAACCAGACTCGCTATGGCAAAAAAGGCATTTCTGGCCAAGAGAAGTCTACTAATATCAAATACCGGCCTTAATTTGAGGAAGAAATTTCTGAGGATGTACGTCTGGAGTACAGCATTGTGTGGTAGTGAAACATGGACTGTGGGAAAACCGGAACAGAAGAGAATCGAAGCATTTGAGATGTGGTGCTATAGACGAATGTTGAAAATTAGGTGGACTGATAAGGTAAGGAATGAGGAGGTTCTACGCAGAATCGGAGAGGAAAGGAATATGTGGAAAACACTGATAAGGAGAAGGGACAGGATGATAGGACATCTGCTAAGACATGATGGAATGACTTCCATGGTACTAGAGGGAGCTGTAGAGGGCAAAAACTGTAGAGGAAGACAGAGATTGGAATACGTCAAGCAAATAATTGAGGACGTAGGTTGCAAGTGCTACTCTGAGATGAAGAGGTTAGCACAGGAAAGGAATTCGTGGCGGGCCGCATGAAACCAGTCAGTAGACTGATGACCAAAAAAAAAAAAAAAAAAAAAAATTTCGATCAGATCGGGTCGGGATAAAAACGGAGGTGTTACAAGTCGCACAACTGAGGCGATACCCCATAGGCCCGCAGCTTGATTAGAAGTCACTTGTGAGGAATGGGGTCAAAAGCTTTCCGGAAATGTAGAAATATGGAATCAACTTGAGATCCCCTGTCGATAGCGGCCATTACTTCGTGCGAATAAAGAGCTAGCTGCGTTGCACAAGAAAGATGTTTTCTGAAACCATTCTGATTACGTATCAATAGATCGTTCCCTTCGAGGTAATTCATAATGTTATAAAATCTGCATACGAAATTATTCTAATGCAATTCAATAAAAGAAATACAGTTTATGATAGTGCTATAGAAGATCATAATAAAAAGATATATAACATCAATAAGGCTTTCAATTATGCTTTAGACAAATACGATGTACTGGATTGGTTAACTGATTGACTGAGTTGGGTTATGGGACCAAATGGGGAAGTCATCAGTCCAATGATACCAAAGTTACCTGCAGAAGAGTGAGAGTCTGCTAAAAGTGGACAGATCCAGTCAGAGTTGTCAAACTATAAAACGAAAAAGTTAAAAAAACACAGAACAGGAGGCATAAAGCAGTAGAACAAATTTAAAAACAGGGATAAAAGAGCAGTCTTCGCATGGGGAAGTGGTCATGGGTCCCGGACAAAGAAAACATGAGGAGAGACCACAACCACTCTGAACCTACCCCAGAAGTAAAGCAAAACCTTATATCTGAAAATAAAAACCAGTTTCACATAGGAAACTGAGGACCAGTTGAACCATCCGTGAAACATCTGTCAGTGTTAAAGACAAAGAATCTGGAAGGCTATACTTAGTATGAAGGGTCAAAAGAAGGCGACATTCCACCAATATGTGGGATACTGTCACTCTGTCTGCACAGTCACATTGTGAGGGTGGTTTGCTATGCAATGAGTGAGCCTGACATGATCAATGTGTAGATGTGAGGGTGGTTTGCTATGCAATGAGTGAGCCCGACATGATCAATGTGTAGATGGCATAAGACTATGGACTCCTTCTGATAGGGGTGCAAGGTAGAGGGTCAAACAGCTGTAGTCTCTTTGATCGTGTAGAGTTTATTACCAAGACAAGTAGTGCACCAGATGTCATTCCACATTTGGGCAAAGAGAGATTTGATGTGGATCCACATACCTGCACCTGGATTGATGGAAGGGAATGAGGGTAAGTACCTGCCTCTCTAAACAAACGGTCAGCCAGTTCATTCCCTGGAGGCCCACTTGACTAGGGAACAACAGGAAGACAACAGGACAGCTGGCATAGTCAAGGCAGAGAGATGGTCATCGATAGCAGACACCAAAGGGTGACGGGACTAGCATCGTTCTATAGCCTGCGGGCTGCCCATTGAGTTGGTACATATTAAAACACTGTGGAAGGACCCTTGAGCAACAAAATAGAGGAGCCTGGTACTGGCCAGAAGCTCTCCTTGCCCCAATCCTGGCAGTAAATGGTGCTCTAAGCCAGTAAGAGACGTGAAAAGGTATCCCGCCTTGAAACTTCCTGGCAGGTTAAAACTGTGGGCAAGTGCTCTACCAGTTGCCTGTGAAGGGCAAGTCTCGGTCCGACACACAGTTTTTATCTGCCAGGAAGTTTCATACCAGTGCACACTCTGTTCCAGAGTGAAAATTCCATTGTGGTATCCTGCCTTATCTATCATGTTAGAGCCATCATTGTAGAAGATATTGGAACTCTGTAAGGATGGAACGTACAAGACCCCAGAAGACTATATGGGTGACAGAATCATTGGGACCCTGGAATAGGTCAGTTCTAATGTGTGGTCTAGGCACTGTCCAAAGCGGAGTGCAGGAGGAAATACATGGGGCACATTCAGGTGAGTGGAAATGGAGATCCTGACAGAGACCTATTCCAGCCAAATATCCCACCCAGGAGCGGGTATCAGGAGATCGTGTACAAAGTGGACATGGTACATGGGATGGTCAGAGAATCATCGAATGGTGATTGCGTAAGTAAACAGGATACGCTACATGATATTTGTAGATGGGGAATCCTCGCTTCTGTGAGGAGACTGTCAACGGGACTAGCATGAAAGGCGCCAATAACCAGACACATCCCACAATGATGAACACGGTCAAATTTCAGAGTGAAAGGAGCCACTGAGCCACATACCTGACCACCAGAATCTAGTCAGGACAAAACCAGAGCACAGTAAAAATGGAGAAGAGTTGCATAGCCTGCAACCCAAGATGTGTGGGCCAGGAGTTAGAGAGCATTAAGTTTGTGCATGCATGTAGTTTTCAGATAGCGAAGATGTGGCAGCCATATCAGCTTTTTATCAAAAATAAGGCCCAAGAAACAGGACTGTGCTCCAAAATCCACAGGCTGTTCACCTAAATAAAGTTCTGGATCGGGGTGTACTGTGGGTCTGCAGCAAAAATGCATAATCCGTGTTATAGAAGGAGGAAGCTGGAAGCCATGGGAGAGGTCCCATGCAGAGGCACGTCAGATGGCGCCTTGGTGCCGGCCTTCAGCAGACGCTACCAAGTGGGAGCTACTCCATGTGCAAAAATCGTCAGCATACAATGCTGGGGTAACAGAGGATGCAAGCTCACTGATCTCCATGACAAAGAGTTTCTCACGCAACACAGAACCCTGTGGGATGCTGTTCTTCTGAATACGAGGGGTAATGAGTGAAGTGCCAACTCCAACGTGGAAGATCCGCTTGGATAAAAAATCGAGGATAAAATTTGGAAGGGGGCTGCGGAAGCCACAGTCATGGACAGTATGTAAAGTGTGATGGCGCCAAGATGTGTTGTATTCCCTCTGTAGTTCACAGAAGACCGTGAGAAGATGCCAGTGGTTAGCAAAAGTCTGTCGGATTGCTGTTTCCAACCTGAATAAAAGGTCAATTGCAGATCGTCCTCCCTGGAAGCCACGCTGATACAGAGACAGAAGTATGGGTACCCAACATAATTGGAAGCTAACCATCCTCTCGAGTAGTTCACAAAGTATGATGGTGAGGGTAATTGGGCACTAGCTGTCGAGAGACCGTGTGTTCTTCCTGCGTGTAACGGGATAACATGAGCCAAATGCAGTTGAAGACCCTGAGTAGATATTGCCTCTGGGCAATGTCCAATTGTTAGATCAACTGGGTGTGGTTGGAATATGGGCCTGGGGCCACGTAATGTGAAGAGGTAAGAGCCTGCAAGAATTCCCATTCAGTGAAGAGGTCATTATAGGGTTAAGCATGGTGGGTTCTGATGCAGAGGGGGTCTGTTCAGCTCTGTCGCTGCCAGATAAAAGTAGCAGGATAGGAAGAGGATGCTGATGTCTGAGGCATCAAGGGATCACCAATTTTGTACTGGAGGGCAGCGTGGAGGGTAAAAATCGTAGAGGGAGACCAAGAGATGAATACACTCAGCAGATTCAGAAGGATGTAGGCTGCAGTACGTACTGGGAGATGAAGAAGCTTGCACAGGATAGAGTGGTATGGAGAGCTGCATCAAACCTGTCTCAGGACTGACGACCACAACAACAACAACAATAACAGTAAAAATTCGATCAGACGCCACAAATCTGCGTCCGTCTTACTTAAGAAAAATAATACAAGTGTTTAGCGCTCAAGTCTTTATTAGTTCTCCAGCGAACAAAATAGTGAGAGATAGCATATTGAACCGTATTCTTCTCAGTTTATATTGCCGCTCAAAGACGACGAATTACATGATTTAGGAAATTCCACCGTCGCTATGCGACGCCTTATTATACATTAATCATTCTTTATAAACAAGGATTCGCCTTCTGGCTGAAAGTGTAAACTATTTGCTGTTTCAATGTAGCCAAAAGTAGCGACTATCACAGATCTTGTCTTTCCGTAGCACAATCTCTCCGCTCCCTGTGTCAAGGTCAGTTTGGCGTTCATTTAGAATGTCCATGCCTACTATCAGGTCGATGGACAGATTCGGCACGACTAAGAAATTTGTCTCTAGCCTGTTCCCCTGACATGTAAACTCTAACCTCGTCTGCTTGTTGACCTCAGTGCATTTTTCTGCTAGCGCTCTCTTGATGTTCGTCTTTTTCATGGCCAAGGTGGGCCAGCTTTCCTTCTACGAGCCTCTTTGAAATGCTGCATCAGAGATTATATGACTGCCACTATACAGAATTCCGTGTAGTCGTACGCCCCCTACTGTCACAGTAATCATAGGATAGAGATCCTTTCTGGTGGGAGTCTCTTGCTCCCTGAGCAGCAACTCTGATATGTCCACATATTTCAACATTTGTACACGGCTCTGTCCGAGTATTTGTGCGGATTTTCCGCGAGCCTAAACCGCACGGTCCTGGCGTCAATCTCGCCCTCCGTTTCTGTTTTGGAGATTGGAACTCGGGTTCGGACAACGTATTTCGCTTGACTCATCCCGTTGTTCATCTGAATCTCTGCGCCTGCAGTTCGTGTCGTATTGGCGGGTATCGTTTTGCCTCTGCCAGTAATTCTGCCGTCCTCAATTTTGTCTCTTATAGTCCTGCCTCTCGGATCTTCCATCACGCTGATGGATGTTGTTATTGCGCGGTGTTCCACGAAAGTCGACATTGTAATAGTTATTTTGCCCTTTCCTTCGATCATGTGCTCCTTCTTTTTTCAAAAATTAGCTCCCACTCGGGCAGAAGGCTTTTGACTGTTTCGATATTCGATCCGTACTTTCCTACAAGCACTTGCTGGTAGTTGCTTGGCAGTTTCGCGAAACAGAACTTAATTATTTCACCGTCACTATGTGGCACATCAAGAAACTGGTTCTTTTTAATTAAAGCCTCAAAGTGCTTCGTGGGGCTCTTGTATCATGACGCCTCCAGATCTGGACACAAAATGATTTCCTGTTTTATTCGGTCTTTCATTTCGCGCGACCAATACGTTCCGAGAAATGCGTCGGTGAATTCTTGGTACGTTCGGCATGTACCCGCAACACCGCGCAATTTCTCAACTGCCGTGCCGTCGATGTGCCCGCAGATAAATACTAATTTTGCTGCCAATCTTTCCTAACATAATACACGTTTAAAACCCGACAAACTTAATTCCCAGCAAATTCTTACTTCCAAAATAGATTTAATGTTTCGTTTTTACAAACGTAAGATCATCTCCAGAGGAATCTTGCAAGAAACATGAATAATTCATTCACGCATACGGGCTGTTCACAAATATTTATCATTTACTTGGAAAAAGAAATCACATGACATTCATCTTTCTTCTTTCTTTTATCTAACTGAGGCAGAATAGGAGTTGATGTTTTCTTGGTTTCCTTCATATCAGGTGCCGCATTCACAACGTTTTTTAATTCTGTGGTTATGTTTAACGATGCGGGAGATTCCCACAGAGTGGGGCAAGTAAGTTTGGCATTTATAGCTGTACAGTATGTTACAGGCTGCCTTCCACCCAGCTCTCGGTATCTACCTCTGTTCTTCTCCACGACCACGTGCAGGAGAACAGAAAAACAGTGAATATGTTTGGTATTTGTGGGGCGGGAAGAGGGGGAGGGGGGGAGGCTTTGATGGAATGTTAAGCTGCAGCAGGCTGCAACATCTACAAAAATAGCAGATCGCTTACTTTCCTTATCGTTAATACGATAATTAAGCTCCTAACGTCACAAATCTGCACCTAACATCATAAATCTTTCGAGCATGTAGGTACATTACAGATGCGGCTGTCATAATTATCAGTCAAAAATAGGTCCTTTCAATTATTACACTAAAATTCGATAAGATCATTGTTACATGAACAAAAATCCTCAAATTTTGTAGTTGTCTCTCAAATACTCATACAGGGTGTTCCATACAACCCATCCCGCCATTGTTCTGTAAAAGGCTACGTACAGTTGTAAGGTTTTCATATGTTTTTTGCCATTGTAAATATTCCACCTTCACTGCACTGGGATAAAGAGGCATAAGCGCGCTCGCTAGTAGTGGATAAAATTCTTGACCCTGTGTTTAATGTAATATGTAGTGCGCTTGGTCGGCAGTCAGTTGTACAGCGCTAGGGCATTCTTATTAGAGGCACTTAGCGATCGGTTGAGTTTTAGAGGAGATATGATATTTATGAATCTGGGAGAAATTAGCTCAAATACTTTATTACGAAGATGAAAACTCGTTCGTAAAGATATTTTCTTGAGTGCATGGATACAGAAGATATGTGAAGGAATATTTCAAGATAACCAGTGCACACACAAGAAACAAATGTTTGTTTGTCAGAACTATTAATAGAAGGGAATCTTTGTCTCTTAGACAACTAATAATATTCATAATGAGTGTTAATTTGATCTCTTTGCTTTCATTGTGTCACAAATTACACAGTTGGTTTAAATGTCAGTAATTTTTTTAATGAAAGAATTTCGTAATTGTTAGAGTCATCTTGTGTTGTACACTCTTTTTTAACAATAATCAGAGTTTAATTTTTCAAGAACGCTTTTTTTGGAAGTAAAACACTCCTCCATCATTTTTAGTGACGTTTTAAGTGTCTTGTATTGTGTGGATTGCACCTTAAGCCACACGCAGCCACAGATTGTTTTTGACAAACAAGGACAAATTCAGTAGCGTGTAGGTTACTTTTCTTCAGTTGCTTCATTTGCTGATTTCAATTGGCTTTCGAGAACGTCGGTACCCGAGACACAAAACAGTATATTGAGCAAGAGGTAAGCTACTTTTCTTTGAGGTTAGATCTCACGTTGCATTCTTGTGAGCAAACGGTATAAGGTCAGAATTTTCAGGTGTTGTACTAAGTAAGCAGATTAATTTACAGTGAACTGTGAAGGTAATCTTAAACAATTATTTTCTACCGCAATGAACACTATTTTATTTTGTTGATATTTCAAGCTAGACATTGCACTTAATATTACGTAATTTTCATAACGTACATCAGTATTGAGTTTCAGCACAACTAGTTTCTTTTGGGATTTAATTAAATTCACTTTCATTATTTCAACTTCAGCATTTCACTATGGTTTAAGTTTTGTTTCTCGATACTATTCACAAGCGCAGACCATCTACATCTACATCTACACAGATACTCTGCAAAGCACATTTAAGTGCCTGGCAGAGGGTTCATCGAACCACTGCATGGGGGCTTAATTATTTAGAACGCAAATATTTTTAGTAACTGTATGTCCGGCTACGAAGTCTCGTAACCGGTTGGCCCTGACTAGTATTAGCACGCAATCTGACTGCATAGAATAACAACAAAGAAAGAAAGGAAATTTCCGTTACACAATTAATTAATTAAGTCCCCGGCAACTATAAAAGCTACGCAACAAAGCACAAGTGTAACTGTTCTGTGTGTGGAAGTGTGATTCAATGTACACATATGGCACGGTTCTTCCTCCATACGACAAGATGCTATAAACGCCATTTACAATGAAGTAATTAAAAAAAAACAGAAATACTATGATTGCACATAGAAACCAGAATTACACTCTAATACATGAACACAAGCCAGATGCTTTGTTGACTGAACCTGTGACCAAGAGGCATTGTTAGTTAGGAAATAAAAAAAAAATAAAAAAATGTTTTTACCTTCATATATATTGACGAAAAATACACTCTGATCATTACAACATCTCCATTCGAACAACATCTGCTGTCTAGCCCATCAAAACAACTGCACACGACATGGCCTTAACTAGTACAGCTATCGACATCCTCTCAGCAAGCACTGCCCACGACAACTTCTGAACAAGCACTGCCAGTGGAGGCGGCGGAATAAAACTCTTTGGCGCAATCTCTCGCGCTGTGACTCAGTGTAGCCACCATTCATATGCCCCTCCTCCACGGGCTGGAATTTGATGGTATTGTTGCCAGCATTGGTGGTGAAAATACCACCAAATTCGTCAAAAAAAAATACAGACAAATATAAAAGGTAATATTAATAAGTAAATACCACATAACTAAATAAATTTTGGCTTTGCACTAACCCTTCAATAACCTAATATATAAAATACAGTAAGGAATACAAATGCTTGCATACATGTGATTTTATATAATAGTTTACACAAGTATCATTCAATCAATGGCACCAGCAATGACAAATAGGTGTAGGTAAGAGTCTCATAACATTTCACAAACAGTAAATATACAAAAAAAACAGTTTATACAAATATTCACATAAAATCTTTTCAATAGTTCAATAAACAAGTAGCACTCCTCAGAGTAGTTGACAGTTCCAACAGTAGCACCCAGCAATGGTCAACAGGTGCAAATAGCAGTCTCATAACATTTCATCAGCAGTAATTAAACAGCTCCAACAGTGACACCCAAAAATGGCGAGCAGGCGCAGACACCAACAAGTGACATCATTTCAGTAGAAACAGTTCCATAAACGGCACCCAGTAATGTTGACAGGTGCAGACAGCAACAAGTGACATCATTTCAGTAGAAGCAGTTCCATTAGTGGCACCCAGCAATGTTGAACAGGTGCAGACACCAACAAGTGACATTAGGTCAGTAGAAGCAGTTCCATCAGTGGCACCCAGCAATGTTGAACAGGTGCAGACACCAACAAGTGACATTATGTCAGTAGAAGCAGTTCCATCAGTGGCACGCAGCAATGTTGAACAGGTGCAGACAGCAACAAGTGACATCATTTCAGTAGAAGCAGTTCCATTAGTGGCAGGCAGAAATGTTGAACAGGTGCAGACAGCAACAAGTGACATTATGTCAGTAGAAGCAGTTCCATCAGTGGCACCCAGCAATGTTGAACAGGTGCAGACACCAACAAGTGACATTATGTTAGTAGAAGCAGTTCCATCAGTGGCACCCAGCAATGTTGAACAGGTGCAGACAGCAACAAGTGACATCATCAGTAGTAGCAGTTCCATTAGTGGCACCCAGTAATGTTGAACAGGTGCAGGTAACAGTCCATAATATTCACTGTCACTAATTAGACAGTTCATCAGAGTTCATCAGCAGAAATTAAACATTTCCAAGTGGCACCCATCATGTTGAACAAGTGCAGGTAACAGTCCATAATATTCACTATCACTAACCAGACAGTTCATCAGTGTTCATCAGCAGAAATTAAACATTTCTAAGTGGCACCCATTAATGTTGAACAGGTGCAGGCATGAACAACAGTTTGAATGCACACACAATTGCTTATACAAAATTATTCTCAATGCTCTTACACTAAACATACAAATTATAACAAGCACACAAATGATATCAGATAATTGTCATATTAACTATTACAATACACAAATAACAGTAAACCTATAACATTTATGGGTGTCAGTGCAAGCCACAACAAACAAGTAAAATAATATTTAGGAGATAGGTCGGTACCAATTATTTGGGATTAGGAAAGGAAAACACACAAAACACACTCACTCATCTTTCATCCACATTATGTACTACTGTGTAATTGAATAGTGTTAACTGTGTAAATGCAATTCTGTCAAAAATTTGATGTTCGGCATGTGTATCAAGTAATAGTGGCAGCAGTGTATAACAGTCAATAATAGTTAGTCAATGTCATAGTCATCATGTCAAGACCAATGTTTGCCAAGCCAAATCAAATGTACGGTTGCTGAACAACTGTCAGTGTGCCAAGATATGCAAATACTTCCTCCCTCCAAAAAGAAAAAAGTATATACTGCTCATTGATTTAACAAAGTATGTGTGTAGACAATCTTCCTTCTACTTGAGTGTTCTAGTCTGCCATCTTCATCCTCCTTGTTCCATATAAACCAACAAAAAAATATGCTCCTCGCTTACTTTACCTCTTATCCACCAAAACTCCAATAATCATCAGCATCACATAATCTTAATACTTCAATAATACCTCTTACGTCAATACATATAAACCTCATCATCAATGTCATTTACCTTACCTCTTGTCCACCAAAACTCCAATAATCATCAACTTCACACAATCTCAATACCTCAATAATACCTCTTCAATACGTCGATACATATAAACCTTATCGCCAATATCATTTCACTTCCATAACAACTCTTTCCTCTAGTCAGTCTTCTCGAACAAGTACAGATAAAATCCTAGTGTAAACTTCAATTCATCATGCCTTACAATCCGAAGACCCAATGTCCACAAACAACCTCTGTGTAATCCACCTGACCCATATCTTCTACTCATTATGAATTATAAAATATATTTTGGTTACCTTGTCCATCATTAAATGTAAGAAATGCATACATGACCTCTAACAGCCTTTAGTTTGAATAACTTTCAGTAAGTAAGTACGAGTACAGAGTGTGAATGATCGTAATATTTCACAGTGTGTACACCACTTCAAGAATCATGGCAAAACAGAAGCAAACATGTGGAGTATTTCTTGTGTCAAGTGTCACTTGCTATTTCAATTGCTCACGAAGAATGCAGTGTAATAACTGTCAATGGTCTAAACCTAGTGTTGGTATGTCATGTCGTTAGCTTCCTTCCTAGTAACATAAATTTATACAGCTTCCATAAAACCTCCAGCTCATGTGACTTCAATGGAGTTTTTTTGTACCAATGTCGTTTGTAGAATTACAGCAGTTCATTTTCTTATCTTAAAATATAAAGCACTGAGCGTAAGCAAAACATCCAATAGCGAGTAAATATACCAGTAGAGAACAGAATGTCAACAAGTGGATGTAGCCCTACAACGAGGCTCTGCCAAGCGAACAATCTATAATTAATACGATAGTGTGACGTAAACTCCATGTTCGTACACAGTATATCAGGATTTCTATATACCAGATTAAAGAGTAGTTATGACAACAAAACAGAAATGTGTAAATATGCAATCCATATGCAAAGCAGCAAATATATATCTTACATAATAAACAGGTCATTAGCATCATATCAGCATAAGCAAATAAATGTTCATATGTAATCTTAATAAGTAAATATGAAGGCGCAAGCAGATAAATCACGAAGTATGACTTATATACATAACCTTATCAGCACGACTAATCAGGTGACAATTATAATTTAAATAAATAGGCACAGCAGGCACATAATAAAAAAATGTGACATCAGTGAAAAAGCAGAGCAGCCAAGCGATGCATAATATACATAAGTAACAACCCTGTTCATTAATCAATCATTGTCAAAATCAGTTAACACAAAGTATAAATCACGTAATCGCGAGCAGCAAATTACGTCTAAAGTACGTACCTAAATGGAAATATGTTACCTCAAAAATAAACTCAGTTAATAGTTACCTTTTTAGTTCATTAGTTTCTTCTTCGAAATTACATTCTTCCTGAAAATTTTCTCGATAGCAAGTCCTCTTAACGTCGGACACACACAGAATTTACCTGAAGGTCTTAAATATTTTATACAACCGTATCCTGAAAAATACTGAACGTTAATAACATAATTTATCAAGTCACTATAGCTTTATACTGAATTTAATCAGAGAAATTAGACTGTGTATTTGTTTACGGCTGTCAGTGCATTCGCACTGAGCGCTCGATCAGCTGTAGGTACGCGTGAGGTAGGAAGTAGTTGTTTGCAGTCAGCGACTGCCTTGTGCGTTGCGCAGACTTGACTGTTGCTTTGAGTATGTGCCGCCGCCGGAACACGGCGCGACATTCTTGTACTCACCGTGGGTTTACGTAAAACTGTTAGTTTCTCAAAAGTATGTCATTCCACAAAAATTTTAACGTTCGATATATGATGTATTCCCTTGGAGCGTCGAGATTTAAGAGTTTCTACTTCAACAGTGTTATCATGAATAATTTTGCGGCCTCTATACGGACCGTTAAAAAGCAGAAAAAATTTGCGACACAAGCCTATTCCGGCCGGCCGAAGTGGCCGTGCGGTTAAAGGCGCTGCAGTCTGGAACCGCAGGACCGCTACGGTCGCAGGTTCGAATCCTGCCTCGGGCATGGATGTTTGTGATGTCCTTAGGTTTAACTAGTTCTAAGTTCTAGGGGACTAATGACCTCAGAAGTTGAGTCCCATAGTGCTCAGAGCCATTTGAACCAAGCCTTTTCCTTTGTGAGACAGACGATGAGACTTAATTAACACCTTTTGACCAACTGACAAGGTTTTTAAACGACCAGGACGTTTAGCTGATTTCTCTCTTCTAGCAGCCGCAGATGCAATATTTTGTAGAGCCAGGTTGACAACTTCAGAGTGCCGCAGTTTCCGTGAAGGCGGAAAAGGAACGATTTCAGAAATGCGATTTGTCGGTGCTTTATTTTTTAATATCAATATAGGTGGTAAAGAAGTTGAATCATTAGGGAGTTCATTCAGAATGTTTTGAAAAATATGAAGATACTGATCCCATGTTCTGTGATTCTGATGACAATAAAGTCGACACAATGTATTTATTTCCTTCATCCACCTCTCTGAAGCGTTAGATTGAGGGTGAAAAAGTGAAATGAAAATTGGTTTAATCTTATGACGCCGTAGAGTACGAAGCCAAATTTTAGAGCGAAACTGTGATCCATTATCTGATATATCCTTATCAACATGACCCACTTCTTTAAGAAAATGTTTGATGAAAGCGTTAGATACTGAACGAGCTGTTGCTTTGCGTAAAGGTGTAAAACACACATATTTTGATGTCAATTCCACTGCTACCAAAATGTACGCAAAACCATTAGTAGAACGAACCACTGGACCGAACAAATCGACTGCAGCCATCTCCTTTAATTTCGCTGGAATGATAGGAAACAACGGTGCTCTGTGAGAAATAGTTGGCGGCTTAGCCTTTTGACATAACTTGGATTTGGCAAGAACAGATCGAATACGTTTTTCCATATTACTGAAGTAGCAATTTTCTCCTAATTTATGAAAGCATTTTCTGGGACCAAAGTGTGCATAACTGAAATGTGTATATTAAATCAATTTATTAACCCACTCATCAGGAATGCAAACTAACCAAACAGAGCTGTCGACCGATTTTAGTTTAAAAAGAATATCATTGCGAACTAAATAATACTGTATAATCGCTATGCTTTCCTTTCTCCTCCACTTCTCCTTAATGTCCTTCCAGATTGGATCCTTATTTTGCTCCTTAGTGATGTCCTGAAGCGAAGACGAAATAAAATTTTCAAACGCAACACTTTGAATATACATCAAACAATAATTGTTTTCCTTGCAGTCCTCCTCAGCACTTTGTTTCAAACCCATAGGTGCACGTGATAAAGCATCAGCAATAATATTTGAAGAAACCTGTATGTAAACAATACTAAAGTCAAATTCCTGTAGATACAGCGTCCATCGTGACAATCTTCCATGAGTTAATTTTGTTGACATAAGAAATTCCAGAGCTCGATGATCGGTGTAAACCTTAGTATGTCTGCCATACAAAAATATGCGAAATTTTGTGAAAGCCCAAACAACAGCCAAGGCTTCAAGTTCCGTAATCGAATAATTCTTTTCTGATTTAGAGAGAACACGACTTCCAAATGCAATAGTTTTCTGTACTACAACGCCGTTTTCTTCTATCTCTTGAAATAAATGGGCACCTAGGCCTTTGTATGATGAGTCCGTCCCCAAACAAAAATCTTTAGATAAATCCGGATGTGAAAGAAGTGGAGCAGCAACTAAAGCATCACGAAGTTGTTCAAATTCTGATTGAGCTTCCTCATCCCAGCACCAATTAGAATTCTTTCCAGATAGTTCACATAAACGAGGTGTGGCCAAATTGTCCAGTCTAACAAGGAGTCTAAGAAAATTACAGACACCAAGGAAACTATGAACATCACGTTTTGTAGTAGGAACAGCATAATTACGAATAGCGTCTAGTTTCTCTGGATCAGGAAGAATACCTTCTGTAGAAATAATATGACCAAGAAATTTCACCTGAGAACGACCAAATTCAGATTTTTCCAAGTTCATTGTAATGCCAACTCTTGCAAAAATACGTAATAATGAATCCAAAATTTTGTTATGCTCGCTCCAAGAACGTTTAGCAATAAGAATATCGTCAGCATATGAGGTAATATTGTCACGAAGATAAACAGGTAAAATTTTGTTTAAACTACGAATGAATGCTGCAGAAGATATAGTAAGTCCAAATGGTAATTTCCGAAATCACTTTTGGTTAAAATAGTCATATCCGGTTATTCTTTACCGACTCTGTAGATAGATTGATAGTTGAAGAGTTCTTTTGATAGATTCAAAGGATAGTAAAAGAGTAGGCAGCGGTGCAGAAAACTAAAAGGGAAATAGCACCACTACAGCTCGGGGCCCTGTGCACGCTACGGCACATATTCACTTAGTGTAGTGAATCCCCTGAGGACTTAAATAGCCGCACATAAATTCCAGTTTGTGACTTATTGGCCAATTTGGTGGAAGTGCGTGTATAAATTGATCCAACCATGAACATGGATGTATGTCATTCTTACAATTGCGAAAAATCTTAAATTTCCGAACAGTTAAAAGGTGTTTATAGTCATAGTTTTCGCCTCATGGCGACAAAGACCTACCGCGTCTGTCCCAGTCCGAATGTCAATTATTGTTAAGTTCGCGCGCCTGGCGCTCTCTTGTTGCATCCCGTAAATGCAACAAATTATTTTCTTCAAAACCCTCTGCTATCTGTGATTCTAAATTTCTTCTACTGTCTTTTCCTACGATTTCGCTTTCAGTTTGTTTGACTTGCTTTCGTAACGCCTCAAATTTCCTTTTAACGCGTTCATTAAATTTTCCCTGATTTTCAACATGTTTATTTATGTTCTGGTACTCTTCGGTTTCTGCAAATGGCAATGGAGCTGTATCATCTGAATCTCTGTCCCCATTTAAACTAAGACTTGTCAATTTATCTGAAATCTCCTCAACTCTTTCCGATAAGTCACCTATTTGTTCTTTCTGTTTATTTACGTCTTCCGTAAGTGCCGCGACTCGAGTTTCAGTATTGACACATTTAGTAGTTAACTGTTCACATTGTGCACATAGAAACCAGAATTACACTATAATACATGAAACCAAGCCAGATGCTTTGTTGACTGAACCTGTGACCAAGAGGCATTGTTAGTTAGGAAATTTAAAAAAAAATAAAAAAATGTTTTTAACTTCATATATATTGACGAAAAATACACTCTGATCATTACAACATCTCCATTCGAACAACATCTGCTGTCTAGCCCATCAAAACAACTGCACACGACATGGCCTTAACTAGTACAGCTATCGACATCCTCTCAGCAAGCACTGCCCACGACAACTTCTGAACAAGCACTGCCAGTGGAGGCGGCGGAATAAAACTCTTTGGCGCAATCTCTGGCGCTGTGACTCAGTGTAGCCACCTTTCACCACCTTCATAATTCTCTATTATTCCAATCTCGTATAGCGCGCGGAAAGGATGAACACCTATACCCTTCCGTACAAGCTCTGATTTCCCTTATTTTATCTTGGTGATCGTTCCTCCCTATGTAAATCGGTGTCAACAAAATATTTTCGCATTCAGGGGAGAAAGTTGTGATTGGAATTCCGTGAGAAGATTATGTGGCAACGAAAAACGCCTTTCTTTTAATGATGTCCATCCCAAATCCTGTATCATTTCTGTGACACTCTCTCCCATATTTCGCGATAATACAAAACTTGCAGCTTTTCTTTGAACTTTTTCGATGTACTTCGTCAGTCCTATCTGGTAAGGATCCCACACCCCACAGCAGAATTATAAAAGAGGTCGGACAAGCGTAGTGTAGGCACATTTCCTGTGTGTTCCTTCCAATTTAAGTTGTTCGTAATTGTAATACCTAGGTATTTAGTTGAATTTACGGCTTTTAGATCAGACTGATTTATCGTGTAGCCGAAGTTTAACAAGTTCCTTTTAGCACTCATGTGGATGGTCTCACACTTTTCGTTATTTAAGGTCAACTGCCACTTTTTGCACCATTCAGATATTTTTTCTAAATAGTTTTGCAGTTTGTTTTGGTCTTCCGATGACTTTATTAGTCGATAAACGACAGCGTCATCTACAAACAACCGAAGACTGCTGCCCATATTGTCTCCAAAATCGTTAATGATAGGGAACAACAAAGGGCCTCTTAACACTACATTGGGAATGCCAGAAATCACTTCTGTTTTACTCGATGACTTTCCATCAATTACTACGAACTGTGACGCGTCTGACAGAACAGGGCCAACCAATAGTCAGTCAGTACTGCTCAGCAGTTAAACACGATCTCTTAAGGTTGAATACGACCTCATTCAGTATTTCATATACAGATAAATTACATAGAAATCTCATGCATCTAACGTTGAACATCACACAGTAATCTGCGAGAAACTGGAAGAATTTCGTATTGAAGAATGGTCAAAACGTAGAACCGTTGAATAGAAATCTTTTGAGAAAGGTTACTCAGTGTTTCCCGCCGATTTGACAGTACCATCAAAAAAGTTTTACGTGCCGACATTTTGACTACGCTTAAAGAGAGAAACACAGAGGGTGTGCACACATGAGAAACACAATTTTCGGTCCTACCAAGTTGGACGTAAAACTCCTGATCCTAATGATATCGGTTGTGACCTATCAATGCACAGATTCCAAGAGACAAAGAAGGCGTAGAGCAGCCATCTTGAGTCATAACCACACATCCATCAACCACAGCTCTCTCTGACTGGTCAGAACTGAGTCCAAAGCTGGGAAACCTTACACAGCGGCGTGATCAATAGGATTAAAGTCAGGGTCATGTGACCTCAGAAGCCACGCAAACGATGTTCATGGAATGATCCTCAAAACAGTCTGACAAAAGTTGGTGATTTCTCATGTTTTAGGAGGAGGTCACCTGCGGTGTTCTGTACAGGATCAAGCAGACGTTTATTATCGAACAGCACGTCTCCGCATCGTTGGCTGGCGAAAGAAAACTGCAGAGATATCATGGACCCCGTTGCCCTCCTACGTAGGCATCCGTTGTACACTACTGGCCATTAAAATTGCTACACCACGAAGATGACGTGCTACAGACGCGAAATTTAAACGACAGGAAGAAGATGCTGTGATATGCAAATGATTAGCTTTTCAGAGCATTCACACAAGGTTGGCGCCGGTGGCGACACCTACAACGTGCTGACATGAGGAAAGTTTCCAACCGATTTCTCATACACAAACAGCAGTTGACCGTCGTTGCCTGGTGAAACATTGTTGTGATGCCTCGTGTAAGGAGGAAAAATGCGTACCATCACGTTTCCGACTTTGATAAAGGTCGGATCGTAGCCTATCGCGATTGCGGTTTATCGTATAGAGACACTGCTGCTCGCGTTGGTCGGGATCCAGTGACTGTTAGCAGAATATGGAATCGGTGGGTTCAGGAGGGTAATACGGAACGCCGTGCTGGACCCCAACGACCTTGTATCACTAGCAGTCGAGATGAAAAGCATCTTATCCGCACGGCTGTAACGGATCGCGCAGCCACGTCTCGATCCCTGAGTCAACAGATGGGGACGTTTGCAAAACAACAACCATCTGCACGAACAGTTCGACGACGTTTGCAGGAGCTTGGACTATCAGCCCGGAGACCATGGCTGCGGTTAACCTTGACGCTGCATCACAGAAAGGAGCGGTTGCGATGGTGTACTCGACGACGAACCTGGGTGCACAAATGGCAAAACGTCACGTTTTCGGATGAATCCAGGTTCTGTTTACTGCATCGTGATGGCCGCATCCGCGTTTGGCGACTTCGCGGTGAACGCACATTGGAAGCGTGTATTCATCATCGTCATACCGGTGTATCACCTGGCGTGATGGTATGGGGTTCCACTGGTTACACGTCTCGGTCGCCTCTTGTTCGCATTGACGGCAATTTGAACAGTGGACGTTACGTTTCAGATGTGTTACTACCTATGGCTCTACCCTTCAAAATGGTTCAAATGGCTCTGAGCACTATGGGACTCAACTGCTGAGGTCATTAGTCCCCTAGAACTTAGAACTAGTTAAACCTAACTAACCTAAGGACATCACAAACATCCATGCCCGAGGCAGGATTCGAACCTGCGACCGTAGCGGTCTTGCGGTTCCAGACTGCAGCGCCTTTAACCGCACGGCCACTTCGGCCGGCGCTCTACCCTTCATTCGATCCCTTCGAAAGTCTACATTTCAGCAGGATAATGCACGACCGCATGTTGCAGGTCCTGTACGAGCCTTTTTGGATACAGGAAATGTTCGACTGCTGGCCTGGCCAGGACATTCTCCAGATCTCTCAGCAATTGAAAACGTCTGGTCGATGATGGCCGAGCAACTGGCTCATCACGATACGCCAGTCACTACTTTTGATAAACTGTGGTATCGTGTTGAAGCCGCATGGGCAGCTGTACCTGTACACGCCATCCAAGCTCTGTTTGACTGAATGCCCAGGCGTATCAAGGCCGTTATTACGGCCAGAGGTGGTTGTTCTGGGTACTGATTTCTCAGGATCTGTGCACCCAAATTGCGTGAAAATGTAATCACATGTCAGTTCCAATATAATATATTTGTCCAATGAATACCCGCTTATCATCTGCATTTCTTCTTGGTGTGGCAATTGTAATGGCAAGTCAGCGAGCAGAATGCACCTTCTCGTTTCCTACTCACTCTTGCACGGTAGACGGTGTGGGACTGTTACATTGGCGTGACATGACTATCCACCACTAGCAGAAATCACGGCAGTAAAGTGGTGTGTATATGTTACAGCCGGTTGACTGCAAAAAACGTAATAGCATAGATCAACATGGGTACGTGACGTACTGAAAGGAAGAAGCTATCGTCTTCGGACGTGCACATGACCGCACCTTGAATAGCCCGTCCGGCTAGCCGCGCGGTCTAACACGCTGCTTCCCGAGGGAGAAGGCGCGCCGGTGCCCGGCACAAGTCCGTCCGGCGGATTAGTGTCGAGGTCCGGTGTGCCGGCCAGCCTGTGGACGGTTCTTAAGGCGGTTTTCCATCTGCCTCGGCGAGTGTGGGTTGATTGCCCTCATTCCGCCTCAGTTACACTATGTCGGCAATTGCTGCACCAACACTGTCTCCTCGTACGTGTACACAATCATTACTCTACCACGCAAACACTGGCGTTACACTCGTCGTTCCAATGGGGTGGGAGGTTCACTGGAGGCCGAACCGCACAATAACCCTGGGTTCGGTGTGGGGCGGCGGTGAGGTGGGTGAACTGCTGTGGCCTGCTGTGGGGTCGTGAACCACTGAGGGCTACGGCGGGATGAAGCCTCTCCGTCGTTTCTAGGTCCCCAATTCAATACTCACACACACAGCTTGAATAAGTTACCCGATTTGATTACGTGTCTCTGCTGATTGCCCCATGTCTCTTTTCAAGGAGTGGTGTACCACACACAGCTACGTAACGCGGTGTACGAGCAGTGGTCGCAAAAATATCCTATCGGACAGGCATTTAGAAATGGTAGCTAATCAAATTTTTACTGACATTAATAAGTGGTTCATAGCCAATTCACTGCCATTAAACTTTGAAAAGACCCACTATATGCAGTTCAGAACTTCCAAGAGATTTCCTTCTGGTGTGTGTATAAAATATGATGACATGGAAATAGGAGAAGTTGAGAGTGTAAAATTCTTGGGATTACAACTTGATAATAAATTCAGTTGGGAGCAACACACTAACGAACTGCTAAACCGCCTAAACAAGTATGTGTTTGCATTGTGAATGATGTCAGACATAGGAGAGACAAATATAAAAAAACTGGCATATTTAGCTTATTTTCACTCCACTATGTCATATAGTATCATATTTTGGGGTAACTCCACAAACAGAGAAAAAAGTTTTAGAGTACAGAAGCGTATAATAAGAGCAACGAGTAGTGTAAATCCAAGAACATCATGTCGAAACCTATTCAAAGAATTGGGCATATTAACCACAGCTTCTCAGTATATTTATTCCTTAATGAAGTTTGTTGTAAATATTACATCTCTTTTTCCTACTAACTACTTAGTACACAGTATCAATACTAGGAATAAGAACAATATACACAAAGATTTAAAATCAGTTACTCTTGCCCAGAAGGGAGTCCAGTATTCAGCAGCGCATATTTTCAATAAGTTACCAGCAAGCATTAAGAGTTTAGTTTCAGACAAGGCACAATTTAAATAGAATTTAAAAGAATTTTTGGTGGCCAACTCCGTCTATTCCATCCATGAGTTTCTCAACACGTGCAGTAGACCATTTTAATGAACATTTATTATACTTTAATTTTTGACAATACTTGGTTGTAACAGCCGAGTAACTACCTACTGTGTGAATGATGGATGTATGGAAAGTAGATGTAAGTCTTAAGTCTGTAAATAGTGGAAGTTAAATTTTACATCTTGTACACAATCTGACTATTCTTAACTGAGGATCCCTGAAATCAATAATTTACTTTAATTTTTGGCAATACTTGGTTGTAATAGCCAAGAAAGTAGCAAACGTCTGAAAGATGGATTTAATGAAAGCAGATGTAAGTATCAAACCTGCAAATATTAGAAGTTTAAATTTAATTCGTGTACATAATTTTACTGTTTATTGACTGAGGATCATTAAAATTAATGAAACTCAAGTTTGTAATGTGTTTTCTGGCATGTTCCACACCCAGGAAGAGTCCCTTTTTTACGGGTCTATGGAATGAATAATTAATCTAACCCAATCTAATCTAATCTCCATCGCAGACTGAGGCTTACACCTTGCCCGTGAAAACGGTTTCAAGCCCAACATTAACTGCTGCTGTCGGTGAATACAGGTCTGTCTCAACCAGCCTGCTAGCGAGCATTGTGAACGGAACAGCATGCAACAGGTGCTGGGTCGGGTACCTTGCAAAAGGCTAGTACTCATAGAGGCAGATTAAACGAAATTTCTTCAATTCGTCAAAGAAAGCAGAAACCCCACAGCAATTGACTGAGAGAAATCTAAACTGGTGTTGGAAACAGGATTTCCTGGGTGAAGATATTCTGAACGTCTTTTCTGTAAATTATTTCGAGGAGATACGGTACACAAAACAATTAGAAAGACAAGAATTTTATCGAACATATTACGTATTTAGAACGTGATTAAGATACACTGACGGAAAATAATCGCAGCACCGAGAAGGAGTTGTGCGAAATAAACGAAAGTTGGTAGGTGTGTTTCTACATCTGAAAGACGATGCCTGTTGAGAATATCACGCCAATCGCATAAGAGTGACGCTAGTAGCGCGACAATGACGATGCAAATCAGGTTCGCTTTAAACACACACTATAACAAAAAAAAAAAAAAAAAATGGTTCAAATGGCTCTGACCACTATGGGACTTAACATCTGAGGTCATCGGAACACTAGACTTAAAACTTCTTAAACCTAACTAACCTAAGGATATCACACTCATCCATGCCCGAGGCAGGATTCGAACCTGTGACCGTAGCAGCTGCGTGGTTCCGGACTGAAGCGCCTAGAACCGCTATAACAGTCGTGAGAGTTATATACCTTTGAGATTAGGCGTGGCGAGTTGATGTTAGTCAAGAATGCCTTTAAGGCGACAAAGACGCCTTTATCAACACGTCACTGAGTTTTAACGAGGTTGTGTGGTAGGGCTACGAGTAACTGGATGTTCCTTTTGTGATACTGCAGTTCGGCTTGGTAAGGATGGAGCCACTGCACATGATTACTGGCAGCGGTGGTCACGAGACTATATGGTCACACAGCATCTACAACAGGAGTTATCGCCTGAATGGTATATCGTACGACAACAGGAGAAATCTCGTGGTCATCCCAAACACGCCAACTGCAAATTTGTTCGTCAGTCTGGTGAGTCGACCTGTTGCGCTATCATTCATGAACAGCACTCCGGAGGGTACTTTCCAACAGGATAACGCTTAGATACCGCTGTTGTAATCCAACATGCTCTACAGAGTGTCGACATGTTGCCTTGGCCTGCTCGATCACCACATCTGACTCCAGTCGTGCACATAAGGGACAGTATCGGTCGAAAACTGCATCGTCATCCGCAAACAGTTATAACAGTCCCTGTATTGACGGTTCAGATGCAACAGGCATGAAACTCCATCCCACAAACTGACATCCGGCATCTGTACAACACAAAGCATGCACGTTTCCTTGCTTTCACTCAACATTCTGGCGGTTACACCGGTTATTAATGTACCGGCATGTGTAGGGTGACCAGATACAATTGTTTAAAAAGGAGAACAAACAGCTTCAAAAAGGAGGACAAAGGAAGAAAAAAGAGGACGCATCAAACGGTCAACTGCAGCTTTGGACAAGTCACGTGACTGCCGGGAATTACCGGTAAAACTAGTAGTTAATTGTTACTGGTGGTCAGGTGGTGATTCTCTGAACAATATTTTTCTTTATTTTAAATCAAAAACATTGATTGTGGTGACAGTGTGGCGTCAATTGTTTTGTTATGTGAAATACGCGGAATTGTTTACAAAGCGAAAAACGTAAGACGATTCACCTTCCTTCATTCGACGCACCGCTACCAACATCTACAATTCAAGCAGCAGTTGACGACATGTAAACTGCACTTTAACCTTCCGAATACAAATAAATTGAATGACTATGAAACAATGAAAGAAAATCATGACAGTTAATCTGTCGAGTTATTTCTTACCTTTATTGGCCACTGAGACGTACATTCCAGCTCCACATATCTTACATTCCTCTTCAAATTCATTTTACCCTTTCGTGAAAGCCGGTTATTTGCAGGAAAGGACACCAGAAAATGTACACTTTCGTTTAGGCTTAGCCAAATATTTTACGTAACTGACTCGGTTAAAAATTACACTCACAAATCACACGTGCACTGCAGCAAGCCAAGCCAACACAAAGCGAAGATACGAAACGAAAATTTTAAATAATCGATACTTGCATTCGCGTATAGGTCGATCGACGATAACATCCACGATCCTGATGCCACCTACTAATGAGGCCTTCGTGTGTGTTCATCACGAAGGCTGTGCCAATAGTTAAAGTATTTAAGAAAAGAGCAATATAACAGAACGAATATTAAATGTAACTGTATTACGCTAAACTTTGCGAAAAAGCCGGACACTGTAAAAATCCGCCTGGACCACGGACAATGAGCTAAATGAGAGGACATGTCCGGATTAATCCGGACGTCTGGTCACCCTAAGCACGTCAAATTCTATTGATTGGCGACTCCATGGAGTGTCCTGTGCACCACGACCAGATAATGGATATACTTAGAAGGAGAGACAGCATTGGTCGTATTTTTTTGTTTTATTAACCGCAAAATCGATTTTCGGTCACTTAGTGACCATCCTCAGTGCTGTAATACACAATTTGTAAGTAGGCTGTTTAGGTTTTTTATTGGTAACGCCACCTCTGTGTGAAAATCACTGGCTGTGCTGTGTGCAGTCTGTGGCTGCTTTGCATTGTTGTAATACTCGCCATTGTAGTGTTAGGCAGCTGGATGTGAACAGCGCGTAGCGTTGCGCAGTTGGAGGTGAGCCGCCAGCAGTGGTGGATGTGGGGAGAGAAATGGTGGACTTTTGTAATTTGTCATGAACTGCTATATATATTATGACTATCAAGGTAAATAGATTGTTTGTTCTCTATTAATATCTTTCATTTGCTAACTATCCCTATCAGTAGTTAGTGCCTTCCGTAGTTTGAATCTTTTATTTAGCTGGCAGTAGTGGCGCTCGCTGTATTGCAGTAGTTCGAGTAACGAAGATTTTTGTGAGGTAAGTGATTTCTGAAAGGTATAGTTTAATGTTAGTCAGGGCCATTCTTTTGTAGGGATTTTGAAAGTCAGATTGCGTTGCACTAAAAATATTGTGTGTCAGGTTAAGGACAGTCGTGTATAATTCTTCAAAGGGGACGTTTCATATGTCGACCCTTAGCCGAGGATACCTCACTGGAATCTTCCGATTTTTTCTTGTAGTTTGTGTAATTAGTGTAGCTTTTGTTTATTGCTAGCGCGTAATTGTAGAGAGGATCTCCTTTGTAGTTGCAGTCTTTCATTGTTGTTGTGGCATGTATGTTAATGTGCACCAAGTATTTCGCTGCTGCGCTTGCAATTAACGAGATATTATTTTCAGTGCTATGTTAATGTGTTCTCTTATTGTTGCTCTTCAAATTGTGTTTTTCTGTGTTATCGTGTGAAATATTGTGACAATAATGGCGTGTGAAAAACGTAATACTAGGCTCCAAAGTAAACTGAGAAATGACAGTGAAGACGAAAGCAGTGTGTTAGCGCCACCGAGTAATGAATTAACTAATGTTCAAAGTAGTAATTTGGTAACTGTGCATAGGGAAATGGAGCGGGCTGCAAACAATGGCGTAGACAGTGAAACAGGTAGTGAACAGGGAAGCGTTATCGATCGATCGCTCGGCAACAGCTCGCCTCAGGAATCCGAAATGACAGGACACAATTTTGCAAATACTGTAGATTCAGGTTTTGCGTTCTCACCGTTTTCTCAAATGAGTCAGGACACATTTTTCGCTTGTCAAAATGTGAATGTTGCCGGTGCAAATTCACTGCCGAAAAGCACTGAGGAACATGTTTCAGACACCAGTGCATTGTTATTACAATTAATGCAACAAATGGGCCAAAAGCTTGAAAAGTTAGACACAATGGAACAACACCAGAGACAAACACAGCAACAGTTAGACACAATGGAACAAAATCAGAGACAAACACAGCAAAAGCTTCAAAAGTTAGACACAATGGAACAAAATCAGAGACAAACACAGCAAAAGCTTCAAAAGTTAGACACAATGGAACAAATTCAGAGACAAACACAGCAAAAGCTTGAAAAGTTAGACACAATGGAACAAAATCTTCAAAAGTTAGACACCACACTTGAACAAACACGTGAAGATTTAACTACTGAGTTACATAAAATTGAATCGAAATGTCAAAAAGTCTGTAATGACGTAAAAACACAAATTTGTGAGCATTTTAAACCTATTTTTTCGCGGCATGAAAATGCATTACAGAATCACGAAGCAGCCATAAAAGAACTGCAAACTATTGTTCATGAAAATCATGAGACCTTGCAAGCTAAATTTGACTCAGTTGCATCTACCGATTCGGTTACGCAACTTACAAAAACTCAGGAAAACTTGAAGGACACAGTAGATTCGATTTCAACACAAATGGACACTCTGAAACTTGGTTCAGAAAAACACACTGAGGAAATGTGTTCACTATCGGAGAAAGTAGCCGAACTTTCGGATCAGGTCACTAACTTATCTACAAAGGTAGATGATGATCTGAATGACACAAGACCTGTAGCCATCACTGACACAGAAGAGTATGAACAAATTAAGAAATTCAAACAAAATCAAAATCAAATTAATACGCAACACAAAAGAGAAATCCGGGAAGTACAAGATCAGCTGACACAGGTAATACAAGAATTACGTATTTCAGAGGACACACGCGCTCCAATACGGGAAGAGGGACTTAGAAATACGGAACAACCACAAAATAATAACTCAGGGCACTTCGGAAATTATGAAAGAAATTGGCAAGGCACACAGAATTTTGAGATGGAACCACCGAAACAACGTAACAATGACCGATATGCGACTCGCCGACACGATGATTTTGACTATAAGCTGTTCATTACTACACGTAAATTCAAAACATTTAAGAATTCTGGCAATGACATTCATCCACAAGCTTGGCTTCACCAATTCTCTCATCGTTTTCCTCCCAACTGGTCGTTAGAGCACAGATTAGAATTTATGTGTGGCTACTTAGAGAATGAACCAGCTGAAAGAATGCGATCGGTCATTCACGATTGTCACAGTGAAGGAGATTTTTATCATGCCTTCCTCTCAGCATATTGGTCTCAAGCTACACAAGACCGACTAAAACATAGCATCATAATGATGAAACATTTCGAGCAATCTGAATTTTCCAGTCTTGTGAAATATTTTGAAGACATGTTGCACAAGAATCAGTACCTGTCAAACCCATACAGCCCCTCAGAACTCATCCGCATTTGCTTAATCAAACTGCCTGAACATTTGCGACATATTATTTTAGCAGGACGTTGCAAAGACGACATTGAAGCTTTTCAGGGACTGTTACAAGAATTAGAAATCGACACAGACAGTCGCGGGATACGAAAACAGGAAAACAATCACTACAGGTCACATCCGTCACAATTCCGTGACGACAGAAACAATAACTGGACACGACAAGTCTATTCTTACAACGCAAATCGTGACCAAAACAGACACTACCCGTATGACAATCGTTGGCAGAGTAGTAATAATTACAGGGAAAGATCACCTCTCCGCGGTAATGACTATCACAGAGACAATCAGAGAAACAGGCAATATGGGAACCAAAATAATTATTATCAAGGGAGACAGAATAACTTCAGATGCAACGGTCCAGCGCGCAGTTAAGATTCAGGGAGAAATTCTCCACCACGTGACCGACAAGAAAGGAACTATGGAATCTACCGACATGACGACAGACGATATGATCGTAACGACAGACCTGAATTGCATCAGAACTGGCGGGATTCAAACAGAGCAGAGCCCTCTCGACAAAGTGAATTTGTAGAAGTTAGGTCTCCAAACCCCAATAGCGACGCGCGCCAACAAAGACACAATAGGCAATGACTCATACCGCTGGCAGCCACAAAACGTACTTATGAAACTGACGACGCAGCTGCCGTAGCTAGTAATTACGTAAAAATGGAAGACATTAGGGACATCTTACTCCAGGAACACGACATAAAACATAACAACATTGCATATCCTGTGATTCACATTACAGTAAATGACGTAAAATTTACGGCAGTACTTGACTCTGTCAGTCCCATTTCAGTAATTAGTGAAACAGCCTTTAGCAAATGCAACAAATCGAACGATTGTCCCACACTTCCGTTACGTAAGATTAAATTACAAGGTGCAATCTTTGGAAAAAGTGTAGATGTACGCCAACAAACCAACTTAGAATTCTTTTGTCAAAGCCACAGCTTCTCTATGAGCTTTCTTATTGTTCCATTATTGTCGACGGAAATTATATTGGGAGTAGACTTTTTGAATGAATACAAAGCAATCTTAAACTTTCACGATGCTGAAATAAGTTTAGAGAAGGAAGGTAAGTCAATAGCTTTGATATTTGAAGATTGGCTCTCAAACCATGACGAAGAAATTAATCGGCTTTACCTTCTGTTGGACAACAGTTCGGAATTTTCTATGGAACTAGACACTAACAATCACTCTGCAAGTACTGACAGGGATGATATCGACGGCATATTTGAAATTAATGAGTTAATTCAGAATAAAATTCAAACAATTGAGAATTGTAATGACACTGATAGGCAGGACCTTTTTGAGATTTTACAAGCACATTCCACAGTTTTTATTCATGAAACAGGAACAATCAAGGGATGTCAATACCAATTTCGTGTTCGTGAGCGTACTAAATTTTGTGTTAGACCATATGTAATTCCAGCACATTATAGGGACCGTGTTAGAACAGAAATACAATCTATGCTTGACAAGGGCATTATTGAGCCTGCAGTAAGCTCATACAACAATCCATTACATGTTGTTGAGGAAAAAAATGGATCGATCAGGCTTGTCTTAGATTCGAGACAAATCAATACTATCATTATTCCTGAAACAGACAGGGCGCAAACGTTGGAAGAACTTCTTCAAAATTTTAATGGTGTAAAAGTGTTGTCTTCCATTGATCTCAGATCGAACTTCATCCAGAATGTAGAAAATACACAGCTTTCCTTTGTTTCGGCGTTTATTATCAGTTTCGGAAACTTCCTTTTGGTTTGAACATTTCTTCAGCAGCATTCATTCGCGGGCTAAATTCCATATTACCTGAGTTCTTAAAACGTCACATCACCTTATATGTGGACGACATTCTAATAGCAGAAGCTTCATGGGAACAACATAATCGCATCCTCAACAGTTTGTTACGTATTTTTGCAGAATCTGGAATTACAGTTAACTTGGAAAAGTCTGAATTCGGTAGGTCAAAGGTGAGGTTTTTGGGACATATTATTTCTTCTGAAGGCATTCAGCCAGATCCTGAAAAGTTAGAAGCAATCAGAGCCATTCCAGTTCCATCCACAAAAAGACAAGTCCGCAGTTTTCTAGGTCTCGTAAATTTTTACCGTCGTTTTCTGAATATGCAAATTCTTGTTACATCAAAACTTTGTTCTCTCACTGGAAAAAATACTATTTGGAACTGGGACGAACAAGCACAGTTGGAATTCAATTCTTTGAAAGAATCGCTACTTAACGCGCCAATACTAGCTCATCCAGATCTGGCACAAGATTTCTGCCTTAGCACGGATTCTTCTAAAGTCGGTCTTGGTGCCCATTTATTTCAAGAAGCCACAGAAAATGACACTACTGTTCAGAAAACCATTGCTTTTGCTAGCCGAGTGCTAACAAAATCTGAAAAAAATTATTCCGTTACTGAATTAGAAGCTTTAGCTATCGTTTGAGCATTTAACAAATTCCGTTTCTTTCTTTCTGGTAAGCACGTAAAAGAATACAGTGATCATCGTGCATTACTATTTCTTATGTCTTCAAAATTAAATCATGACAGGTTAAAACGTTGGGCATTGTTTCTGCAAGAATTCCGCTTCACAATAGTCTACATTCCCGGCAAGGAGAACATTGTTGCGGACGCGCTGTCACGCCAACGCCACCTAGGAACAAGGCCTCACAACGCGACTCGTGACGTCACGACTAGGGGTCCGAAATACCGAGCGGCTTGTTAGGCTCTACGCCACGTATATGAAAACATTAAACAGTTTCCTGGTAGACTACTCACTGCTTTATACACAAATCTGTAAACAAACGCTAATCATTCTCACAGGAGAATTACATTGTTCAAATTTCGTAAACTATAGCTCCAAAGGTGAAAATACTTTTTAATTTCCGTCACTCGCGTTTTGAAAATGCGAATTTCTAATTCCATAACTCTGACAGCACTATTTTCACCGTGTATGTCACCTTGCATAATTTAATTTAAAATGAGGTACCGCAATTGGAAAGACTGACAATCTATCGAAGCAGGTACTCTGGGACTTGTATCTATGTCAAATTCTAGTTTCGTATGACAGATACCTCATTTGGCAGTCATCTACAGTTTTATACTTAAGAAAACATTACCGTACAGAAACTTGTGTAAACTTCACTGAACCTTCTACATACTACTTAGTTTAAGAGATTTGCCAGTAGAAGACTAGGTAGTGTTAAGTTATTAGGTATTATAAATTGACATGGGAATCACACATTAGAATCATTACAAACTCTGACAAACTTGCCCACTGTAAGCCATTGTTTATCAGCTTGAAAATATTAATTGTTATAAATTTGCACATTTTCACTGTTCTACTGTATACAAAGACTAACTTAACAGAATACCAGCTTAGGCAGGATTTACACTCTCATGGAACTGAGGTTTATCTGAAGAATGGGACACCACCCATCGGCTTCATGTAACGACATATCTTAAGAACCAATTATTACTTTTTACTGTACAAACTGATCCATTTATATTCACCCATCCACATACTGATCCCCATCTTTTAATTAAAATACTTGTCATTTGATACACTGATCATTGGCAATGGGTATTACAGCATTGTAAAAATTTAAAATGTCATCTATAGTGCCATTTGTGAAAGCAGATGAGTGGTATCCCAATCTTCAGTAATGCCAGAACTAGAAATAGTGTACATCTTCACATACCTTACTGCAGATTATCTAAATCATAGAACAGCAATGTAGTGAGTATGAAGCTGTTCAACAAACTGCCTCTAGAATGGGTAGAAGCTTTATTTGATTTATTCAAGCACAAGTAGTACAGTTGGTTATCAGTAAATCCTCCCTACTCACTTGAATGTATGAGTGTAAATATCACAGTGATAACTGCTCGGTGAGTGTACCATAATTTCCTTAATGATTTCAATTTAAGATGTACTACACAAATCATTTTAGCTTGAATATTTTACTTTATGGAAAATCTGTTGTAACATTGTTTTTTAATTTGTGTAAAGTAATTTTTGTATACATGCTGTATACTTTTTAAACATTTGTAATTTGACTGTCTATTGCTGCAATAGCTAAATGACAATTAAATTCTTTTACTATTCACTATTTAATGTTGTCCCAGAGGAAAAAAAGCACTGCTATTCCAAACTCCAAAAACATTATCAATTTCTCTCAAATGAAGAATGGCTTAAGTTATATATTGTCCTCCCCCCTCCCCGAAATATTGGTTGTATTGACAGACTGGACCTGTTCTGCAGATTAATATTTACTTATGATGGCAGACTAGCATGCTAATACTAGCAATGAATTGTTCTCCTTGTGAGAATAATTAATTTACTGATTGGACAAAAATATATACAAAAACTTGTCAACCACAGAGCAGGAGCAGCATTAATTATATATTTACTGATGAACAGAAAAGACTATTCCCCTAATTCTATGAGATTGGGGTTTCACAGAGAATTTGTGGTAACAAATTAATCTGTAGCAAAGCCTCGTGTTTACGGCTGCACCATTTCGAAGAGAGCAGAAGGGGTCCAATACATAACATTTACCAACAAGATGTATGGGATACTGTGCATGAAATAAAAACAGGAAATAGAAATAAACATTTATTTCACATCATCTTCCCAAGCCCCAAACAGTATAATTTAACATTTTTTCAATCTTTTGTATGCAGTTACATTTTTAACAGTAGTTACATCATTTCTCCTCTTGGTGTAATTGTTTAGCAAAATATTTGCACAGCAAAACAGTATGCAATTCATGACTGAATCAATTGAGTGTTTATTTTTACAGTGAAACCCATAAAAAAGATTGCTGGGAATGTTGTGGGATGCTACCTTCACAAGTACATTTCTCTGATTTGCCTGTTCTAAAAATAAAATTACCTGGTCTTTCAGAATTTTCTGTAGAGTTAAATAGACATATGTCACACACACTACTACATCATCTGCAGGATATGTCAACCCTCCTCTGTCTTTTACCATAATCAAATCATCACCACCCTGCTTCATTTCATCTGTAGTAAGGAATACCTTACAATATTCACAATGGTTTTTTTAATAGCTTGGTGTGAGCAGTAACCTGCTATGTAATGCAACAGTGGCCAAGTATTCTCATCTATTCCATCAACATCATTTTCATCTACTGCTACATTTAAAAATTCTGGTATTGATGTTTCTTTTAATCCCTGAATTTGAGTATGAGTAGAAAAAATATCAGTGGTCTTAATAACAACATCCCCAACTACTTTCGACCGAAGCACAAGGGAAAACATAGACTGTGCCCTTAGTTTTTGTTCAGTTTCAAAAACTTGTCTTAGAGAAACATGATAATTTCCCCCACATAGCTGGCGGTATTTGCCGAACCTGTCTTCTAAACTGTCTGTCTGTACTTTTCCTAACAGCAAATATGATCTGTTTTTCTCAGAAAGCCAGTAGTCACTGAAGTCTATCAAAGCAGCAGTTGTGTGTTTCAAAGCGCTATGTGTCTCTCGAGTAAGTTTTCTTTCATCACTACACTCTTCCCAAGAACATAACCATGAGATGAAGCACTGTAAGAATTCTTGTATGTGATGGGATTTACTATTCACAGGTTCTTGGAAAATATTTCTT
This sequence comes from Schistocerca americana, assembly GCF_021461395.2. Taxonomy (NCBI): domain Eukaryota; kingdom Metazoa; phylum Arthropoda; class Insecta; order Orthoptera; family Acrididae; genus Schistocerca; species Schistocerca americana. The sequence continues at coordinate 976,747,059 of NC_060121.1, forward strand.
AACCTCTGTCCCTTGAGTAATGTTTTTACATTTACAATATCCCACCAACGATTTATTATTTTTATGAATGTTGCAGTACTTTCCCAGTTGCTAATTGCTTTCTTTGAACCAAATGTGTCCAAAGCAACAACTGTTGTATCACTGAAAATACGCAACACTAACTTGACATTTTGGCACTCAATTGAGTTAGGAAATAGAGACTTCAAAGTTAAGGAACTGCCATATTGCAATAGTTCATCTTTTTCTATCAAGTGCAATTCTTTCAGTGCTCCAACAGAAGACAAACCTCCCTTCAAACTGTCACTGAAGTCAGGAAAACACAAGATCTGCTCCTTTTGGTTAAACCAGTTATTGCGGATACACTTCAAAATATGGACAGTGTCCACAAAATAATACAATGGGCGATTTGGAGAAGACTGTACAGGGTGATCATACTTTATTTTCACATCTGGAGGAGTAGAAAACTTAGACATTGCTTTCTTATTAATTGCATTATTGTCTGCTACTATACCAACCACCTCAAATCCAACTGCTTCTAATTTAACAATGACTGCTTTAATGTAAGAGAACAGAACATCACCCTGAATAGTATGAACTGGCAGAATAGATACCACATCCTTGTAAGGTGATTCCATGCTCTGAACCATAAAAACATAGGCGCTGGTTGCACACAAAAATTTTTCAGTGTTAAAAGCACATCCTACAACATTTCCAGCTTTGTAATCAAGCTGAGACTTCAGATGAATTTCATCCATCAACAGGAGCACAGTTTTATCATCTGAGGATAAAGTACCTACTTTATTTGTGATGTAGCTCATAAACTGATGACCCTGTTGCTCAATGACAGGATTTGTTGAGAGTTTACTACAAAGCCTTGAAAGGGTGTTAGGACTAGGCATAGAAAAACTGTCAGTGTTCCTCAAAAATTTGTAAGCATGTGGGCTTATAGAATGTACTAATGACCACATTATCATAGAGTTAGTATCATACCTAAATTGAGTTGAACTTCTGCACTTCAAAAATGAAATCTGTTCCTTCAAAAATGTAATTTTAGTTTCGTTTCCTGGCAACTTTTCTAATAAATTTTGCAATAACTGGTCAATTAAAGACAAAATGTTATCTACAGGAGCCTCAGAACTATTATACAGAAGATAAATGTTCTTAAGAACATCACTTACCACCTGTATGTTGTTTACTTTCATGGGAAATTTCATGTTTCCAATACATTTCACTTCAATATCATTATTGAAGACACTGAGTAATAAACCACTGCTTATAACTACGTGGCAAAAAATTCTTGGGTAAGGATTATGCTTTAGTAACACTAGTCTCACACTGTCAGATTTGTTTATCACTACCCAGTTACTGTGCTTTTCACATTCACTCAACTTTGTTTTCATTTGTTCTAAACTATCAAACGATATCGCATCAATCATTTTCGCATGTGTGTCCACACTTTCTTGGATAGCAATTTGAAGAGCACGATTTTCTAAACGCCCCCTACGAATTTCTGGGTCCTCTCGTACTGCAGTTTGATGACTCGACAAGTAAGATGGGCATCCAGGCAACTTCGATGGGATAGCATCTGAAAAAATTAATAACTAAGTATGAAACCGATCTCACAGCATATAAGTGAAATAAAGATAGTTCTTATGCCACTGTACTTTACTAAGAGCGTGTTTCGTAACTCACCTTTTCTCAAGCGTCGACGATCCAACGGTGCTGTCAAGAGTATACCAGTTTTCGGGTCATAATACTGGTACTGCTTAAAATGTCGTCCTTGTTGAAATGCAGTTCACATATCTAAAAACAAGCATACAGTTCTCTTTAAAACATATAACGAAAATTAACGAGGTATGAGATTATAAATATGTTCTTCTGTTTACTGTATTTTGTTCAGCTGTACTACATTTCAAGTAACTACGACACACTAACCAAACAAATACACTGATACTTACAACAGAGTGCTTACTCGGGGTCCAGTCTTGTCTGTGAACAGCCGATAACCATTTTCGTCTTAAATTCTCGTCAGATGGAAAATAAAATACGCTGACTTTAGAGCCATTATCGTAATTGCCCCTGCAATTCGGCATACAACAGCTTCGGGGCATCGTAACTGAGTATAGATCAAATAACCACTCACGAACAGCACAAAGTACAACATGGAAACGCTACGAATCACGTGTGTCGGTAGTCGGTTCCTAGCTTCTCAGACCCCTACCCGTGACGTCACAGGTTCCTTAGACTCACGATGTGAGGCCTTGTTCCTAGGTGGCGTTGGTCACGCGCACCGGCTGGGCTTGAGAAAAGTAACACAGAAGGCAACCTCGAGAAAAATTTCAGTATTCTTTACATTCAGAAAGTCGCCTTTGAAAACTTCATCACCACGTCTTTAAAGGACATTGCTCATGAACAAGATAAAGATCCGATTTGGAAAGACATCAAGAGCAAATGGCGTGAAAAGACACACACACAGATTCGGCATTATTATCTGGTTAGAAACAACATACTGTTCAAACGCTCCACTGTTGATAACAAGCTATGGGTACTTTGCATTCCAGACGATTTTGTTAATAATCTCATTTGGTACATTCATTTCAGCTACGCACATTTTGGTCCACGAAAATGTTATCATATTCTTCGAACGACTTGTTATTTTAACAATATGGAAAAGAGAATTCGAAGAGTCTTGTCTATTTGTAAACTTTGTCAAAAAGCGAAACCATCTACTGTCTCACATCGTGCTCCGTTGTTTCCTATTATTCCTTCCAAATTAAAAGAATTTGCTGCTGTTGATCTCTTGGGACCGCTTGTCAGAACATCTAATGGATTTTTGTACGTTCTAGTCGCTGTTGAACTTACTTCAAAATTTGTTTCTTTCACACCGTCACGTAAAGCCACTGGACGGTCTGTATCCAACGCCTTTGTTAAAAATTTCTTACGTGAAGTTGGACACGTTAGTAAAGTCATTTCAGATAACGGACCGCAATTCAGATCTGCTGTTTGGTCACGCATGCTTCGCAACCATAAAATCAAACCTGTTTTTATTTCATTGTACTCACCACATTGTAACCCGTCTGAACGGATTATGAAAGAAATCAATAAGCTTTGCAGACTTTATTGTCACAGAAAGCATCAGCATTGGGACAGATATTTACACTTATTTCAAAACGTGCTGAATGAAATGCCTCATGATTCCACTGCTTTACCACCTACTCTTGTACTAAAGAATGAAGAACCACCGAACAGAATCAGAGAGCTTGTACTTTTCCCGAATACACGTAAACTTCGACACAAAGGCATAATTGATTTGGCTCTTAAAAATATAAAATCTGCAGCAGACAAAAGGAGAAAACTACACGGTAAAGCAAATGCAAAGAAATTGTATATTGGTCAGAAAGTTCTCATTAAAGCTCATTCATTGTCACATAAGAAGAAACACTTGAGTCACAAATTCTTTCTAGTTTACAATGGACCTTACAGAATCCGACGTATACCACATGATAATTGTGTTGAAGTTGAAACTCTGCGTACTAGGAAGAGTAAAGGTTTACACCACATTTCACATGTAAAACCGTTTATTGAAAGATAATCTGCTTTTTAACTTTGTCTTTGTCATATAACTTTTCACTTTACATTACTAGTATGCTTTGTCAGACTTAGAATCTGTTAATATGCAACAATGTTTGAAGTTAAATATCCAGTCAAGAACCAAGAGAACTTATTTAAACAGAAATTACGAATGCATTGTTATTGTGAACAGACGACACAGTGTTATTGTGTATGTACGTTCTTGCTTGTTAGTTGCACGTTTACGTAATGACTATAAGGCTCACATACTTAGAACATTTACCAGTACTGCTAATGAGATTTTAATGCAACATTTTGGTTTACTTGAAAATACATTCTGGATTTAAAGTACTTTCTGTGGAATTAATGATGACTTAGCATTTGGTTTCTTTGACAGCTACACGATTATATCACGACGCTACTAATGAGTGACAATTTACAATGTTGTTTTTGCGGTGTATCTGTTTTATATCTGCACAGTTTTTCTGAATTCTTCTGGAAAGCAAAACATGTTTTAGTAGTAAGCTGCAATGTGAGAGCCTTTTTCGTAGCACAACAATACTTTACAGTATAGTACTTTCTTGATCACAGTAATGCACGTAATAACTACGATATCTATACACAAAGCATTTCACTTTCGTTTATGATGGGGTAAGTACATTGACTTCTGCAGAACTTAGCTTTCGGCGGACGATAATTACGACACTTCCACAGAATTATCTTACAACAAGACGCACATTTAGCGCTAAAGGACACGTATTTGAGTGATTAATTTTATACTTAAAACATTTATTTTTAAACATATTTGAAGTACAATGATACAAAGTTTTTCCGTGATACATTTCATTCCATTGGTGTAATCTGTAACACCTGAGGGTATAATTACATTGATCCTCAGGGGGGTACACGCTTACTTTGTGTACCATGTGTTTGGCAAGCACAAGGAGCCCTAGCTAATATGGTATTTGCTTATACAACTTTACACATCGGTACCATATTTCTCTAACACAGAATTACACAGCTATCTGATTATTTACCTGAGAGAGACAAACATTTATTTTACTACATCAGTGACAGACGTTTACGTAATTACTTCACACTTACAAAATTGTATGTTGTTTGTACTTTGTGAACTGTTCATATTTTTTCAGAACCATGGTGATACTATGAGAGCTTTGAATGATGTATTTGGTATGGGATCATGATTTTTAAAGTGCGTTTGAGGCAGATGACACTTTTGACATGAGCAGAGAATTTTTTAGGTTTTGAAATTATTGGAGGAAGCTACGACGATTCTGAGAGTTGACTGAGTTGTTTTGTTGTTATTTTTACGACGACAAATATGTATATGTGTAATAAGGTAAGGAGTAATTAACAGTGGTTAGGGACTCTGACTTGCGAAAAAGGATGTTGGAAACCAAGAATCGTACTTTAAGAGTTATGAAATGTGTGTAAATGCGTGAATGTATCGCAATGCCGGCGAAAATTTTTTGGACACTGTTATATTCATAAGATTTTGTATCTACACATTTGCAACGCAAATTCTCGACCTCTGAAATTTTTTATATGAGACTGCCAGTGTAGCGGAAACTGCTGTCGTAAATATTTCCGTAAGAAAATTAAGTGACCACCTGCACGTAATGCGTCGTGGGCACCCAGCTGTGTCAGACGCCTGGAGAAAAAGCCATTAGCGCGTGCCTTTTCAGAGCACAGGAAGAAAAAAAAAAGGGAGGCCATTATCCTCGCTATCGACATTCCTTTGTAGAAACCATCGCAAATACGACACGCTCAAACTTGAAAACATATAATTATACTGTGGAGCTCTTAATGTATGATATTTACTAAAATGCCTAATGAAATGATGAGAAACATTTTTCATCCATTGTCTTTCTAGTTGAGAGATTACTCTTTTTCTTTAATACATAGTTTCTAGCTGCACTGCAGCATTGGTTAAAATAAAATTTAATATATGTACTAATATAGTTATTTTATGCCTACAGATCCAGTCAATAAGAAATTAATGATCTACTTCCAAGAAAACGAGGGCACATAAATAGACATTTCCCTTCACAGGAATTGCATAAATAATTTCTTTACGATTTGCTAACTTATCTGCTAGTGTAAGTTCTCGTGATGCATCACTCTAGTGTTAAGATGTGACATAGGTATTAGTCATGGCCATTTTTACTGTAATATTTTTCTGCTTGAGCTTTGTCATGTTTAGATATAATTTATTACCTTTGCTTCTGCTGTTTGCAGGCATAGTGCTACTAAATTTCACTTTGTATTACTCTGTTAAGCTAGTTTTACTACTGATTTATTTTTCTTGTTGCTGCACATTGGCTCATATTAGTTGTAATGTTGCATTGCTTGGTAATTTAGATTTACTGTAGCTTGCTTTGCAATTTTCCATTTTTTTTGTCATTGATGTTTGTGTTGATTGTTTTGTGCTGCTGCATTGCCTCATCCCTTAGTTTAGCATCTGAGCTCAGTAGATTTAAGTTAGCTTAAGAGGGGTAGACTATATAAGAACCTAACTATGGAGAATAGGGAAAGAATGCATTGAAAGTTATATGAAAACGATTTGGGCCAAAATGAGTATTGTACAATGAGCCATAATTATTTTGAAAGAAGTATGGTTAGAATACAGAAAAGAGGTATAGATAGGACTTTTTGGGAATAATGATGAACGAAGGGAGATCTCCAAGAACAAAAAAGGTTTTCTTCGCAAAATACTGCAGTACCAAATGCTACACTGAAAACAAACCCTGTCCTTTCCTTTTGTGTTATCCCCCTATGTGTTTGTGTACCCTTGTGTATTTGTTTTCTTCCTGTCTCTGTGTACTGTTTCATAGAATTTTTTTCTCTTCTAATACTAAGCTACATTCACTATGATGAGGAATACTGTTATCCTCAAATATAATTTGCATTAATAATATGTTATTTACTTTGTAAAGATGTTTAGACATTATTTATCTGTTCTGTTTTGTTGCTCATGTATGAAGTAGATGTTTCAAAAGTTATTCTGATCTTTTATGTAGGTACTTATAATTCCTGTAACACTGATGTATATGTTATTTCGATTGTTTTGTAAAGCCTGTATTACTACAAATGTTATCTGTATTATTATATTTTTAATGATGTTTTCTGTATCTTTGTTATTGTATTCTTATGTTATAAAATTGTAATTGACACTAGTTCATCAAATTAAGTAACTTGTAAGTTACATTTCACTGCACACGTTTTTGTTGGTCATAGTATATGGACAATATGTGAGAAGTAGGGACTGTTAGTGTCTGCACATGTGTTAATAATTCAGCAAGGGACTGGATAAAAGCATATGCTGGTTTTAAGGACAATTCCAAAAATTTCGTGAGTGGACAAGTGATGGTTTATGGACTTGATATATTCTCCGCAAGACTCTTCGATGGTGATTGTGCACCTGCACAGTCGCAACAGATGGCTGTTGGCCGTCTCTATATGGACTACAGTGGGTCTGCATCTTTGATGACCCACCAGTACCATTATCTCTACAAGGACTACAGTGGGTCTACATCTTTGATGATCCACCAATACCATTATTTCTACAAGGACTGCAGTGGGTCTGCACCTCTGGTGGCCCACCAATACCGTAATCTCTGCCAGGACTACAGTGGGTCTGCTCTGTGATGACCTACTTCGAATGACTCTGTTGTGGGTTTGCTCTGTTGTGGCCCATTACCTGTCTGCATGTCGAGAGTCAGCGCTGTCTTTCCATTGGAAGGACAACACTACTTCTTCAAGACTGCATGGAAATCCACTACTTCTGTGTGCAATTTCTTTTACTAATGAGACTTTGCGAAAAAAAACTGTAATTACTATTATGATGAATGATCAGGACTGTCTTTATGAACTGTGACAAAATTTTAGCTTTTGACCAACATTGTATCAATAAGTGTGTGCATTTGATTTCTTTGTTATTGTAATTATGAAAAATTTTTTCAAATCTGTATTGGCCACTGCCCAAACCAATTTGTAAAATTTTTGGTGGGGAGCATGGGGGCTATGTAAGTAGGCTGTTTAGGTTTTTTATTGGTAACGCCACCTCTGTGTGAAAATCACTGGCTGTGCTGTGTGCAGTCTGTGGCTGCTTTGCATTGTTGTAATACTCGCCATTGTAGTGTTGGGCAGCTGGGCTGTTAACAGCGCGTAGCGTTGCGCAGTTGGAGGTGAGCCGCCAGCAGTGGTGGATGTGGGGAGAGAGATGGCGGAGTTTTGTAATTTGTCATGAACTGCTATGTATATTATGACTATCAAGGTAAATACATTGTTTGTTCTCTATTAATATCTTTCATTTGCTAACTATCCCTATCAGTAGTTAGTGCCTTCCGTAGTTTGAATCTTTTATTTAGCTGGCAGTAGTGGCGCTCGCTGTATTGCAGTAGTTCGAGTAATGAAGATTTTTGTGAGGTAAGTGATTTCTGAAAGGTATAGTTTAATGTTAGTCAGGGCCATTCTTTTGTAGGGATTTTGAAAGTCAGATTGCGTTGCGCTAAAAATATTGTGTGTCAGGTTAAGGACAGTCGTGTATAATTCTTCAAAGGGGACGTTTCAAATTTAAATTGGTAGGCACTGGTGTCAACAAGCTTAGAGCGATCACATAAACTGAGTTTGTATATTGCAGCACTGAGGATGGTCATAAGTGACCGAAAATCGATTTTGCGGTTAATAAAACAAAAAATACGACCAATGCTGTCTCTCCCTCTAAGTACATGTCAAATTCGCAATGGGTTATCTCGCGCTTACATTAACCTGTGACCTTGTAATGTTAACCACATAAATATGTTACCTAGACAAACGTATTCCAGAAATTCCATTGAAACATGGGACATAGGGAAGCAGGGAAAGGTGTGGACGGGGCCTTACTCAATTACCATTGGTTGCTCATGCATTTTTTTTTAATCACGTACAATATATTTGGAACCAATGGCATATAAGGTTGACAATAAGGAACAATTATCAAATTTGACCGTTTAGACAATATCTAATTAAAAATTCTTTAGACAAATTGCATTCACGGCTGAAGGCCTTATTGACCAGAAATTCAAATTGTTTCTTGGCTGAAGCCCCCAATAGTAATAACTCAAAAAATAATGTGATGACTGAAGGCCTAGATAGCAAATTCTTACTAAAATATTATAAAGAAAGGGCAAATATATTAGAGACCATACCTAATTAAAAATACTTAAGACAAACTGCATTAATGGTGTGAAGGCCTTATTAACAAGAAATTCAAATCATTTGGCGGCTGAAGGCCCCAACATTAATTACTCAAAAACAATTTGACAGGTGAAGGCCTAGATAGCAAAATTCTTACTAAAATATTATAAGAAAGGACAATCATATTAAGGACAACATCTAATTAAAAATTCTTAAGACAAGTTGTATTCACGGCAGAAGGCCTTATTGACAATCATCACAATCTGACCAAATCAAGAGGGAAGTGGGCCTCAGACAGTGCTCCAAGGATTAACATGGGAAAGTCGCTCAACTTCGTAAACAATGAGACAGGCAGCCAAGAGTTGTATTCACTTAACTGGATGGCAACTCAAGCTACTGACAATTTAAACGCCGGCCAACACTCTTGCAACACTGTGTCTTCTGAGTCCGCTGTTTAGAACATCCAGAAGCAGAAGGACCCACTACGACCAAAGTAGTCCAAAATAAAGAAATATCCGAACCACAATGGAGGAGGCTGTTGAACTACACGACTTACTGGACAGCAGGGTCAAGGCGAGGAAAGGTAAATGCCGCGAAAGTACGCTAACCTCCAGGGCAGGTAATTGGGGCGTTAGCGGCCACTAGGCAGAAACATACCGCTGGGTGAACTTCATCAATAAACACAAGGAATTCAATGATTAATAATAAAAGGTGGAGAGCGGGTAATTAATTTCGCCAACTCCAAACACTCCACTCGGTGCTCTGCATCTCAGCGACCCTGCGAGCAGCAATGCGCGAACAAATGGCGTGATCTCAAAATAGTGGAGGTTTCACTACTGGATTAATGCTCACTTAACTCAAACCTCCTGGGTCCGGTGGAGAACGAGGTTGTCGCCCTCTCAACTGCAGCCCCTCGATTCGGCAGTGCCTGGGTGTCGCCAGCAGTCCAGGCATGTCCGCTCACTGCCGGACCCCACTGCTGCTCCGTCCCAACCGAACTGCCAACACACCCGTCCCAGAAAACACTTCACGTCCTTCCAAAGATAGTACCACTGTACTAGATATAGATAACGCTGCTGCTGCCACTCACGGACAGGGAACTCTAGCAAATATAGTGGCACCACTAACACAAGAAGAAAACGAGACGCCACTATCCCTATTACACACGATGCCAACCTACCAACGGCACCAACGCGAGCTTCACACGGCTCTTCCATTATTCTATGTTAATTATGTTTTGGTGTTGCCATTTTTTCCGTCAGTGTGTACACTATTGTTCTTATTCTTTCAACATGCTTTAATAATGAGGACAATTCCCCACAATACGTTTGAAAGCAATGGCTTAGTGGCGGTATTCAAGTGCATCGTGCTATGTCTAAGAGTGAATTGGACGAGCATAGCGAGTGTAAGAAACGTGTGCGTCTCTTTACTCTTTGTGTACGTCTCATGAATCAAGATGAGGCGTCTGCCTGATGCAGAACGTGTCCGGCCACTGGCATGAGTACAGGAAGGTTCGATCATTCATGTAGTGTCTACAGAGCTTAATGTTGTTCGGAGGGTTTAGAAACTATCTCGTCAAACAATTGTATACGCAAGAAAGCTAGCGCGAGGGCGAACATCGGGCAGACACGACCGATGTGTGGTTTGTTGTTCTATCCGCCAGCGCGCTGCGTCTGCCTGGGACCTACCATATGGTCTAAGAGCAGCAACTGGTTACAGTGTCAGCGACCAAACAATAGGGAACAGACTCCGAGACGCCGGCGGAAGACGTGGAAGACCTCATCACGTCCCTCGATTAACTGCTCGACACATGAGAGATCGACTTCCATGTGCCGAGGGACATAGGCGCTGGCAGCTGTGTTTTGTTTGTAGACGAGTCCCACTTTCGTCTAACAAGGTGCGAAGTGTATATGTCGTCTCCGTGGTGAATGTTGTAATGAAGCAGCAGTCCAGGCAAGGTACAGATTTGGCTACGGCTGTCATAGCGTGCTGTCGCATCACAGTTGATGGCCAGTCACACCTCTGGATACTCAGAAGTCGACTTAGTGCTCAGAGGTACGTCGACGACATTGTACTGGATCTTGCTATGCCCATTGCATTTGTAATGGGTCCCCATTTTATTCTGTAACGAGACAATGCGACAGCGCTTTGAGCTGCAGCCAGCACGGGAACATTACAGGACCTCGTGACTGAAACATTTGGGTGGCCTATCCTGAGTCCTGACTTCAGCCCCTTCAGCGTGTATGCGCTACACTGGACAGACAACTTCTGACCCGTCCTGTAGCACCTCAGACTCTTGAACAATTTGCAGACGTCCTTCTACTTCTACACCTACATCTACATCTACGTGATTACTCTGCTATTCACAATAAAGTGCTTGGTAGAGGGTTCAATAAACCACCTTCATGCTGTCTCTCTGCCGTTCCACTCTCGAAAGGCACGCGGGAAAAACCAGCACTTAAATTTTGTCTGCGCGAGCCCTGATTTCTCTTATTTAATCGTGATGATCATTTCTCCTTATTTAGGTGGGTGCCAACAGAATGTTTTCGCAATCGGAGCAGAAAACTGGTGATTGAAATTTCACGAGAAGATCCCGTCGCAACGAAAAAAGCCTTTGTTTTAATGATTGCCACTCCAATTCACGTATCATGTCTGACACTATCTCCCCTATTTCGCGATAATACAAAACGAGCTGCCCTTCTTTGTATTTTTTCGATGTCATCTGTCAGTCCCACCTGATGCGGATCCCACACCGCACAGCAGTCTTTGGTTTGCTCTACCCACAATATTATCTATGTGATCGTTTCAATTTAGGTTATTTGTAATTGTAATCCCTAAGTATTGTAAGTAGCTTGTTTAGGTTTTTATGTTCATAACGCCATGTAGCGCTCTATATGAAAATCACTGACTGTGCTGTGTGGAGCCTGTGGCTGGTTTGCATTGTTGGAATATTTGCTATTGTAGTGTTGGGCAGTTGGATGTGAACAGCGCGTAGCGTTGTGCAGTTGGAGGTGAGCCGCCAGCAGTGGTGGATGTGGGGAGAGAGATATCGGAGTTTCGAGAGCGGATGATCTGGACGTGTGTCCATCAGAGACAGTAAATTTGTAAGACTGGATGTCATGAACTTATATATATATATATATATATATATATATATATATATATATATATATATATATATATACATAATGACTTTTGAACACTATTAAGGTAAATACATTGTTTGTTCTGTATCAAAATCTTTCATTTGCTAACTATGCCTATCAGTACTTAGTGCCTACAGTAATTAGAATCTTTTATTCAGCTGGCAGTATTGGCGCACGCTCTATTGCAGTAGTTTGAGTAACGAAGATTTTTGTGAGATAAGTGATTCATGAAAGGTATAGGTTATTGTTAGTCAGGGCCATTCTTTTGTAGGGATTTGTGAAAGTCAGATTGCCTTGGGCTAAAGATATTGTGTGTCAGTTTAGCGTTGATCAGAATAGGTAAAGAGCGAAATGTCTAAGTATGTTCAGTTCTGGTCAGGTGTTTGAAAATCAAATAATGTAAGAGGTTTATCAGCAGAGTCATTCATAAATTTTTCTAAGGGGACGTTTCATAGTATTTACTTGAATTTACAGTGTGACTTATCGCGTAATCGAAATTTAGCTGATTTCTTTTATTACTCATGTGAATAACTTAGCACTGTTCTATATTCAGGGTCAATTGCCACTTTTCGCACCATACAGATATCTTATCTAAATCATTTTGCAAGTCGTTTTGATCATCTGATGACTTTACAAGACGGTAAATGACAGCATCATCTGCAAACAATCAGATTGTCTCCTATGTCGTTAATATAGAACAATAGAGGGCCTACAACACTTTCTTCGGGAACGCCGGCTATTACTTCTGTTTTACTCGATGACTTTCCGTCTATTACTACGAACTGTGACCTTTCTGACAGGAAAACACGAATCCAGTCGCACAACTGAGGCGATACTCCGTAGGCACGCAGTTTGGTTAGAAGACGCTTGTGAGGAACGGTGTCGAAAGCCTTCTGGAAATCTAGAAATATGGAATCAATTTGACATCCCCTGTCGACAGCATTTATTACTTCATGAGTTTGTTTTCACAAGAACGATATTTTCTGAATCCGGGTTGACTATACGTCAATAAATCGTTTTCTTCGAGGTACTTCATAATGATCGAATACAGTATATGTTCTAAAAACCCTACTGCAAAGTGACGCTAGTGATATAGGCCTGTAATTCAGCGCATTACTCCTACTTCCGTTTTTGGGTATTGGTGTGACTTGAGCAGTTTTCCGGTCTTTCGGTACGTATCTTTCTGTGAGCGAGTGGTTGTATATAATTGTTAAATATGGAGCTATTTTATGATCATACTCTGAGAGGAACCTGACTAGTATGCAATCTGGACCGGACGCCTTGCCTTTATTAAGCGATTTAAGCTGCTTTGTTGCACCGGGGATATCTATTTCTACGTTTCTCATCTTGGCAGTTGTTCTTAATTGGAATTCAGGAATGTTTAATTCGTCTTCTTTGGTGAAGGACTTTCGGAAAACCGTATTTAGTAACTCTGCTTAAGTGGCACTGTCATCAGTGACTTAATCGTTGTTATCGCACGGTGAAAGTATTGATTGTGTCTTGCCACTAGTGTGCTTTATGTATGATCAGAATCTCTTTAGATTTTCTGCCATATTTCGAGACAGAATTTCATTGTGGAAATTATTAAAAGCATCTCGCATTGAAGTACGCGCCATATTTCGAACTTCTGTAAAACTTTGCCAATCTTGGGGATTTTGCCTTCTTTTGAATTTGGCATGCTTTTTTCGTTGCTTCTGCGACAACGATCTGACCCGTTTTGTGTACCATGGGGGATCAGTACCATCACTTATTAATCTATGTGGTAAATATCTCTCAATTGCTGTTGCTCTTTGAAAACATTCCACAACTTTTCTACACTTACATGATCAGATCGGAAGGAGTGAAGACTGTCTCTTAAAAAGGCGTTAAGAGAATTTTTATCAACTTTTTTAAATAGATATACTTTGCGTTTCTTTTTGATGGTTGTAGGTATTACGGTATTTAGCCTAGCAGCAACTGCCTTGTGGTCGCTAATCCCTGTATTCGTCACAACACTTACTATTTGTCCAGGATTATTTCTTGCTGATCAAAGGAAAAAATTCCACAAGAAAATGTTCCCCCACTTGTCAGGAGCATGCCTCGAATATGTGAGGTAGTAATACGGGCATGTGCAGGGCCCACTAAATGAGAAGATGTTTCTTTCTTTTATTGGCTCTGAGCACTATGGGACTTAACTTCTGAAGTCATCAGTCGCCTAGAACTTAGAACTAATTAAACCTAACCAACCTAAGGACATCACACACATCCATGCCCGAGGCAGGATTCGAACCTGCTACCGTAGCGCTCGCTCGGTTCCAGACTGTAGCGCCTAGAACCGCACGGCCACTCCGTCCAGCTTTCTTTCTTTGCCTTATGGGACTTAAGTGAAGGAGTTTCCACTTTTATTTACGATACTGTGTTAAATTCCTGGTCGTAGCACCAACGTGTGTGGTGCTGTACGGTTTCCATGGTGTCTGCTGCTGAATGGGCTCTCCCATTGTCTTGTTGCAGCTTAATGTGGACACCCATTAAAACTGCAGTGGGCATAACAGGACCCAGTACATTTTCCTTAAATAAGGTTTCCTTTTCCAGAACAAAAGTCTGTTTCGCTTCGAACGTTCCTGAAGAAATAATGCAAGTGTTTAAAATGTCCCTCTAAATTTTTGAGCACTGTATGTAGAGAACCAACTCGTGAGGATAACGCCTTGGACCTCCCAGCAACGATAGCAAGAAAGGTCTTTGAAATTTTTTTATCAGTTAACTCAGAGGAGGGCAACAGTGATCGTAAGGCTACGATATTATCAATGAGCACGGCTGTTACAAGGAATGTTAAGAATGGGAGGAAAATATTTTTGGCTAGCAAGAATGACAGGATAGAAGCAGTAGAGTATCTGAGGAGTCAGCGTCAAATATTCGGTCCTGAGGACGCAGATGTGGACACAAATGGATAAAATTCAAAAACATCGTCAATACGCCTTAGACAAGTATGTTCCGAGCAAGGTTTTGCGGGATAAGAAAGACACTCCGTGGTTGAATAGACGTATATGAAAGCTGCTAGAAATCGAAGGAAGGTTCATTATATGTTTAAGAAAAGTCGAAGCCTAGCAGACAAACAAAAGCAGAGCGAATGGAAAACGAGCGTAAGGAGAGCAGCGGGAGAAGCTTCAATGAAATTCAATGAGATAATTTTCCGATCAGCCTGACTAAAGCCCGTAAGAATCTTTGGTCTTATGCGTCCAAAGTACCTATGTATTTCCGTCGCTGGCACTGAAACGGAAGATGACAGAGAAAAGGCCGAAATACTAAATTCGGTCTTCCGCAAATGTTTTTCGGCGCTGAAGTGGCAGATATTGACTTAAGAAAGCAACTACAATCCCTTAATAGCGGAAAAGCATCTGTACCAGACGAAATACCTGTCAGGTTCCACAGAGACTATGCGAAAGAACTTGCTTTCCTTGTAGCAGTAGTTTGTCGTATTTCGCTGGGGCAACGAAGAGAACCTAGAGACTGGAAAAAAGCGAAGGCCATTTCCATTTTTAAGTATGATCGTAGGATGGTTGCACATAATAAACAGGCCTATACAGCTGATGTGTGTTTGTTGCGGAATTATGGAACATGTTTAAAGCTGACATATTATGGTGTTTTTGGACGGAAAAAATCTATAAAAATCAGGTTGGGCGCAAACAGGTATCTTGCGATCTCAGGTCCGTAAGATCCAGAGCGCGTAGACATAGGCGCCCAGGTTGATACCGCGTCCATTGACTTCAGGAAGGTTTTCGATAGAGTTACTCTCTGTCGGTTAGAGAGCAAAATACGAGCTTACCCAGCATCGGATCAGATTTGTGGCTCGACTCAGGACTTTTCTTTCAGATAGAAGTCAACACGCCCTTCTTAGCGGAACGAAACAAATAGCTATGAAGGTATTTTCAGGAGTACCCCAAGGAAGTCTGACACGACCGTTTAAATGTACCGAACACCTGAAAATTAGCGAATTACAGGGAAGACTGAAGAGAATGAAAGATTGGTGCAGGGTCTAGCAGTTGACCATGAACTTAAAAAAGAAAGATATATTGTGCATAAAGATGCAAAGAAATCCACGACTGTCCAATTATTCTATTTGCGACGTATCACTGGAAATATTAACCGCCGTAAAATGCGTATGAGTTTTGACGAATCCCTTTCATATATCTTTCTTCTTTTCTTGACTGTTTGTTTGCTTTGCCACAAAAAGGGCTGTTTGTGAAGGTAGTAAGCTTCGTGAAAGGAAGTGAATAATATTATTCTCTATATTTTCGTGATTAATACCTATATGCCAAGCTATGCGGACTTTGTCCGATAACAGGTAATAAAACAGAGAAATTAATAAGGTGGACATATGAAAATGCTTGCCCTTTTTGTATCCCGTGATGAAACGTGTCCACCAATTTCTGGCTGACTCGTTTGATGAAAATAAGTCTCCATCATCAATTTGCGACAGTGGTTTCAATGTGGGAACAAGCAGATATCAGTTGGTGCAGAAGTAATTGCGCACTGACAAGTACACAGCACCCACATGTAAAAAAAAAAAAAAAAAAAAAAAAAAAAAAAAAACTTTGAGGTTTGCAGATGAGATTGCAATACTGCTGAGACAGCAAAGGACTTGCAAGAGCAGTTGACTGGAATGGACATTGTCTTGAAAAGGGGGAATAAGATGAACATCAGCCGGCCGCAGTGGACGGGCGGTTCTAGGCGCTTCAGTCTGGAACCACGTGACCGCTACGGTCGCAGGTTCGAATCCTGCCTCGGGCATCGATGTATGTGATGTCCTTAGGTTAGTTAGGTTAAAGTAGTCTTAAGTTCTAGGGGACTGATGACCTCAGATGTTAAGTCCCATAGTGCTCAGAGCCATTTGAAACATTTTTTCATGAACATTAACAAAATCAAAACAAGGATAATGAAGTGTAGTCGAATTAAATTGGGTGACGCTGAGGGAATGGCAGCAGAATAGTTGATGCCGCCCCAAGTAGAGGGGATGTAAACTGTCGACGCAATGGCAAGAAGAGCGTTTATGAAGAAAAGATATCTGTTAATATCGAACATAGATTGAAGTGTTAGGCAGTCCCATCTGAATATTTTTATGGAATGTAACCATGTATGGAAGTGAAACATGGGCGATAAATAGTTTAAACAACAAGCGAATAGAAGCTTCTGAAATATGGTGTTGCAGAAGAAAGCAGGAGATTCGTAACTAATGAGGAGTTACCGAATAGAACTGGGGAGGAAAAAAATTCGTGGCACACCCTGCCTAGAAAAAGGGATCGATTGACAGGACACATTCTGAGACATCAAAGGATCACCGGTTTAGTACTGGAAAGAAGTGTGTGTGTGTGTGTGTGTGTGTGTGTGTGTGTGTGTTGGGTGGGGAGGGGGGGGGGAGGTGTTACAAATTGTAGAGGGAGACCAAGAGATGAATACAGTGAACAGATACAAAAGGATGTCAGTTGCAGTAGTTATTCGGAGGTGAAGAGGCTTACACTGGATGAAGTTGGATGGAGAGTTGCATCAAAACAGTCTTCGGACTGAAAATCACAACAATGGAAATGATCGTATGGCATTGTTGGCTGGGAGGCCCCATTCGGGGGAGTTCGGCAGCCGTATTGCAAGTCCTTTTTAGGTGACGCCACATCGGCGACTTGGGAGTCAATGATGATGAAAATGATGAACACCCAGTCCGCTGCCAGGAATCGAACCCGAGCCCCTTGCGTGGTAGGCGGTAACGCTGCCTCTGCGCTCCGGAGGTGGACATCACAACAATAAAAGTTGCGCAACGTAGCGATAGTATTGTTTGCACATTATTTCTTTGTCAGTTACTTTCGAAGTGTCCCAGAACCGGGGGTTTGGAGCGCCAAGGGGCGGCGGCCGTGCGTTGTTTCGTCTTTGTCAGCGAGGCGTGAAATTTTCTGGACAAAAGCGACTTTTGGAAGTGGTGTCTCCACCGATGCATTTATGGGCGACTGTACAGCGTCTTACCTTTACGATACGCGTCTGAGATGTGCTCCCACGCGACGTCACGGCGGCAATTTGGCACAAAACATAGCCGTTGCACGTTTCAGCTACTCAAAGCGCACTCTTTTGTATTTTCGTTGGCCTGGTCGGCTACATCAAATTTTCACTAGAGATGGGACATTCTAAAAGGCTAGTCTGCGCTCATTCATAGGACGACCACTGGTTTCGGCCCCGACTGGCCGATGGCAGTAACGGCACGCTGTCACACACACACACCAAAAGACAGTGGGAACTGCAAACGGCAGTTCACTCCTGTCGTATAGGACGACAGGCAATTACAGTCTGTGACGTGCCTTTCCTTCTTCTTCACTCGCCGGAAGGAGACGCGACACGTAACGATGTTCTTCCCCGTTGGAATGACGTGGAACAGCACCTGTAACTCACGTACGAACACAGCTCCTCGCGTGGTTTAGAGATATTCTGTTACCTGTCCGCAACAGTTGAGGCGTAGCGCCGTATACCGATCCTGCCTTGGAGGCGGTTAAGTGGGAGATGTGTCTCAGAGCTGGATAGCGACAGATGGTGACGCGAGACTGGACGCGCACGTAGTTTATGTATCAGCCGATAGGGGACAATATTGGATAGGGGGACTGTGATTTTAGTTTCGATTGTGCCCACTAGAGTGCACTAAAGTAATAGAATGTTTTTCATAAACTGTTCTAGTATTTTCATAAAGTGTTGTTATGTCTTTTTGTGTAGCTAAATTGTTATAAATGTGTTTTAGCAGTATGAATGACACGCGAATGTGGTTTAAGGTTAATATGAAGATAATTGTTTAACGAGTTATGTAGCAGGATTCAGTGTGGGAACATTTCGAAGAAGTATGAATATGGACAAAGGGGATTTTTGTAGAATAGATTTCTAAAGTAAGTTTATGGTAAAGGGAAAATTAATTCAGGTATAAATAACAATAGTAAATAACTTTATGCATAAACAAAACTTCTGTATATTAGATAATTACGTCGGTAAAAAGTGCAGTCGTGAGATTTACTATTTTGCGAATGGTTATAGATGAAAAGCGCGGATTGACGCGGGAGAATGTTGGTTTGCTATTGGCTGTTGAGTAAACTGACCAATGGTAAAGCAATATTCTTCGCGCGCCTTTCTCTGCTGGTAGAGAAGACTTGGAGTGTTCTAGAGAAGGAGTCGAAGCGTAGCCATGAAAGAGATCGGACGTGTGCAGTAGTGGTTCCGATGGAAATGATAAGTTGCCGGATCTAGCAGTGTTTCATACATCAAAAGTGTTGGAAAGTGACGGCATAATTATTCCGATGTGTGTGTAGAAATTTCGGAATTTTTAAGTGAACTTTGTGACGAGAAAAGAGATAAATTCCACGTGGCGTATTGAGTAAGTCGGTGGCTAAAAACTGTGACTGCATTTGATACCGACAGACTTAATATTTGGCGAGCATTCTCAATCAAAAACAATCAGCACTGTTGTAGCTATTACGTTTTCGGGAAATGCAACACCATAAACTTGCCAACGTGAGTGAAAGGGATTGTGAGTGACTGCGTTAAGACTAGCACGGCCTTGGCAGTGATACTTGTTCACCTAAGTTTCAGAATATATTAATTCAGGACAAAATTTCCAACCTTTCGTTTCGTGTTTCTCCCGAAACGTAGATTAGTGACTTTAATTGCAGCCTGGTTTACGTCGAAGTTCAGTAGGTTTCACTCGGCTTTCCTACTGATGATCTGCTGAGGCAATGTTCACAGGTAGGTGCAGGTCCGTCGTAAAGGGACGGAAAGAACCGCGCCGCCGCACAGTCTTCTCAGCTTGTGCCAACTGGTAAACTGCAATCGTTTATTTTTATTTTTATGTCCGGTTAGTTCCGTGATGAAATAAAATCTTGATTCTTGATTTCATCATTACGGTCGTTTTTCACATCATACAGCGAGGATGATATTTTGCTGTCTGCTATTCCGTTGCTATGTCAAGTTATTAACAACGATCCGACGTAAGTCCAGAGATAACTTGCGTTGGAGTAAATGTTTTAATAATACATCGTAATATTGGTTTAAACTAGTCACTTTTCACTATCCATTATTCATGTACTCATTTAGTCACTTAAGATGTTTAAAGAGTCAATCAACTTGCATTAATACACATTGTATTGTCCGTTTAATGAGTTAGGCGACGCGTAAGATTTATCTTTTGACTCAGATTTTATTGTTCTTTCGGATCTAGTGAAGCAGGAGATATAATCTGTCGGCTTTGACCAGTGACGTCAGAATTGGCCAGAGAGCATTTATTATACAGATGAAAGAGCTGACAAGAATGTTCAGAAACAAAGGAATACGAGAGACGAAAAATATAGTGGACATATTGAAAGGCCAGTAGTAATTTCACGTTAAGGATATCACGTGTTTGTATCGTTTTATTTCTCTGGAAAATGAAAGGGAAAAATGGATGGAAAATATTGGTAGCGTAGAATACATAACGTCACATATATATGAGTTGTATCTCGAACCTCATTAGAACTGTATTGCTTAAGTGCAGTAAGGGATACAAGTTTGGCGTAAGTTGATTTCTTCGTTTTCTCTAGAATTAGTGTCCTGTTGTTCAGTTGATGTATCTTCTGCTTCACTAAACCCTAAATGAAGCACGGGACACAATTTTTACGTGTTGTTTATTTCGCCTCCGCTATCACTAACAGTCTGTTGTTACGTAGATGACAGAACGAGCTACGTACATAATATTTGTATCTCATACTTCCGTTGACCACTATATTTGTACACTGCTAACATAAACGTGGAAATGGACGTACTTTACATTTGCAACCTGTACCTCAGTTGAACTACGCGAAGAGTTAATAAGACGACACATATACCATTTGTATCCCGTACTTCACTATGGGGTACAGGTTTTTTTTGCCTTAAATGCTAATAGTATCCCATTCTTTACTTGAGCTATATAGCTATACACAACATTTGTATCCTCTCCAGTCGACATATATTGGTAAATCTCATCAATGTCACCTATGTCGTTCTTCTCGAATACGTCGTGTCAGTGTAAAGGTCAACTGAAGGACGGGATAGAAATTTCAGTTGTGTCGGCCGTTTCGCCTTCAATATTCCTAGTACAGATTCGAAAAAATTGTACTGAAACTAGTGCTGGGAAACGAAAGAAGAACGACAGATGCGAAATTTCTATTACGTACTGGACTACACGAAAACATACCTGTTAGTGTAATACAACAATGAAATAGTCAAAATAGTTAAATGCAGTAAATGAAGAAAATGGAAAAGTGAACTTACCAGATGGGAACTTCCTAAAAGAACCAAAGCTCGCCTAGAAAGACATCAACAAAAATCACAAACCCACATACACAACAAACACAACATTACGAAAACACACACACTCCCTCCCTCTCTCTCTCTCTCTCTCTCTCTCTCTCTCTCTCTCTCTCTCTCTCTCTCTCACACACACACACACACACACACACACACACACATTCACCCACCCACCCACCCCTCGTCCTAATGTGAAATTAGGTAACATATTTCGGACGGTACATTTGACCAACTTGTTTAATAAAACATTTAAACGGGCAATATGTTTGGGGAATACTATGTCTCCATGAATATTTGTCTAGGTGACTTTGAAGCGTGAAAATCTGGCGTTCCCCCTTCCCTACAAGAGATTTCACAGCTGACCAATAACCCTCTATGCTATTTGTGCTAGCCCCTGTGCCAGTCGATAATGATCTGAACTCAATATTGTGATTTACTACGAGATGCTGATAACCCCTTTCCCCTAAGTCCCTATATGAAGAAAACCCGTCTGAAATCACAATGGAACCCTCTGCAACGTGATCTTCAGTAAGTCGTGAGTACGGCGATGAGGCACACTTGTGAGGCGCGTATCTTCACCGCACTCACGACATCGAACATACTCAGCAATGAGACCACTCATTTGAAAAAAAAAAAAAAATCGTGGCCAACATTTCTTCGCCCATAGCCTCTCGTAAATCATCAAGGTTCATCGGAACAGATAAATCCATACCTACAAACGAAAATGAGATATTAAAAATTGTTCTAAAATAAGAAATTAATAGTCCAGATTACCTCAATATCATTAAGAATGTTATTAAATAACGAATGAATTAGAAACAACCAATTAATTTAATAAAAGCACACGAAGAATATACAGCCGCGCGGGATTAGCCGAGCGGTCTCAGGCGCTGCAGTCATGGACGGTGCGGTGGTCGCGGCGGAGGTTCGAGTCTTCCCTCGGGCATGGGTGTGTGTGTTTGTCCTTGGGATAATTTAGGTTAAGTAGTGTGTAAACTTAGGGACTGATGACCTTAGCAGTTAAGTCCCATAAGATTTCACACACATTTGAAGATTTGAACGAAGAATATTTTCAGCAATATTTAGTGATCTCTTTCAAAATCACATTCAATTATTTTAATGTACAATGATAGCGCATATCCGGAACACAGAACTGTTTTACTATCTATGGCTCGAAGTGAAGACATTACTATCGAAGAGTAATGTATGACGTCATTGGTCAATGCCGAGGGGTTGTATCCCCAGCTTCACTAGACCCGTTCTTTCTGTAATTAATTGTTTGTCGCTGCAGCACACTCACACCGATATGTCATTCAAGACTAACTTCTGTTCAGTTCAGTAATCGTAACGCTGATGACAACTTTTGACTAATCGGCGTACTTGTCTTTCTTCGTGTCTTCGTTTTATTGTGTCCTACTCAAGACTACGAATTGTTTTCCTGTCGTTGATCCATTGCTCTCAAGGTTTGTAACTGTTCATCAGAGGAGGCTAAGTCCGATAAACCAATACCACTCAACTGAAGTCTAACACTCGTCTTACTATAACGTCGCGTTGAGAACGGTAAAGATTAACTTTCATCAGTCGAATGACTGAGCAGTACTTCAGTCTCTATCTCACGAATTATCAAACTTCCAAAACTGAAACAATCTAATAGCGTCTGCGTCCAGACAGCTATCGCAAAAGTGCTCTAGAGCGACTCAAGAGCAACTGACTAACTGAACATTTCCATATCCGAGTTGCATTGTGGTCGCATTGAAGTTCCTTTTCGATGCGGCTACAACTCTCTTCCATGGTAAATGTTATCTTTGACTGAATTACTTTCTTGGATTTAACCTTCGTTCGTATTATTTTGAATTTATTCTATAGATGTTTGATATAGAACCTATGATAATCCTTTGCTTCTATCTCCCCTTTTTGTATACTGTTCTCAGTATTTGAATGATATAGATGTCAATCAAAATATTACCAGTGTAGATTTTATCGTCAATAGTTGCCGTCACTGTCAACATGATTCACTTCCCTACTTTAAGTTTCCACAAAATCTGTTAATTGGGGTTTCCTGTCCTTGGGGCGTTACAAGACGAACAGTTTTCCATCGAATCGGGTTCCACAGACTGATAAGTGTATCTCGCCCCGACGTTTAACTTCGAATGAATAACTCGGAGTTTATCAGGCCTCGTGTGATCTCTGTAGACGTCATGCTAAGGTTGATTTTGCCTGACGCCGTAACAAAGTTCAGTACAGCAATACTGATGAGTCGACATACACAGAGCAGCATAACTTGCTTACCAACACATTTACATGACTATGCTTAAGTATTTTAAATGATGCGTCTAATTTCATTGTGAAGTTACTCAACTGTCTATGGGAGCCCACGCCTACTAAAGTAGTACAAGTATATATGCCAACTAGCTCTGCAGATGGTGAAGAAATTGATGAAACGTATGATGAGATAAAAGAAATTATTCAGGTAGTGAAGGGAGACGAAAATTTAAGTCATGGGTGACTGGAATTCGAGAGTAGGAAAAGGGAGAGAAGGAAACATAGTTGGTGAATATGGACTGGGGGTAAGAAATGAAAGAGGAAGCCATCTGGTAGAATTTTGCACAGAGCATAACTTAATCATAGCTAACACTTGGTTCAAGAATCATAAAAGAAGGGTGTATACATGGAAGAATCCTGGAGATTCTAGAAGGTATCACATAGATTATATAATGGTAAGACAGAGATTTAGGAACCAGGTTTTAAATATTATGACATTTCCAAGGGCAGATGTGGAATCTAAGGAGATGGGACCTGGATAAACTGACTAAACCAGAGGTTGTACAGAGTTTCAGGGAGAGCATAAGGGAACAATTGACAGGAATGGGAGAAAGAAGTACAGTATGAAAGGGTACAGTACCACCCGACATTGAAAATAGGTACAACATACTTCATTATTCTTGTCAGAACAACACATTTTTTGTAAAAATAACTCAATTTCAATTAATACAGCGAAGCCAGATACCAGTGTAGGAAAGAATGACAATTTATTTATTTAATCGATCACATGTGCACTCCCACAAAATAAATCCCTACATCCAGTTTGGTGAGATCTGTGAAATGAATGAATGTATGGTCATCTGCTAACCGCAGATAGTGAATGTAAATATATGATCATCTTTGAGACGACCCTTTGGTCACCTTTGGTAGAACCAAATTTACCGGAGCTTTGAGCGCCTGAAATGTGGCTGACCAATACGGTAGCATGGTCTTCCCCCACCTCGACAGAGGTGCGAGATGACCCGAAGAACGGCCATGTTTCAGCACTCTGCCGCTGGATCTAGTGTTGGTAAGACCTGTCTTAGGCGTGCTCCGTAAGGACAAAAGAGTGGAGACATGGTATGCATGTGAAATACTTAAGAGTAGGTTAGAATAGTAATTTGTCTATTTCAGGAACTTTTGTGGGGAGAATTAAATGTCAGGCAGGTAATATTAAGGGGATCGTAGTAATCTTCGGAAGTGACCAACGGTCACAATGAAACCACATGTAGCAATAAGTTGAAATACTTCCGAGTGCTTAAGTTAAGCTGAATCACTAGCGTGTGTACAATAAGTTGAAATATTTAAGAAATGGCGTGTGCAGGACTTTAAATTAGAGACGAGTACTCCCACTGTGTGAGTCTCAATCTGTGTATGAGACAAAGGATAAAGAGAAGTACGCGTCCATGGTATCAGTTGAGGACTCGCGTGTGTGATGAATATGTTCTTAATATTACTTTGCGTGTTATGTTTCCGTGTGACGCTTGATTCAAACTATAATACTCTGAGAGAGAAGCAAGGTGAGTCAACCATCTATCCAGCAACGCCACTTGGCTTGCATTGCACAGGAAGACGTGCATATATCCTCCAGAGTTCATAGTAGGAAAGAAAAGTTACGAAGTGGGGCAGTGTCGTGTGAAACTGGGATGAATACTAATTGAAGTGGGAAAGCTGAAAGTGATGTGATTATAATGTTGTGGCTATTCCTTATGTTGTATTCCATGTTGCAGTGTGGTGTATGTCATGTAATTTAAGTATGTGTGGTTTGCATGGGAGAGTAGCAAGGTAGTTTCAGAGGTAGTGGGTTATGCATGTTTCCTTTTGTACCGCTCAGTCTGGAGGAAAGTTTCGTGATGATGGTCGAAGTGTGAGATATAGCAAAAGATCCACCATCCCATCCAGAAAGTGCACTGTAGCATTAAATAATTACGAGACCATAAGATAGAGAATCACCAATGTAAAGCCATGCCCACTGGGCGGAATTTCTAATGTGTTATTGTTGTAGGTTATGGAATTTGTGTGTTTAGGTTATAGAATTTATCGGAATAAATAAGATAGTGAAAAGAAAAAGATTGGTGGCCTTTTCCTTCGAATTGTATGTTGTCATGATATCCAGAATTTATATTGTGTGCGCCATTCATATTCAGTGCGATGGCCACGTGTTGATCAAAGCCGTTAAATAAGAAAGAAGATGTGGTATTGCCAGTGCGTAGTGAACAGAGTTCTGTAAATTACTGATAGTCAGATGTGCGTTTCCGTTGCGTAATATTCATGCAGGAGGGTAATTTGTAACTTAATTGTGAGTACGAGAGTTCATGTTACTCGATAAATAAGAATCAATCCACTCGCTTGGCAGACCACTCATCTTGCAGGCCTGACTGCTTGATGCCACAGTATGAGCAAGGCATGTGGGTGCCTCTCATAATTTCGACCCTGCCAGGATTTTGCTGTTAGGGTTTGCTGTTAAGATTTTTTTTTAATGGAATATATTGTGATAGCGCTAAGAAGTAAAAATTTTCTTTTTTTGCAATTTCCTTCTGGTTTGGTGAGGATCTTTTATTTTTTTATGTAATTAATTGCTATATCGTCCAAGGCTGAAAGATCGTTGCATAATTTTTTTTGCTTAATGTCCGTAGTAACTAGGTCGCAGTCGAAAAGTGTAGTCAGCATGGAGAATAGTGATTCTGGAGTGAACGTAGCAATGCAGCAGGAAGTAGGTGTCGACCTTGGGTTAATGAGCGAGAACGGCAAACACTCGGAAGGGGCTGAATTGGTCAGTGGACCGCGGCTAGATGATCCTTTAAGCGGCGGGCTTTGTCCACAATCGGGGGCTTTTCCCGACGACGCGGGCGAGCTGGGATTAGGTCAGGTACGCAGTGAAAGTGTAGATACCCTTAGTGAAGCTACGGTTTCTCAGGCGAACGAGGTGAGCGCACCAAAAGTAGCAAATGACAATGTGCTACAGCAATTTTTACAGAGGATGGATAGAGGTAACAAGAAAAGATTGGAAGCGATGGATAGAGATAATAAGGAGAGAGATAGGGAGACTAAGGAAAGATTGGAGGCAATGGATAAGGGAAATAAAGAGGCAATGAGGAAGCTACACACAGTTATCGATGAGCGTCTGTCCGCAGTTAATAATCGGTTAGATGAGGGGGAGAAGAATCTGGATGTGTTGAAGCAAGTATGTGATGCCGTGAAAGAAAAAGCTAATAATTTGGAGGTACGAATAAGTGCAGTAGAGAGTGATATTACAGAACGTAGGGACATGTTGCAGGATGAGCGAATCAAAGAGATAATGGAGGACTTACTTACAGATAAACAAGGGGCATTAGACAGCGTGGAAGCTCAAGTCACACGGCAGGAAGTAGCGTTAAATAAACACAGGGATGAAGTTGCGGAGGTAGTGGTCAGAATGAATACAATTAGCGCAGATGTAGAAAAGATCAGTATAAGAGGCGAAACAGGCTCTGACAGTACGCAGCGAGAGGTTTATGCCGACCAGGAGGAGATACAATCACTATTACAGTTTAAAGAGGCACAATTAGAAACAAATAAGAAACATAGGGAACAACTAGCACAGTTGCAATTAGCGTGCAGAAGCGAAGGTGAAACAGCACCAGGTAGATTGCAGAGGGAGAGTGAGATAAATTCAAAAAACGAAAATAGGCAGAAAGAGGAAGACAGAGAGTTAGAAGAACGGTTGTGTCGGATAAAACAGGTGGCAAACTCAACTGTGTATAGTCCAAGGTCGGAAAACACAAATGCGGAAGAAGAATGTAGGAGGCACTTCGTGTCGGTACAAACATACACTTGTTTTCCGGATCCTGATAACTACCAACATCCATGCCTGTGGCTGTCTCAATTTCAAGATTCATTACCTTCATCGTGGGGACCGCTCCTCAAAATGAAGTTTGTGTGTAACCATTTGAGGGACGAGGCTAGAGCGAAAATGCAGGAAGTTATTAAAGACTATAGTAGCTACAAGATATTTTGTGACAAGTTTTTAAATGAATTCTGGTCGAAAAGTAAGCAGGACCAGGTTAAGCAAAGCATATTAATGATGCCAAATTGTAACGAAGGTGGTATAAGAGATCCAGTGGCGTGCTATCAGGAAATGCTGAGACGAAATAGGTATTTGGATGTGCCATACGAAACTGGGGAGCTCATTAGGTTCTGTATAGCTAAGTTGCCAGTGCGATTGCGCAGAGATATAGTGATAGCAGGCAGAGGCTTAGACGATTCTGCGTCATTTCAGCACTTGTTACAGGAACTGGGTAATGAGAGCAACATTGTGAACGGAGATACGACTTATAGGTCAGACAGAGTCGAGGATAGGAACGGCAGAAACTATCAGAATGACAGGAGAGCATGGAATCAGAGGAATGACGGAAATGGAAGATGGCGAGGAAATAGGGGGCAGAATTCATGGGGATATCGACCGGCAAACCGGGAAAATAGAAGATGGGACAGAGATGGAAGAAGAAGGGAAAATGAAAATGATGGGCGAAGAGAGGATAGGCAGTCATTGGGTCCACGACAGGACAATCACTGTCACAATGACGGAGGGACAAGAAGGTGACTATATGATAGGCGGGTACAAACCAGGACTATTAATGATGTGAATATTAGGTATATCGATTACGGAAAACTAAGGGAGAATCTGTTAGAGGAGGTAGGAGATTTGGGGAGTGAAGTCCACCCAATAATTAGCGTAGAAATAAATAATATAATCGTACCTTGTGTCATCGACACAGGCAGTGTAATGAGTGTTTTGAGGGAAGATGTGTTTAAGTGTTGTAGTCTTACAAAACCATGGCCAACGTTGCCATTGCAAAGGACAACAGTGAGAGGGGCAGTTACAGGAAAGGGAATTGAGGTGAAGTTACAAGCGCAGGTAGATTTTGTGTGCCAGACGAAGAGGTTTATTACAGTGTTCATGATTGTGTCGTCACTAAATGTTGAAGGGATATTAGGCGTAAATTTTTTGAACCAATATAAGGCAGTCGTTAACATGAGAAATGGTTCAATGAAGTTGAAACGAGATTCGGAGGAAATTACATTAAGATTTGACGATTGCTTATGTGCTAAAGATAACGCACACTTAGGATTATGTCTCGCGGTAAAGTCCGGTAGACAGGCACAGAATAAGGGGTTCGAACAAGAGAAGAAGGAAATTCATAAATGTTTGGAGGAGGAGATCAAGGAGAAAATATGGCATTTACGAGGGACCACGGTCTACGGCGTATTGCAGAAAATTTTATACGAGAACAGGAAGGTACTTAAACAAGATGCGGGTACAATAAGAAATTTTGTGTATAGATTCAAAGTAAAGCCCCATAAACAGTTTAGGGCCCAAGTGTACCCGATACCTGTTTTGTACAAAGAAAGAGTAGAAGCTGAGATCGAAAGCATGCTACAACAAGGGATTATCGAACCAGCATCCAGTCCGTACAACAGCCCTTTAGTTTGTGTTGAAAAAAAGGATGGGTCAATTAGATTAGTTTTGGACGCAAGAAGGATTAATAAGATAATAGAGCCAGAGACAGATCGGCTACTGACACTAGACGAATTGCTACAAAAGTTTCACGGGATCAGAGTTCGCAGCTCAGTGGATTTGAGAATGAGTTTCTGGCAGGTGGAGTTAGATAGGGGGTGTAGAAAATACACTGCTTTCTTGTGCTACGGGAAATCGTATCAGTTCCGGAAACTACCATTTGGGTTAAATGTATCATCCGCGGCATTTATCAGAGCGCTAAATACTGTCATTCCTAATGAAATAAAAGATAAGGTAACACAGTACGTGGATGATGTCCTGATAGCCGAAAGAAACTGGGAAGACCACAATAGAACGTTAAGCATATTGCTCGGAGCATTGGAGAGACACAGGGTAACCGTGAATTTGGGAAAGTCAGAATTTGGACGAAAAGAAATCGAGTTTCTAGGTCACATTGTGACACCAGAGGGAATAAGACCAAATCCAGACAAACTCGAAGCAATCAGAGATTTTCCGGCGCCAAGAACAAAACGTCAGCTACGGGGTTATTTAGGATTAATCAATTTTTACAGGAGGTTCATTAAGATTGGGCGTGCAGCGACACCCAGACTATGTCAGCTGACTGGAAAGAAAACGGTATGGAATTGGGACCCTGTCGCACAGGAAGAGTATGAGGCGTTAAAGAAGGCACTGCTATCGGCACCTCTTCTCGGGCATCCAGACCTAGGGAAAGAGTTTTGTATGGCCACGGACAGTTCCCATAGTGGACTTGGGGTAACATTATTCCAAGAGCAAGAGCAAGGAGGAGAAGTAATACAACAACCTATTGCATTTGCGAGCCGAGTGCTTAGCAAAGCTGAGAGAAATTACACGGTAACTGAGCTTGAAGCTTTGGCAATAGTATGGGGTTTTAGTAAGTTTAGATACAATTTGTATGGAAGGCATACTAAAATCTATACTGACCACAAGTCACTACAGTTTCTGATGTCGACCAAACTTAACCATAGACGACTCGCTAGGTGGGCACTCTATTTACAGGAGTTTCAGTTTTCGGTCATGTATATTCCTGGGCCACGGAATATAGTGGCAGATACGTTGTCAAGGAACCCAGTAGGTCATGGTCAATGCTTTGATGAGGAGGTAAACGAGAACAGATATGACATATTGTATATGCAGGGCGTGCCGTTCGAGAAATACATAGGGGCGGTACTCACAAATATCGCGAAAGAGCAGGATAAAGACGCGTCATGGAGAATGGTGAAGGACAGAGTTAGAGCGAACTTAGATGCCAATACAGCGCGCTTTTATACAATTCAGAACGGGGTCCTTTTCTACCGTAGAAATCCGAACACACAGGACTGGGTGTTGTTTATACCAAATGAAATAGTCAACAAGTTGATCTGGTACACGCACCTAAGTTACGGGCATTACGGGGCAAGGAAATGCTGTAAGAAGTTAAGGGAATCAGTTTATTTCATTAGTATGGAGAGGAGGATCAAGAACGTGCTGGGTAGTTGCAAATTGTGACAGAAGGCAAAATCGTTAACTATCTCATGCAAAGCATCGCTTTTTCCGATAGTGCCAGGTAGTTTGAGGGAATTCGGAGCAACAGATTTGTTTGGCCCGCTACCTAAGTCAGTACAGGGATATAGATATGTTTCAGTAGCAGTGGAATTGGTGTCAAAGTATGTGACTTTTACCGCATTGAAACGTGCGACGGGAAGGACAGTGGCAGCAGCGATCGTTAAAAACTTTTTGCAAGAAGTAGGAACTGTAGAAAAGTTCATAGCTGACAATGGACCACAATATAGATCCAGACAATGGCTAACCACACTGAAGAGAAGAAGGATAAAACCGGTGTTCGTATCCCGACACCATGCTGCAAGTAAGAGTGGTAAAAGAACTGGGAAAATTGTGTAAGATCTATTGCCATAGGCAACACAGAAGTTGGAGTATTTTTCTCAAAGATTTTCAGGACATCCTCAATGAGCTACCACATGGAGCAACTGGTTTATCACCAATTACGGTACTAAAGAATGAACCACCACCAGATCGAGTCAGGGAGCTGGTAGATTTTCCGCGATCAGGAAAGCAGAGGCACACAGAAATTGTCAAGGTTGCGATAGAGCGTATTAAGAAAGCAGCTAAGGATAGGCAGGAGAAGCAGAAAGGAAAGATCCGTAAGATCGAATTGGCAGTAGGAGACAAGGTTCTAATAAAAACTCATCGATTATCAAAGAAGCACAGATTCCTAACTAGCAAATTCTTTACGGTGTGTAGTGGACCTTTCAGAGTGAGGCGGATTGTCCATGAAAATGCTGTACTGATTGAGACGATCAAGGGAAAACAATCTCGTGGGCTTCATCACGTTTGTAACATCAAATTATGGAAAAGTTAAGGATAGATCGAAAGTAGGCAATTTATGGTAGATAGTGTATTTATTTGTGGTATGTAACGTTGTGCAGGGTCAAATCATAAGTATTTTCAGGCGGGATGTCAGGAAGTATGACGGAATAGACTGGTCGAATGAGTCATGAACAGGAGTCGACAGAGTGGTGTATGTACGTATTTTTTGTCATATGAATAAGGATCAAGCAGAAACGACGTGATGATTAATGAGTGGATAAAGATGGTAGATAATGAGAGAAGCGACGTGATAAATAGTAGTGGATAAAGGTGATATTTAAGGAGAGAAGCGACGTGAAGCAGTGTGATTAATAAAGAGAGATTCGACGTGATGAAACAGTGGTAAATAAAGGTGAATATAACTAATAATGTGGAGATGTCTTAGAAGTATGTTACAGAGAGGCCTGTGTATGCTGCAATCGAGATTGATGCGAATGGCGAAGGAAGACCAGGAAATGATGGAATAATCGACGGACGGAGAGCCGAATTACGAATGAAGAGATGAGGACAACTGCACAACGTGAAAGGACATAAAGGGAGTATGAGATCCAGAATGTTGTGGAATACTGACGTAAGATGTAATATAAGTGTAAATCTAATTCTTACCATAAGATTTGCAATTTGGCAAAAATGATTTTGTTGTTGTTGTTGTTGAAGCCTGGTGCCAGTATAACTATTCAAAACGGTGCCAAGAATGTGTACAGTTATTTTTCAGGATGAAGAATTTGTGTATTTTTTGTTCTTGGATGAAATGTCGCAATTCTAAGTTGATAGTTAGCAGGATGAATAATCGGTAAAGTGAATGCGGAGGTAAGCCAATGGAGAGAGGTGCCAGAGTGAAAGGACGAATTCGGAGACTGGAAAGCTATCTCCGAAACAGCTTCATGTGTTATGTGGTTGAGTATAGGGGAGCAAAGGTATGGTATGTTGTCGTGAGTGTGGTGGTGTTAAGGTTAGCTGACTTCTAGACCTATTCTGTTAGTGTATTAATGGATTGAATGAGAAGGAATATGTGATGTCTGCTGAGTGAGAGTCGTAGAGTAGTGTGATCAATGCGCTCTCTCCTGTAAAGGGGATGCTACCAATCCGTAACTAAAACATTATTGTGTATTGTTTGATTTGGATGAACCTCGATGGCAGGTCAGGATCTGACATGTGGATGGTACATACATGTCCTAGAAATGTTGTTATATATAATAAAATGTAAAATATATAAAAAAAGATACTAATTTCAGTCTGTCACAAGCACAAAGGTGGATTGTACGCTGTAGATTTAGAGTCATCAGTTTCTAAAATGTTTATTGTGTTAGGATGTTAAAGTAGTTTACTATTTAATAACATGTGGTAGGTAATTGTGAGCTGTGTAGATTATTTCTTATCTTTTTTTGTTAGAACACTTTCAAGGGGTATTAATTTCAGTCTGTCACAAGCACAAAGGTTCATTGTATATTGTAGTTTTAGAATCAGCAATTTCTAATAATTTCACTGTGATAGGATGTTAGAGTAGTCTACTACTTGATATTGTAATTATGAGCTGAATAGATTGTTTCTTATTCCTTTTGTTTTTATTTTGTTGACACGTTCACGTTTTGTATTAGGGACAACAGGTACAATCAGTAGCACAAGTGTAGGCTGTATATAGAAAAGGGATAAATGTTGATGTTGTATGTGTAGAAAACTAGGGTGTATAATCTTATGTTTTTTAGAACAAAGATTCTTTTATTACCAATGTATCTAATAGATCATACATGTAATCAATGAGTATTTAAATAATGTAAGAATATCCTTTTGTCCGTAATGTTGCGAGATGCATGGAAGGGTCTGACTGATTGGTTGTCATAGCGCTGAGATGCTACGCAGAACGCGCCCATACCGCTAGCGGGCGACAGAGCCGTGGCGCTCCCCACTCCACTGCCGGTCGAGGTACACTCCACGCGCCCGCTACAGCAGGTCAACGGCCTGGGGCGACACGCACGTACCACTGGCTGCCATTCATAAGTTCCGCCACCCTTACGACTGGAGACAGTATCCCGCAGAGGCAACAGCGGGTGGTTTCTTCTGCTCAACGGGTCGCGCGGCGGCGCCACGGCAGAAAGGACGACGCGCGGCAGAGCCCAGCGGGCATTTGTTACCAGCAACTATTAACTAGTACTGGACTGTGGAGCTGTGAAACAAGATGACTGCTCATATGTCTCAATAAGGTGGAAAGTGAAGGACTGGTGTTTCCACATTGTGAGTGGTGGAAAAGATTTTGTCTTTAGCAGACAGGACGACCGTTTTGTTTTGTCTTGGACCACTGAACGGTGCGATCCATAAACTTTTGGCAGTGACTTGTTAAGTGTGCTTTGTCAATTGCATGTGGGACGCTTGGTATACTCAAAGAGGACAGTTGTCGTTTGGTGACTAATTATTGTATGAATGCAAGAAACTAAAGTGGGACGTTGACATTTGCATTTGTAGTAGGAGACATTTCTTTAATTGGTGCAGGAATAAGTGCTGTTTGTTGGAACTTACGACTTTTAATTACACCATGAACTGAAAGGACAGAACCGTGGGTAACAGTAGTTGTAGGGCCATTTCTGGACGACCAGATTCATGTGGATGGTACTCTGAGAGTGACTATGACATTTGTGTTTAATGTGAGATACAGTTTACTGTTCAGTGCGTGTTCAAAATGCCGGTTTGAGTGACTTAAAAACTTTCGTCTGGGTAACCATGGGAGAGCTTTGACACCGAGACAGTGTTTCTAGGGAACCTGTCAGCAACTTTTTTGACCCCAAGAAAATCACAGAATGAAATGATTCCGTGTGACTCGCAAGATAGGGAATAATGTATTTGTAATTGTGTAAATGTTTCATTCCTGAAGGGGCAGCAAGTGTAATTGTATTTCATTAACATTTGTGTTTAGAATAGTTAGTGTTTGTTTTTTGTTTGTTCTGGGTTATCAAGTTCACGTAGCAGGTTTAGTAGAATATTTGGTACAATGATGCTTTAATTATTAGCCAGTGCAGTAATACTAACGTAGCGGCTCTTGTTGCATTGGTCAGTAAGGTTGTCACAGGGGACAAGAGTTTGCATTGCACAACAAATATCGGAATTAACTGATGTATTTTGATGTCGTGGACAGTAATAATCTTGTTGGTGTGTTGACTGAAGCCACTTATTTGCATTATCACAGTGGTGATATTTCACATTAAAGTGTAACGAAGGCTAGTCGAAATGCAAGTTCTTGTTGTCCAAATGTGCAACAACAAAGAAATGAGCAGTAGATCAGATACGAGACCTACTGGTGGATTCAAGCACTTATTGCTAACTATTTATTGCGTGTATTGATATGGAGCCTGACTTCTACGTGTAACTAGTGTACACAATTTTTTTTCTTTTGTTGATTTTGTTTTGTAGTTAGACATTGCCGTCTAAAGATTATTACAACCCAATTTATGAATGTCAGATTACTTGTTCTGTGTTTGGACGGTGAGCTATTTAAAATTTCATGAGTACAATTAGTATTTTTCTTAGTTGTCATAGAATTAGTGAAGTTTGGATTACTCATAAAAATAACGGAGATCCCGGTAACTAAGCAAATTTTTATCTCACCATTATTTTTTATTTGTATGATGTAATGTTTTATTTGTCATTTGGATTGATGTAAATTTGTATGTGTACGTTACTCTGGATTGTGGAGAGTACAATAATGCAACAACTGTGTCAATAATTTGGTAAAGTAACAGCATTTGGTCGTCTATTTGAGGTCACAGGGGCTAAGGTCTCCTCCTGGTTATTTTGATGACTAGCTATGTTTGTTCTAATAGTTTTCTTAAAAAAATGTTTGCAACTACCCTCGCATTGCAAGGATAGTACCGTGCCATTTTTTTCTGCATGGGTAGCCGGTGCTGAAAGGGTACAGTACCGCCCGACATTGAAAATAGGTACAACATACTTCATTATTTTTTTCAGAACAACACATTTTTTTTGTAAAATAACTCAATTTCAATTAATACAGCGAAGCCGGATACCAGTGAGGGAAAGAATGACAATTTATTTATTTAATTGATCACATGTGCACTCCCACAAAATAAATCCCTACATCCAGTTTGGTGAGATCTGTGAAATGAATGAATGTATGGTCGTCTGCTAACCGCAGATAGTGAATGTGAATATATGATCATCTTTGAGTCGATCCTTTGGCCACCTTTGGTGGAACCAAAGAGATGAAATTTACCTGAGCTTTGGGCACCTGAAATATGGCTGACCAATACGGTAGCGTGGTCTTCCCCCACCTCGACAGAGGTGCGAGATGACCTAGAGAACGGCCATCTTTCAGCACTCTGCCGCTGGATCTTGTGCTGTTAAGACCTGTTTTAGTTGTGCTCCATAATGACAAAAGAGTGGAGACATGGTATGCATGTGGAATATTTAAGAGTAGTTTGAAATAATAATTGCTTTATTTCAGGAACTTTTGTGGGGAGAATTAAATGTCAGGCAGGTGATATTAATGGGATTGTAGTAATCTTTGGAAGTGACCAATGGTCACAATGAAACCAAGTGTAGCAATAAGTTGAAATACTTCCGTGTGCTTATGTTAAGCTGAATTACTAGCGTGTGTACAATAAGTTGAAATATTTAAGAAATAGCGTGTGTACCATAAGCTGAAATATTTAAGAAATGGCGTGTGCAGGACTTGAAATTAGAGACGAGTACTTCCACGTGGTGAGTACTGTGTGAGTCTCAATCTGTGTATGAGACAAAGGATAAAGAGAAGTACTCGTCCATGGTATCAGTTGAGGACTCGCGTGTGTGATGAATATGTTCTTAATATTACTTTGCGTGTTGTGTTCTGTGTGACGCTTGATTCAAACTATAATACTCTGAGAGAGAAGCAAGGTGAGTCAGCCGTCTATCCAGCAACGCCACTTGGCTTGCATTGCACAGGAAGACGTGCATATATCTCCAGAGTTCATAGTAGGAAAGAAGAATTACGAAGTGGGGCAGTGTCGTGTGAAACTGGGATAAATATTAATTGAAGTGGGAAAGCTGAAAGTGGTAGTGTTGTGACTATTTAGTGTTTTGTATTTCATATTGTAGTGTGATGTATGTCATGTAATTTGGGTATGTGTGGTTTGCATGGGAGAGTAGCAAGGTAGTTTCAAAAGATTAGTGGGTTATGCTTGTTCCTTCTGTACTGCTCGGTCTGGAGGATAGTTTCGTGATGATGATTGTGAGAGTCGAAGTGTGAGAAATAATAATAGATCCACCATCCTATCCAGAAAGTGCACTGTAGCGTTAAATTACGAGACCATAATAATTACGAGACCATAATATAAGTGTTATTGTTGTAGGTTATAGAATTCCTGTGTTTAGGTTAGAGAATTTATCGGAATAAATAAGATAGTGAAAAGAAAAAGATTGGTGGACTTTTCCTTCGAATTGTATGTTGTCATGATGTCCCGAATTTATAATGTGTGCGCCATTCATAGTGAGTGCGGTGGCCACGTGTTGACAAAAGCCGTTAAATAAAAAAAAAAAAAAAAGAACATGTGGTATTGTCAGTGCGTAGTGTACAGTCAGAGTTCTATAAATTACCGATAGTCAGATGCATGTTTCCGTTGCGTATTATTCATACAGGAGGTTAATTTGTGACTTAATTGTGAGTACGAGGGTTCATGTTACTCGACAAATAAGAATGAATCCACTCGCTTGGCAGACCACTCATCTTGCAGGCCTGACTGCTTGATGCCACAGTATGAGCAAGGCACGTGGGTGCCTCTCAATATGAAGAGTAATAATTTGTTACCGTATCAGTGTTTAAACAACTTATTTGGCCTACAAATATAGTTCCTTGTTATTTACTCCAGTTTCATAGTTTCTTCTGTGGATCACTAAAATACCACTTTTCTTCTCCCACTACCATTAGCGCCAGATGGGGCCGCCACCTATGAATGAAACATGCCTTACTTTATGGTTTTCATTTTCGTACGTATTTCCATGATACTCCGCAGTAATATCTCCCCAAAACACGTTGTTCCAGTGTAATTTATTATGCTATAGCGGTAGGACGTGCGACTTCCGTGTACAGAGGTATTGCCAATGAGGTTATGAGCAGAAAATGCTTCAGTTAATGTTTGGTCACGATAACTTGACGCTTTCGCTAGTGCTGCGAGAAGCAGAGAATGTGGGCACCACTTTAAAGACGTTCATTTGTCTCCGAGCGCTGCCAACATCAAGTTGTCTCTAGACGCGAAGTAATAGAAAAATGCTTGCGTCCAGTAGTAAGTAACTTCTGTAAACTCTTGCTGAGGTGTTTACATTAGGACATGAACTTACTCAAGTTTACTTCTCCAAATCATGGGGACAAGTTTATTTCAGAAACTCACCGCTAGTACTTGAGACAAAAGTGCAGTTATTCTTAAAAATCAGTGAAGTCACCACCGTTGTTGCATTATTATTAATGAATAAAAATCATGACGAAACACAAAAATAAAAAAAAATTGAAAAAAGTATTAGTGGACAATATATTGATGTTATCAAGAATCACTAATCAATTTAACTAAAATCAGAGGATTTGACTTGGTCTAAAAACTTTGAGGATGTTGTATGTAAATTTCGAACATCTCTTGTCTATTGCATAATCAAATATTAGATACCAGGAAGCAAAAATACAGCGCGGTATCTCAGCAAGACTCTGCATTATAATTGCTCCTATTTTTACAAGCAGTATTTATTGCTTTTATCACAAATATAGTGCATTTATGTTTATGGTAACATTAAAAAAATCAGCTAAAATTTAAAGACGCCTGTGCTGCCATTCTACTTTTCCTTCTGGTGAAACAAATTGATCGGTAAACTCATTTCGCAGTTCCTTGGCTGGTGCTGCCAATTGTTTGTATTTAGGGGTTCCAACGGCACATTTGTTGTCGCCCATCTGTCCTTGTACCATTTCCTATTTTGAAGGACATTTTCGCACCGGTACTGAACACGTAAAACTTCAGTAAATTTGGGAACTACTACGAAAAGACAAATTCGGCAACTACTTGCAGCAAGATGCAGGAAACTAGAGCGAATTTTCACCCTGCAGCGGAGTGTGCGCTGATTTCCTGACAAAACTGTGTGCCGGACCGAGACTCGAACCTGGGAACCCTGTTTTAATATCATGCAAGAAACTGTTTCCATTTCTTGAATTTGACGAAACTAGCGGATGTCGACGGGATGCGGAGAGGGTACAGAGATGGTGCTCCGTAATATTACATCCAACGCTGTGATTGTATGGATAATGCACCATCTCTCTCTCTCTCTCTCTCTCTCTCTCTCTCTCTCTCTATTCGTTTAGTCGGTTCCGACTCTTCGTGACCCCATGAACCAAATCACGCCACTTTTTCCTGTCTTGCACTTTCTCCCGTAGACCTTCCAGGTTGGAACACATTGCTTCTGTGATGCCATCGATCCATCTCATCCTATTACGTCCTCTTCTTCTAGTTCCTTCAATCTTTTCCAGCATTATTGTTTTTTTCCAGCGAGGCATGCCTTCGCATTGTGTGTCCAAAGTACTTCAGCTTTTGCTTTAACATTAGACCTTCCAGGGAGAAATTTGGTTTTATTTGCTCCAATATTGATCTGTTGGTTCTCTTTGCAGTCCGTGGAACTCTAAGAAGTTTCCTCCAACACCACAATTCGAAGGAGTCAATTCTTCGCCGTTCAGCCTTTGTAATGGTCCAGGTCTCACATCCGTACATCACAACTGGAAAGACCATAGCCCTCACAATACGGATCTTTGTTGCTAGTGTTATATCTCTGGACCTTACAACCCTGTCAAGGTTTGACATCGCCTGTCTACCGAGCAACAGGCGTCTCCGGATTTCATGGCTGCAGTCGCCATCAGCAGAGATCTGGGAACCGAGATAACTGAATGTGGTCACTACCTCCAAGGTTTCTCCGGCTATATCCCACGAATTGGTCGGTGTAGTTGCCATAATTTTCGTTTTCTTCACATTCAACCTAAGACCGGCCTTTTCACTTTCGCCTTTCACCTTCAGCAAGAGTGTTCTCAATTCTTCTTCACTTTCTGCCAACAGGATCGTATCATCCGCGTACCTGAGGTTGATTACATTTATTCCAGCTATTTTAATTCCTGTTTCTCCTTCATCTAGCCTCGCATTCCTCATAACATGTTCTGCATACGGACTGAATAAGTACGGTGACAGTATGCAGCCTTGCCAGACCCCTTTCTGAATCTTTATCCATTTCGTTGTTCCATACATAGTTCTCACCGTGGCTTCTTGGTCAAGGTATAAACTCCGTATCAGATGAATGAGGTGATCTGGTACACCCATGTTTTTCAGTACGTACCATAATTTGTTGTGATCGACGCAGTCAAAGGCTTTGGGGTAATCAATAAAGCAGAGGTACACATCTCTCTGGAATTCTGTTACTTTTTCCATTATTCACCGAATGTTAGCAATTTGATCTCTAATTCCTCTGCCTTTCCTAAATCCAGCTTGTTCTGGTAGCTCTCGATCTAGATATTGGCGAAGTCTATTTTGTAAGATTTTCAACATGACTTTGCTAGCATGTGAGATAAGTGCGATTGTTCGGTAATCTGAGCATTCTTTAGAACTTCTCTTCTTTGGTATGGGGATGAATACTGATCTTTTCCAGTCTTCTGGCCACTGCTGCGGGATCCATATTTTTTGACATATTGAGTGCACCACTTTCACTGCATCCTTTCCAGTGACTTTAAACTGTTCTGCCGGTATTTCATCATGTCCACTAGTTTTGGTATCAACCATATTTTCAAGGGCCCACTGGATTTCGCTCTCCAAAATATGTGGCCCCAGTTCTAAATTAACATTAACATGAGCAGTAGTAGCCCTGTCATTATGCAGTTCTTTCTTGTATAGGTCTTCTACATATTCTGCCCATCTTTCCCTAACATCCTCTGCTTCACTCAGATCTTTCCCGTTTCTATCTTTTATCATTGCACCATACCACAGCTAATAAACACGGCTTCAGGATTAGGATGTTAGAGTGGTTGCCAGGCGGGCAAATAAACTGCAACGACGCGGTGAGAAAGGCTGAACTGTTATCTGCGATACAGGAAAACAAACCAGCCGTGGAAGTGTACGTCGTGGGTCAACTCGTCGAGAACAGAAGCCACAAAGTAGTGCGTTTACCGCTCTACAGCTGCGACCTAAATCTGATAGGATTGAAATAGGCCAAAATAAAACACGATTTCAGGGAGAAAAATGACACTGGTGATGTGTCGAAGGGGGGATTGCAGAAACTTGTTAATGCCCCTTTCGTTTCAATTACTGCATAAGTCAGACTGGTAAGGTTACCGCAGGGATGTGCAGCAACTAGACCAAGAGTATTGGAGACGAAATGGAATAATAGAAACGGAGATCGACCAAGTTAGCATCAGTACCACGCCCTCAATCGATGGTGATGATGATGATGATGATGAACTTGAATCAAACAGAAATGACAGTGATCTTTAGTGAACATCATTTCGACACTTTTTCAGGCGCAATTAATTACGATTTCTAGATGTTCAAAGTTCAAATGGCTCTGAGCACTATGGGACTCAACTGCTATGGTCATAAGTCCCCTAGAACTTAGAACTACTTAAACCTAACTAACCTAAGGACAGCACACAACACCCAGCCATCACGAGGCAGAGAAAATCCCTGACCCCGCCGGGAATCGAACCCGGGAACCCGGGCGTGGGAAGCGAGAACGCTACCGCACGACCACGAGATGCGGGCACGATTTCTAGATATTACTGCTGTACTTCGTTTAATACACTACTGGCTATTAAAATTGCCACACCACGAAGATGACGTGCTACAGACGCGGAATTTAACCGACAAGGAAGAAGATGCTGTGATATGCAAATGATCAGCTTTTCAGAGCATTCACACAAGGTTGGCGCCGGTGGCGACACCTACCACGTGCTGACATGAGGAAAGTTTCCAACCGATTTCTCATACGCAAACAGCAGTTGACAGGCGTTGCCTGGTGAAACGTTGTTGTGATGCTTCGTGTAAGGAGGAGCAATGCGTACCATCTCGCTTCCGACATTGATAAAGGTCGGATTGTAGCCTACCGCGATTGCGGTTTATCGTATCGCGACATTGCTGCTCGCGTTGGTCGAGATCCAATGACTGTTAGCAGAATATGGAATCGGTGTGTTCAGGAGGGTAATACGGAACTCCGTGCTGTATCCCAACGGCCTCGTATCACTAGCAGTCGAGATGACAGGCATCTTATCCGCATGGCTGTAACGGATCGTGCAGCCACGTCTCGATGCCTGAGTCAACAGATGGGGAGGTTTGCAAGACAACAACAATCTGCACGAACAGTTCGACGACTTTTGCAGCATGGACTAGCAGTTCGGAGACAATGACTGCGGTTACACTTGACGCTGAATCACAGACAGGAGCGCCTGCGATGGTTTACTCAATGATGGTCGCATCCGTGTTTGGCGACATCGTGGTGAACGCACATTGGAAGTGTGTATTCGTCATCGCCATACTGGCGTAACACCCGGCGTGATGGTATGGGGTGCCATTGGTTACACATCTCGGTCACCTCTTGTGCGCATTGACGGCACTTTCAACAGTGGACACTACATTTCAAATGTGTTCCGACCCGTGGCTCCACCCTTCATTCGATCCCTGCGAAACCCTACTTTTCACCAGGGTAATGCACGACCGCATGTTGCAGGTCCTGTGCGGGCCTTTCTGGATACAGGAAATGTTCGACTGCTGCCCTGGCCAGCACATTCTCCAGATCTCTCACCAATTGAAAACGTCTGGGCAATGCTGGCCGAGCAACTGGCTCGTCACAATACGCCTGTCACTACTCTTGATGAACTGTGGTATCGTGTTGAAGCTGCATGGGCAGCTGTACCTGTACACGCCATCCAAACTCTGTTTGACTCAATGCCCAGGCGTTTCAAGGCCGTTATTACGGCCAGAGGTGGTTGTTCTGGGTACTGATTTTCTCAGGATCTATGCACCCAAATTGTGTGAAAGTGTCATCACATGTCAGTTCTAGTATAATATATTTGTCCAATGAATACCCGTTTATCATCTGCATTTGTTCTTGGTGTAGCAATTTTAATGGCCAGTAGTGTAAATGCAATGTGCAAACAGATTAATAATATTAGTTTTTTACTTTCAGTCATCTGCTTTTATTTTTCATTGTTTTCTATACATAAATTCAAGGTAAAACTGTCAAGCATGAATATGTCGACAGGCACCGCGCCAATCGTCAACTTATCGTCGACAAGCAATATGTGGTGCAAGTAGACAATGTTTCTACTGTATGACGCATGGATAAAATTTGTGTGTGAGTAAACACACATTATTTAATTAGTGAAAGGCAGATTTGTGGTTTCACAGCAGCTCACTTGATTCTAAAAATGGTGAAAATTAATGCAATACTAGCAGCACATTCAGAGGTCTTAAAGAAAGTTGACATCTTCTCCGGATCCTCCGGAAGATGGTGAACGAATTCTTACGGAGGATCTGGAGAAGATGTCAACTTTCTTTAAGGCCTGGAGATTGATCCCAAGCACATCAAAAAGTCAAGTCTCTTGTTTCCATCTAGCGAATCGTGCTGCGAACTACAAACCAAGAGTTCGGCTCAATGGACAAACGTTGAGGTGCAATCCTATCCCAAAATATCTCGGAATCACTCTAGATAGAACCCTGAGTTACAAAGAGCACATCACCAAGCTTTCTCATAAATTTGCTGCAGGGAACAACATACCACATAAGCTCAGTGGTACCACCTGGGGAACCTCTGCTGGCTGACTGCGTTTAGCTGGCATCAGTCTTGTGTACTCTGCTGCCGAAAACTGTGCACCTGCCTGGTTGGAAAGTGTACATGTGAAGAAGGTAGACACAAAACTTACCTGTACTGAGTCATATCCCTCCACCTCACTTAAGGCGGAAACAAGCTCTACCGAGGGATGCCAAGAAAATCTCTGCATCACCCTCTCTACCACTGCACCAGGAATTCCGTCATCGGCCACAGCAACGATTGCGATCAAGAAGACCAGCAAGTGTTACTGCAGGACAACTCATAGCGGATGGTTTTGATCTAAATGAAAGCTGGAAGCATGAATGGTCAACTAAAGCACTGAGAACAAGAGCCCATCACCTTGATCCCACAAAGAAGCCAAAAGGTTTTCACCTACCGCGGAAACTTTGGTGCCGCCTCAACAGGTTAAGGACTGGGCATGGTTGTTGTAGCTACTTCAGGTACAAATGGGGCTGGATCAGTTCACCAATGTGTGAATGTAATCAAGAAGAGCAGACAATTGAACATTTAGTCCAACGCCGTCCACTTCATTCATACCCTGGAATTCCCGATGACTTGTTCACTCTCACACCCAG
Source organism: Schistocerca americana (assembly GCF_021461395.2). Lineage (NCBI taxonomy): Eukaryota > Metazoa > Arthropoda > Insecta > Orthoptera > Acrididae > Schistocerca > Schistocerca americana. The sequence goes on from NC_060121.1 coordinate 976,790,894, forward strand.
CTTAATTAACTGGTTGAAAAACACGGACTTCAAGGTTTAATCTTGTCTTATATCATATGTATATTGTACAAAATCATTTGCCTTATATCAACTGTATATTATATAAAATCACCATACGATTAAATAAATAACACATTCAGAGAATCAGGTTGTAGTGCTGGAAACTTCAATTCTCTTTAAACACTTGACCAGTGGATTTGAGAAAGGAAGTATCAAGGTTTCTGGTAGATATGTGGTTTCAGATGGAGCGTAGCATTTAATAAAGAAAATCAGCTACATAAAAGCGTCTTTTAGTTCACTAGCAAAAATATAGATCCAAACTTCGGTATATAATAAATTTACGATTGTATAGTATTTGGGTTGTAAGAGTGAAGATATTAGCTTCTAAATTAGTCTTTATGGCATCGTAAATATCATCCAATGTATCACACAAAAACTTTGAAATTGTACTTTGCAGAATGTAGTAAAGGCTTTGTAAGTAGGCTGTTTAGGTTTTTATGTTGGCGACGCCACGTAGCGCTCTGTATTAAAATCGCTAACTGCGCTGTGGGCAGTCTGTGGCTGGTTGGACTCATTGTTGGACGTTTTTCGCCTGTGCAGTGTTGGGTAGTTGGATGTGAACAGCCCGTAGCGTTCGGTAGTTGTTGAGGTGAGCCGCCAGCAGTGGTGAATATGGGGAGAGAGATGCAAGAGTTCTGAGATATTAATATGAGCGGACGCCCTGGACGTGTGTCCGTCAGAAAATGGAAATCTGTTACAGGACATGTCACGAATTTATGTTGTTGTTGTGGTATTCAGTCCTGAGACTGGTTTGATGCAGCTCTCCATGCTACTCTATCCTGTGCAAGCTTCTTCATCTCCCAGTACGTACTGCAACCTACATCCTTCTGAATCTGCTTAGTGTATTAACCCTTGGTCTCCCTCTACGATTTTTACCCTCCACACTGCCCTCCAATACTAAATTGGTGATCCCTTGATGCCTTAGAACATGTCCTACCAATCGGTCCCTTCTTCTTGTCAAGTTATGCCACAAACTCCTCTTCTCCCCAATCCTATTCAGTACCTCCTCATTAGTTATGTGATCTACCCATCGAATCTTCAGCATTCTTCTGTAGCACCACATTTTGAAAGCTTCTATTCTCTTCTTGTTCAAACTGTTTATCGTCCACGTTTCACTTCCATACATGGCTACACTCCATACAAATATTTTCAGAAACGACTTCCTGACACTTAAATCTATTCTCCATGTTAACAAATTTCTCTTCTTCAGAAACGCTTTCCTTGCCATTGCCAGTCTGCATTTAATCCTCTCTACTTCGACCATCATCAGTTATTTTGCTCCCTAAATAGCAAAACTCCTTTGCAACTTTAAGTGTCTCATTTCCCAATCTAATTCCCTCAGCATCACCCGACTTAGTTCTACTACATTCCATTATCCTCGTGTTGCTTTTGTTCGTCTTCATCTTATATCCTCCTTTCAAGACACTATCCATTCCGTTCAACTGCTCTTCCAAGTCCTTAGCTGTCTCTGACAGAATTACAATTTCATCGGCGAACCTCAAAGTTTTTATTTTTTCTCCGTGGATTTTAATACCTACTCCGTATTTTTCTTTTGTTTCCTTCACTGCTTACTCAATATAGAGATTGAATAACATCAGGGACAGGCTACAACCCTGTCTCACTTCCTCCCCAACCACTGCTTCCCTTTCATGCCCCTCGACTCTTATAACTGCCATCTGGTTTCTCTACACATTGTAAATAGCTTTTCGCTCCTTGTATTTTACCCCTGCCACCTTTAGAATTTGAAAGAGAGTATTCCAGTCAACATTGTCAAAAGCTTTCTCTAAGTCTACAAATGCTAGGAACGTAGGTTTGCATTTCCTTAATCTGACTTCTAAGATACGTCGGAGGGTCAGTATTGCCTCACGTGTTCCGATATTTCTACGGAATCCAAACTGATCTTCCCCGAGGACGGCTTCTACCAGTTTTTCCATTCGTCTGTAAAGCATTCGCGTTAGTATTTTGCAGCTGTGACTTATTAAACTGATAGTTCGGTAATTTTCACATCTGTCAACACCTGCTTTCTTTGCGATTGGAATTATTATATTCTTCTTGAAGTCTGAGGGTATTTCGCCTGTCTCATACATCTTGTTCACCAGATGGTAGAGTTTTGTCAGGACTGGCTCTCCCAAGGCTGTCAGTAGTTCTAATGGAATCTTGTCTACTCCCGGAGCTTCGTTGCGACTCAGGTCTTTCAGTGCTCTGTCAAACTCTTCACGGAGTATCATATCTCCCTTTTCATCTTCATCTACATCCTCTTCCATTTCCATAATATTGTCCTCAAGTACATCGCCCTTGTATAAACCCTCCATATACTCCTTCCACCATTCTGCTTTTCCTTCTTTGCTTAGAACTGGGTTTCCATCTGAGCTCTTGATATTCATACAAGTGGTTCTCTTTTCTCCAAAGGTCTCTCTAATTTTCCGGTAGGCAGTATCTATCTTACGGCAAGTGAGATAAGCCTCTACATCCTTACATTTGTCCTCTAGCCATCCCTGCTTAGCCATTTTGCACTTCCTGTTGATCTCATTTTTGAGACGTTTGTATTCCTTTTTGCCTGCTTCATTTACTGCATTTTTATATTTTCTCCTTTCATCAATTAAATTCAATATTTCTTCTGGTACCCAAGGATTTCTACTAGCCCTCGTCTTTTTACCTACTTGATCCTCTGCTGCCTTCACCACGTCATCCCTCAAAGCTACCCATTCTTCTTCTACTGTATTTCTTTCCGGCATTCTTGTCAATTGTTCCCTTATGCTCTCCCTGAAACCCAGTACAACCTCTGGTTTAATCAGTTTATCCACGTCCCATCTCCTTAAATCCCCACCTTTTTGCAGTTTCTTCAGTTTTAATCTACAGTTCATAACCAATAGATTGTGGTCAGAGTCCACATCTGCCCATGGAAATGTCTTACAATTTAAAACCTGGTTCCTAAATCTCTGTCTTACCGTTATGTAATCTATCTTAAACCTGTCAATATCTCCAGGTTACTTCCATGTTTACAATCTTCTTTTATGATTCTTGAACCAAGTGTTAGCTATGATTAGGTTGTGCTCTGTGCAAAATTCCACCAGGCGGCTTCCTCTTTCGTTTCTTACCCCCAATCCAAATTCACCTACTATGTTTCCTTCTCTCCCTTTTCCTACTGACGAATTCCAGTCACCCATGACTATTAAATTTTCATCTCCCTTCAGTATCTGAACAATTTCTTTTATTTCATCATACATTTCTTCAATTTCTTCGTCGTCTGCAGAGCTAGTAGGCATATAAACTTGTACTACTGTGGTCGGCGTGGGCTTCGTATATATCTTGACCACAATAATGCGTTCACTATGCTGTTTGTAGTAGCTTACCCGCATTCCTATTTTCCTATTCGTTATTAAACCTATTCCTCCTGCATTACCCCTATTTGATTTTGTGTTTATAACCCTGTAGTCACCTGACCAGAAGTCTTGTTCCTCCTGCCACCGAACTTCACTAATTCCCACTATATCTAACTTTAGCCTATCCATTTCCCTTTTTAAATTTTCTAACCTACCTGCCCGATTAAGGGATCTGACATTCCACGCTCCGATCCGTAGAACGCCAGTTTTCTTTCTCCTGATAACGACATCCTCTTGAGTAGTCCCCGCCCGGAGATCCGAATGGGGGACTATTTTACCTTCGGAATATTTTACCCAAGAGGACACCATCATCATTAACCGTACAGTAGAGCTGCATGCTCTTGGGAAAAATTACGGCCGTAGTTTCCCCTTGCTTTCAGCCGTTCGCAGTACCAGCACAGCAAAGCCGTTTTGGTTAGTGTTACAAAGCCAGATCAGTCAATCATCCAGACTGTTGCCCGTTTGTCTGGCCTCTCAACAAATACCCCTCAGTTGTGGTTGCACCTACGGTACGGCTATCTGTATCGCTGAGGCACGCAAGTCTCGCCACCAACGGCAAGATCCATGGTTCATGGGGGATAAATGTATATAATGAGTTTTGAACACCATTAAGGTAAATACATTGCTTGTTCTCTATCAAAATCTTTCATTTGCTAACTATATCCCTATCAGTAGTTAGCGCCTTCAGTAGTTCATGAAGGGTATAGGTTATTGTTAGTCAGGGCTCATCTTTTGTAGGGATTATTGAAAGTCAGATTGCGTTGCACTAAAATATTGTGTGTCAGTTTAGAAATGTTGAGAATAAGTAAAGAGAAAACAGTCTGAGTACGTTGAGTTTCACTCTGGAGTTTGAAAATCAAGTAGCGTAGAAGTTATTTTTTTCGTTCAAAGGGGAAGTTTCAGCTTAAATATTGGAAAGATGTAATCGCCAGAAGTCGAATATCGGAAGTGTCACTTCTAGTTTTACTTGAACCAGAGCGGCATCTTTAAGTATCGCATTTTTGTAAGAGAGCTCGAATCATACCGCTACCAGTACTCGAAATTAGCTTTCATTACCCGAAAGTATTTCATGTATGAGTATTGGGCTTCTACATACCGAGAAGATTAGTGGTGACTCTGAGCAAACGATTACAAACGCTATTTTTTGCTGAATTTATGCAGACATATACGTCAATTAACCTTCAATGACTGTCATTCGGCATACGTGTAAAACGAAAACAAAGTTTAAAATAAGAGTCTATAATACCCAAAGCACTGAAAAATGGGAACACATACATGACATTTGCAAATCACTTCATGTAGCAGAGTAACAATCCTACTAACATAAAAACGCCAGTATGTAGTAATAATAATTTGTAGACAGATAATGTACACCGACCGCAACTCAAAAAAGGACCACTACAATAACTTTCAGCATAATATAAACCATTATTCTCACTTGAACAAAATTTTCCTTTAATTTTGCCTACTTGTGGTTTCCAGTACAGCTGCAATTTCAGCCCATAGATTCCCAACCATATCCCGATTGTGATATTTTTATCCTCAGGATGTCACAAACTCACTCTTTCTTGGATTAATGTTGTCAGTTTCTCACAGTCTACATTTCGTATGTGAGAACGTCGGTCAAATTTACCGAAGAAAATAAACTGATTTGAATTTCACCGATTGTTGTCCGAAATCTATTGCCACTGAAACCGCAGCCTAACGCCAACATGACGTCTGATTGGCAATAGTGGCCAAAGCGTTCACGCATAATACAACAGACAAAATTGACTTCTAAACCCTCTTATACACAAAGCTGTCATCCGCAGTTATATATTTAAAGCCGTCTCTGTTCTATTATATTTGGCCTAATACATGTGCCGATTGTAAAAGATCTGTTGCAACGCTTGGTATTCTTTCAGATACTGGGGCGTGAGGATGCCTGGAAAATGTGGTCAGAAATCAGAAAATCACACATGGGTTCCTGTTGTGATGGCACTGGCCACAGTGCCCACTTAGGTATGGGAAACTGGGCACTACGTAAGCCTTCACAAAAGTGCATGCAGTTCCAATTTATTACCTTCGTTTCCACTCAAAAATATTTGATGTGTTACCTTACAACCTATGGATTGGAAGTGTTGGTAGGCTATCAGTAACAATGGTTTGGTGAAAATGGAATTTATCTTTCAGTACTTTGAGTCCTCTTTCTGGACTTGCTAAGAATATCTTCCACGAGTAATGAGTGTGTTGGGTAGGGACACTACGAATATAGTGTGTGGACATATAAGGTGAGAATGTGGGTCTCACGGGAGGCGTGCGCGAGATAGTCTCTGCAGTCGCACTATCCTCTGTGCCCTCGGTGGCTCAGATGGACGCCGGCACAGTAGCTGAGTGTGTTTGATCAGAGGGTTTAGCTACCCTCTGTAACAAAAAAACTGAGTGAACGGATCAATGAACAACCTGAAGACGTGTCATCGGGCGTCTGCAACGAGCAAATTCAACGAATAGTATAGAACAAATAAGATCAACAAAAAAAAGATGGATAGAGAGTCTGCCATGTAAGCAGGAGATCCCAGGTTCGAGTCCCGACGGGGCACACATTTTCAACCATGTCCCGGGTTCGAGTCCCGATCGGGGCACACATTTTCAACCATGTCCCCATTGATATATATCAACGCCCGTCAGTAGCTGAACGTATTAATATATAATTCTAATTATCTTTGAGTGGTCTCTTTACCCTCCCCTCCCCCCTCCTCACCCAGCCTTCCCGTGGAGGCCGAAATGCCACTCTACAGTGTCAATATTGGCTCAAAGTTGTGCAGACGGCAACCATCGTCACCCTGCAGACTAGCACCCATCTGATCTCCATTACCCCAAGCGACCTGAGCAATAATTAAAAAAAACTAATCCCTAAAATTTCGGGTGTAAAAACCGCATAAATTCGACTTTTTCTTCTTCAAATATTTCGGCAGGGGAGGGCTGTCAGCGGCAAAATCCGCCGCTCTTCAGCCGAGTGACATGACAACTAAAACAAGAATAAAATGTTACATAGATAAGGCGATAAAAAATGGGAACATAAAACAGAGTAAGGGGAGAAAATGGAGGTAAAAATACACTGGCATGGAGATGTTCATGGGGGACAGTTAAAAAAGTCACCAGAAAGTTAAAAAAACACAGTTGGCGATCCTTAAAACACAAAGAAAACACGGAATGCACATGCACATGCACAGGTTAAAAGTCGGCCACAGTATTAAAAACACTCCAGAGCAACACACTTAAAACCAACTTGGAGCACACATGACAAAGAATAAAACTGTCAGGTGGGACCTGCCGAGGGAAAGGTCAGAGAGGATGGAAAAGGAGGGGAGAGCAAGGGGCAGCAGGGGAGAGGGTGGGATGAAGAGAGTAGGGGTGTCAGCAGGTACACTAAGAGGCAGGAGACTGGTGGGGCGGGAGATGAAGAGGGAAGACAAGGCAGGAGGGAGTGCAGAGAAACTGAAAGGAGGCACAAGAGAGGGAGGGGGAGTAGGAGGGGGAAGCCGCTCAGGAGGAGGGAGGGGGAGGAGAGGGAGCCCTGAGGAGGAGGCAGGAAGGTGGGGTGAGAGTTGGCAGGAAGGGTAGATGTCAGGGCGAAGCTCATCATCCGGGAGGGGTAGAGGGTGGAAGTTGCGTTGGGAAAGGAGGCGGAGGGTGTGGAGATGGAGAGAGGGTGTCGCTCCAGCACTTGCTCCGTCCTTTTAAACACGTGGACCGAACCACTGCGCATGCGGCCACAGATACACAAGGCGCCAAAGACGTTAATCGGCTGCAAGGAGGTATGGCATATCCATGGAAATAGATCTATGGCTGTGCAGTCAGTCACCTCAAATTATATTGCAAGGATGTACCCGGACTGAAACTGTGGCTTGATCAGACTCGTTACAGGTGAATGTCACATGACATGATTAAGGAAATTATAATATTGATAAGCATGTCGCTCCAGAAGACTTTTATTCAACAAATTAAAGAATATGATTTATATGCATTCATGTTGACGAGACATTCGATTTATCAGTTAAAGAGCAGATGTCTGTTTCTTTTCGTACTCTCGACGAACATTTTGCTGTTCGTGAGTTCTTCTGTGTTTTCTGTGGACTCCCATTAACTGATTCAGATACCCTGTTTAAATCTGTTTGGAATATACACTCCTGGAAATGGAAAAAAGAACACATTGACACCGGTGTGTCAGACCCACCATACTTGCTCCGGACACTGCGAGAGGGCTGTACAAGCAATGATCACACGCACGGCACAGCGGACACACCAGGAACCGCGGTGTTGGCCGTCGAATGGCGCTAGCTGCGCAGCATTTGTGCACCGCCGCCGTCAGTGTCAGCCAGTTTGCCGTGGCATACGGAGCTCCATCGCAGTCTTTAACACTGGTAGCATGCTGCGACAGCGTGGACGTGAACCGTATGTGCAGTTGACGGACTTTGAGCGAGGGCGTATAGTGGGCATGCGGGAGGCCGGGTGGACGTACCGCCGAATTGCTCAACACGTGGGGCGTGAGGTATCCACAGTACATCGATGTTGTCGCCAGTGGTCGGCGGAAGGTGCAGGTGCCCGTCGACCTGGGACCGGACCGCAGCGACGCACGGATGCACGCCAAGACCGTAGGATCCTACGCAGTGCCGTAGGGGACCGCACCGCCACTTCCCAGCAAATTAGGGACACTGTTGCTCCTGGGGTATCGGCGAGGACCATTCGCAACCGTCTCCATGAAGCTGGGCTACGGTCCCGCACACCGTTAGGCCGTCTTCCGCTCACGCCCCAACATCGTGCAGCCCGCCTCCAGTGGTGTCGCGACAGGCGTGAATGGAGGGACGAATGGAGACGTGTCGTCTTCAGCGATGAGAGTCGCTTCTGCCTTGGTGCCAATGATGGTCGTATGCGTGTTTGGCGCCGTGCAGGTGAGCGCCACAATCAGGACTGCATACGACCGAGGCACACAGGGCCAACACCCGGCATCATGGTGTGGGGAGCGATCTCCTACACTGGCCGTACACCACTGGTGATCGTCGAGGGGACACTGAATAGTGCACGGTACATCCAAACCGTCATCGAACCCATCGTTCTACCATTCCTAGACCGGCAAGGGAACTTGCTGTTCCAACAGGACAATGCACGTCCGCATGTATCCCGTGCCACCCAACGTGCTCTAGAAGGTGTAAGTCAACTACCCTGGCCAGCAAGATCTCCGGATCTGTCCCCCATTGAGCATGTTTGGGGCTGGATGAAGCGTCGTCTCACGCGGTCTGCACGTCCAGCACGAACGCTGGTCCAACTGAGGCGCCAGGTGGAAATGGCATGGCAAGCCGTTCCACAGAACTACATCCAGCATCTCTACGATCGTCTCCATGGGAGAATAGCAGCCTGCATTGCTGCGAAAGGTGGATATACACTGTACTAGTGCCGACATTGTGCATGCTCTGTTGCCTGTGTCTATGTGCCTGTGGTTCTGTCAGTGTGATCACGTGATGTATCTGACCCCAGGAATGTGTCAATAAAGTTTCCCCTTCCTGGGACAATGAATTCACGGTGTTCTTATTTCAATTTCCAGGAGTGTATCATTAAGATATTATATTTCTGTGAACAATCGTCGTTATTCGTGGTTCACCCAAGCGGCTAGGAAAATTCGGAAACCTTAAACAATTGCTTTCAGATTCTCACGACATTGAAGCAGATCAAGGTTGAAGACCGTTCTGTCCAACGAGATGGTACATGCTTGTTGTGCATAGTTAATATGAAGTTCTTTTGCAGTATCTTAATGATAACGCAACATGAAAGAAGTGATGCTGGTGCAAAAGCTAAAGGATTTCTGAAACGCCTACAAGAATCTGAAACTCTGTTTCATATCAAGATGCTAATTTTCGTATCCCAAAGAATAGGAAAACTTAACGCAGTACTTCAAAAAGTTTTACTGAATTTCCGTAATGCTCGTAATTCTGTAGATGCTGTTTTGCCTTCAGCGGAAGCAGCCAGAAATACAGATACACTTTATCACTCTGGACTAAAGAAAATTGTGATGCATTGCAGTTAAGTCTCCTATGTTTTACGCACTAGAAAACTGCCATTAAAATTAGGAGTTGGTAACAAGCATAATTAATCAGATATTCAAGAAACGTTGGGAACTTTATTTTTTGCGGAACTGGAAGAATCGGTAATCAGTGTTAAAAGCGGATTTCCACCCGAAACAATGAAACAATGTCACACCTTGTACAAACAGAATAGTTTTTATTGGAAGGTGGTAGTAAACGTTACTTGTTTTTACGGTTACTATTTCAGCTGCATGAGACTGACTCTTCATACAGATATTTTGTTGGATGTGGTAATACAGCATACTGTTACACTAGATAGCGTTGAAGGTGTAGTGCAACACTGGAGTAGGACAGAGGATGACAATTATGTAGCTCTAAAGATCATTATACTAGAATATGAAAAATTTCGCGACTTCTTTTAACGATACCTGTATCCACGTGTTTTGCAGAACGTTCGTTTTCTGCACTTCGAAGACTGAAAACTAACAGCAGAGCCCTATTTAGGTGAGTGATCATGTATTTTAAGCTACTTGTGTAGCATTTACATTTACTAAAATTACATACGGGTTAATTATGAATTTTAAAGTGTAACATGATGAGCATACCCCAAGATTTTCAAAAGTCGGCACCTATGGCTGAGATAAGCAGACTGCCTGCAGAACCCGGCAGCTCACCCAAAGAAGTGCTGATGCCTGCGACTCGGCGGAAACGATGTATTGACACGTAGTCAGCACGGATTCAGAAAATATCGTTCTTGTGAAACACAACTAGCTCTTTATACTCATGAAGTCATAAGTGCTATCGACAGGGGATGTGAAATTGGTTCCATATTTTTAGATTTTCCGAAGGCTTTCGACACCGTTCCTCTCAAGCGTCTTCTAATCAAACTGCGTGCCTACGGAATATCGCCTCAGTTCCTGTCAGAAAGGTCACAGTTCGTAGTAATAGACGGAAAGTCATCAAGTAAAACAGAAGTAATATCCGGCGTCCCCCAAGGAAGTGTTATAGGCCGTCTATTGTTCCTGATCTATGTTAACGACAAAGGAGACAATCTGTGTAGCCCTCTTAGATTGTTTGCAGATGATGCTGTCACTTACCGTCTTGTAAAGTCATCAGATGATCAAAATGACTTGCAAAATGATTTAGATAAGGTATCTATATGGTGCGAAAAGTGGCAATTGACCCTGAATAAAGAAAAGTGCGAAGTTATTCACATGAGTACTAAAAGAAATCCCCTAGATTTCGATTATGCGATAAGTCACACAAATCTGAGGGCTGTAAATTCAACTGAGTACTTAGGGATTACAATTACAAATAACCTAAATTGGAACGATCACATAGATAATACTGTGGGTAGAGCAAACCGAAGGCTGCGAATCATTGGCAGAACACTTAGAAGGTGCAACAGGTCTACCAAAGAGACTGCTTACACTTCGCTTGTCCGCCCTATCTTGGAGTACTGCTGTGCGGTGTGCGATCCGCATCAGATGGGGCTAACGAATGACATCGCAAAAGTACAAAGATGGGCAGCTCGCTTTGTATTATTGTGAAATAGGGAAGATAGTGTCACAGACATGATACGTGAATTGGAGTGGCAATCATTAAAAGAAAGGCGTTTTTCGTTGCGACGGGCTCTTCTCATGAAATTTCAGTCACCAGTTTTCTCCTCCGATTGCGAAAACATTCTGTTGGCACCCACCTATGGGTGCTACTTCGTTACGCACACGTACAGCCTTCCCGTCGCCGATTTGATTCACACTGACAGGGTGCGTAAGGTAGGACTAGGACTTCAGCTTATATAAATAGTAAGACGCACTTCTCAACTGTTTCCCAGAAAACCGAGTTTGAAAATTTTTGGCGTGCTTATACACTGGAGAGCCAAAGTAACTGTTGCACCTGCCTATTATCGAGCAGGGCCCCCGCCAGCACGTAGAAGAGCCACAACACGACGTGGCATGGACTCGACTAATGTCTGGAGTAGTGCTGGAGGGAACAGACACCATCAATTCCGCAGAATGTCCATAAATCCGTAAGAGTACGAGGAGGGTAGGCATCTTTTCTGAACAGCACGTTACACATGTGCTCAATAATGTTCATGTCTGGGGAGCTTGGTGGCCAGCGGAAGTGTTTAACTCGGACGTGGGAGTGTCGCATTGTCCTGCTGGAATTGCCCAAGTCCACCGGAATGCACAATGGATGTGAATAGATGCAGGTGATCAGACAGGACACGTGTCACCTGCCACAGTCGTATCTAGACGTATCAGGGGTCCCATATCACTCCAACTGCACACGCCCCACACCATTACAGAGCCTCCACCAGCTTGAACAGTCCCCTACCGACATGAAGGGTCCATGGATTCATGAGGCTGTCTCCATACCCGGACACGTCCATACGCTCGATACAATTTGAAACGAGACTCGTTCGATCAGGCAACATGTATCCAGTCATCAACAGTCCAATGTCGATGTTGACAGGCCCAGATGAGGCGTAAACCTATGTGTCGTGCAGTCGTCAAGGGTTCACGAGTGGGTCTTTCGGTCCGAATGCCCGCCTCGATGATGCGTTGAATGGTTCGCACGCTGACACTTGTTGCTGGCGCAGCATTGAAATCAGCAGCAATTTGCGGAAGTGTTGCACTTCCATCACGTTGAATGATTCCCTTCAGTTGTCATTGGTCCTGTTCTTGCGTACTTTTTACGTAAATTGAGAACTTGTTACCGCTGACTTCCCACGCCAGATGGAGGTTACTGTGCTATAACAAATTCTGTTATATTTGATGTCATGTTATTTGTATATTTTTCTTTTTTATTAGTCCTGCAATCTGACTCGTTATAATTTTACCTGTTGATTTTTATTCTTGCATTTTTTAAAGTTGGTTTGAAAATAGCACGCCATTGCATGTTGGCAAGATATGCGTTTCCCCCTTCCCTTTTGCTATGCGTTTTTAATGTATAATTTTAAATTTGAAGTATTCAGTTAATGATTTGCAAGTGCACATTTGGTATTTTGTGGTAATCTCTTGCCAAATAAAGTAATGTTAAGTCTTCACGTGAGACATGTCACATAGAGGGCGTTTCAAGCCCCTGTCACATCGAGGTCTGCTGTATAGGTGAATGTAAACAGCGGCTTCAGGTATTGTGATCGCTACATAGCTTCTGTCACTGCTAATAACTAGGCACCAGTGTCTACGAGCTTTAATTTGTACGCTAAAGGTACCTTCTTACCAACAGTTGGTTTATAGTCGGGTATATTTGTGGTCTTTTGTTTCTTATTCACTGACCGCTATGTGAAATTTTTAACTTCCAGCACTGAAAATGATCGTTAGGTGATCGAAAATCGATCTTACTGTCAATAAATCATCAAAATTACGGCCAACGCTGACCTTGCTTCTAGTTGTTATTAATACTCTACATCTTCATCTTCATGTCTATATTTTCAGTGTTGTGTCGCTAGGGGGTTCCGAATTGTAGCGTCTACCAAGGTGGTGCACAACGTAACTATGTCGGTGAGTGAGGTGCCTTGTAATCGAGTTTCCAATTAGAAGAGTTCGTCCACACGTCGATCACCCTCTCCATTTTAGGGCCCTTACTTTTTCTTGTGTATATCAATGACCTTTCATCAGTAACATTACCAGATGCCAAGTTCGTTTAGTTTGCCGATGATACAAACATTGCAATAAATACGTAGCAAATCAAGTGTAATCTTAGAAAGATCAGCTAATAAAATATTTGTGGACATTAATCACTGGTTCCTAGCCAATTGCTTGTAACTAAACTTTGAAAAAACACACTACACCCAGTTCAGAACTTGCAAGGGGTGTCCCACGAGTATATGCCTAACATATGATGACAAGCAGATAGAAGAAGTGGACAGTGTTAAATTCTTGGGATTACAGCTTTATAATAAATTCAACTGGGAAAAGCACACCACAGAACTGCTGAAGCGGCTTAACAAATCTCTATTTGCAATCGAATTGTGCTGGACGTAGGGGATATAAAAATGAAAAAGCTGGCATACTATGCTTACTTTCACTCCATAATGTCACATGGGATTATTTTTTGGGGTAATTCATCAAGCCAAGCTAAAGTTTTCTAGGCACAAAAACGTGCAGTTAGAGTTATATATGGTGTGAACTCAAGAACATCCTGCAGAAGCCTGTTTAGGGAACTAGGGGTACTAACTACTGCTTCCCAATACATTTATTCTTTAATGAAATTTGTCATTAAAAATATATCACTTTTTCAAACCAGCAGCTCAATTCATGGAATCAGTACTAGAAATAAGAATAATCTTCACAAGGATTTAAAGTCACTTAGTCTTGTAGAAAAAGGTGTGCATTATTCAGGAACACACATTTTCAATAACTTGCTAGCAGCCATAAAAAGCTTAACGACCAATGAAATTCAGTTTAAGAGAAGCCTAAAGGATTTATTGGTGGCCAGGTCCTTCTACACCATTGATGAATTTCTCAGTAGAACCAACTAGCACAATTTCAGTGCAGTAATGTGTTCATTGTAAATAAGTGTGTATGTGTGTGTGTGTGTGTGTGTGTGTGTGTGTGTGTGTGTGTGTGTAAGTACAATCTAATTACTGCACCATTTCAATGCAGTAACGTGTTCATTGAAAATAAGTATTATAGTAGTTGTATTACACGTTTATTTCCTTATAAATAAATAAAAAACTTTTCTATTTTAAATTCAGTGCATTAGTATTTGTAAAATGATTCTTTCATATAGTGTTCATTAAAAAATGACGATCATTCCACTTGGCAGCTGTGGAATGGTACATTAGCTTATTTGTTTGAGTTGTAAATATTTGCCATGTATTGTTGTTTTTCTGACATGTTCTACATCCTGGAGGACCTCCTCACTACGGATCAATTGGAATGAAAGTAAATCTAATCTAATCTAATTTTCAGCATGGCAATGCCAGACCACACAAGAGCTTTGCAACATCTGCAACAATTCGAGTTCTTGGGTTCATTGTCATCGATCATTCTCCATAAAGGCCCGACTTGGCTCCATTAGATTTTCATCTGTTTCGAAAACTTAAAAGAACATCTTCAATGACGTCATTTTGATAGTGACGAAACTGTACAACCAGAGACGAGGTTATACCTCCGACAACAATGTAAAACATTCTACAGAAACGGTATCAACAAACTGATCTCTCGTTGGGAGAACTGTGTTCGATGCCAGGGTGACTACTCTGAGAAATATGTAGAGACGAATAATAAAATTGTAGAATATTACTATCGTTTGTTTTGATTAAAAAGCTTCAAGTGTTTTTCACATAAAATATCCGCAGGCATTATTTTTTAGCACGCCCTCGCAATTAAGCCGATGATACATTAGCCCCCCCCCCCCCCCACACACACACACGCACACACGCGTACCAACTTATCGGCCAACCGACGGACCCACAAATTCCGTGGGAATCTGCACACGTCTTGGCTGACTGCACTCAGCGATTGCAGCGCTGCCCTGCCGTTGTGATTTGTTTATCTAAATTCATTAAGTCTATGTTTTACGAGATCCGCTATGGTTTTACACAGAAACAAAAACTGTGGTTTGCCTTGGCTGTTTTAGAGATAACAAAGCCCATAAAAAGCCGAAAGAAACCTGTGGGCGAAGAAGTGGCTAATGCAAAGAAGGAAATTCAGCTGCACGGAATGGCCGCGCGGTTTAAGGCGCCATGTCACGGATTGCGCGGCCCCTCCCGCCGGAGGTTCGAGTCCTCCCTCGGGCTTAGATGTGTGTGTGTTGTTCTTAGCATAAGGTAGTTTAAGTAGTGTGTTACAGTGCTGAATCATAACACATATGAACTGTTAGGCTCCCCACGCCTATAGGAGGTGCATTCAAGTTCTAAGGCCTCCAATTTTTTTTCTCAGGACTGGAAAGAGATAGAAATATGCGCATTGTTTTAAAATGAGGCCGCGTTCATTGTCAATACGTCCCAGAGATGGCAGCACCGTACGGCAGATGGAATTTTACCGCCAGCAGCGAGAATGAGAAGTGTTTTAATTATTTAAAATGGCGACGTTTTCCTTACTAGAACAGTGTGCAATCATTCGTTTTCTGAATTTGCGTGGTGTGAAACCAATTGAAATTCATCGACAGTTGAAGGAGACATGTGGTGATGGAGTTATGGATGTGTCGAAAGTGCGTTCGTGGGTGCGACAGTTTACCGAAGGCAGAACATCGTGTGACAACAAACCGAAACAACCTCGGGCTCGCACAAGCCGGTCTGACGACACGATCGAGAAAGTGGAGAGAATTGTTTTGGGGGATCGCCGAATGACTGTTGAACAGATCGCCTCCAGAGTTGGCATTTCTGTGGGTTCTGTCACACAATCCTGCATGACGACCTGAAAATGCGAAAAGTGTCATCCAGGTGGGTGCCACGAATGCTGACGGACGACCACACGGCTGCCCGTGTGGCATGTTGCCGAGCAATGTCGACACGCAACGACAGCACGAATGGGACTTTCTTTTCGTCGGTTGTGGCAATGGATGAGACGTGGATGCCATTTTTCAATCCAGAAACAAAGCGCCAGTCAGCTCAATGGAAGCACACAGATTCACCGCCACCAAAAAAACCGCCAGTGCTGAAAAAATGATGGTGTCCATGTTCTGGGACAGCGAGGGCGTAATCCTTACCCATTGCGTTCCAAAGGGCACTACGGTAACAGGTGCATCCTACGAAAATGTTTTGAAGAACAAATTACTTCCTGCACTGCAACAAAAACGTCCGGGAAGGGCTGCGCATGTGCTGTTTCACCGAGACAACGCAGCCGCACATCGAGCTAACGTTACGCAAAAGTTTCTTCGTGATAATAACTTTGAAGTGATTCCTCATGCTCCCTACTCACCTGACCTGGCTCCTAATGACTTTTGGCTTTTTCCAACAATGAAAGACACTCTCCGTGGCCGCACATTCACCAGCCGTGCTGCTATTACCTCAGCGATTTTCCAGTGGTCAAAACAGACTCCTAAAGAAGCCTTCGCCGCTGCCATGGAATCATGGCGTCAGCGTTGTGAAAAATGTGTACGTCTGCAGGGCGATTTCGTCGAGAAGTAGCGCCAGTTTCATCGATTTCGGGTAAGTAGTTAATTAGAAAAAAAATCGGTGGCCTTAGAACTTGAATGCACCTCTTATCAAACTAGCACGCACCTGACGGCTTATAGTGGACAAGACATTGCTGTTCTTGGAAAATGCACTTCGCCTGCCATGTATTGATCGCATACGCAAACTTTAACTTTCACTGTGCTTCAATCCCGCGATTGTGATAACATATTTGGCCTTGATTCGTGAGATTTGTTTGGCTTTCGAATTAAGGACAACGTGTTGTCAGTGACTGCATTCAATGCTAAAGACAGTCCAGCTAGCTCACTGAAAGAATTGCCTGAACTCTTTTCTAAAGGTTTAGGTAAGGCTAACAATTTTGTTGCACATATTACTACGAAAGACAATGGCCAGCCAAAATTTTGCCATGCCAGAACTGTTTACATCGTATTTCGGTACAAAGTAGCCGCTAAACTTAAAGAGTTGCAAGATAGAGGAGCTACTACGCCCGTACAAGCTAGTCAATGGGCAGGTCCACTGGTTTTGCTCCGCAAACCTCCAGGTCGCATTTGCTTCTGTATTAAGTCTACAGCTAAGCCACAAACTGTGATTGATACTTACCCATTACCACGTCCAGACGATCTCATGGACAGATTAGACGCTGGTCGCCACTTTTCAAAAATTGATTTGCGTGACGCATATCTTCAAACACCAGTAGATAAAGAATCTCAAACTGTGTGTGTTGTGAACTCTGGTATGGGCTTGTTTCACCCGCCATTTTCCAACGTTATCTGGAACAGCTGACTGCGAAAGTAGCAAACTATTCAAACCAATTGAATGATATTGTCGTAGCAGGTCGTACACCTGAAGAACACACAGCAAATTTACGACCTTTCTTTCTCATGTTATCTGATGCAGGACTAATGAGTAGACTGGATAAGTGTGATTTTTTTTTTTAACCTGAGTTGCAGTATCTTGGTCATGTCATAAACAGTCAAGGTGTGCATCCTGTTCAGATGCATTTGTTAGCCATACGATATTTGCCAGTTCCCCGCAATGTCACAGATTTGCAGTCAGTTTTAGGGAAAATGAACTATTATATTCGGTTCGTACCGATGCTGTACAAATTGCAGCTCCATTGCACTGCTTGCGTCGCAGGAACGTCCCTTTCGTTTTGGACAGATGAGTGCCAAGAAGCTTTTCAAAAACTTAAAGATGCATTGCTCAGTTATCGATACTTGGTTCACTTCCATCCTGACAAAACAGTTGTGTTGCAAGTTCATGCTTCCTCTTACGAAATCGGTGCAGTGCTTTCGCACAGACTTGTCGATAACGACAGGACTATTGCTTTCGCGTCCAAAGCTCAGTGTAACTATTCACAAATAGAGAGAAATGCGTTGACTATTGTGTATGTTGTCACCAAATTCGACCACTATTTGGCAGAAAATTCTATTTAGTAACAGATCACAAGCCATCGCAATCCTTGTTTCATCCGATGAAGCCAATTTCTGTACAAAGTGCCAAAAAATTTTTCAAAATGGGCTTTGTTGATGTCTCAATACCAGCGCGAGATTGTGTATTGTCCGATAGCTAAACATGGTAACGTGGATGCTCTTTCAAGTCTGCCGATTACAGGGTTATAAATACAGGGTTATAAATACAAAATCAAATAGGGGTAATGCAGGAGTAGGTTTAATAATCAATAACAAATAGGAGTGCGGGTTAGCTACTACAAACAGCATAGTGAACGCATTATTGTGGCCAAGATAGACACAAAGCCCATGCCTACTACAGTAGTACAAGTTTATATGCCAACTAGCTCTGCAGATGATGAAGAAATTGATGAAATGTATGACGAGATAAAAGAAATTATTCAGGTAGTGAAGGGAGACGAAAATTTAATAGTCATGGGTGACTGGAATTCGCCAGTAGGAAAAGGGAGAGAAGGAAACATAGTAGGTAAATATGGATTGGGGGGGAAGAAATGAAAGAGGAAGCCGCCTTGCAGAATTTTGCACAGAGCATAACCTAATCATAGCTAACACTTGGTTCAAGAATCATAAAAGAAGGTTGTATACCTGGAAGAATCCTGGAGATACTAGTATCAGATAGATTATATAATGGTAAGACAGAGATTTAGGAACCAGGTTTTAAATTGTAAGACATTTCCTGGGGCAGATGTGGATTCTGACCACAATCTATTGGTTATGATCTGCAGATTGAAACTGAAGAAACTGCAAAAAGGTGGGAATTTAAGGATATGGGACCTGGATAAACTGAAAGAACGAGAGGTTGTAGAGAGTTTCAGGGAGAGCATAAAGGAACAATTGACAGGAATGGGGGAAAGAAATACAGTAGAAGAAGAATGGGTAGCTCTGAGGGATGAAGTAGTGAAGGCAGCTGAGGATCAAGTAGGTAAAAAGACGAGGGCTAATAGAAATCCTTGGGTAACAGAAGAAATATTGAATTTAATTGATGCAAGGAGAAAATATAAAAATGCAGTAAATGAAGCAGGCAAAAAGGAATACAAACGTCTCAAAAATGAAATCGACAGGAAGTGCAAAATGGCTAAGCAGGGATGGCTAGAGGACAAATGTAAGGATGTAGAGGCTTGTCTCACTAGGGGTAAGATAGATACTGCCTACAGGAAAATTAAAGAGACCTTTGGAGAGAAGAGAACCAGTTGTATGAATATCAAGAGCTCAGATGGCAACCCAGTTCTAAGCAAAGAAGGGAAGGCAGAAAGGTGGAAGGAGTATATAGAAGGTTTATACAAGGGCGAAGTACTTGAGGACAATATTATGGAAATGGAAGAGGATGTAGATGAAAAAGAAATTAGATATAAGATACTGCGTGAAGAGTTTGACAGAGCACTGAAAGACCTGAGTCGAAACAAGGCCCCGGGAGTAGACAACATTCCATTAGAACTACTGATGGCCTTGGGAGAGCCAGTCATGACAAAACTCTACCATCTGGTGAGCAAAATGTATGAGACAGGCGAAATACCCTCAGACTTCAAGAAGAATATAATAATTCCAATCCCAAAGAAAGCAGGTGTTGACAGATGTGAAAATTACCGAACTATCAGTTTAATAAGTCACAGCTGCAAAATACTAACGCGAATTCTTTACAGACGAATGGAAAAACTGGTAGAAGCCGACCTCGGGGAAGATCAGTTTGGATTCCGTAGAAATGTTGGAACACGTGAGGCAATACTAACCTTACGACTTATCTTAGAAGAAAGATTAAGAAAAGGCAAACCTACGTTTCTAGCATTTGTAGACTTAGAGAAAGCTTTTGACAATGTTGACTGGAATACTCTCTTTCAAATTCTGAAGGTGGCAGGGGTAAAATACAGGGAGCGAAAGGCTATTTACAATTTGTACAGAAACCAGATGGCAGTTGTAAGAGTCGAGGGGCATCAAATGGAAGCAGTGGTTGGGAAAGGAGTGAGACAGGGTTGTAGCCTCTCCCCGATATTATTCAATCTGTATATTGAGCAAGCAGTAAAGGAAACAAAAGAAAAATTCAGAGTAGCCATTAAAATTCATGGAGAAGAAGTAAAAACCTTGAGGTTCGCCAATGACATTGTAATTCTGTCAGAGACAGCAAAAGACTTGGAAGAGCAGTTGAACGGAATGGACAGTGTCTGGAAAGGAGGATATAAGATGAACATCAACAAAAGCAAAACGAGAATAATGGAATGTAGTCAAATTAAATCGGTTGATGCTGAGGGAATTAGATTAGGAAATGAGACACTTAAAGTAGTAAAGGAGTTTTGCTATTTAGGGAGTAAAATAACTGACGATGGTCGAAGTAGAGAGGATATAAAATTTAGACTGGCAATGGCAAGGAAATCGCTTCTGAAGAAGAGAAATTTGTTAACATCGAGTATAGATTTAAGTGTCAGGAAGTCGTTTCTGAAACTATTTGTATGGAGTGTAGCCATGTATGGAAGTGAAACATGGACGATAACTAGTGTGGACAAGAAGAGAATAGACGCTTTCGAAATGTGGTGCTACAGAAGAATGCTGAATATAAGGTGGGTAGATCACGTAACTAATGAGGAGGTATTGAATAGGATTGGGGAGAAGAGACGTTTGTGGCACAACTTGACTAGAAGAAGGGATCAGTTGGTAGGACATGTTTTGAGGCATCAAGGGATCACAAATTTAGCATTGGAGGGCAGCGGGGAGGGTAAAAATCGTAGAGGGAGACGAAGAGATGAATACACTAAGCAGATTCAGAAGGATGTAGGTTGCAGTAGGTACTGGGAGATGAAGAAGCTTGCACAGGATAGAGTAGTATGGAGAGCTGCATCAAACCAGTCTCAGAACTGAAGACCACAACAACAACATATTAGTTTAAAGTGTAGTATCTGACAGTAAACTGTACAAGTAACACCCTGCAACGAATTTCCAAAATCTAAATGGTTCATCCGAGTTTGGCGATCAAAGTGTCTTCAGAAAGCTATTAGTGTGAACCTAAATTGGTATAAATTACAGGCATGTGACCTGAATAGTACATGAGTTGTTGGAGGTCAAAGTGACCGATTACTACTGATCGTGCCACGTCGTAAGTACTCCACAGTTACACGAAGAGATGGTAGCAGCATACTTATAAATAAATTGATTCGTCTATGGCTTTGTTTACATCCGATATATACTATTCATAAGGAAATTGGTTAAATATTTATTGTGTTTTAGAAAGCACAGAGACATTAGACTACTGGCTTACTTCTGTTCTATTGCTTTGATATATGTTTATTTAATTTGTTTATGTATCTAATAATGTGTGTTAGAGAGTGTTTATAGTCCAGCCGTAGGAATATTCATTTAATTTCAAGTCATTTAAATGTAAATCCAGTATTTCGAACGTGTTTCATTATGTCTGTGTGGTTGCTTGTGGCATGAAGACATGACGCGAGCGCTCTAGCCAATCGCAGCGCTGGTGAATGGAGAGACTGGATGGAGACGGGAGAAGAGTGCTGGACAGTACGGCACTGGAGGGACAGCAGTACAGGACACGGCGAGGCTGGATGCGACAGACACACGGTCGCGGGAAACACCCGGAGAGTGGAGCGGTTTGCGCCTGGTCGCGAGAGATAGAAAAACTTCAGAGTGCTGACTTGTGCAGTTGTGAGAAGTCTGTGGTTTCTACAGCGAAGACGTAGTATGCGTTTAGAAGTGAATGTCTCGCGAGCTTTGTTGTCGTTCATAACTAATTATGTGCAGTAGGAATCTATTGTTTCCCTGTTATTCAACTAATATTTCATTTAATTACTAGACTGTCGACACCAATAAGTATTTTGCAAAAATACCACACTCTCAAGAGTACACTACTGGCCATTAAAATTGCTACACCACGAAGATGACGTGCTACAGACACTAAATTTAACAGACAGGAAGAAGATACTGTGATATGCAAATGATTAGCTTTCCAGAGCATTCACACAAGGTTGGCGCCGGTGGCGACACCTACAACGTCCTGACATAAGGAAAGTATCCAACCGATTTCTCATACACAAACAGCAGTTGACCGGCGTTGCCTGGTGAAACGTCGTTGTGATGCCTCGTGCAAGGAGGAGAAATGCGTACCATCACGTTTCCGATTTTGATAAAGGTCGGATTGTAGCCTATCGCGATTGCCTACCCTTCATTCGATCCCTGCGAAACCCTACATTTCAGCAGATAATGCACGACCTCATGTTGCAGGTCGTATACGGGCCTTTCTGGGTACAGAAAATGTTCGACTGCTGCCTTGGCCAGCACATTCTCCAAATCTCTCACCAACTGAAAACGTCTGGCCAATGGTGGCCGAGCAACTGGCTCGTCACAATACGCCAGTCACTACTCTTGGTGAACTGTGGTATCGTATTGAAGCTGCATGGGCAGCTGTACCTGTGCACTCCATCCAAGCTCTGTTTGACTCAATGCCCAGGCGAATCAAGTCCGTTATTACAGCCAGAGGTGGTTGTTCTGGGTACTGATTTCTCAGGTTCTATGCACCCAAATTGCGTGAAAATGTAATCACATGTCAGTTCTAGTATAATATACGTATTCGTCCAATGAATACCCGTTTATCATCTGCATTCCTTCTTGGTGTAGCAATTTTAATGGCCAGTAGTGTACAATCAGCAGCTACAGACAGCAAAAATGGTATACTCAAAAGTTGGCATATGTGCATCTACAACGTCAGGACATGTACTGATGAAGACAATAAAGCCGAAATAAGCTTATATCCCAAAATAAAATATCAAGCACCTTACTGTTTTCGAATTCTCTGAATTTTTTGTAATAATTTTGTAAGACAGAACATTGTTTCTATTTTGTGAAAACGAGTTTTGTAACAGTTATTGGGAAGTGAACCAGCTGGCAAAGATGACTTTGAGTTTCTCGTGATGTTCAAGGAGAAGTAACTGTCGCTAGGGCGAGGCTGCGACTGCGGGATGCGTGGCCGAAAAGTTGCCAAGAGAAATGCTAAATGTTATCCTCGGTAAGGGGAGCAATGTGTGGAGGCGCATTCTCACTGTGCAAGGCAACACCAAACAACCATTTCTCACGCCTTTGAGTTTAGATGCCGCATCTCCGCAAAAGAACGCTCTTTCCTCTCTGAAAATAATAACTATCATTCTTTGGCTCGAGTAAGGACTCTGCTTGAATTTTATCGGTTTTGGCGAAGCTGAGTGGCACCGCAGCACTGACTGTTGTTTTCATTCTTCGTTGACGTGAGATATCCGTATCTCTTCACTTACAGCTAAGTGGAAAATGAGTGATGTCCATCTTGTCTATAGGGATCCAAACACAGTAACCATAAAAGGAAAGGCGAGACCAATTACACTTGAACTTCCTCTTCTGTTCAGGTACTATCAAGCACGCTCGCGGTTAAGTCAGCGAAGGGTTTCCTTGAAACAACTGCGACACACACAGTACCGCCACAACAAACAAGGCTGCAAGCATTTTAAACGATGTTTAATTCCTGAGAGAGGGCTCCTTCCTAGAAAGACAAAAGCGGACTACCTGCTAGTTATTGATTACACTTCGTCGTGTTGCCACATGGAGCACAGCAGAGGTTTCCAGTGCGGAGTCAGCGTTTTCCCGATGCGGGGTTGATCATATCTCAGCCGACTTCTTGCACAGTGACTTAAGTCGCCCCGTATAGCACGGAAAATTTAGCGCAAATTAGGATTTGTTGCCCTCAGGTTACTACATTCATTGTCTAATACATTAAGTCTGCTGGCCTGTGTAGCCGTGCGGTTCTAGGCGCTTCAATCTGGAACCGCGTGACCGCTACGGTCGCAGGTTCGAATCCTGCCTCGGGCATGGGTGTGTGTGTGATGTCCTTAGGTTAGTTAGGTTTAAGTAGTTCTAAGTTCTAGGGGACTGATGACCATAGATGTTAACTCCCATAGTGCTCAGAGCCATTTGAACCATTTTTTTGAACGTGAAGTCTCTTACTTTCTTGGTTAAAGTGTATGTATTTATGTTTTATGATGTTTGCACTTGGATTCGCGGAGGGCTGTTACGATTTATCATCTTACTTACCAGTTATCCCTTGAAGGTAGAGGGTAATAACTAATGACACAAATAATATACAGATGAAGGAAAATTTATTTCATAAAATTCTAATATCCGTCTATTGACTGCATGAAATACACTGTAGCAAGTTTTTTCGGGTCTCACTCTATTTTTCTACTTTTTAATCTCTTATACATTTTAAATATTATTTTAAAGATGCGGTGTCATTTTGTAAATCTGCTGCTTTCTCCCACTATGGTTAATAAGAACAACAATTTCACTCATTTTAATAGAACAGAGTACATCTTCGTATTCTACAGAAATCTGACGGCTGGTGGTGTTAGTAATGGATCGCTGTGCTGATGTGAAATTGTCTACTGTTGTGTAACAACGATGTGCTTTATAACAAAATATTTAAATACGATGCCTTTATAAACGATCCTTAAATATTTCCAGATAGATAATACTAAATTCGTACTTTATTGCCAAATTTGCATGTTACTTAGTCACCATCACAGCAACTAACGAGAAACGAAATGTGAAGTTTCATTGTTTTACAGTTAGTTTCTTCTTTTTTTTTTTTTTTTTTGTCCCTTTAACATCTACTTTCATCTCTATGTTAAGCAAGAATCTTTAAATTTTCTTGCTACAGCCCTGTGTGTGTGAGTGTGTGTCTAAATGAAACCATCTGAGGTACCTACTGTTAGCATTCCTCTACTTTTGGCCATTAACGATATTCCATAGATTTACATTGGAAACAAACCTTCCTACCACCTACTTCCCCTCGCCCTACCCAGGCGTCTCCCGGAAGACGCACAACCAGCTACTTATGACTCGTCACCCCCAACGCGGACCCCTCCCGCACTCTCGGCTGAACCCCTGACAGCGCCGCTACCTGTGAAACACCTGCTCGCCGTACGGCTACGGTGCCGAACACGGTACGCCCCCCAGCTACTGAGCGACTGCTGCCGCTGGCTCTACTTCCAAGGGTAGGAGGCGCCTCCGCCCCCACCGCCGCCGCCGCCGCCCCCGCGGTGGTCACCCCTGGGGCGGCCCTCGTCACCGTGGATGTGTCCGTGGCCGCTGGCCAGCTCCTCGTCCAGCAGCAGCTCGAAGTTCCCGAGGGCCTCCTGCGACGGCACCTTGTTCCACCGGACGCTGCAACACAAGTGCCAGTCGCAACACTCAGGGGCAAATACCATCCAACTATGCTGTAGTTCATTCACAAGACTGGTATGATTCAGCTGCATACGCCATTCATTTCCCACAGCAACTTATGAACATTTCAGCTTGTTTACAACACTACTGGCCATTAAAATTGCTACACCAAGAAGAAATTCAGATGATAAACGGGTATTCATTGGACAAATATATTATACCAGAACTGACATGTGATTACATTTTCACGCAATATGGGTGCATAGATCCTGAGAAAATCAGTACCCAGAACAACCACCTCTGGCCGTAATAATGGCCTTGATTCGCCTGGGCATTGAGTCAACAGAGCTTGGATGGCGTGTACAGGTACAGCTGTCTACGTAGCTTCAACATGATACCACAGTTCAACCAGAGCAGTGACTGGCATATTCTGACGAGCCAATTGCTCGGCCACCATTGACCAGACGTTTTCAATTGGTGAGAGATCTCGAGAATGTGCTGGCCAGGGCAACAGTCGAACATTTTCTGTATAAAGAAAGGCCAGTACAGGACCTGCAACATGCGGTCGTGCATTATCCTACTGAAATGTAAGGTTTCGCAGAGATCGAATGAAGGGTGGAGCCACGGGTCGTAACACATCTGAAATGTAACGTCCACTGTTCAAAGTGCCGTCAATGCGAACAAGAGGTGACCGAGACGTGTAACCAATGCCACCCCACACCATCACGCCGGCTGATACGCCAGTATGGCGATGACGAATACACTCTTCCAGTGTGTGTTCACCGCGATGTCGCCAAACACGGATGCGACCATCATGATGCTATAAACAGAACCTGAATTCATCCGAAAAAATGACGTTTTGCCATTCGTGCACCCAGGTTCGTCGTCGAGTACACCATCGCAGGCGCTCCTGTCTGTGATGCACCGTCAAGGGTAACTGCGGCCACGGTCTCCGAGCTGACAGTCCATGCTGCTGCAGACGTTATCGAACTGTTCGTGCAGATGGTTGTTGTCTTGGAAACGTCACCATCTATTGACTCAGGGATCGAGACGTGGCTGCACGATTCGTTACAGCCATGCGGGTAAGATGCCTGTCATCTCGACTGCTAGTGATATGAAACCCTTGGGATCCAGCACGGCGTTCCGTATTACCCTCCTGAACCCACCGATTCCATATTCTGCTAACAGTCATTGGATCTCGACCAACGCGAGCAGCAATGTCACGATACGATAAACCGCAATCGCGATAGGGTAAAATCCGGTCTTTATCAAAGTCGGAAACGAGATGGTACGCATTTCTCCTCCTTACACGAGGCATCACAACAACGTTTCGCCAGGCAACGCCGGTCAACTGCTGTTTGTGTATGAGAAACCGGTTGGAAACTTTCCTCATGTCAGCACGTTGCAGGTGTCGACACCGGCGCCAACCTTGTGTGAATGCCCTGAAATGCTAATCATTTGCATATCACAGCATTTTCTTCCTGTCGGTTAAATTTCGCGTCTGTAGCACGTCATCTTCGTGGTGTAGCAATTTTAGTGGCCAGTAGTGTATAATCAGGCCTTGGTGTTGACGCGTTATTGTGGTCCGGTATTTGAACTAAGATTACAGAAACTGTGAAAAACTGATTAATAAATAAGGTTACCGTATTTACTCAAATGTAAGCCGCACTCGAATCTAAGCCGACCTGAAAAAAAGAGACTCGAAATCAAGGAAAAAAAAATTTCCCGTATCTAAGCCGCACCTGAAATTTGAGACTCGAAATTCAAGGGGAGAGAAAAGTTTTAGGCCGCACCTCCAAGTCGAAACAAAGTTGGTCCATTGTAATATGAGACACATTTTAGGTCGAATGAATGGTGTTACAGCTACAGTAGTTTGGTTCCAGTCGTAAGCTTAGCAGTTAAGCTTTACCAGGTAGCCATTGCTATGCGTCGGGCGCTCCGTCCGTATTTATACGGGTACCCTTCCTTTTTCACGGGCTTCGTCTGGTTTGAATTGATTCCTTAATTTTCTTTGATCTGATAAGTGCCGTTCTCTTTGTTATAGGTGTTTACGTCACTTTAAGCTGAAAATGCATTATTGCACTCTGTCATGCATTGTTTGTCGCATTCTGATAATGAGTGTTTACGGCCTGTTGCCGCTCGCAGCATGGCTTGCTGCTGTGCGCGCTACCGCCGCTTACTATTAAAAAAAAAAAGAAAAAAAAAAAAGAGAGAGAGTAATTGCTCATAAGCGAAACAATGGCAAGAGACTGCTATTTGCTGTTACTTACACTGCTGCTGTCTTTGATATTGTTCAACAAGAACCAAATAATAGACTGCGTATGATAGAAGATGTTCTGAACGAGAGTTTAGCGAAAATTTTTCTCCATTTTAAAATCTTTGCAGACGCCTCTGTAGTACATTACATTCTGCACAGAAATTAGAGTCATCTTAGATTTAAAAATCTATTCAATTGCCGTGCTTCATATCTGGACTGTATCACTATTAGGCATAAGAATAATACGAATATAAACATGACATGATATGTATATTCTTCCGCGTTTGGTGTTGTCTCACTCTAGTTTCGTAGTTTATTAGGCAGACAGGATTTAAATGAAATAGCAGCAAACACGAAAGAATACATGGCAAAATGTTTATATTCGTATTATTCTTATGGTGAAGAGAATACTGCATGTGATTCACAATTCATAAAAGTTCCTATTAGCAACCATCTCTTCTCACAGGTAGGAAAAAATTCAGAACGTAGAGTTGGCCATATTGACAAACATCCCAAACAGTCTTGCCAGTCGGATTTCCGTAGTACATTGTAGAGTTGGGCAACACGATTCTTTTCCCCGATTCGATTCCTACGATTCAATCTCACATTGCGAATCGATTCCTGCGATTCGTTCACGATTCTTTCACGATTCATTCTAGTCTGCGATGGCACGATTCTTACGGAACGCAAAAAGTTCTACATCTTACTCACAGATGGCAGGACATGTCTGAAATTGTCAATGGCCTTAGAATCGAACTGTGTCATGACAAGATATGCCAGAAATAGTTTATTTATGAGTAAATATGCATATGACGTTACAAGTCGATTTATACGTGTAATGCCTTAATTGATGAAAGGTCACGTTTGATTTGATTGCATCTATTGTTTTATTTCAGTATCCCAGGGAAGAGGAGTCGATTTGTGCGAAAGGTGGTGCAAAATTACGTGGTGTGCCAGTCTGGTTGTGTGGCTTGAACGTATCCAACTACAGACGTCTGTTTTATAGTAACAAAATCTAGCAGTGTGGCAGACGTGGTTTGGCTCATATCATCGTATGTTTTTCTGTGCTAAGATCTGTTTCCAAGTCCACATCACCCTTGTAATTCACAACGCAGTTGACAGCCCTCCCACACAGCAAATTTTGCGTGCTGTAAGTAAATACACCTATATACAGATAAACATAAAAACCAAAACCTCAACTACATTCAGTACGTACTAACAAAGTTTTACGAGATGGCGTTATAAAAAGTATGTGAAATTGCGTTTTTATAATATAAAATTCCGTTTTTACGAATGGAACTATGTAGTATATATATATATATATATATATATATATATATATATATATATATATATATATATATATATATTGTAAAATTGACTTTTTACGAAGGAATGGAACAATGTAGGTGAACTAAAAAAGCAAAAACCAGTCTAAATACAAAATTTCATCCAAATCGTTAGGGCCGTCTTCGAGATACGCGAAATACACATAATCCAAGTGCTATTGCTCGTGTGTAAAGAAGGTGTGTGTGTTTTGCATTGCATCTGCAACAAATAAGAGGTACGTATTTATTCATCATACTTGGATTTCTTGATTTTAATCGTGTGTATTGGGAGCTGTGTACTCGCTATATATCGTTTCTGTCATCACTAGTTCGTGTATTACTCGCGCAAACTAAGCTGACGTCGGCGCGCTGGCTGATGGTAGCGATAGTAAATGGGAAATGCCTTTACGCTCGTTCCCGTCGGCCACCGCGCCGACGTCAGCTTGGTTTTCACCCACGAACTTCGTTTGTTCGTTCCGAGCTTCCTTCGTTCACACGCATCCTCCACTTGACTGCCATCTGGCGGTCGTAATTATTCGGCACGACTCGCCGTGATTCGGAAGTTGCCTTCGAAACATAGCGTACTAAGAATCGATGAATCGTTGGAACTTGGAATCGTCACGACTCGAAAACACGCAATCGTTCTTACGATTCTTTTGAACGACGATTCGTCCGTATGACGATTCGATTATTACGATTCTTTATTTAGAGTCGTTCAAATGAACGACTCATTCACGAATCGCCACAACTCTAGTACATTGAAATACTGCTACATTCGATGATGAACAATATGGAATTTGTATTTACTTTGTTGGATAATGTATGAAAATGCAGTGGTCGAAACTCGGGGCGGAGAAAAAAGCTCGTCTTCCACCGTTTTTTTTTTTTTAAATTTTTTTTCTGACGCAGAGGTTTTG
The DNA here is from genome assembly GCF_021461395.2 of Schistocerca americana. Classification (NCBI taxonomy): domain Eukaryota; kingdom Metazoa; phylum Arthropoda; class Insecta; order Orthoptera; family Acrididae; genus Schistocerca; species Schistocerca americana. Next base: position 976,820,639 of record NC_060121.1, read on the forward strand.
TCGCCAATATTTATCTTTGTGCCTGCAAAGCATGCCTGTGTAGCGCTACATATATTCGACGGCAGAAGTTAGTTGTGACGGCACCTACCAACATTTTTCAGAACTTCCGCGTACTTTGCACTCGATTCTAAGCCGCATGCAGTTTTTTGGATTACAAAAACCGAAAAAAAAGTGCGGCTTAGATTCGAGTAAATACGGTACTTATTTTTTGCACTGAGCAGTGGAATAACGGTCACTGCTGATGGCGGGGCGCATTCTTCCTACCGCGTCAGGTACTAATCTTGAAACATTGCATTGGCTCTCGCAATTTTAACAATTTACGAGCCGTAGCAATTTAATACCACCGTCGGTTCTGTGGAGCCTGTATCTGACAGAAGCGGGAGCAGCAGATTCTCAGTTCCGAGACAATGGCCCGATCATCCCTTTTTTGTCCTCGCTCAAACTGAGCGCAAGTCACTGTTAAATGATCGGCAAATAATCTCAGGGGGCGTACTTTGCTCACAGCAGGCTGAATTCAATGGCAAACCGCGAATTGTGTTCGGCACACTGCGTCTCTTTACCAAGATCTGCTGAGCTCGCCGTTCTAGCTAGCTTTTTTTGTAACAAACATTACAATATCGTAAATCATGTACCACTTAATAATTGCGGGGATTACATATCTTTTAAAATAAAACATGAATATAACGCATAACCCATTTTAACATATTTAATTATAAATCAAAACCTTATTCTAGGAAAAAGGGAGAGACTTAAGATACCTCACGTCTGCTATGTTCAATGGAGACAAACAAAATACACACATTAAAAAAAGTTTTGCATCACTCCGGTTCCCAGACCTCCTGAAGACAGATGTTGACTGTGGATACTGTATCACAGACACAGTCCCTTTGACTGTTCAGAGATGTCACTAAACCCGCCTAAAGATGTAAACAACCATGCATGAGCAGCGCCTATTAGAAGGAGGGGGTCCGACAGCCGATCAGTTCCAGTCATTCCACCAGGGAGGAGGTACACGGCTCGTGTTGTCTGTAGTTCAACCATGCCTAGACGGTGAATACCCCGGTTCGATCGCGTCCGCATTCTTACTTTGTACCAGGAAGGGCTCCCAACAAGGGAGGTGTCCAGGCGTCTCGGAGTGAACCAAGCCGATGTTGTTCGGACACGGAGGAGATACAGAGAGATAGGATCTGTCGACGGAATGCCTCGCTCAGGCCACCCAAGGGCAGCTACTACAGTCGATGACCGCTACCTACGGATTATGTCTCAGAGGAACGCTGTTAAGGCATTAAATTGTAGGCTGATACCAAGGAATGCTATCGTTACCGACCTGCTGGTAATGGTCCCTTATTTAATAATATGTATTTGCGCAAAAATGTCCCACAATTCTTGATATAGATCATTACAGAGGGTGATTTAGCTGCCTCTACAGATGTCGTTTGATGCAAACCCACATAACAGACCAATTTTGTTGGCCATTCCGCTCTGAAGACGTGAAGCACATTGTCAAAATGACACGGAATAACTGGTAAAATGCACGAAGACATCTCAAATCTATTGTACAAGTTTCGTTTATGAAAATACTTTAGCACATTAATGTGGTGAGTGATTAAGATATATACCTGAAAGTTGTTACTTACCCACTTCCCATTTTCATATTTCCAGTTAATATCATTGTTTCCAATGGTGAAACACACTATATAAGGCAAGGTTTCTGAAGCATATACGAAAGATTAAGTACTACAAATGGAACGAACTTGCAGAAACATCGAAAACCTGTATGACTACACCGTTAATTGTGCAACGAAAGGTAAGAGACACTTTGATAAGTACTGCAGAAGTTAGGTATATCTTGCCCTAAGAATATCCTCACTTGTGTTTTTACAGTGTGATAGTGTTTGCGAACAGTCTTTCAAAGCTGTGAGAGGGAACTTACATCGATTCCATGGCTGTCGCTTGTCTGAATGCAAATCCTGATACGGACGTAGTGCAGGCTGCATAAAACGACATCGGTAGGGACAGCTGAATTACCCCGTTTAGTGTTCTCATAAAGGTATGTGCGCCATGGAAGATCCAGGTTCAATCTCAAACAGGGTTGGTGGCTTTTCGTCGTTCCAGTCACTCCCGGCCTGCCTCAGGTCAACTTTGCCTGCTATCGAATGAGTACTGGTGGACATTCCTGGGGTTAAAGGGTAGCCTGGTCGTAGGCTGTGCGCCATAGGCCTTTCACCATATTAGAGGTACGTGCAGAAATGTATTTAATATTAAATTACACTGTCTTCCTTCTTTTTACTCCATGATTCGAAATCATTAACCTCTTTTTATGTAATAATTAATGCTGGTAATAGTTTTCCTCTATGAGATATTAAGGAATGTTTGGACCTTTGCCTTGAAAATGAAACATTATTAGGGCAAACAACCATACAAATAGCTTAAACTGAAGCCTCTAGTGTTAGAACTAAAGTAAAGCAAGATAATGTGCCACCATTTTTAAACCTCGTCACAATATCACGTAAGGGAAAAAAACACCGTTAAAGACGATGAAGCAAGAAGTAAAACAGTATGTAAGATATTTTATACATAAGCTTCAATCACTTAAACTTACAGTTTCATTGCCAGTCTACATTTTACACTCCTGGAAATTGAAATAAGAACACCGTGAATTCATTGTCCCAGGAAGGGGAAACTTTATTGACACATTCCTGGGGTCAGATACATCACATGATCACACTGACAGAACCACAGGCACATAGACACAGGCAACAGAGCATGCACAATGTCGGCACTAGTACAGTGTATATCCACCTTTCGCAGCAATGCAGGCTGCTATTCTCCCATGGAGACGATTGTAGAGATGCTGGATGTAGTCCTGTGGAACGGCTTGCCATGCCATTTCCACCTGGCGCCTCAGTTGGACCAGCGTTCGTGCTGGACGTGCAGACCGCGTGAGACGACGCTTCATCCAGTCCCAAACATGCTCAATGGGGGACAGATCCGGAGATCTTGCTGGCCAGGGTAGTTGACTTACACCTTCTAGAGCACGTTGGGTGGCACGGGATACATGCGGACGTGCATTGTCCTGTTGGAACAGCACGTTCCCTTGCCGGTCTAGGAATGGCAGAACGATGGGTTCGATGACGGTTTGGATGTACCGTGCGCTATTCAGTGTCCCCTCGACGATCACCAGTGGTGTACGGCCAGTGTAGGAGATCGCTCCCCACACCATGATGCCGGGTGTTGGCCCTGTGTGCCTCGGTCGTATGCAGTCCTGATTGTGGCGCTCACCTGCACGGCGCCAAACACGCATACGACCATCATTGGCACCAAGGCAGAAGCGACTCTCATCGCTGAAGACGACACGTCTCCATTCGTCCCTCCATTCACGCCTGTCGCGACACCACTGGAGGCGGGCTGCACGATGTTGGGGCGTGAGCGGAAGACGGCCTAACGGTGTGCGGGACCGTAGCCCAGCTTCATGGAGACGGTTGCGAATGGTCCTCGCCGATACCCCAGGAGCAACAGTGTCCCTAATTTGCTGGGAAGTGGCGGTGCGGTCCCCTACGGCACTGCGTAGGATCCTACGGTCTTGGCGTGCATCCGTGCGTCGCTGCGGTCCGGTCCCAGGTCGACGGGCACGTGCACCTTCCGCCGACCACTGGCGACAACATCGATGTACTGTGGAGACCTCACGCCCCACGTGTTGAGCAATTCGGCGGTACGTCCACCTGGCCTCCCGCATGCCCACTATACGCCCTCGCTCAAAGTCCGTCAACTGCACATACGGTTCACGTCCACGCTGTCGCGGCATGCTACCAGTGTTAAAGACTGCGATGGAGCTCCGTATGCCACGGCAAACTGGTTGACACTGATGGCGGCGGTGCACAAATGCTGCGCAGCTAGCGCCATTCGACGGCCAACACCGCGGTTCCTGGTGTGTCCGCTGTGCCGTGCGTGTGATCATTGCTTGTACAGCCCTCTCGCAGTGTCCGGAGCAAGTATGGTGGGTCTGACACACCGGTGTCAATGTGTTCTTTTTTCCATTTCCAGGAGTGTATATCCTCTGTACTACAGCCATCATTAGTTATTTTACCGCCGAAATAGAAAACTCATCTACAACTTTAAGTGTTTCATTTCCTAACATAATACTCTTGGCATCGCATGGTTTAACTCGTCTAAATTCCATTACCCTTGTTTTGCTGTCCTTAATGTCCGTTTTGTATATTTCTTTCAACAGACTGCACACTCGATTCATCTGCACTTCCAAGTCCTTTGCTGTCTCTGACAGAATTACAACGTCATCTGCAAACATCGACCTCCTATTTCTTATCCCTGAGCTTTAATTCCTCCTCCAAATTTTTCTTTGGCTTCCTTTACTGCTTGCTCAGTATACATTCCGAATAATGATGGGAACAGGCTACAACCCTCTCTCACTCCCTTCTCAATCTCTGCTTCCCTTTCGTGCCCTTCGACAAATATAAGAGGTATTGGGTTTCTATAAAAGTTGCATATAACCTTTGGCCCTCTGTATTTTACCCCTGCTTTCTTTACAAGTTTACAGATTGAATTCCAGTCAACATTCTCAAAATCTTTCCATGAGATTGCAAAAGCTATAAACATAAGTTTTCCTTTTCTTAATCTGTCTCCTGAGATAAGTCTTAGAGTCAGTGTTGACTCGCATGTTCCAACATTTCTCTGGAACCCAAACTGAGCTGAACAGGATGCTCCAGACACAAGCGAAATCTCATGAATGTTGCTCCAGTTGATGCTATTGGTAGGTGGGCATACACTACACGTGGCCGGCACCTAAATAGGAAGGAGAAAGATAAGTTAGAGTCTCTATTAGCAGAAACTGTAAGGGGGTGGGGGGGGGGGCACAGTCACTCAAGGGATGATCCCTGTGGTTAATGTGACCAGGAAGCGAAGTTTTTTAGGTTAAAGCCAAAGCCTAGACAGACAATTACCAAGAAAAATAGCATAAACGAAGCTTCATGGAAAGTGTCAGTATAAATGGGTACAATTTAGCATCTTACACATGCAGATCTAGCATGCATAAAGGAGAAACACAAAACAAGGAGATAAGTAGAAAACTGTAGAAGTAAGCAAATTTTGTGTCGATCACCACTTTGAAGTTTGTGCATGAGAACTACAGCTAGATAATGTGGTGTTGGTATTAGCAACAGTGTACGGGACCCATTAGGAGATTGAGAGCTATTCATAAAAAAGTTTTACTCCCTATTATGCTATCTGTCAGACAGAAAGGAGAAGTTATTAATCTGTGGTGATTTCAATGCAAACTTCCTAAGCAATTCTGATAGGAAAAGTGAAGTAGAAGTGTTATTAATGACATATAACTTAGAATCAGTGATCAATTTCCCTACACATATAGCTCAAGACCGTATAACTCTAATAGATAATGTATTTGTGCAGCAAGATGATGTAAAACTAACACATTCTTTCCCTGTAATAAACGGATTATCAGACCATGATGCACAACTGATTAATTTAAAAAACTTAGCAAGGTGTACAGTTCAGAAAGCATTAAGTAAAAGTGTAAGGCTGATGAACACGGTATCTACAGAGCACTTCAGAGAATGTTTAAGATATGTTAACTGGGGAGAGGTATATAATTAGGCAAATGCCAATGATAAATGCAACATATTTCTTGATAAATTTATAACCCTTTTTGAACACTGTTGGCCCCAGAAAATTACTAAATATAACACCCTACAGTTTTCAAAGAAACGTTGGATCACTATAGGTATTAAAGTGTCTTCAGAAAGGAAAAGAAAACTGTATAAGGCAGAAAAAATTAGTAAAGACTCAGAAGTAATTTTACACTATAAAAAAATCATTGTAACATACTAAGAAAAGTTGTCAGAAAATCAATATATATATATATATATATATATATATATATATATATTCACACGTATCAGGATATATTTTTTTGAATTAGAAGTATTAGACCCTTCTTGAAATCTGAAGGTGTTTCGCCTCTATCACACATAATCCACACCAGATGGCTGGCTCTCCTAAGGATATCAGCAGTTCTGTGGGAATATCGACTTCACTAGGGACCTTGTCTCTGCTTACGTCATTCAGTGCTGTATCTAATTAGTCATTAAACAGAAAGGAAAACATCAATAGAAGAATTTGGTGTATACTCTTGTACATGGTAGTAGCAAATTTTGTTAATTTGCATTGATGAACAATGCAGGAAACTGAGATTTACATTATTCCTCAGATCTGAGAGTCGTGAAACAAAAGAACGTTAATATTATCTATCTCATCACAACACTTTACCTAATAATAAAAGTTTGCAGATGCATTGTGCTTCTGATCTTAAAACTATATCGGTCTCTGTACTGCACTGATTAACCTCCATAAAATGTAAGCTGCTGTTTTATGTGAAAAACATGATGTGATTCGTAATAGTATCTATCCGTTCTTACAAAAGAATAAAAAAAATCATTTACGTTCATTTTTTGAAAGATTCAATTGGAAACGAAATACTTCCTGAGAAATTGATGCAATGTCTTCCAGTTGAGTGTGAACGAAGTGTCGTATGATGCACAGCGTAGAAAAATGTGGATTTCACTGACTGTGAGGCAACTGAACAGCGAATACAGTATGCGATCAAAAGTATCCGGACACCTATTGGTGGACATTAATATGGCACGTGTCCACCCTTCACCATTATAAAGCCATGAGCTCTGATGGTGACTCTTTCATTGTAGAGTCTGAATGTCTGTGGAAAAACTGCAGCCCACTCTACGCCAAGAGCGGAAATGAGAGAAGGTAATGTTTGGCGTTGGGGTCTTGAGCGAAGTCGACGTTCCACCTCATTCAAAAGATGGTGCACTGGGCCCAAGTTGGGACATGGGCATGAGAGTCCATTTCAAAAATGTTATTCTTCACAAACCACTGCCTCACAGATGGCACTTTATGCAATAAGTATTTAGTAGTTGTGTTGTTGTTGTTGTTGTGGTCTTCAGTCCTGATGCAGCTCTCCATGCTACTCTATCCTGTGCAAGCTTCTTCATCTCCCAGCACCTACTGCAACCTACATCCTTCTGAATCTGCTTAGTGTATTCATCTCTTGGTCTCCCTCTACAATCTTTACCCTCCACGCTGCCCTCCAATGCTAAATTGGTGATCCCTTGATGCCTCAGAACATGTCCTACCAACCGATCCCTTCTTCTGGTCAAGTTGTGCCACAAACTTCTCTTCTCCCCAATCCTATTCAATACTTCCTCATTAGTTATGTGATGTACCCATCTAATCTTCAGCATTCTTCTGTAGCACCACATTTCGAAAGCTTCTATTCTCTTCTTGTCCAAACTATTTATCGTCCATGTTTCACTTCCATACATGGCTACACTCTATACAAATACTTTCAGAAATGACTTCCTGATACTTAAATCTATACTCGATGTTAACAAATTTCTCTTCTTCAGAAACGCTTTCCTTGCCATTGCCAGTCTACATTTTACATCCTCTCTACTTCGACCATCATCAGTTATTTTGCTCCCCAAATAGCAATACTCCTTTACTACTTTAAGTGTCTCATTTCCTAATCTAATTCCCTCCGCATCACCCAACTTAATTCGACTACATTCCATTATCCTCGTATTGCTTTTGTTGATGTTCATCTTATACACTCCTTTCAAGACACTGTCCATTCCGTTCAACTGCTCTTCCATGTCCTTTGCTATCTCTGAAAGAATTACAATCTCATCGGCGAACCTCAAAGTTTTTATTTCTTCTCCATGGATTTTAATACCTACTACTTTACTGCTTGCTCAATATACAGATTGAATAACATCGGGGAGAGGCTACAACCCTGTCTCACTCCTTTCCCATCCACTGCTTCCCTTTCATGCCCCTCGACTCTTATAACTGCCATCTGGTTTCTGTACAAATTGTAAATAGCCTTTCGCTCCCTGTATTTTACCCCTGCCACCTTTAGAATTTGAAAGAGAGTATTCCACTCAACATTGTCAAAAGCTTTCTCTAAGTCTACAAATGCTAGAAACGTAGGTTTGCCTTTCCTTAATCTTTCTTCTAAGATAAGTCGTAAGGTCAGTATTGCCTCACGTGTTCCAGTATTTCTACGGAATCCAAACTGATCTTCCCCGAGGTTGGCTTCTACTAGTTTTTCCATTCGTCTGTAAAGAATTCGTGTTAGTATTTTGCAGCTGTGGCTTATTAAATTGATTGTTCGGTAATTTTCACATCTGTTAGTAGTTGTATTTAACGTTTATTACCTTATAAATAAATAAAAAACTTTTTTATTTTAAATTCAGTGCATTAGTATTTGTCAAATGATTCATTCATATAGCGTTCATAAAAAAATGACGGCCATGCCACTTGGGACCTGTGGAATGGTACATTAGCTTATTTGTTTGAGTTGTAAATATTTGTCATGTATTGTTGTTTTTCTGACATGTTCCACAGCCTGGAGGACCTCCTCATTATGGATCAGTTGGAATGAAAGTAAATCTAATCTAATCTAATCTAACTGGACGCAGTACACGGTGGCGTAGGATGTGTTCACATTTTTCCGCATTCAGAGTTTTCTTAAGCGCAGTAAAGGAAAGACGCCCCAAACACGAAAAACACCCCCATACCTAACACCGCCTCCTGCGTACTTCTCTTTTGACATTACACATGACGGTAGGTAATGTTCACCAGGTATTCGTCACACCCAAATATCTCCGTCGGATTGCCAAGGGTACAGCGCTATTCGTAATTCAATTTACTCGTTTCCAGTCACCCAGTGTCCTGTGGCGTCGATCTTTGCGCCACCTGCAGCGCCGCTTAGCAGTGGCTACAGAAACGTGGGGCTCATGAGGGAGGGACTGTTCGACGACTGTAGCCCATTTATCAACTCCCTAAACAAAGACACTGTGGTCGCTGGACTGTTGGTACTAGTCTGGAACTCACGGGTGATTCCTTCCGCTGATTTAATGCTATTTTTTTACAACCACTCTTCGCAATGCTGTCCCTCAGTCATGCCTCCCTGATTTTGGTTTAGCTGTGGCTGTTCCTTCACGTTTCCACTTCGCAACCATACCACCAACAGACCACTTGAGCAGCTTCAGAATGGTTGAAGTGCCCTTACGGATTTGTTACTCGACCGACATGCAGAGAGTAGTCCACATTCGAAGTCACTGACGTCTCGTAAGCGACCTTTTCTGATGTTACTGACAACACAATACTGCCCACCTCCTTTTGCACTGGCGGTTGCGCCTTAGTGGCATCTAGTGGCCAGTTCCTCATTATATTGGGATGTCCAGACACATTTGATCATGCAGTGTGGACTGTACAACGCAACGCACAACGCACTGGCTTGCGAGACAGGAAGATGGACAAGAACTGGATCGAATCCGCGCATCGAATTAACGGCGTTGTGCCGGTATATTGACCACGCTGAGGTCAGTTTCTGGTCGCTTTGCCACCCTCATTTAGGCAAATGTTGGGCTGGTTTCTCAATTCCGCCTCAGAAAATACGACGCAAGAAAACTTACAATGCGACACCACGCAGAACAGCGTTGAGACGATTGACAGACTGATTTCTCGCACGACTTACAGTGGCGATAGTGAAGTCGGGAGTAGCACCCGGAGACAAAGATAACCAACAGAAAACAAAACTGGCCAAAACCCGAAAAAGCGGACCTTGTACTACACCGTATAAATGCTAGGGAAAAGATAAGGCTAAGTGGAAAGGTAACTCTGTCGCTTGTAAACAGTGTATACATAAAGAACTGTACGTACAACATTTCAAACCTTGTTTTTTACAACATTAACAGACCGAATGTTAAAACGAGAACCGTCCCTTTAATATTCACAATTGCACAGAAATTATGTTAATTGTAGTGCTGCATACGTACACCATGTGATCAAAAGTATCCGGACGCCTGGCTGAAAATGACTTACAGGTTCGTGGCGCCCTACATCGGTAATGCTAGAGTTCAATATGGTGTTGGCCCACCCCATAGCCTTGATGACAGCTTTCACTCTCGCAGGCATGCGTTTAATCAGGTGCTGGAAGTTTTCTTGGGGAATGGCAGCCCATTCTTCACGCAGTGCTGCACTGAGGACAGGCATCGATGTCGGTCGATGAGGCGTGGCACGAAGTCGATGTTCCACAACATTACTGTAGCACCCATTTTCATTACTATTAACATGCGAGAAAGATGTAAGAAAGGGCCTTAACGCCCTTATTCTGACTGGTGCTGACCTGCTCACCAATCGCCGATTCATTGGTGTAGACTGGAGTATTTGGAGAAGGGTATGTTCGCTTTGGTGCTTGTATTGGTCATGTTTGGTTTATGGGGTGCTCAAGCGCAGGGTCATCAGTGCCCGTATAAAGTCCGAATTTTTACACAGTCGAACTTTTGTACATAGTCCAGTCTAACCACAGTCACGAATGATGAGGACAACACAAGTACCCAGTCCCTCGGCAGAGAAAATCACCAACCCTGCCGGGAATCGAACCTGAGACCCCGTGATCTAGAGGCTCCAACACTAGCCAGTAGACCACGAGCTACGTACGTTTTATTGCACATGTGTTAACCATTCTTAGACAGGTAAGTTTCGTGACAACAGACTGCGTGGGTGAGATGTTTCATGTGAAAGCTGAAGAGCAAGACGAGATACAAGGGCAAACTGAAGCGTCATTATCTTCGGACAGAGCAGGGTTTGAAAAAAAAATGTTTTGACTGATTTTACTGGTAAAAATCGTGTATAAAGGAAGGCAAGTGTTCGCTTGATCTCGCGTATATTTCTCTCTTTCGAAGCATTTATCCCGACTTGCGGGATCTGCTGGTTTATCGGATGTGGCATGTTAATGTTAAGGGGTGACCGGATGCCCTTCCTGGCACCCCCCCCCCATACCCCCCCCCCCCCAGGAAGGAATTAGTGTACCCCAGCTGTCTGCATCTAGCGTAACTGATGGAATAGTGCGAATGTGTTCAGATGTCTGCGAGCCATGTAACTGAGGCAGTACCTGGGGACCAGCCCAGTATTCACCTAGTGGGATGTGGAAAACCGCATAAAAACCACATCCAGGCTGGCTGGCACATCGACCCTCGTCGTTAATCCGCTGGACGGATTCGATCCGAGTCCGGCGCGCCCAACCGAGACCTGGCGGGTTTGATCTCACGTAGATATTTAGTGTTAATATTTCTTTCTAAAATAGTCATTTTGTGGGTATTGCAAAATGAGTAAACTAAACTACCGAGCTGTTATAACATTCCTTGTTTTGGGCAGTTTACAACCAACAAAAATACAGCCAAAGTTTGTGAAGATAACAAAGGGGTGTGCTGGAAAGTAATGTCTCCAAATTTTTAATTTTGTTTTAAAAATCAGTTGAGGTATTACATGTCATGCCCATTGCTCGGTCGACTTTCCGTTTCACTGACACAAGTTGCAACCCTCTGCTGCTAGACAGCTCCGCACTGTAACGCGTAACATGGAGGTGTGTAAAGAAACTACAGGGTGTTTAAAAAATGACCGGTATATTTGAAACGGCAATAAAAACTAAACGAGCAGCGATAGAATTACACCGTTTGTTGCAATATGCTTGGGACAACAGTACATTTTCAGGTGGACAAACTTTCGAAATTACAGTAGTTACAATTTTCAACAACAGATTGCGCTGCAAGTGATGTGAAAGATATAGAAGACAACGCAGTCTGTGGGTGCGCCATTCTGTACGTCGTCTTTCTGCTGTAAGCGTGTGCTGTTCACAACGTGCAAGTGCGCTGTAGACAACATGGTTTATTCCTTAGAACAGAGGATTTTTCTGGTGTTGGAATTCCACCGCCTAGAACACAGTGTTGTTGCAACAAGACGAAGTTTTCAACGGAGGTTTAATGTAACCAAAGGACCGAAAAGCGATACAATAAAGGATCTGTTTGAAAAGTTTCAACGGACTGGGAACGTGACGGATGAACGTGCTGGAAAGGTAGGGCGACCGCGTACGGCAACCACAGAGGGCAACGCGCAGCTAGTGCAGCAGGTGATCCGACAGCGGCCTCGGGTTTCCGTTCGCTGTGTTACAGCTGCGGTCCAAATGACGCCAACGTCCACGTATCGTCTCATGCGCCAAAGTTTACACCTCTATCCATACAAAATTCAAACGCAGCAACCCCACAGCGCCGCTACCATTGCTGCACGAGAGACATTCGCTAACGATATAGTGCACAGGATTGATGATGGCGATATGCATGTGGGCAGCATTTGGTTTACCTGGACGGCTTCGTCAATAAACGGAACTGGCGCATATGGGGAACCGAAAAGCCCCATGTTGCAGTCCCATCGTCCCTGCATCCTCAAAAAGTACTGGTCTGGGCCGCCATTTCTTCCAAAGGAATCATTGGCCCATTTTTCAGGTCCGAAACGATTACTGCATCACGCTATCTGGACATTCTTCGTGAATTTGTGGCGGTACAAACTGCCTTAGACGACACTGCGAACACCTCGTGGTTTATGCAAGATGGTGCCCGGCCACATCGCACGGCCGACGTCTTTAATTTCCTGAATGAATATTTCGATGATCGTGTGATTTTTTTGGGCTATCCGAAACATACAGGAGGCGGCGTGGATTGGCTCCCTATTCGCCAGACATGAACCCCTGTGACTTCTTTCTGTGGGGACACTTGAAAGACCAGGTGTACCGCCAGAATCCATAAACAATTGAACAGCTGAAGCAGTACATCTCATCTGTATGTGAAGCCATTCCGCCAGACACGTTGGCAAAGGTTTCGGGTAATTTCATTCAGAGACTACGCCATATTATTGCTACGCATGGTGGATATGTGGAAAATATCGTAGTATAGAGTTTCCCAGACCGCAGCGCCATCTGTTGTTGAAAATTGTAACTACTGTAATTTCGAAAGTTTGTCCGCCTGAAAATGTACTGTTGTCCCAAGCATATTGCAACAAACGGTGTATTTCTTTCGCTGCTCGTTTAGTTTGTATTGCCGTTTCAAATACACCGGTCATTGTTGAAACACCCTGTATGTGCGTGCGCGAGAAACAGCGCGCTGTAATCGAGAAATCTGAAAGCGCGAATTCAAAGAGTTCGTCCACCCTGCCCTTCAGCACGACAATGCCAGACCACACACGAGCGCTGTGACATCTGCCACAATCCGACTACTTGGGTCCACAACCATCAGTCATCCTCCAGACATCCATACACTCCACTCTCGGCCTCATCCGAGTTTCATCTGTTCCAAAACTTAAAGAACACCGAGGACTTCACTTTGGTAGTGACGAAAGGGTGCAAGCACAGATGAGGTTGTGGCTCTGTCAACAAATTCAAACATTCTACAGTGACGGTCTCAATAAACCGCTCTTTCGTTGGGAAAAATGTGTTTGGCGCCAGGATGAGTATGTTGAGAAATAAAAACATAGACATGAAGAATAAAGATTTAGAATGTTAATGAAGTTTGTTTTATCGAAAAAGCTTTAAGAATGTTCACATAAAAAACGCGGAGGTCCTCGTAAGAAGTGCTCTCCTTCATTTTCACCAGATGCAAAATGGACAGCTGAATTCAGCGATGGCTGTATTTGACTTGAAGGTTATTCACGTTCGAGACTTCCCTTTGCTGCAGCCGCACATGAAAATACATTGAAGAGCCAAAGAAACTGATACACCTGCCTAATATCGTGTAGGGCCCCCAGGGGCACGCAGAAGTGCCACAGCACGACGTAGCGTGGATGTGACTAATGTCTGAAGTAGTGCTGCAGGAAACTGACACCGTGAATCCTGTACGGCTGTCTATAAATCCGTCTAAGAGTGTGAAGGATAGAGATCTCTTCTCAACAGCACGTTGCAGGGCTTGCCCGCACGCTCAATGATGTTCATATCTGAGGAGTTTCGTGGCCAGCGGAAATGTTTAAACTCAGAAGGGTGTTCCTGGAGCCACTCTGTAGCAGTTCTGGGCGTGTGGGGTGCGGCATTGTCCTGCTGGAATTGCCCAAGTCTGTCGGAATGGACAATCGACATGAATGGATGCGTGTGATCAGACAGGATGCCTGCGTACGTGTCACCTGTCAGAGTCGTATCTAAACGTATCACGGGTCCCATATCACTCCAACTGCACACGCCCACACCATTACAGAGCCTCCACCAGCTTGAACAGTCCTCTGCTGACATGCACGGTACAGGGATCATGAGGTTGCCTGCATACCCGCACACGTCCATCTGCTCGATACAATTTCAAACGAGACTCGTCAGAGCAGGCGATACGTTTCCAGTCACCAACAGTCCAATGTCGGTGTTGTCGGGCCCAGGCAAGGCGTAAGGCTTTGTGACGTGCAGTCATCAAGGGTACACGAGTGGGCCTTCGGCTCCGAAACGCCATGTCGATGATGTTTGACTGAATGGTTCGCACGCTGACACTTGTTGATGGTGCAGCATTGAAATCTGCAACAATTTGCGGAAAGGTTGCACTTCTGTTCCGTCGACCGATGCTCTACAGTCGTCGTTGGTCCCGTTCTTGCAGCGATGTCGGAGATTTGATGTTTTACCGGATTCCTGATATTTACGGTACACTCGTGAAATGGTCGTACGCCCAAATCCCCACTTCATACTATCTCGGAGATTCCGTGTCCCATCGCTCGTGCGCCAACTGTAACACCACGTTCAAACTCACTTAAATGTTGATAACCTGCCACTGTAGCAGCAGTAACCGATCTGACAACTGCGCCAGACACTTGTTGCCTTACGTAGGCGTTGGCACCTGCACCGCCGTATTCTGCCTGTTTACATATCTCTGTATTTGAACACGCACGCCTATATCAGTTTCTTTGGCGCTTCAGTGTATGATCTACCCTTTTCACCACGTTTGGGACCCTCTTGCTTCCATCTGTCCTCACGTCTAAAGTAACTTGTGGCTGGAGGAGGTTTTTCCGTGGTAAAACATCGGAGTCGTATTCAGTAGGACGACCATTCAAATTTCAGTTCTGCCGTTCCACCAGTTTCCCAGAATGGGTTAAGGCAATATATCGGATTGTTTATCTGAAAACGTTACGGTCGATTTCTTTGCCATGCTCCCCCAATCCGAGGTCGTGCTCCGTCTCTAATCACTTGGTCGTCGACGGGACGTCAGACAGCAAACTTCATTCTCGAGAATCTTGTGAGTACAAGCAGTGATTATAACAGCTATAGGTCAAAGTGCAATTATCAAGGAATGGGACGGAAAATAAGTGCACTTTCGCCTAAAAAGATTGACATTTACTGTCAGGTTTACTTTGCCTCGTAATGACAAGAGCGCATACTTACTCGGGCACGCCGTCCGGGGGCAGCACCACGGAGATGATGTTGTCGATGAGCTTGTACTTGAGGATGCGGTCGTTCACAGTCGTTGACGTCAGCGACGGCGACGCGTTTACCTGTGGCACGCGAGGAGGAAAATACAATGAATCTCTCTAAAAAAAGTCTAATGGATGGCGCTACAAAGGCCTTGTAGAAGCAGCTCAGCAGAGCGGTTGCTATTTCATGACTTTCAGATCAAGTTGTTTCGTAACAGGGGGTCTCAGATGCATCAGAAATTCTAGCGGTCGGAAAAGCGGGTGGACACCTGCATCTAAAACTCATTTGCGTCTGCCTTTTATCATTCCATAACATATAACAAACTACATTGTTCAAAATTTAAAAATTCTGTTACGTTTCTATGGCACTTCGGAACTTTAACAGCTGTTGCTCCTACGGATTTAAATGAACAATCACGTTTTCACGCTTCAGTTTTACTATATGCGAACAAAGTAACTGGGGCTTAAGAAATTCGGTGGGTGCAATCGACAGGAACTGGAAACCAGCTGGCATGGATAATTTTCTGCCACTGGAAGCAGTTGGGAGAGAGTGTACAGAAATCGTAGATAAGATGGCCAAAAGGGCTTTTGGATGCTGCAGTTTGCGTAGTGCGGTGGCTTAGTGACTCCAAGGTGGTCTCAGAAGATGACAGGTAGTCGGGATGTCACGGTTGTGGTACCATGTAAATTTTTCCGCCACAGCGAAAATCCTATTCTCGGGAGGACGCAAAAGGAATGGTCAGGCCGTGGAGCAAAGATGGTACCGTCAAGGTTGTAACCTCCCCGCAAAATTTTAAAAGAAATGTAATGACAATACTTAATAGAAATGGGAGCCAAACGTAACCTCCCTGCAATTAAATTTAATGACAATAAAAGTGAGAATCGCAATCTGACTCAAATATAAATTCCTCACAAAAAATTAAAGTCTATTCAGTGATAAGAAAATTCAATTAAACCGAAATATCGGTCTTTGGCCCTGTGTAAAACAATCAGAATTAAAGTCTTACCTCTGAATAAATGGATGTCACATTTCTGCTCTTGTTGTTGCGCACCGCTTGGAGGAACTGCATTGCAAATAATAATATTCTCTTTTTTTGTGATTTTAGTGGAATTTTTCTTCAAAAGAAGTGGAATGAAATGGGAAGTGCAACGAAATCTTGAGTTCAATAAAAAATTAAATTTTTGAGAAAATGCTTTTGAAATAAAAATTATTATTGGGGGACTTGTTGGAGAATGATTACAATAAATAAATTTTTTCATTATCTAATGATTATATTAATTAATAGTATACCTTATTCACCATCTTGACCAGTGTTGCCGACCGCCTACATCACACAACCGCACTGGGCTGCTACTACTGACCGACCGTTCTGCATGACGACTATTAGCGTACTGCACGCGACGACTACTGACAGAGTACTGCTCTCAACTAGACAGAGCTACAGACTCGCAACGACTGACTGACAGACTGAGAACCGCTCGCAACACTCGCGCGGTCAAGCACATACTCTCTGGTCACAGATGCTACAATGCCTCGCCATCGCTGCTATGTTACATACGTGTTTCATAACCCTCCACTGGGGGGGCAAAAATTTGGCAGCGATGGTGAGTCATTTGGACTTGCCAAGCGCGGCAAAATTTTTCATTAATTAACAAAATCCTACAACTTACAGAATATTTAAATGTTGTGCACATGCACTAAGTACAAAATATATCAGACAAAGACAAAATGTGAATACAAAACATAGTAGCAAATCAGAAAAATGTATATACAAATTTTTTTGACAGATAACAAAGTGCACAGGCACTGAAAAAATTCTTTAGCATATTCAGAACAAATAAACAGACTGGCAAAAAATATTATGTTGACAAGTGACATAAGTGTACTCGCATTGGAGTTCAGCGAATCGAAAAATGTATAACCTATGAACATAAATGATGTTAGCAAAAAAATTTTTTCCTTTATGTGACAAGAATCAGGATAGGAAAGGGAAGGATTGCATCATGGTTGTAGCACTTTAGATTGCACACAGCTGTTCTGAAAGTCCATATCTTTCCACAGAAGTACAACACCAAGTGACACAACTTGAAGATCTTCTCCCATCAGAATTTATCAGTGTAGCAAAGACACTGAACTGTCGTAGTAATGTTCCATGTTTTCATTTTGGCAGTACATTAGGTACACCAAACAGTGGGACCATAATAACGTCTTCATTGCTCACGGTGGTGGACAGCATGTCGTGTCAACACCACGCTCTTACAAGGCACACCAACGTAGAATTAGTGCAAAACCAAAGATAGTGCTCCATGATCACTAGGATAAACAGGACAAATGGACATTGCAGTAATTCAGGGTAGTCAGCTTATGAGATGAAGGACATCAAGTCACATAATATTGACAATTACAGACTTAATTAATAGTTTGTGGCATTCATAGCCCAGTCATTGAACATTTCTGTACCAAGTATGTAGTATTACAGAAAATGTTCATTAATTGTTGTACATAGAATCAGTAGCCTTCTTTTCCTGGTTACAAAGCATTATGAAATAATCGCATTCTTTTTTGTCACAGAGTATAATTAAGAATCATTAACCTTCTCCTAATTACAGTTAATTAATCATTTGTCATTAATTAATCATTTGTCGTTAATTAATCATTTGTCTAATTACAGTTAATTAATCATCAGTCGTTAACTAATCATTTGTCTAATTACAGTTAATTAATTAATCATTTGTCATTCCAATATAGTAAGAATTATTAGCCTTAATTAATTACAAAGCATTATTAAACAGTACCATAGTTAATTAATTATGTGTCATTACAATCTATTAAGAATCACTAGCTGTCATCATGGGTAATCGTATTACAATAAACAGTGGCGGTCCTTGGCCAGTTACAAAGTATATTTAGTAAGACAGAATAATGTTCATCAGAAGCCTTAATTGAAAAGGAGAGTCAATTATTGGCCTAGCATTAACATAATACATTGAGTGATACAAATTATTGGCACTCATTGGCCATTAACCAAAACATGAAAACTCAACATGGGAAAAAAAAGGGCTAATTAATGGCATAATTAATAACAATTCTTCAAGTGACATTAATTATTGGCACTCAGTGGCCAGCAAGTATTGAATAGAATCATCATTCAGTATTATTCAGATTATTACGAAGTCATTATTAAAAATCAGTTAATTACAGTCAAATCATTAAAAATCACAGGCATTATAAGTAGTATCATTACAATAAACAGTGTTCCTCCTTCAGTAGTATTCAGATCATTACAAAGTCATTATTAAAATCAGTTAATTACAGTCAAATCATCAATAATCACAGGCATTATAAGTAGTATCATTACAATAAACAGTGTTCCTCCTTCAGTAGTATTCACATCATTACAAAGTCATTATTAAAATCAGTTAATTACAGTCAAATCATTAGTAATCACAGGCATTATAAGTAGTATCATTACAATAAACAGTGGCAGTTATTAGCTAGTGACAAAGCATTATTTTGAATATAGTCTCATTAAGAGGTCATTACTCAAGTGACATGCTATTCAGAGTTGATCAGTATTATTCAGAATTATCATAAACTAGTGACATTATGTGGGACTGGTAATACATTTTTTTGGTAGCAATGCATTGCGTTGGGATCGATAATTAATTGCTGAAACATAACACTATTTGCTTTTGACCTATTGCAGCAAATGAGGATAGGTAACGTCATTCGTCATGAGTCAGCTGTAGCAAGATTATGTAACAAGGCAGTACATGTGATCACATTTATAAACGATACACACAAATGGGTAAAAATATAAAAATGCAAGTACTAGAACAGGTATGATAAGTAACAGGTTTAGTAAGTATCATGACAAACTTCTCCTGGAAAAATTACAAAATGGATTATTGACCTGAAAGAAGAAACGCACACTATGCTGAAAAGTAGTGAACTTCGAATTAACAGGTAGCGAAATGTGTATAAAAATGTGTTTCATAGCTGTCCTTTCCAAAACTTTCCGTCATCCTACTATGCAATATTACACCTGCTGTCAAAGCAAACTGCAACAAATACTTAAATAACTACATAACATAAATACATAACTTCAACATTATCCTCATCTGTAAAGAAAACTTCATTATCCATATCATCATAACTTCACTATTATCATCATCTGTAAAGAAAAACTTCGTTATTCATAACATCATATCCTTCATCATTATTCATCAGTATTCATTATCATCTGCAAAAAATCACTTCATTACTCATTACATAACTATTCCTTATCTCTAGCATATTTCATCACTAAAACTAAGATATGTAGTTCAGTCTGACAGCCTGCATCAATCACCTTGTATTCTGAAAGAAAAAATTAGTTAAGACTGCTATTCTACGATGAGTATTGTATATTCTTGTTAATGCCTGCCAATCCTGATCCATTTACTCTTCCTCATAAAGTTATTGCATCTCCTTTCGTTTATTCCCTAGGTGAAATTCCCATTTATGCTAAATTTATTTCTTAGAATCATCATTCCTTTCTGAAATTCATGAACAAAGATTAATGTCTTGCATTTAAATCATATAGCCACTAAATAATGACTGGTTTATGGTAACATAATTAACCCTACAGCATAACATGACAGAAAACGTAATATGTCAAAAACATTGACAGTGTTCAAATGCAAAAATATACACAGAATAATACAATGCAGCAGCAAAAAAAAATGTGAAACAGTCACGATGTTGAGATGTCATAAGGCAAAAAAAAATGTCAAAGTCGACTGGTGTGTGTTATATCTTAACTATTTCATAGTGCATACAAACAAAACTGGAGTACAATCATACACACAAAAAAAGTGGAAAATGTGCACGGTCTGATGTGTAACGACAAGAAAAGCGACCTGCTAACCTTACCTTGCCGGGCACTTGCCAAGAAAAAATACGATAATCATCCGTAATCAGTCACGTGAAATAATTGCATTAGTAAATGGCATCATAGTGTGTTGAATCATACAGTGTCTTCATTCAATAAACGGTTTAATGTTTGAGATATGGTGGTTGCCTTTCGATTTTCTAGTTCTCAAAGTTTCGACGTGTACAACATTGGGGTGAGGGATGCTGCGAATCCGATACGGACCTGCGTATAGAAGTTCAAATTTACTGCACTTACCTTTTAATTTACTGGATAGATAGTGTGTACGTATCAATATCTTCTGTCCAACGTGAAAGTCGCGGCGTGTACAAACCTGTTTTTGCTGTCTTCTCCGGCGCTCTGCGGCACGTTTGATGTTGTTCAGCGCGATGTCAATTATTTCGTGGTGTCGTAATCGACGAGATGTAGGAAATGTTATTAATTCTTTAATTTTGTTAGGTGGTTCAGCATTTTTCAGTATAACAGACGGAGATAGCATAGTGGATTCATTTGGTATGGAATTAATTACATCTTGGAATGAGAATATGTGTGTGTCCCAATCAATATGTCTTTTGTGGCAGTATATTCGGCACAGTTTACCAATTTCTTTCATTAATCGTTCACAGGGGTTCGAAGAAGCGTGGTACTTGGATATATAGATCGGAGAAGTGTTTCTGGCTCGTAACATGCGTGTCCATATGGTACTACGAAATTGAGATCCATTGTCAGAAATTACTTTCATCACATGCCCTACATGAGATAGAAAATGTTTTACAAATGCTTTCGAAACAGTTTTAGCAGTAGCTTTGCGTAACGGAGTGAAAGTAACAAATTTTGAAGTGAGCTCAACAGCGACAAAAATGTAGCAAAAACCTCTGCTAGTTCTCGGAATCGGACCAAAAATGTCTACTGCAGCCATATGTCTTAATTTAACAGGTATAATGGGATGTAATGGAGGAATATGTGAAGTGGTGTCTGATTTAGCTTTCTGGCAAATTTTGCAAGACGCTAAAACTCGTCGTATACGTTTTTCCATGTTAGTAAAATAACAGTTCTGTCTCAGTATAAGAAAACATTTTCGTGCTCCGTAATGTGCGTAGCTTAAATGAGTGTACCAGATTAATTTGTTAACCAGTTCGTCAGGAATGCATAATAACCAATTGTTGCTGTCAGGATGAGAGCGGCGAAACAGAACGTCATTGCGTACAGTGTAATGGTTTCTAATCGTAACATTTTTTCTATCTTGCCAAAGGTGTTTAATTTCTTTCCACACATTGTCTTTATTTTGCTCCTTTGCTATGTCCTGTAATGACGATGAAATAAAGTTTTCAAATGCAACTTGCTGAATGTACATGACACTGAAATTTGTTTTGCAGAAGTTGGTTGCTACGTCTTGCTGATTGTTGCCGAGAGAACGCGATGGTGCGTCTGCTATAACATTTTGCGTGCCGGGAATGTGAACTACTGTAAAATTAAATTCCTGTAAATATAGTTTCCATCTGCTTAATCTGTCGTGAGTAAATTTAGCTGAAAGCAAAAATTGTATAGCTCTATGGTCTGTGTAAACGGTGGTATGTCTGCCATAAAGAAAGTGCCGAAATCTCGTGAAAGCCCATACAACACATAATGTTTCCAGTTCTGTAACGGAGTAATTTCGTTCAGCAGGTGACAAAATGCGACTTGCAAATGCGATGTTTTTAATTACTGTTGAGCCTTCTTCTTCAATTTCCTGGAAAATGTGTACGCCTAAAGCGGTGTTGGAACTGTCGGTGGTAATGAAAAAATTTCTAGCAAGATCTGGGTGCGATAAAAGTGGAGCATTCAACAAAGCATGTTTCAAATAACATTCTCGTGAGCAAATATCTGCGTGTCAAAAGTAATGTTTGCGTTACTGTAATATGCAATCTGTGCTGTATCTGGTTAAAATCTATCGTATGTGTTATTATTTACGGGAGAATGTTGTGGCACATCCACTATATGAACTGTTCTGTTATTTCTTACTGACGTGTTACGCTATGGATGACACCTATTGTCTGTTTCATTCATGATTATTTGTTGTTGCTGATGTTGTTGCTGCTCATAAGATCGACTGTTATTAAATGTACGCTGAAAATTGTGCTCATCATTTTTTTACGTCTGTCATGATAGTAATTTCTATACGGCGCATTGCGATACGAGTTGAAATAGTGTGTTATCTGTACGTAGTTATTTCTTTGCTGCCATGCGTTACTATTTGTTGGAGCTAGGACTATACGTGCACGCGGCGAAACATTAAAGTTTGGTTGACCTTGTAGACTGCATTGTTGGTTAGGTATGCTAAGCGGTTGACTTTCATGCTGTTGCGGTGAAAAACGTCTATTGTTACAAAAAAAATGCGTTTGCTGTTAATTTTACACATACTGATGATTACGATTTAATCTGTAATTAAAATTACGCTGGTTTTGGAGTGCCTAAAGAATGTTGCCACACTCGGTAAAAGTTTGTCACATCGGGTTTTCATTACAATGTTTCTTAATACTAGGTAGAGCAATAGTTAAAGAGCTGTTTTGATAGATATAAAGGATAGTAGAAGAGAAAGCAGCAGTGCAGAAAACTAAAGATGAAACAGCACTACTACAGCTCGGGGCCCTATGCTCGCTACGGCACATATTCATTAAAGCGTAATGAATCCCCTGAGGTCTTTTACGCACTGCAAATAAATTTTGGCTTTTGTGTTATAGGCAATGGCGGTACAAATTCAGAAATAAATTGCTGTCTGCATGCTAATTCCAGTTTCTGCATAATACGTAATGCTGATGAAAATACTATAGCAAATTGTCGCCTCAGGTTCAAAGCTAGCTTCTGCATTACAGGTAATAGCGGTGCATGTACAAAGATAAATTGTCGTATACTGTGTAAATCGTTTATCTGTGTTCTGTTATTATTAAGTTCCTTACATTTTCTTACAAATGCAAATTGCTCGAAATCTACGTTCTCGTCACTCGGTTTAATAACACGTTCGGGTTTGTGTGTGAATCTGTTCGTCTGTGTCGTTTCGTACTTCAAGTTACGTAGCTTTTCAGATTTTAAGTCGCGTGGCTTTTCGGATTTTACGTCTCGTAGTCTCTGTAAATTACTCACATTATACGCGCTGCGTGACTCTGACACATGTTCATAAAGTGGCGTCTGTTGTATGTTATTAACTGAAGTGTTTTTCATTTCTGTTACTTCTTGTTGTAAACTTGACAACTTCCTACGTAACGTGTTGTTAGATGAATCGATCTCATTAATTGTCTGCTGTAAATTTTGAAATTCAGGTGTTTGGTTAAATGAAACCGGTGCAGTATCGTCTGATTTATTGTCATTAGTATTTTCGATAACATCAATACGACTGGCCAATTCATCACATTTTTCAGTCAGTATTTTAACCTGATCATCGGTTTTAGAATCAGACGCATTAATCTGTTTTTGCAACTTGCGCGTAGTTTCGCTCAGTTTTTTAACATCAGCTTTGATAACATCGCAATCCTGTGTTAGATCTAATTGTTCGAATCTATCTGTCACTGTTTGAATATTTACTGTGTGTGTATCTGTTTTTGATTTAAGATCAGAAATTTCATCCCGTAATTCCGCGTTCAATTGTTCTATGGTGTTAATTTTGTCGGACACTGTAGTAATATTATTGTCTACATACGTCTTCGCTTTCGCGAACATTTTACGTTTGTCCTCTTGTCTTTGTGCAGTGATTGTTTCCATGACTTGTCGTTTTACTTTGTTTTGATCTTGAATAAATCTGCGGAAACGCGTATCACTGTTTTGTATGTGCTGATTAAAGCGCACGTTTATCTGAGTGTTCTGCTGTTCGAATTTCGCGTCTATCTTTGCGTCCACTGTGCGCGAAAGTTCTACCGTCATTGCTTTAAACTCGTCCCGTAATTGTGTAGCTTTTTCAGAGCATTGTTTAGCGACTCCGCTAATTTCGTCTCTGAGTGTTTCTGTTGCGGCTGTCTGCATTTCCCTTAATTCTTGCGCAACAGACTTAATTTCTTCGCTATTTTTTCGTGAACAAGCCTCAATTTCCGTGCGCAACTGTTCCTTAGTGTCATGGCACTGCGCGGCAACGGCTCTAATCTGTTCACTAAGCTGTCTGGAATTGTCGTCTAATTTTTTATTCTGTTGTCTGACCTGTTCACTAAGTTGTTTGAGATTTTCGTCATTATTGTCAAGTTTCTCATTTAAGTGTTTGTTATCTTCCCTAAGTTGTTTAAAATCTTCACTTTGTTTGTCTAATTTTTCGTTCTGTTGTTTGAAATTGTTGTCTATTTTCTCACTCTGTTGTTTGATATCTACACCAATATCGTTCTTAAATTGTAACATTATTGCCATAAATTGATTCAAATCAAATGTAGCATTACCTACTCCATTATCTGTGCTGTTTGAATGTGTACCTGGAATTGTCGCGCTTTGTGTGACCATTTGGTCATTCTGCAATTTACAAAAAGGATTATCAGTCGGACCTACACTGTCACTCACTATTTCGGAATTAAATAAATCCGTCGTACTTTGTGTACCCTGTTCATTTTCATTACACAAATTTGTCTGTACGTTACTTGAGTTTTCCAAATCGGGTGTGTTAAGCTGGGTAGCGCTCATTACAATGGAGCGTCCCGCGTCATCAATTGTCGTCAAATTAACAGAAGAGACAATTGAGTTCGTTTGTTCATCATTAAGATAAAAGTCATCATTAATGGTTGTAATGCACTGATTGTTAGTGAACGCAGGATTGTCATCATTACACTGCGTGTCACAATTACTGTCGGTCACGCTGTTTAAGTCGGTAATTTCATTCATAATACCTCGCGATACACTATTCACAGTCTTTCGCGGCATTTTTACAATGGTCAAAATTCTTCACAAAACAAATAAACAATGCAAAAGCAACACACAAATACAACAAAGCAACAAATTGCCGTTGACCTGTAGAAAGAAAGTCACAATATTATTAAAAGCGTTGCGCTAAATCCTAATTATATCTATGCAAATAAGAGCAGATATCTGACTGTCGCTCAAAAGACTCTCAACGAAATACGATCCTGGACTGGGTGTCGCCAAGTGTAACCTCCCCGCAAAATTTTAAAAGAAATGTAATGACAATACTTAATAGAAATGGGAGCCAAACGTAACCTCCCTGCAATTAAATTTAATGACAATAAAAGTGAGAATCGCAATCTGACTCAAATATAAATTCCTCACAAAAAATTAAAGTCTATTCAGTGATAAGAAAATTCAATTAAACCGAAATATCGGTCTTTGGCCCTGTGTAAAACAATCAGAATTAAAGTCTTACCTCTGAATAAATGGATGTCACATTTCTGCTCTTGTTGTTGCGCACCGCTTGGAGGAACTGCATTGCAAATAATAATATTCTCTTTTTTTGTGATTTTAGTGGAATTTTTCTTCAAAAGAAGTGGAATGAAATGGGAAGTGCAACGAAATCTTGAGTTCAATAAAAAATTAAATTTTTGAGAAAATGCTTTTGAAATAAAAATTATTATTGGGGGACTTGTTGGAGAATGATTACAATAAATAAATTTTTTCATTATCTAATGATTATATTAATTAATAGTATACCTTATTCACCATCTTGACCAGTGTTGCCGACCGCCTACATCACACAACCGCACTGGGCTGCTACTACTGACCGACCGTTCTGCATGACGACTATTAGCGTACTGCACGCGACGACTACTGACAGAGTACTGCTCTCAACTAGACAGAGCTACAGACTCGCAACGACTGACTGACAGACTGAGAACCGCTCGCAACACTCGCGCGGTCAAGCACATACTCTCTGGTCACAGATGCTACAATGCCTCGCCATCGCTGCTATGTTACATACGTGTTTCAAGGTTTTGCAGAGAATGAGAACATGTGCACTTGTCCTACAAGACTGTTAGTAACAGTTTCGAAGCAGCCAATTTGTTGAATTTGCAGTGGATTTACAACGGAGACGGGGTAACAGGTGAAGGGGGAAAATTATCGGGAGAGGGACTCGGAGAGAAGAGGGAAAGTGACAGTTGCAGAGTGTGTGAGCGGGTAGGGAGAGAACAGGGGCGCTGGAGGAGTGAAAACTGAGGTGTGACAAAGCTAAAATAATACACTACTACTTCTGTATTAGAAGAGTGTCATTGGGTAGGAAACAGTGAAACATTCTGACGCAGGGAAGGATGCAGCAATACGGAAATGACTAGCAGAGCTTTCGATCGCAGACTGGAGAGGGGTGTGTTAAACTCTACATCTACATCTACATCCATACTCCGCAAGCCACCTGACAGTGTGTGGCAGAGGGTACCTTGAGTACCTCTATCGGTTCTCCCTTCTATTCCAGTCTCGTATTGTTCGTGGAAAGAAGGATTGTCGGTATGCCTCTGTGTGGGCTCTAATCTCTCTGATTTTATCCTCATGGTCTCTTCGCGAGATATACGTAGGAGGGAGCAATATACTACTTGAATCCTCGGTGAAGGTATGTTCTCGAAACTTCAACAAAAGCCCGTACCGAGCTACTGAGCGTCTCTCCTGCAGAGTCTTCCACTGGAGTTTATCTATCATCTCCGTAACGCTTTCGCGATTACTAAATGATCCTGTAACGAAGCGCGCTGCTCTCCGTTGGATCTTCTCTATCTCTTCTACCAACCTTATCTGGTACGGATCCCACACTGCTGAGCAGTATTCAAGCAGTCAGCGAACAAGCGTACTGTAACCTACTTCCTTTGTTTTCGGATTGCATTTCCTTAGGATTCTTCCAATGAATCTCAGTCTGGCATCTGCTTTACCGACGATCAACTTTATGTGATCATTCCATTTTAAATCACTCCTATTGCGTACTCACAGATAATTTATGGAATTAACTGCTTCCAGTTGCTGACCTGCTATTTTGTGGCTAAATGATAAGGGATCTGTCTTTCTATGTATTCGCAGCACATTACACTTGTCTATATTGAGAGTCAATTGCCATTCCCTGCACCATGCGTCAATTCGCTGCAGATCGTCCTGCATTTCAGTACAATTTTCCATTGTTACAACCTCTCGATATACCACAGCATCATCTGCAAAAAGCTTCAGTGAACTTCCGATGTCATCCACCAGGTCATTTATCTATATTGTGAATAGCAACGGTCCTACAACACTCCCCTGCGCCACACCTGAAATCACTCTTACTTCGGAAGACTTCTCTCCACTGAGAAAGACATGCTGCGTTCTGTTATCTAGGAACTCTTCAATCCACTCACACAATTGGTCTGATAGACCATATGCTCTTACTTTGTTCATTAAACGACCGTGCGGAACTGTATCGAACGCCTTGCGGAAGTCAAGAAACACGGCATCTACCTGTGAACCCGTGTCTATGGCCCTCTGAGTCTCGTGGACGAATAGCGCGAGCTGGGTTTCACACGAGCGTCTTTTTCGAAACCCATGCTGATTCCTACAGAGTAGATTTCTAGTCTCCAGAAAAGTCATTATATTCGAACATAATACGTGTTCCAAAATTCTACAACTGATAGACGTTAGAGATATAGGTCTATAAACTCAATCGTGTTTCCAGTGCCTGTGTGGTGTTCGTAACTTAGCGAAAACTGGCTAACTGGTCAACGAATCGAGTTATTTTAAAGTAAATAAAGTTTTTTAGTAGTTCTGTTTCTATTCCGGTGTTTCACTCGCTGTATTTGTCTATTCCTCTGTTTCTCTTACGCGCTTTATATTTTTATATTGTACGAGCTTGTCTCGCTGATGATCTCACAGTGTAACGATCCCCAAATTCTCACAATTAGTCAGAGAGTCTAAGAAAGTTTAGCAGGCTGATAACCCTTCCCCCTCTATGTTTTGAAGGTAAGGCGACGCAGGCAACGCCGAGACACAATCTATGGTGTATGTGAAGAGCCGAACAGCCGTAGGATGACTTTGATAGTTTATTGAGATTTGTAATCTCTCAAGAGAAGGTAGTGTGGTTTGAAAGGATACAAGATGGAAACGAAGAGGCATTTTACAGCTTAAACGCCTAACTTTTTAAATGTAATGGTCATACAACGTTAGTAGTGGACACGGTGTCGCTGTTTTGGTTTACACGGCCTTTGTATACGATCCTCGTCTGTTTGTGGGTACAAGACCATTAATCTTGGACGCTATAAAATTTAAAAATACGAGCTTTCCATACGGCAGTAGAGCATACCTTTACGTATATGAACCTCAGGCCCCGTCGTGCATTCAGTTCTCATGTTTATGTATCGAGCCTCATCTCCACCCTATATATCAGTTTATGTATCGAGCCTCATCTCCACCCTATATATCACCGTAGAACAACAAACGTTTGCCACCCAACGATGGAGCATGCGGAAAATGGTTGATTATGTGTTGTGTTAGATTTTTAACATTCTGATTATAGCTTCACGATCTACACTGAAATAATATGTAAAAGACTAAACGCATTCACATGTTCCCAGTAAGAACTGATTCTTAGGATTTTCCAGATACCTTACAGGGATCTACTTTGTGTCTTGCCAAGAGTGCCCACCAGTTGAGAATTTTTCAACATTTCTGTTACACCAATGAAGCCGAGAGGTACGTGACAAGTCCAGTTGCCTTCGTTTCTATACCCTCGATGTGCCCAGTGAATTCAGCCAGTTACTGGCCCATCATTTGAACAGCGTGCCAGTGTAAGTGACTCGTAGCCAGTGTCTTCCGTGAAGAAACAAAAATTTTCCACTATCCGACCAGCGAATCTAAGCGAGCCCTTGTTTGAGAGTAAGGTGACCTTTTAGTCTTGTCGATAAGACGAGAAAATACAAGCATTACTGCTTCACATATTTATTGGAGTAGTCAGGGTCCTTCGGAGGCCCAGAATAATTTTTGAATTAGAATATTCAGAATAGCGTTTATTTTATACATTTTATACATCCTAATTTCCAGTATTTTAGATAATCGCATACGAATGTGGCTGGATACGATGACAATGTCCTCTTCACAGTAATGCAGTAAACACTTCATGCTGATGTAGGAATTGGTAAAGATTTTAAATTACAATTCGTCTTTAAATAATTTTATGGAATCTGTGTGCCTGTAAATTCGAAATCGCGATTGTGAAGATGAATAACACACCAGCCGAAAATGTGGTAGTACGGTATACCGTAGGTATGTGACCCCAACTAGACAGGAAATAACACTTGTGTGTATTGAGGCCCAAAAATTTTCATTCAGTATGGAAAAAGTAAACTGAGTTTACGCAACTCAGGCCATGGGTTCCACAAAGTGTATAAACTATCATTATGAAACTGGTGTAGTGCTGGTAGAGAAATGAAATAGCAAATGTACACAAAACAACTAAGGTAGTAGAAATCTAATTTCTGGTATAGCAAAAGCGTCACCAGTAAGTGACCCTTAATGTTTGTCCTAAAACTAGAAATTTCTGCCATCATGAAAACACCTAACGATGCCTTTGGGATTACAGCTATAACTGTCAGGGCCACACTCGATCCATATTGCACCTCTCACGATCATCGAAGAGCCTACTCCACGACCAGCTGAGTATAAAACTTTACCGACCGAACCCTCACTTCATAACCTCAATCATTAGACACAAGCTGATAATATCTGCGTACATTACTATTATTCGGAAGTTCACTTGTAGCTTCTAGGGTGCGCAGCCTCATCTTCTTCGTATTTGAGCCTCAGCTCTTTGTTCCTCCACAGCAGATTAGGTGCCATTGCCGTGGAGGATTTCTGGTCATAGCAAATAGACTGACGCACCTCTGACCAACAACCAACTTCAGTCACAGCGGTACTCCACATTGTGCTTACAATGGTCCGAGATGTCAAACGAAGGCCAGCAGTGAAGGTCGAGAAGAAGAAACAGTTAGTTACACAAGGCATCCACTATTTACCAATGAATTTAGCCTCCTAGGCAGAGATTAAGAAA
Organism: Schistocerca americana; assembly: GCF_021461395.2. NCBI lineage: Eukaryota > Metazoa > Arthropoda > Insecta > Orthoptera > Acrididae > Schistocerca > Schistocerca americana. The sequence goes on from NC_060121.1 coordinate 976,850,822, forward strand.
GGCATTCCTGCGAGCAGTAGTACATGGAAGTCATTAACCTGAAGATGTCAAAGAGAAAGTTGCGGTTTGGCATGACAAGCCTTGCGAAGAGGTCCTGAGCAGGTTGACGACTGGCGTGCCGCGGGGCAAGCAGAACGCGAAGTGGTGGGCGTACGTCGCAAGAGGGGCATTTTTTGAATCTGGGCAACTGCACGATGAGTAACACCAACTTGTCTGCAGAATACAGCACAGTGCCGGTATTATTGACGATCTTCTAAAAAAGTTATTGTGTCACTAGTACTATTAGCCAATAGTTTTACTTTTTTTTAATTTTATCCATATTTTGCAGCTTCAAACGTGATTGTACTCAATACGCTCGAGGTATGAATTCAATCATAGTTTTTCGTGTTTTTTCAGTACACGATGCACTTCGGACCCTGCGGGTCCATCCTCAGGTGTAATTCGTCTTAATACATGATTTATTTGTTCTTTTGAATGAGATGAAACGTGTATTCCTGTCACGAAAAGGTTTGATGTTAGGTTACGAATTTCGTAAGTCAGACGCGGAAAACATGTGCGAAATAGTGGAAAAGGTGAGCAGTGTAAACTTACCAATGAGTCAAGAAAGGCGTTTCCAACGTTAAAAACATTTTTCTTAACTTACCAAATAATCTTACTTAACTTACCAAACAATCCAAGAAAAGCGTTTTTAACGTTAAAAATGCCTTTCTTGACTCATTTGGTATGTTTACACTGTTTGTGTTTGTTTTCAAATAAAGTGTGTTGATTGGTTGTGTTCACTGTTTATAGTGTTGGCATATGCCGCTGTGTATTTTTTGGCCGTCTTCTACTTGTGTTTCGGTGTCCGTGTGCAGTTTCATATTCGTTTTTTTTCTTTTTTTTTTCTTTTTAATAAGGGGCGACCAAAACGTTTCCGTTCGAAGGCCGTACAGTCCAGAATCGGTATGCCAGTCACCCACAAACGCCGTGGGCATTGAGGCAATTTGTCACCGACGCACTAGGATGAAGATACCGTGAAGAAGTCCCAACTGCCTGCTGAACATCCTCATCCGATAGGAATCGTCGATCCTTCAAGGCCTGCGGTCGAAGGCGTGATAATCGGATGGTGAAAGATCAGAACTATACGATGGGTGATCGTATGTATCCCACTTGACTTGGCATTACTTCTGCGTTACGACGTTTGCGACACGGGGACATGAAGCTGCAGCATCCATTGTCGCAGTTTTGCCAGACTCTTCGTCTTAACTGCATGCCGTTATTTCTCCAGCTTTGAGCAGTATCGTTCCTCAATGATGGATAGACCAGGGTCCTCGAAATCAGTAAACATTGTGCTCTGGTAATCAATAAACAGGATAAGCAACACCTTTCCATCAGATGTCTGGCTCTTGAACTTCTTGGCTCTTGAACTTCTTGGCTCTTGAACTTCTTGGGACGAGGGGACGATGGATAATACCACTGCACGGTTGACGCTTCCGACTCTGCTTTCCAGTGCTGGTACGATCTTTCGTTGCCTGCAACATTGCGCTCAAGGAATGTGTTGCCTTCAACACTGAAACACTGCAGGTGCTTCAGGCTAACAGCAATATGGTTTGCTTTTTGTTCGGAATTCAACGCCTGGGATAACCACTGGCTGCAGTCTGACTCCTGCTGGATAACGCGCTGCACGCTACCGGAGCTGATGTGGAAATCCTTCGCTAGCGCACAGACCACTACGTACCGGTCCACCTAATCGCATCAACAACGGCCCCTTGCTGTCCGTAATGGATGGGGCTCGCCTCCCAGATCCACCAGCGCAGAATTTAGCGCACCGTCCCACACCATTGGTTTTCGACAGACATGCTGCCCCATAAACGTTCTTGATTCTCTGATGGATATCTACCTGTCTTTGTCCTTCGGCAGCCAAGGAAAGAACAACAGCACGTTGGTTCTGTTTGGATGCATTTGGTAATAACGTCACCATAATTCACGTTTTCCCGTCAGATCACCGAAGTTAAGCGCTGTCGGGCTGCGCTAGGACTTGGATGGGTGACCATCCGGTCTGCCGAGCGCTGTTGGTAAACGGATTGCACTCAGCCCTTGTGACCCAAACTGAGGAGCTACTTGATTGACAAGTAGCGGCTCCTGTCTTCTAAACTGACCAAACGGCCGGGAGAGAGCGGTGTGCTGACCACATGCCCCTCCATGTCCGCATCCAGTGACACGTGTGGTCTAAGGATGACACGGCGACCGGTCGGTACCGTTGGGCCTTCCAAGGCCTGTTCGGACGGAGTTTAGTTTAGTTTAGTATAGTTCACATTTCCTCATTTACCACAAGCACGTCGGAAAGACACGAATACCACACTAATCACTTGCCGACATGTTGGTCATTATATACCGGCAACTGAGTCCCGCTAGTTGCACTTATGCTTCAGCAATGCCCTAAAATGATAACTTCTTGATAGCCTCATATACGACAAAAAACATAAAAATGATGATCTTCCAAGAGCTATTAGAGGTAAAGTAAAGTCTATGGCAATCACTCCGTGAACGGGCTTCCTAGCTGACTGCAGACACAGTGGCACTAGGAGGGGGGACATGGCGAGCCCAACGCCCCCGCTGCTTACTACCCCTGGGACCTCAATTTGACAGAAGGTTGAGTGGACCTGGGGCCGTCCTGGAGAGACGAGAACGGAGAAAAATCCTCGCTCCTAACTGGGATGGACCCAGAACCTCCAGGGCATAAGTCTAGCGCCCTAACGGCTAGACCACCACGGCCACAAAAGCTATTCAGAAAAAGATATTCAGATTGCTAAATTTTCGAAACAATGGTTAGTGTGACCTCTCTTCTTGATGTTGTTTGTAAACTTCATACAGAGCGTGATTAAAAGGAACTGTTCCACATTTTTGCTGGAGATGATAAGTGTCGAAACGGGAAGAAGTGCAATAAACGAATGGAAATGAACAAATATCTGAGTATGTGTTATTCTGTCCAGAGTAACAAATCAAACGGTTCAAATGGCTCTAGCACTATGGGACTTCATCTGAGGTCATCAGTCCCCTAGAACGTAGAACTACTTAAACCTAACTAACCAAAGGACGTCACACACATCTATGCCGGAGGCAGGGTTCGAACCTGCGACCGTAGCAGCCGCGTGGTTCTGGACAGAACCGCTCGGCCACACTGGCCGGCTGTCCACAGTAAGCACCTGTCGGTTGACACTGCTAGGTGTCCTTCATTCCTCCTCGTCACATAAACACAATCACTGCCTTCGTCTTTGGTCACCCCCAGGAGGCACGCGCCCCTGTTACGTGAGCCTGTTGCCGATAGGTCTGGAATACACCATTCCTTTTACATCTGCCCACAGCCAGAGTTGCAGGAAACTGAGGTCAGATGAAGAGGGAAGGCGTGCTACTGGACCTCCTGCAGCAGTCCAACTCTAATTAAACGTCTGCGTCACATACTGTCTTACGAGGCATAAAAAATGGTATGATGCCCTATCGTTCATAAATCACATCGATTGTCTATCCTCAGTGGTAATGGTGACTGGTGGCACCCCATATTCCGATGATGAATGCCGTCTGGTTATGTTCATTCTGCTTGGAGCCTCCGTATATGGACACACCCAAGGTGATCGCTGCACCTTGCACCGGGGCTGTCCTTACAATGCGACGTGGTGCCACCTCAGTGTCCAGAGTCCTCTGTCAACTCACCACTGAGGCTGCGCCTCTCTCTGCTGCAGCGCCGAGTGGACCCGCAACACTGGTGGCCGTGGCGACAGTCTCTGGTTGCTTGCCTTGCTGCAAACAAACCCACTTCCTGATTCACGGTACATCATTTAGTTGTTCGATCCTGCACGGCCAAGCAAACAATATGTCTGTCCTTCCAGGAGCCCTTCCCGTAGGGCCACTGAGATCCTGCGTGGAGCTGAGTGTGGCAGTCCCGACCCCATGGATTCCATACTCGTGGGATCCACAGTCGTGGGATCGCAAGTAGGGGTACTGTGGAACGATGAATCGTAATCTCGATGGACCACAACTCTGCAGCTGTCCAATTCGTCTCGTGCCTGAAGACATCTCTCCGTCTTACAGACCGAGCGAGGTGGCGCGGTGTTCAGCACGCTGGACTCTCATTCAGGAGGGCGACCGTTCAAACCAGCGTGCGGCCATCCATAGCATATGTTATTCGACACTTTCTTTGAGTTGTCAAGGCTGTACGCCTGGTTGGTTAGGAAAGAGTGGAAGTTTGTGATGTCTGAAGATGGGTGTAATCCCGAAACGCGTAACATGTTCTAATAGAAGAGTCACCTGAACATCTCATGAGTTTATTGCGATTGTACAGCATTGGTTGCCAATTATTAACATCCTGATTTAGGTTTTCCGTCATTTCCCTAAACCGCTTCAGACAAATGCCGGGACGGTTCCTTTGAAAGTGAACGGCCGATTTCCTTCCCCTTTCTTCCCTAATACGATGGGACTGATGACCTCACTGTCTGGTCCCCCCGCCCATATCAACCACCGAACCAACCACCAACCTTCTTCCAAGAGGTATAACGCGCACTTCCCACAAACGTACAGGATTCAACTGCGATTATCTTTCATTAGTACAGAGTAGGTCATGCAAATGGTATTACTGACCCCTAATTTTTGGGATTGCGGTTAAACGCTAACCATTTCCATGTCTAATCATGCAGCAGACTTCACGCTTTCACGTATGCTGCATGCCGACTTCGAGGTGTTGCAGTTTTAATAGCGAGTAGTGTACTTTGTATAGGTGAAGGAACTGGCTGTTATCAGTTTACCACTCAGAGCACCGTCGATGTGACATTCCAGACATCACCGTGAGAGTCACATATTGCCGGTCCCACGGGAAACACTTCTTGTCACTAACCACAGGTAATAGGGCTGACCCAGCTCACAACACACAGGGCCGTATTTACCGTCGAATAGCCGGCCGGGGTGGCCGAGCGGTTCTAAGCGTTACAGTCTGGAACCGCGCGACCGCTACGGTAGCAGGTTAGAATCCTGCCTCAGGCATGGATGTGTGTGATGTCCTTAGGTTAGTTAGGTTTAAGTAGTTCTAAGTTCTAGGGGACTGATGACCTTAGAAGTTAAGTCCCATAGGTCTCAGAGCCATTTCAACCATTTTACCGTCGAGTATTTCGACTACAGTGGCACTCAGCCGGTTTTCTGACTGTGCTACGGACTCTTTTTTTGCCTGGGCGTCTCCTCGGTTGCTTTTCATTAATCTGACTTTCTTGCAACGTTGTTATACTGGATTTTGATTGAGCATATGACGACACTGCTGTTATAGTCTTTGTAAGTTTCCTACCTGCATGTGCTCAATTCGAGCTACCACTGGCGAGTGTAAATGTCAGTTCTATGCCGACGAACCTCCAGCTCTACCTAAGCGTCAGACCTGAAGATATAAACACTGCAATCGCTCAGATGAACGATGGTCTGTGTTCAGTAGTGACATGGGCGAAAAACCTGGGGCTTAAACTAAATCCAAAAAAGACACAAGTAATCTTAATAGCGCATCAGAAATTAATAAGTTCAGATTTCCGCGAACGGCTGCCTCCTATTCTGCTCGACGGTATTCGAATACCATATCAGAAAACAGTTAAGAACTTGGGTGTAGCTTTGGATGAGCATCTCAACTGGGCGGAGAATACAGTCGCAGTGTGCCGGAAGACGTCTGCTTGTCTCTATGCTCTCTAAAAGTTTCGGGACGTATTTTCACAGGACTTGAAACGCCAGCTCGTGCAAGCACTCGTTCTACCGAACCTCCACTATTGTGATGTAGTAGTGAAAACAAAAGACGGCTAGAGCTAACTATAAATACCTGTGTGCGTTACACCCGCAACATTCGCCGATAGGATCATGTTAGTGCTTCACACTCCCAGCTAGGGTGGCTGCGGGCGGACAAAATCCGTGACTACCACACTCTGTGTCTGCTTCACCGACTCCTCGTCGCGCAAGCACCCCAGTACCTCGCTTCAGAGATTTAACATCTTTCATGCCATCATAACTGAAACACGAGGTCACTGTTATTTGGTATCCTAACTCTGCCCACTCGCGAAACAAAAACTTTTGCAAACTCCTTCTCAGTTGCCGCTGTCTGTCTCTGGAACAAACTGTCCCTTACCTTGCGCAAAATTCAGTCCCGTGCTGTTTTTAAGAAGAAGTTGAAGCATTTCCTACTATCATCCTCATAGCGTTTTCCACAAAATTAATGTACAAGGCCAATCCCTCTCCTCTGTCAAATAGCAAAGCTAGTGTCTTCTATCTTGCTCCTTTCTCTCCTTCCTCTTCATCTATCTCTATTAGCCACGCAATCTTCTTTTCCTTTATATTTCCTTAATTATGTTACATCATAAAAATGCAGTAAATGAAGCAGGCAAAAAGGAATACAAACATCTCAAAAATGATATCGACAGGCAGTGCAAAATGGCTAAGCAAGGATGGCTAGAGGACAAATGTAAGGATGTAGAGGCTTATCTCACTAAGGGTAAGATAGATACTGCCTACAGGAAAATTAAAGAGACCTTTGGAGAAAGGAGAACCACTTGCATGAATATCAAGAGCTTTGATGGAAACCCAGTTCTAAGCAAAGAAGGGAAAGCAGAAAGGTGGAAGGAGTATATAGAGGGTCTATACAAGGGCGATGTTCATGATGACAATATTATGGAAATGGAAGAGGAAGTAGATGAAGACGAAATGGGAGATACGATACTGCGTAAAGAGTTTGACAGAGCACTGAAAGACCTGAGTTGAAACAAGGCCCCGGGAGTAGACAACATTCCATTAGAACTACTGACGGCCTTGGGAGGGCCAGACCTGACGAAACTCTACCATCTGGTGAGCAAGATGTATGAAACAGGCGAAATACCCTCAGACTTCAAGAAGAATATAATAATTCCAATCCCAAAGAAAGCAGGTGTTGACAGATGTGAAAATTACCGAACTATCAGTTTAATAAGTCACAGCTGCAAAATACTAACGCGAATTCTTTACAGACGAATGGAAGAACTGGTAGAAGCCGACCTCTGGGAAGATCAGTTTGGATTCCGTAGAAATGTTGGAACACGTGAGGTAATACTGACCTTACGACTTATCTTAGAAGCTAGATTAAGAAAAGACAAACCTACGTTTCTAGCATTTGTAGACTTAGAGAAAGCTTTTGACAATGTTGATGGGAATACACTCTTTCAAATTCTGAAGGTGGCGGGGGTAAAATACAGGGAGCGAAAGGCTATTTACAATTTGTACAGAAACCAGATGGCAGTTATAAAGAGTCGAGGGGTGTGAGAGGGAAGCAGTGGTTGGGAAGGGAGTGAGACAGAGTTGTAGCCTATCCCCGATGTTATTCCATCTGTATATTGAGGAAGCAATAAAGGAAACAAAAGAAATATTCGGAGTAGGTACTAAACTCCATGGACAAGAAACAAAACGTTGAGGTTCGCCGATGAGATTGTAATTCTTTCAGCGACAGCAAAGGACTTGGAAGAGCTGTTGAACGGAATGGACAGTGTCTTGAAAGGAGGATATAAGATGAACATCAACAGAAGCCAACCAAGGATCATGGAATGAGGTCGAATTAAGTCGGGTGATGCTCAGGGAATTACATTAGGAAATGAGACCCTTAAAGTAGCAAAGGAGTTTTGCTATTTGGGGAGAAAATAACTGATGGAGGGTCGAAGTAGAGAGGATATAAAATGTAGACTGGGAATGGCAAGGAATGCGTTTCTGAAGAAGAGAAATTTGTTAATATTTTGGACAAGAAGAGAATAGAAGCTTTCAAAATGTGGTGCTACAGAATAATGTTGAATATTAGATGGGTAGATCACGTAACTAATGAGGAGGTATTGAATAGAATTGGGGAGAAGAGGAGCTTGTGGCACAACTTGACTAGAAGAAGGAACCGGTTGGTAGGACATGTTCTGAGACATCGAGGAATCACCAATTTAGTATTGGAGGGCAGCGTGGAGGGTAATAATCGTAGAGGGAGACCAAGGTTTGAATAAACTAAGCAGGTTCAGAAGGATGTATTCTGCAGTAGGTACTGGTAGATGAAGAAGCTTGCACAGGATAGAGTAGCATGGAGAGCTGCATCAAACCAGTCTCTGGACTGAAGACCACAACAAGAACAACATATTACATCATGTCTCTATTCTTCTCCTCCCTTCACTATGAGTCTCCCTCATACTCCCTGCTGGTAGCACTTGTATCTAAAATGTGTCTCTTTCATAATGTCTAATTATAACAGTACTTATCATCTACGAACAGAAACTCTATATGTATGTATTTTTCCAAGTGTACCTTTGTGAATGTTTATTTCAGTTTTTGTACTACATGTAGTTTAACGTGCCTACTAAAACATATGAATGTAAAATAAGTAGAATGCCTGGTTAGATGTAAGACAGGGCCTGATGGCCCTAATCCTGCCAGGTTAAATAAATCAATAAATAAATAAGTATAAATAAATAAAGAAATAAAGTGGCCCGGCGCAGCCCCGCGGAAGACCCACCGCCGCCGCACGCACCTCGACCAGCCAGGGCTTGAGCTTGTTGTCGATGATGATGTCGTAGCCGTAGCACTCGAAGCAGTGGCGGTCGTTGGCCATGACGGGCGCGACGGCCTTGAGCGAGTGCACGATCAGCCACGACACGGAGTCGAAGAGGCGCTCCGTGACGGCCTTGCCGCGCGTGCTCTCCAGGTACAGCCGCAGGTTCTGCACGCTCCACTTGCCGCCGTGGATGCCGTTGTACTCGCCCTGCGACACCACGCACTACTCACGCTCTGGTTTTTTTTTTTTTAAGGCAGTTGCGCTACTACAGGTGCTTTATTGTTATTATCCTATTCACTAGCTGTACCCGACCGCGCTTTGCTTCCGCTCAATCTGCTTCAATGGAAAAGAAAGAAAAGAGAAAGCACACGTTTCTAATATGTATAGGAATTGGATAGGCATCCTAGTTTCCACCTCTCCCCTATCTCTGTCCACCTCCTCCTCTTTCCTCCTCTCTCTGTCCTTCACCTCCTACCCCCTCTGTCTTCATCTCCTACTCCAGCCCCCCTCTCTCTCTCCCTCTCGCAGTCCCTCACCTGCTCCCCCCCTTTCTCTGTCAATCTTCCACCCTCTCTCTCCATCTCCTCCTGTCCTCTTTCTCTGTCCATTTCCTCCAACCCTTCTGTCCATCTCCTGATCCCCCTCTCTCTCACCTTCACCCTTGTTTACTTTTATTTCAAATTCACATTTTGTAGTACTATTCTATTCATAAACCAATGAGCCATAAATACAACTTTCCTGTTCGCTAACAACGTTTCACTACTGTGTCTTTAATACACTACTGGCCATTAAAATTGCTACACCAAGAAGAAATGCAGATGATAAACGGGTATTCATTGGACAAATACATTATACTAGAAATGACATGTGATTACATTTTCACGCAATTTGGATGCATACATCCTGAGAAATCAGTACACAGAACAACCACCTCTGGCCGTAATAACGGCCTTGATACGCCTGGGCATGGAGTCTAACAGAGCTTGGATGGCGTGTACAGGTACAGCTGCCCATGCAGCTTCAACACGATACCACAGTTCATCAAGAGTAGTGACTGGCGTATTGTGACGAGCCAGTAGCTCGGCCACCATTGGCCAGACGTTTTCAGTGGGTGAGAGATCTGGAGAATGTGCTGGCCAGGGCAGCAGTCGTACATTTTCTGTATCCAGAAAGGCCCGCACTGGACCTGCAACATGCGGTCGTGCATTATCCTGCTGAAAAGTAGGGTTTTGCAGGGATCGAATGAAGGGTAGAGCCACGGGTCGTAACACATCTGAAATGTAACGTCCACTGTTCAAAGTGCCGTCAGTGCGAACAAGAGGTGAGCGAGACGTCTAACCAATGGCACCCCATACCATTACGCCTGGTGATACGCCAGTATGGCGATGACGAATACACGCTTCCAATGTGCGTGCAGCGCGATGTCTCCAAACACGGATGCGACCATCGTGATGCTGTCAACACAACCTGGATTCATCCAAAAAAAAGACGTTTTGCAATTCGTGCACCCAGGTTCGTCGTTGAGTACACCATCGCAGGCGCTCCTGTCTGTGATGCAGCGTCAAGGGTCACGGTCTCCGAGCTGATAGTCCATGCTGCTGGAAACGCCGTCGAACTGTTAGTGCAGATGGTTGCTATCTTGCAAACGTCCCCATCTGCTGACTCAGGGATCGAGACGTGGCTGCACGATCCGTTACAGCCATGCGGATAAGATGCCTGTCATCTCGACTGCTAGTGATACGAGGCCATTGGGATCCAGCGCGGCGTTCCGTATTATCCTCCTGAACCCAGCGATTCCATATTCTGCTAACAGTCATTGGATCTCGACCAACGGGAGCAGGAATGTCGCGATACGATAAACCGCAATCGCGATAGGCTACAATCCGACCTTTATCGAAGTCGGAAACGTGATGGTACGCATTTCTCCTCCTTTCACGAGGCATCACAACAACGTTTCACCAGGCAACGCCGGTCAACTGCTGTTTGTGTATGAGAAATCGATTTGAAACTTTCCTCATGTTAGCACGTTGTAGGTGTCGCCACCTGCGCCACTGTTGTGTGAATGCTCTGAAAAGCTAATCATTTGCATTTCACAGCATCCTCTTCCTGTTGGTTAACTTTCGCGTCTGTAGCATGTCATCTTGGTGGTGTAGCAATTTGAATGGCCAATAGTGTGTATATATTTGTATATTAAAAAGTATATATAGTCTATACATGTCTAAACGTTTATAGCAGTAACGTGTAAAACTTTTGAATAAACCGGTAAGATAATGCAAAGAAGGGAAGGCAGAAAAGTGGAAGGAGTATATAGAGGGTTTATACAAGGGCGATGTACTTGAAGACAACATTATGGAAATGGAAGAGGATGTAGATGAAGACGAAATGGGAGATAAGATACTGCGTGAAGAGTTTGACAGAGCACTGAAAGACCTGAGTCGAAACAAGGCCCCGGGAGTAGACAACATTCCATTAGAACTACTGATGGCCTCGGGAGAGCCAGTCCTGACAAAACTCTACCATCTGGTGAGCACGATGTGTGAGACAGGCGAAATACCCTCAGACTTCAAGAAGAATGTAATAATTCCATTCCCAAAGAAAGCAGGTATTGACAGATGTGAAAATTACCGAACGATCAGTTTAATAAGTCACAGCTGTAAAATACTAACGCGAATTCTTTACAGACGAATGGAAAAACTGGTAGGAGCCGACCTCGGGGAAGATCAGTTTGGATTCCGTAGAAATGTTGGAACACGTGAGGCAATATTGACCTTACGACTTATCTTAGAAGAAAGATTAAGAAAAGGCAAACCTACGTTTCTAGCATTAGTAGACTTAGAGAAAGCTTTTGACAATGTTAACTGGAATACTCTCTTTCAAATTCTGAGGGTGGCAGGGGTAAAATACAGGGAGCGAAAGGCTATTTACAATTTGTACAGAAACCAGATGGCAGTTATAAGAATCGAGGGGTATGAAAGGGAAGCAGTGGTTGGGAAAGGAGTGAGACAGGGTTGTAGCCTCTCCCCGATGTTATTCAATCTATTGAGCAAGCAGTAAAGGAAACAAAAGAAAAATTCGGAGTAGGTATTAAAATTCATGGAGAAGGAGTAAAACCTTTGAGGTTCGCCGATGACATTGTAATTCTGTCAGAGACAGCAAAGGACTTGGAAGAGCGGTTGAACGGAATGGACAGTGTCTTGAAAAGAGGATATAAGATGAACATCAACAAAAGCAAAACGAGGATAATGGAATGTAGTCACATTAAGTCGGGTGATGCAGAGGGAATTAGATTAGGAAATGAGACACTTAAAGTAGTAAAGGAGTTTTGCTATTTAGGGAGTAAGATAACCGATGATGGTCGAAGTAGAAAGGATATAAAATGTAGACCTGCAATGGCAAGGAAAGCGTTTCTGAAGAAGAGAAATTTGTTAACATCGAGTATAGATTTAAGTGTCAGGAAGTCGTTTCTGAAAGTATTTGTATGGAGTGTAGCCATGTATGGAAGTGAAACATGGACGATAACTAGTTTGGACAAGAAGAGAATAGAAGCTTTCGAAATGTGGTGCTACAGAAGAATGCTGAAGATAAGGTGGGTAGATCACGTAACTAATGAGGAGGTATTGAATAGGATTGGGGAGAAGGGAAGTTTGTGGCACAACTTGGCTAGAAGAAGGGATCGGTTGGTAGGACATGTTTTGAGGCATCAAGGGATCACAAATTTAGCATTGGACGGCACCGTGGAGGGTAAAAATCGTAGAGGGAGACCAAGAGATGAATACACTAAGCAGATTCAGAAGGATGTAGGTTGCAGTAAGCACTGGAAGATGAAGAAGCTTGCACAGGATAGAGTAGCATGGAGAGCTGCATCAAACCAGTCTCAGGACTGAAGACCACAACAACAACAACATGCAAGGTTATACGTGGACACAGACATGCGTTTGCTTGCAGATGCTTTCGAAAAGTTCCTGAGTGTGCCTATGACCACACATACTCTCTGGGCCCCACCTTTTATTACACAGCACCTGGGCTGTCCTGGGACGCTACGTTATAAATAAAAAAAAAAAAACACGGCGCAGCATTGAACTTTTGACTGATTCTGCAATGCTTCTATTTTTTGAGGTAGGGATCAGTGGGGGACTTCGTCAATGTGTTCACAGGCATCCCAAGGCAAATAACCTGCGGATGGGTGTCGAGTTCAATGCATACCTTGATTCTAGTTACATTTTGTACTTAGATGTGGAAAACTTATACGGGCACGCCATGATGCAGCCACTGTCGGTTGGTGGGTTTCAATGGGTGCCCGAAGACGAACTGAAGGGATTAGGTGGACAAATAATGGGTCTTGCAGCTGATTCTGATATAGGGTATGTGCTCGAGACAGACATCGCATACCCTAATAATTTGCATGGAGAGACAAGGGACTTGCCGTTATGTCCAGAGCAACAAATTCCGCGAGAAAGCACCATCCCTATATTGTTGGATACTGTTGGTGATAAGCAAAGGAATATCTTTCAACATCATAACCTCCAGCAGTGCCTCAGATTAGGGATGAAGCCTGTTAGAGACACCTGTGCAGTCTCCTTCAAGCAATATTCCTGGTTGAAGGAGTATATTGAAGTAAATACCGAAAAGAGGGCGGTCGTGAGTAATGATTTTAAAAAAGATTTATATAAATTAATGAACAATTCCATTTTCAGGAAAACTATGCAGAACGTGCGGAATGAAAGCGATATTTTGATTAGAACCGAATGGGAAGGGCGTATAGCCAGGCCAAATTTTAAGAGTGCCAACATCTTCAATGAAAACTTTGTTGCTGTGGAGATGTCGAAGACTGCAGTACAGTTTATGAAGCCCATCTATTTGGGGATGTGGATACTGGATATCTCCAAATTGTACATGTAACACTTCCACTAGGAGTTTGTGAAACCTCATGTCATAGAGCCAAAGTTACTTTATATGGATACAGACAGCTTTATCTTCTGGATCAAGAACTGCAATCCATATGAAGTAATTAGGTGCAATGGTACAGAAATTCGTCTCACGTCTTCTTAAGGGGCCGACAATCCTTACAATATTGTTCCTCAGAATAAGAAAGATGAGTCGAATGGTTTACCAATTGTAGAGTTTGTGGGATTGAGGTCCAAAATGTATGCATATCGTAAAATGGACAGGGGCACTCAGAGGCGGGCAAAGGGTGTTAGATGCATGGAATCTCGTGTTCCTACGGCTTAGGACTATTTGCAATGCCTGTATGGTCGCAGCATTCAAGGTGCTCGCCCACACATGGCTCAACAAACTAGCATTCGATCACAAGGTCTAAAGTTGGATTGTCTCCTCACGGCGATAACAGAGTCATTTGTGAGGATGGAATGGAAACCCTCCCATACTCGCACTATTTGCTTGAAACGAAAGTAGTGGTGAGGGGGGGGGAGGGGCTCTGGTTGATTGATAGAGAGGGAATTAGTGTGTGACTGTGGAGATTGGGGGTTTTGCATGGAAATAGTATGGCTCTTTAATCATAGTGTAAATAATGGATGAGAATGTTGTGTGGTGCGTATCAGTTTGTGTGCTTCCGTGTATGTCTTAGTGTGCGAATATATATATATATATTGCCAAAGAAAATCATAGAAACCAAAAAAATTTAAAACTAAAAAGAAATATTTAAAAAAAGTCTATGCATGTAAATATTTTTCATTGCTATTACTACTTAATAAATGAACAAAACGTAAGTTTTCGCACTTGACTTGTAACTTGTATATGAACAAAAAAAAAGCAACTTTTCGCACACACACACACACACACATATATATATATATATATATATATATATATATATATATATATATATATATATATATATGAGCAGAATGCTCATATTTCTGAATAATGTAAAATCTGAAACACGTATCTGCAAAGAGCAGAATGTTGATATTTTTCGTCAAAAACCAATCATGCATATGTAAACTGATATAATGTAAAAAAAATCTGATTCGTGTACGTGTAAACTGATATTTCGCAACATTGTTAAAAAATTCTGAATTCAATAATAAATTAACTTATTTTATTGTAAAAATCTCGAATGTTATTATTTCAAGCCTCAATCATCATTCTTTTTATGAAAACATGATAAATGTATTTCTGTACAAGGCGTGGGTACATTCACATTGCGCTGCACATGTCTACAAGGTATGTTGCTTTAAGACAATGATTTCTGAATGACAAGCGCTGGACTTGGTCCGGGGGCGATGATCCCGCGCACGCATCGCCCCTGAGCTGTCGCTTTCAGGTCCGGCGGCCACGCGCACTTGGCTGGTACATGATGCATCGCATCTGAGCTGGCACTTTGCGTGGCTTCCACGCAGGTGAGGTGAAAACTCGTCTATTAATGACGCGGTGAAACCGCACTCAAAGGCTGAGGTATGTGCCTCAGACAGTTCCAGTGGAATGCGTCTTATGTACAGTATAACCAATAAACTTACTTGCTACAGACGTGGGTGTCACAAAAAGAAAACAAGTATTCTTATGGAAGAATAAACAATTATTTATTTATTTAGGACAGCACAGAGAGCCATGGAGAGATCAATGCTGGGCTATACAAGAAAGGACAGGAAAAGGGCAGATGACATCCGGTCTGTGACGAAGGTTAATGACATCTTAGAGAGAGTAGGTTTCTTGAAATGGTAGTGGGCTGGCCACGTTGCAAGAAGGAAAGACAACAGATGGACGAAGATAGTACTGGAGTGGAGTCCGAGAGAGCACCGGAGGCCTAGAGGAAGACCACCAGACAGATGGGACAAAGACATCAAGAAGATCGCTGGTAACACCTGGCAGAGAACTGCCCAAGACCGTCCCACTTGGAGAAGACTTCTGAAAGCCTACCTGAATCCACAACTCGAAGAGGCCACATCATCTAATGATTGAATTGGCTGATGATGATGATGATGATGATGATGATTTCTCATCCAACGTAAAAGTAATTTTACAGTCTCATATGCAGATACAATAACATTTATTTGATAAATGTTCTTGAGTCGCTGGATAGATGGACAGTCGTACAATTCCAGGTCTTGAATAGAAACAAATTTAAATATTCGTCGCATTCAGCAGATTTTGTCCTTTACCTTCATGTAGACTATAGTGTCCACGTGATCGAATAATTTAAGGGCAGTCAGAATATCTTTATAGGGTATGCCAGGATCATCCCAATGAATTCCATGGTAGAAATGAGTTAACCACTTTGTGCTCTTCCGTGTTTTAGAGCACCTCAATTGCTTGAAGGGTGTTGGTGATTCAATATTTGCAGCAAATGTCTGAATTATTCCAGCGTCTTGTGTGTATTCAACAAATACAACATCTTCACATATGAACTGTCTTCACTCGTGGTCACAGAATCGCTGAGCATCTGCAGTGATGTTCACTTGGTGACAAGCCATCGTCAAATGATCAAGGTACAGAGCAGTACGTACTCATTTATACAGCTCGCTGCACAACACCTGTGAACGGGCAGAAGTTGATTACACGGTTATGTAGAACCAAAGCATACGCAGCAGTGTGTTCTGGGAAATCTGTCAATGATTCAAATTCGATTCGCACATCTATAGGTCCCTACTTAATTATCTCATTCTGTTTAGAGCAGTCTGTTACAATGATCGGTGAAAGCTCTTTGAACTTACGTGGAGCTAGTAGGCACCCCCTTCCCTCTCCTTCAGCAATTTTATAGTAAGAAGGACGAAACCTTGCATACATGTCATACAGTAGACTGTATACATTTTGGTCCCACTGCAGATGTAGATCGTCATATGGGTAGAATTCTGAACTGAGGTAGACTCTGGCATTAGTTAACTTGCAGTTATCGAACATGGTGGAAAAAGCAAGTATGACGAATCTGGACGTCTCTAGATGGCTGGAGGTCTTAATACCCCATGTTTGTCTGCTTGCAGTCGGTAACACTGGGTACTCGAAGATCTGCCATGAGAGGAATGTCAGTGATAGAAATGTACCTGAATTCAGGACTTTTAAAAGCTTCAAATGCTCCTCGTCGGATACACAGATGTGAGGCATTTTCCACATTATCTTGTTGATTGTGATCATATTCTCGTCTTGAGCTCCTTGAATGTATGAGTTATTGTCCGTAGCAGTCCGCACCAGAATGAGTTCTTGTTTAGTGTTCATAATGATATGTCTCATATCCTCAAAGCACCCATAAGCATTTTTAGAGGTATGCATGCAGTAAATCGCTTGTACTCTTGAGCTGCTCTATCCTCTGGCTCGTCTATGAACCATCGTGCATTTTCTAAACCATGCAGATCTGCTGGCGATGCCAAGACGTATGTTTTAAGGGTCGATGTTATGCCAACACTGCGTGTACAGTCGATCTCAGAGCCACTGAGTTCATAGCGTATCTCTTGGAAAAGGAATGCTAAGGCATTATGTGTCGGCTTGGATCCCACTGTATCGCTGCTGTCAGCTTTCTTGAATGACCCCTCGGGATATACGAAACTCCTGCATGGAAGCGTGAGTGCGTGCTGGTGCTGTGTGACAATCCTGATTTCATCATTCTTGTTAAACGTGGTTGAAGCGTAAGGTTTATGTGAGAAGTATTTCTGACGTATAATTCTCTCATCATACTCTATTGGACTGGTTATACTGAGTGATGACGTCATTGCACGGCTTCAGGCCAACTGATGTAAGAAACTCGTAGTTCGCAGGTGTTATCACTTTGCTGTTTGTCAGCGAAGTGGCGCGCTGTGGATTGTGTGCACTTGTTTTATACCGCACGCCCATCTTGTCTTAGGTGTAACTGTACAACGATTTCCTCACTGCGAAAGTCAACAAGTTGATTATTCTGGTCCACAATACACAGCTCCAAATAGTCCAGTCTCTGAGCTGTCACTGGAAGGTATATTGCGTTGGCAGGGGTCTCAACAATCCTGTACCCCATTGCAACAGAGGGGAAGAATCCGTAAATAGTGTGAATGGGAGTATCATTGAGATAGGAGTTCGTTGCAATGTTACACTCGACGCATATTGTGCTGACTGGGAGTATGTGGCGCGTAATGTAATGTAATGTGCTGCGAATACATAGAAAGATAGATCCCTTATCATTTAGCTACAAAATAGCAAGTCAGCAACTGGAAGCAATTAATTCCATAAATTATCTGGGAGTACGCATTAGGAGTGATTTAAAATGGAATTATCACATAAAGTTGATTGTCGGTAAAGCAGATGCCAGACTGAGATTCATTGGAAGAATCCTAAGGAAATGCAATCCGAAAACAAAGGATGTAGGTTGCAGTACACTTGTTCGCCCACTGCTTGAATACTGCTCAGCAGTGTGGGATCCGTACCAGATAGGGTTCATAGAAGAGATAGAGAAGATCCGACGGACAGCAGCGCGGTTCGTTACATGATCATTTAGTAATCGCGAAAGCGTTACGGAGATGATAGATAAACTCCAGTGGAAGACTCTGCAGGAGAGACGCTCAGTAGCTCGGTACGGGCTTTTGTTAAAGTTTCGAGAACATACCTTCACCGAAGAGTCCAGCAGTATATCGTTCCCTCCTACGTATATCTCGCGAAGAGACCATGAGGATAAAATCAGAGAGATTAGAGCCCACACAGAAGCATACCGACAATCCTTCTTTCCACGAACGATACGAGACTGGAATGGAAGGGAGAAACGATAGAGGTACTCAGGGTACCCTCCGCCAGACACCATCAGGTGGCTTGCGGAGTATGGATGTAGATGTAGACGTAGATATGTCCACTGTCTGATTTGACTTGTAAAATGAACTTGGATCTTTCTTCAAAATCTGTCCTTTTGTGAATCCGAGCAGGCGTCCTATTGAACCTTTCTGGTTAATGTCAATAGTTGCATTTACAGTTCTTATTTCAGATTTAAGTGTATTGATGTTTGCACGTAGTTCAATACCTTTTCGGGACTGTTTTAAGACGTCGTTTAATTCGTCGATATCGTGTGCACCAGGTTCTATTTCCAGAATATCTTTATCACCGTTAATATCGAGATCCAGTTTATTATTAGTCTCGGTGATATTCGGGATGCCGTTGTACGTCTCCAGTCCAATCAATGCAACACTCCATTGACCAGCGTTCAAATCAATTGGCGGGATGTAATTTGCACGCAATACAGATGACCGTCCTTTCAGCGTCAAAGTGTACGACATTGCATCTGAGCCTCAACTGATGAATGAATGTTTCAAAGGTCCTCCTTAAATACCGTACTTCTTCTTATCCTTCTGTGTGAATATCAAGAGAAACTTGATGCATAGATGTCCGCAGAGGTGCGTTAAAGTCCTGATAGCGTCGATAATTGTAGAGTACATGTCTTCTGTGAGTGAACTATTGCTGTAATTTTTCCGGTGGCTGCAGGCCACCAAATGAGTCGCAATAGTAGACAGTATCCGCGTCTTTCGTAACGTATGCCACCCAGTGGGTGCCGGGGCCTACGGCAACATCTAAATTCACAATAGCGCATTCACCAGCTTTCCACATAGTCTTCGGTAATGTATCCCGCATACACACACCACGGAATTTTCGTATCTTGAATTTATGTCTAACAAACTTAACAAGGTCTGTATGTCTCAGTGGCCGATCTGGTAGGACCGCTAATGGGCTTTTTTTTTTTATTTATGAATAGACTAAGACCCTTCCTGTACGGTTTCAGGTATAGTCCTTTTCAGATGGCTGTGACTTCCATCATGGGGTTATGTCTTCTCGCCCCTTCTAACTGCGCTTGGGAGTTTTGCGCGTTCTGGACCGTTCGAGAGATACCTGCAGCCCCACCAGTGAGGGAACCTACCGCTAACAGCGCGGAGAGGGGAGGGATGAGAAAAGGAAGAAAACCACCAGATGTCTTGGGTATTGGTAGAATACAAGGTGCTTTAACGGATCCTCTTGTTCTTCTTGTTCGGGAATCTTTCTGGTTCATTGCGTTTTTAGCTGCATACATCGCTGTCAGGATACAATTCTTCAAACAACCTTTGTTGTTCTTTTTCTTATTGTTTAGTGCGCAACGTGCAGCGTTCATTAGTCGCTTGAAATTCATCACTCCTAAACCCAACTTGATTTTCCCGCGCATGGTTTTATCAATCGCAAATGCCGCGATGCGTTGACCTACGCCAATATTTTTTTCTTTTCCGTATAGTCTTAGGCTTGTTGTTGTTGTGGTCTTCAGTCCTGAGACTGGTTTGATGCAGCTCTCCATGCTACCCTATCCTATGCAAGTTTCTTCATCTCCCAGTACCTACTGCAACCCATATCCTTCCGAATCTGCTTAGCGTATTCATCTCTTGGTCTCCCTCTACGACTTTTATCCTCCACACTGCCCTCCAATGCTAAATTTGTGATCCCTTGATGCCTCAGAACATGTCCTGCCAACCGGTCCCTTCTTCTTGTCAAGTTGTGCCACATACTCCTCTTCTCCCCAATTCTATTCAATACTTCATCACTAGTTATGTGATCTACCCATCTAATCTTCAACATTCTTCTGTAGCACCACATTTCGAAAGCTTCTATTCTCTTCTTGTCCAAACTAGTTATCGTCCATCTTTCACTTCCATACATGGCTACACTCCATACAAATACTTTCAGAAACGACTTCCTGACACTTAAATCTATACTCGATGTTAACAAATTTCTCTTCTTCAGAAACGCTTTCCTTGCCATTGCCAGCCTACATTTTATATCTTCTCTACTTCGACCATCATCAGTTATTTTGCTCCCCAAATAGCAAAACTCCTTTACTACTTTAAGTGTCTCATTTCCTAATCTAATTTCCTCAGCATCATCCGACTTAATGTGACTACATTCCATTATCCTCGTTTTGCTTTTGTTGATGTTCATCTTATATCCTGTCAAGACACTGTCCATTCCGTTCAACTGCTCTTCCAAGTCCTTTGCTGTCTCTGATAGAATTACAATGTCATCGGCGAACCTCAAAGTTTTCATTTCTTCTCCATGGATTTTAATACCTACTCCGAATTTTTCTTTTGTTTCCTTTACTGCTTGCTCAATATACAGATTGAATAACATCAGGGAGTGGCTACAACCCTGTCTCACTCCCTTCCCAACCGCTGCTTCCCTTTCATGCCCCTCGACCCTTATTACTGCCATCTTGTTTCTGTACAAATTGTAAATAGCCATTCGCTCCCTGTATTTTACCCCTGCCACATTTAGAATTTGAAAGAGAGTATTCCTGTCAACATCGTCAAAAGCTTTATCTAAGTCTACAAATGCTAGAAATGTAGGTTTGCCTTTCCTTAATATTTCTTCTAAGATAAGTCGTAGGGTCAGTATTGCCTCACGTGTTCCGATATTTCTACGGAATCCAAACTGATCTCCCCCGAGGTCGGCTTCTACTAGTTTTTCCATTCGTCTGTAAAGAATTAGCCTTATCAGCTAAAATCCTATCTGCAATGTGACGACTTTATAGATCTTTATTTGCTGCTATGCAATGTGGTGTTCCACACATGCTTCGTCAAGCAGATTGACTCCCTTATCACCTCGCGCTAAGCGTTTCTGAAGCTTTGTCCCAGGCCCACAGTAGTTATATCCAGGGATGTGTAATTCCACAGGTAGTTTAACTAGAACACCACCGCCTCCTGTAATGTGTCTTCGAGCCTGTATTTTACGCTACTGTGTTGGTTGTGGACAATGCACGCTCATTATATAGCGCCGGCCGGAGTGGCCGTGCGGTTCTAGGCGCTACAGTCTGGAACCGAGCGACCGCTACGGTCGCAGGTTCGAATCCTGCCTCGGGCGTGGATATGTGTGATGTCCTTAGGTTAGTTAGGTTTAATTAGTTCTAAGTTCTAGGCGACTGATGACCTCAGAAGTTAAGTCGCATAGTGCTCAGAGCCATTTGAACCATTTTGAACCCTTAAATAGCAAATCGGTCGCATCAGTCCAACATTTTTGTGTAGCAGGAAAACCAAGCCATTTGACTACTGCCTCATTTCCACGTCGTCTTATGACTCTCTCCACCAGAAAAACATCTGATTCTGAACTTTTCTGCATCTCCTCAGTGTAGAAGGGGCCCGCAATTTCTTCACCTTTTTACTGTCCTTCAATACATAAGTTCTAGGATTAGGTCGCTGCACCTTGGAAACTGTAAATATCTCAGTTGACCAGTTCGGTAGGTATGATTTCTCAAATGCAGTTTTGTGTTTTGAGATACGCACCAAATCACCTACATTAAATTTCTGTTTGCGTGGATCCAGCATCTTAATGAGATAGTATACGATATCTTTGAGTCCATTATCACGAACATCGATTGGCGCATTTTTATTATGCTATGTTTGGTTCCATTATATTGAGCAATTGTTTCTGGGAGGATGTGGGTCCATTTGTATGAGCCGCGAAGGTTAAAACGCATCCACATTCGGCCTTTTATTGTTCTGTCCAAGCGCTTCACGACTCTCGCCTACAGGCGAGTGAATGTCGAGTAGTGATGTATTCCATACCGCTGCATCACTGTCTTGAAATACCTATTGTAGAACTCCCCACCGTGATCCGTTTGGAGATTGTCCGGACATCGATTCGTTCCTGTCTGTAGCAAGCGTTCAAAAACATCAGCGACATTTCGACCGGTTTTTGTTTTGACAGGTAATGCCCAGACAAATTTGGAGTATGTATCAATGACCATTAAAATGTATTTGAATGCATTATTCTCATGTGAATATTGCCGCATATCTACAAGATCAGCTTGCCACAAGTCATCCAGCCCTTTAATCATGACTTGCCTGCGAGGGCATGTTTTGCGTGCTGGCTTGTGCAGTTCTCGAGCTACTGGCTCCATACTTATTCGACTATACCTCTCTCGAAGCTCGGAGATTATCGAAACAACCTCGTTCGAATTAGCTGTATTACCTGCAGCAGCTGATGCCATGAGCAGCCGTAGTCGATCTATTACTTCGTTGGGGTCGTCATGATATATATATTTATATACTGCAGGATTCGATTGTTCACTGCTTTAACCCCAATGTCAATACCATCACCGCTGCTGCTACCGTTGATGATGTTTTCGCCTTCAAGTATTGGTTTTAGAATGGTTTTATATTCCCTGTTGCTCTGGCTTTTCGTGATCTTGTGTACACCAGCCAAGTGCAGTATTTCACGGTACGTGTCCTTATCATTAACTGAATAATTTATGGGTTTTTTAGTAGGTCTTAGGAAAATAAGTTTCATTAAGCCTGGTGTTCTGTCGAACTGTCTATGACCGATCTGTATTTTGTCTTCAGCTACAGTTATGGGATGCGCACCCAACGTGTACGGATTTCCCCTGCTAACGCCGAATGTTCTGTCTGTCTGACCTGGAGCGTGACTAATAATGAATTCGTCAATGGCAACACCATCGTTATCGTGTGTTTTTGTTTTTGCTGAGAGCTGTCGAAGAGATTCAGTAACCGGCTTAAAGGTCTCTCTTAGTGTTTGCTGTCGATCCAAATGTCCTAACCGCAGCAGCCGTAATTTCTCACGAACTGTTTTACGCGCTTGAACCACTTTCTCCTACGTCGACACCTCGGTGTATACTAATCATACATCTCCGCGGCGTGAGGCTTTATATATCCAGTCATTTTCTTCCTCCGCTTACTATGATCGTGACCACCCTTCTCAACAACAAGAAGAAAGTGTACATCTATTTTCCCCTGAATAGCGCCGGCCGATGTGGCCGTGCGGTTCTAGGCACTTCAGTTTGGAACCGCGCGACCGCTACGGTCGCAGGTTCGAATCCTGCCTCGGGCACGGATGTGCGTTCTGTCCTTAGGTTAGTTAGGTTTAAGTAGTTCTAAGTTCTAGGGGACAGATGACCTCAGCAGTTAAGTCCCATAGTGCTCAGAGCCATTTGAACCATTTTGAACCCCTGAATAGCATCGACCTTTTCAGTTAAGTCGGTTACTTTCTTACTGACTTGATTAACTAGCTCATTTAACGCATTCACCATTCTCAGGAGAGTCTGGTAATACGTCTCTAGTTCCCTGCGCATACCTGCAACTTTATGCGCCATAGCCTGAATTTTCGCATCCAAGTACAAGCGAATGTTCTGTCTGTGTAGACCCATCCTCTCGGCTTGATAAGTGGACATACGCGCGGATTTGTCCATGGTGTAGCGTAGAGTGATGTACTAACCTCTCTTACCGTGCAAATCTCTTGAAAGTTTCGCCTGTACCTACCATCATTGAGTTTTCTTTTTTTATCAGTAACGAGAAGCCCATACTGTGAATGGTTCCAGCAATCTGCACATATCTTTACAAAACCATTAAACGACATGTCCGTTCCGACATGTGCTTGGTAAATGTGTTTTAAATTCAGATTGTCTTGTTTGAAGGCTATAATGAGGCTTGCGTTATCCCTAACAGGCTGTTTGGAGATTCTGGAATATGTTTGACTTAGATAAAATACATCAGCACCCATATAACGACCGAAACAGAAATATTTTCTAATTTCGTCTTGGTTTTCCATGGCAACATCGTCAAATATGAAGACTGTGTTTGGTTTTGCTTTTTCAGGGGGGGGGGGGGGGGTTCGAAATGATTAAAATGGCTCTGAGCACTATGGGACTTAACTCCTGAGGTCTTAAGTCCCCTAGAACTTAGAACTACTTAAACCTAACTAACCTAAGGACAGCACAAACATCCATGCCCGAGGCAGGATTCGAACCTGCGACCGTAGCGGTCGCGCAGTTCTAGACTGTAGCGCCTAGAACCGCTCGGCCACTCAGGCCGGCTCAGGTGGGGGGATATCACCGCTTTCACTGAATGTCGTGTGTGTAACACTATCTACAACACGCAATGGCTGATACTTGCGTTGAAAGAGTGTTTTTGAGAATACACAAACATGTTCAAATCGGACTCCGTCTACATGAGTTAGCAGAGTCATGAGGACATTACTTTTCCCGCAATTGGATGGGCCTACAACAATTGCTCATATATTATCGGCAAGGAGAAGTCCATTCTTCTTGTTCTTCTTCTTCAGCTCTTCACTTGAATCTCCAAAAGATCAGTCACCAACAACAAAGTCCTTTTGGTGAGGGTGCTTCACCCAGCCCGACATGATATTAAATGCGTCAGGTACAGACAAGTAGTTGACCTAGATATATAGAAAATACACCTGAAAGGCTAATAATAATAGTATGTGTGTAGCCAGTATAGTTCTATCACTTAAAGAGATTGAGCTATATTGACTAAACGAAGAAAATAAGTATACATTTTGCTCAAGAAGAATAACATAATCATAATCTCAGTAAATGGCATAGCATTGAAAAAAAATAATTATAATAGTTTGATTATAATGAGAAAGTGGTATGAAATAAAACACAAACACGAGTTGGGATTAGACATAAATTATTTATTTAAAAATCGTACATTGGATGTAGTATTTCAAGGCTATCATTACAACTGGTATGTATCTTCTTAGCACTTGTACAATATCTACTAAATAATGCTTTTTGGATGGCGATAAATTCAGCACTTATCTCACTCAAGCCAATAGGTGACTCGCAGTACTCTGTGTTTTGACAAACGCATTTCGTCTGCTTGACTTTAAATTTAGTGGTCATGTGCAAACGAAGGTGCTGCTTAAGATCGTCAGTATGCATACCGTTCACCGTATGAGGGCTCTATGCTATGCAACCAACGATTCAGTCTCTCCAGCGCAAGACGTATGGCAGAGTTTAGATCGTGTAATTTCATAACTGATGGATGTCTTAGATAGACGCAGTTGTCACTGATCTCACGCATAAGGCGCAGTCATCATAAATGGTAGTAATAGGAAGTGTCGCATCAGTAAGACGAATGTCTGGGGGGGATTGAGTTGGATAACATTCAGTGATCATCTGCTGATTGATGTAGCGCTATGCACTGCACATGTCATCCCAGTCGAACTCGGAAATTGGCACTTTAACACATTTGGAAACATTTTCAATTTCGATTATAGCTTGGATCCCCCAGACATGATGCACCTCTACAGCAATGTTCACACGTTTGGATCCACTGGAGGTTAAATTGTATGTGGTGGTGAAAAGCACGGCTGCACTCGTCGTATTCTTTTTATCTACAGTATCTGAACTCTGTGGCTGCGCTATCACAGGACTGTTCGACTGGGATGAGTTATACAGGGTGATTCAAAAAGGATACCACAACTTTAAAAATGTGTATTTAATGAAAGAAACATAATATAACCTTCTGTTATACATCATTACAAAGAGTATTTAAAGAGGTTTTTTTTCACTCAAAAACAAGTTCAGAGATGTTCAATATGGCCCCCTCCACAGACACGAGCAATATCAACCTGATACTCCAACTCGTTCCACACTCTCTGTAGCATATCAGGCGTAACAGTTTGGATAGCTGCTGTTATTTCTCGTTTCAAATCATCAATGGTGGCTGGGAGAGGTGGCCGAAACACCATATCCTTAACATACCCCCATAAGAAAAAATCGCAGGGGGTAAGATCAGGGCTTCTTGGAGGCCAGTGATGAAGTGCTCTGTCACGGGCTGCCTGGCGGCCGATCCATCGCCTCCGGTAGTTGACGTTCAGGTATTCAGGTAGTTATGGACAGATAAGTGCCAATGTGGTGGCCCTCCATCCTGCTGAAATATGAGTTGTTGTGCTTCTTGTTCGAACTAAGGGAACAGCCAATTCTCTAACATCTCCAGATACTGTGGTCCAGTTACAGTAGCACCTTCGAAAAAAAAGGGACCAAAAACTTTATTGGCTGAAATGGCACAGAAAACGTTCACCTTAGGCGAGTCACGTTCATACTGAGTTGTTTCCCGCGGATTCTCAGTGCCCCATATACAGACATTGTGACGGTTGACTTTCCCGTTAGTGTGGAAAGTTGCTTCATCACTAAACACAATCTTTGAAACGAAAGATTCATCTGTTTCCATTTGAGCAAGGATAAAATCACAGAAATCGATTCTTTTAATCTTATCAGCTGCAGACAGTGCTTGAACCAATTTCAGACTCTAAGGTTTCATAACTAACCTTTTTCGTAGGACTCTCCATACAGTTGATTGTGGAATTTGCAGCTCTCTGCTAGCTCTGCGAGTCGATTTTCCTGGGCTGCGAACAAATGCTTGCTGGATGCGTGCTACATTTTCATCACTCGTTCTCGGCCGTCCAGAACTTTTCCCTTTGCACAAACACCAATTCTCTGTAAACTGTTTATACCAACGTTTAATACACCACCTATCAGGAGGTTTAACACCATACTTCATTCGAAATGCACGCTGAACAACTGTCGT
This sequence comes from Schistocerca americana, assembly GCF_021461395.2. NCBI lineage: Eukaryota > Metazoa > Arthropoda > Insecta > Orthoptera > Acrididae > Schistocerca > Schistocerca americana. The sequence continues at coordinate 976,877,630 of NC_060121.1, forward strand.
CGATTCACTTCTGCCGTACTCAATAACACAAAAAGCTTTCTGTTGAGCGGTCGCCATCTTAGCATCAACTGACGCTGACGCCTAGTCAACAGCGCCTCAAGCGAACAAATGTACAACTAAATGAAACTTTATAGCTCCCTTAATTCGCCGACAGATAGTGCTTAGCTCTGCCTTTTGTCGTTGCAGAGTTTTAAACTCCTAAAGTTGTGGTATTCTTTCTGAATCACCCTGTATGTTGGCGCGCAGTACTGACCTCCATCTTGTTGTTGTTTAACACTGCCAGCATTCGATGTGTCACGTGCAGGTCGTGTACCATCATCACACAAGTCGATGAGTGGGACGGAGAGCAGCGACTCCGTGTCCTGTTCCAACAAGTGGGCTATGAGCGCTACAGGACCCCCCATGGCCGCTGCGTCAGGGGCTGTCGCTGTAGGTCTCGACGAGGTGGCCGTCGAGGCTGATGCAGGTCCAGATGCGTCTGCGGAGCTAGGCATGTTGGCGCTCGACCCTGTTGAACTAAGACAAGGAATCATTACATACGGTTCAATAAGTGAAGAGTTTGAAAAACAATAAGACTAACATGCGAGATAGAATAATTTGAAGGTGATACTTTCTGTTTATTCCTATTTTGCATGACTTCGCTGGAGTTCGACTGCTGCTGCTGCTGCTGCTGCTGCTGCTGCTGGTGCTTCGCGGTTCTTCTCCTGCTGACTGACGAAGACTGGGGCCCTGGAGCTGCTGAGATTAACCTATATCTCCTACGATGGCGTCATCAGATACTTCAGTGCTATTGGCTGAAGTCGAACACCTGACTCGATTAAGGGCTCCTATTGGATACTGCCATTTCCCACACCCCAGAACGTCATCAGCTGACGTCATGACAGAGCCCTCTGGTGGCGACGGTAGGAACTAGACCTACTGGGAGCAGCCATCTTGAATAACGGTACCTGCATCACGATCTGACATCACGGTGGCACTCTCTGGTGGCAGCGATATGAACTAGGCCAGTTGGAGTCCAGACTCAGTGGCTAACACATATGCTTGAAATTGGTTAAATAATGAAGACAAGTTCTTTTTTCGCGCCAATTCTCTTGCTTAGTAGAGATAACAGGGGTGTGACGTATTATCATGTTGGAATTGAACTTCCCACCATTTTTCTTGGGGAGGGGGTTAGGTTAGTGGAGGTAGGCCAAGTGACCTATCTTCCCGCCAAAATCTGCCATCTTGATTGACGTCACAGCCGCCATATTGGATTACGTCATCGCCACGATCTTGGATAACGGTACTTTGGGCTCGTAGTGGTGTTTTACCAATACTTACATGAAACTTCAGTTTCCGAAAATTTCACTACATGATCACCTGAATGAAAAGCATGTTCTGCCACGGCTGATTTGCCTGTTTTCCCTAGTCAGCAAAGACTTTTATGTTCCTTCAACCATGTATTAACACTTCTCTTTGTAGTTCCAAAGTAGACCTTACCACACGTACACAGAATCTTGTATACACCTCTCGCAGACAGAGGGGGACGTTTGTCCTTAACGGAACGAAGTGCCTGGCCTATTTTCTTAGTTGGTCTGAAAATCGGTCGAACGTCATGTTTCCTTAAAATCTTGCCGATTTGATCCGTTACTTTTTTGATGAAGGGTAGACAAACCGTGTTCTTCCATCGCTGTGTCCTATCGTTGTCCTTAGGCCTCGTGTTATTCGGTCGCAAAAGTCTATTTCCGTACTAGAGTATCCATTCTTCTCAAAAGCCTACTTTAGATGTTTTAACTCGGCGTCCTGGTGTTCCGGCGTACGAATCATTTATCTCTGTCCTCTAGACTTCTAATTACACCTAACCATGTGACAAGAGCAAGAACAACTTCACACAAAATAACGGAAAAAAGGCCAAGGATGCCGACCGATTAGGACACTTCAGAACAACCCGAAAACGATAGGACGGCACCGTTAAGTGACACAAATATGTTCACGTTGGCGTTACAAGACTATGAGGGCCGACCGCAGGACATGGGAAATATGGCAAGGAAAAAGAAGAAGAAGAAGAAGACGAGATACATTCCGAATTACAGCGACACATTGAGAACGTAAACTAATGCGTGTGCCCATAGGTAAGTAAGAGACACACAGGTCGTACAGGTTTATCACGTAACCTTGTTCCATATTTACAACACCGTTACCCAATGGCATAACTGTACGTGCATAACGGTACTCAAATCTCTTAGATTAGATAGAAGTTTACAGTCGTAGGTCTTTTTTGCACTGATGTCAAAAGAGATGGAGCTTTCTCTCTCTCCCACTCTCTCTTACTCTGTCACACACACACACACACACACACACACACACAAACACACACACACGTAACGTGGGCGCGCAGATACACTGTCCCCAAAAACTGCTTAGTAAGACTGGTTCTTGTGTAAATCATTACCGCCTTTCTCTTAGTCGTAGAATTCGTTCAAGGCTCGTAGCCAGCGTTGGTTTGAAAGTCAAATACAAATTTGATAATGTGGAGAATATACACCACAGGAAGCAAAAACACACTGGATGACGCTTGTGACTTCATCCTAGCCGCTAGCTTCTCCATAAGGCGAGTGATCTGTTACTACAATTTTTATCTGAGCACCGATACAGACGCAAGTACACGTGGAATACGCCATGTTTCTCATTCAGTAAATCAATCTCGAATATCTATTTCTTTTTCGAGGAAGTTTTGAGACATTTAGCGTACGAACCTTTAAATCACTTTGTGCTTTAACTTACGCATTTCACTCAGGCCATTAGAGACAAATATACAGAAATTCCACATTTAACGCCTGGTCAATGAAGGTCTAACTAGACACGGGACAACTGCTCGCATGAACAAAGATGAGGAACTTGAAGAAACGTCCCTACATTCCGCAGAAATAATATTCGGAAACCACAGAAAATCAAATTCTGGATGGGAAATTCACTTCAACTACTTCTCAACACAGCGAAACATAGCTAAGTCGCCGGCCGTTGTGGCCGAGCGATTCTAGGCGCTACAGCCTGGAACCGCGCTACCACTACGGTCGCAGGTTCGAATCCTGCCTCGGGCATGGATGTGTGTGAAGTCCTTAGGTTAGTTAGGTTTAAGTAGTCTAAGTTCTAGGAGACTGATGACCTCAGATTTAGTCCCATAGTGCTCAGAGCCATTTGAACCATAGCTAAGTTCGTGGATTAGAGAAACCAGAAATTGTGACAATTAATAACTAATTTCTAACCGTGTTGTACTTTATTTAAATTTGAACCAATTAATACGGCCGTGCTGCTCCCATTTTCATCACAATATTCCTACCCCGAATCTCCAGCACTGTCGCACTGAAACGTCACACTTGACGTGTTAGTACGAAGAATGTGTTAAGGCAGGGATGCATACTTTCTCCCTTACTGTTCAACCTGAACTTCTAAGAAGCAACGACGGTAATAAAAGAAAGGTTCTACATCTATATCTACATCGATTAATAATTGGCTCCTTTTACCGACCTCCCGACTCAGCAGCATTAGTGGCAGAACAACTGAGAGAAAATTTGGAATACATTTCACATAAATTTTCTCAGTATGTTATAGTCTTAGGTGGAGATTTCAATTTACCAGATATAGACTGGGACACTCAGATGTTTAGGACGGGTGGTAGGGACAGAGCATCGAGTGACATTATACTGAGTGCACTATCCGAAAATTACCTCGAGCAATTAAACAGAGAACCGACTCGTGGAGATAACATATTGGACCTACTGATAACAAACAGACCCGAACTTTTCGAATCTGTATGTACAGAACAGGGAATCAGTGATCATAAGGCCGTTGCAGCATCCCTGATTATGGAAGTTAATAGGAATATAAAAAAAGGGAGGAAGGTTTATCTGTTTAGCAAGAGTAATAGAAGGCAGATTTCAGACTACCTAACAGATCAAAACGAAAATTTCTGTTCCGACACTGACAATGTTGAGTGTTTATGGAAAAAGTTCAAGGCAATCGTAAAATGCGTTTTAGACAGGTACGTGCCGAGTAAAACTGTGAGGGACGGGAAAAACCCACCGTGGTACAACAACAAAGTTAGGAAACTACTGCGAAAGCAAAGAGAGCTCCACTCCAAGTTTAAACGCAGCCAAAACCTCTCAGACAAACAGAAGCTAAACGATGTCAAAGTTAGCGTAAGGAGGGCTATGCGTGAAGCGTTCATCGAATTCGAAAGTAAAATTCTATGTACCGACTTGACAGAAAATCCTAGGAAGTTCTGGTCTTACGTTAAATCAGTAAGTGGCTCGAAACAGCATATCCAGACACTACGGGATGATGATGGCATTGAAACAGAGGATGACACGCGTAAAGCTGAAATACTAAACACCTTTTTCCAAAGCTGTTTCACAGAGGAAGACCGCACTGCAGTTCCTTCTCTAAATCCTCGCACAAACGAAAAAATGGCTGACATCGAAATAAGTGTCCAAGGAATAGAAAAGCAACTGGAATCACTCAATAGAGGAAAGTCCACTGGACCTGACGGGATACCAATTCGATTCTACACAGAGTACGCGAAAGAACTTGCCCCCCTTCTAACAGCCTTGTACCGCAAGTCTCTAGAGGAACGGAAGGTTCCAAATGATTGGAAAAGAGCACAGATAGTCCCAGTCTTCAAGAAGGGTCGTCGAGCAGATGCGCAAAACTATAGACCTATATCTCTTACGTCGATCTCTTGTAGAATTTTAGAACATGTTTTTTGCTCGCGTATCATGTCATTTCTGGAAACCCAGAATCTACTATGTAGGAATCAACATGGATTCCGGAAACAGCGATCGTGTGAGACCCAACTCGCCTTATTTGTTCATGAGACCCAGAAAATATTAGATACAGGCTCCCAGGTAGATGCTATTTTTCTTGACTTCCGGAAGGCGTTCGATACAGTTCCGCACTGTCGCCTGATAAGCAAAGTAAGAGCCTACGGAATATCAGACCAGCTGTGTGGCTGGATTGAGGAGTTTTTGGCAAACAGAACACAGCATGTTGTTATCAATGGAGAGACGTCTACAGACGTTAAAGTAACCTCTGGCGTGCCACAGGGGAGTGTTATGGGACCATTGCTTTTCACAATATATATAAATGACTTAGTAGATAGTGTCGGAAGTTCCATGCGGCTTTTCGCGGATGATGCTGTAGTATACAGAGAAGTTGCTGCATTAGAAAATTGTAGCGAAATACAGGAAGATCTGCAGCGGATAGGCACTTGGTGCAGGGAGTGGCAACTGACTCTTAACATAGACAAATGTAATGTATTGCGAATACATAGAAAGAAGGATCCTTTATTGTATGATTATATGATAGCGGAACAAACACTGGTAGCAGTTACTTCTGTAAAATATCTGGGAGTATGCGTACGGAACGATTTGAAGTGGAATGATCATATAAAACTAATTGTTGGTAAGGCGGGTACCAGGTTGAGATTCATTGGGAGAGTGCTTAGAAAATGTAGTCCATCAACAAAGGAGGTGGCTTACAAAACACTCGTTCGACCTATACTTGAGTATTGCTCATCAGTGTGGGATCCGTACCAGGTCGGGTTGACGGAGGAGATAGAGAAGATCCAAAGAAGAGCGGCGCGTTTCGTCACTGGGTTATTTGGTAACCGTGATAGCGTTACGGAGATGTTTAATAAACTCAAGTGGCAGACTCTGCAAGAGAGGCGCTCTGCATCGCGGTGTAGCTTGCTCGCCAGGTTTCGAGGGGGTGCGTTTCTGGATGAGGTATCGAATATATTGCTTCCCCCTACTTATACTTCCCGAGGAGATCACGAATGTAAAATTAGAGAGATTAGAGCGCGCACGGAGGCTTTCAGACAGTCGTTCTTCCCGCGAACCATACGCGACTGGAACAGGAAAGGGAGGTAATGACAGTGGCACGTAAAGTGCCCTCCGCCACACACCGTTGGGTGGCTTGCGGAGTATCAATGTAGATGTAGATGTAGATGTAGACATGGTTACTCTGCAATTCACACTTAAGTGCCTGGTAGAGGGTTCATCGAACCATTTTCATACTACTTGTCTACCATTCCACTCTCGAATGGCGCGTGGGAAAGAGGAACACCTAAATCTTTCCGTTCGAGCTCTGATTTCTCTTATTTTATTATGATGATCATTTCACCCTACGTATGGGGGTGTCAACAAAATATTTTCGCATTCAGAAGAGAAAAGTTGGTGACTGAAATGTCGTAAATAGATCTCGCCGCAAAGAAAACAGCCTTTCTTTCAGTGACTGCCACCCCAACTCGCGTATCATATCAGTGACACTGTCACCCCTATTGCGCAATAACAGGAAACGAGCTGCCCTTCTTTGCACTTTTTCCATGTCCTCCGTCAATGGTAAGGATCCCACACAGCGCAGCAATATTCCAGCAGAGGACAGACATGCGTAATCTAGGCTGTCTCTTTAGTGGGTTTGTCGCATCTTTTAAGTGTCCCGCCAACAAAGCGCAGTATTTGTTTCGCCTTCTCCACAACATTATCTATGTGGTCTTTCCAATTTAAGTTGCTCGTAATTGTAATTCTTAGGTATTTAGTCAAATTGAGAGCCCCTAGATTTATGCGATTAATCATATACCCAAAATTTATCGGATTTCTTTTAGTAATCATGTGGATGACCTCGCACTTTCTTTGTTTAGTGCCAGTTGCCACTTTTAGCACCATACAGAAATTCTCTCTAGATCATTTTGTAACTGGAATTGATCGTCTGATGATTTCACTAGACGGCAAATTACAGCGTCATCTACAAACAATCTAAGGGGCCTGCTCAGATTATCACCTAGATCATTTATGTAAATCAGGAACAGCAGAGGGCCTATAACACTACCTTGCAGAACGCCAGATATCACTTCTGTTCTACTCGATGATTTACCGTCTATCACTAAGAACTGTGAGTCGGATTAAAACTCTGGGTGAAATGACATCAATGAACCTGCTATCCTCAGTGAAAATGAGGAAACATTACAAGACCTTCTGAACGGATTAAACAGTCTCTGGCCATAGAATACGAATTAAGAGTAAACGCTAAAATGAGAAAAATCTGTAATGAAGCAGAGCAGCAGAAACGAGATTAGCAAAAAATTTAATATAAACATTGGCAACCACGCAGCAGATGAAGTGAAGGAATTTCGCTACCTGTGGAGCAAAATAATGCATGGCAGACCAAACAGGTAAGATATAAAAAGCCAACTATCACACGCGAAGAAGGCGTTCCTCGCTAGAATAAGCCTACTTCTTCTATCAAAAATAAGTGTTAACTTGAGGGAGAAATTTCTAAAAATGTTCGTCTGGAACATGGTGTTGTATGGGAGTGGATCATGGACTGTGCGGTTTTAAGATGTGTGTTATATAAGAATCCTGCACGTAAATGGACGGATAATGTGAGAAATGAGGAAGCTCTCCGCGGAATCGGAGAGAAAATGATTAAGTAGCAAGCACTGACTGGGCTGACAGCACGTGTGTTGAGACGTTAGGGAACAACTTCATGGCACTAGAGACAGTCGTAGAGGACAAAACTGTAGGCAATGACAGAGAGTGGAACACATACACCAAATAATTGAGGAGCACTGGTGAAGTGCTACTGTGAGTTGAAGAGATTGGCACAGGAGAGGAATTTGTGAAGTTGTGAACGGCCACATTAAGTCAGTCAGAGCAATTATGAAGCAGGAAACAAAAAAAACAAAAAGAAAGAAAGCTTGGGAAGTGAGGCGCTGGAACTCGATTATTCAGTTCTGCTGTCGAAATGCCTGTTCCATTCAGCCTTCATTTCTTCTCAGCAAGGTCTAAGGAATCCAAGTAATATTGATTACTAATCTCAAAGCACTGCGTTTGAGACCCTTTACAATCTGCATAATTTTCCCACTAATGGTTTCGCAAACCCAATATACAGATACGTTTCACCTACCTGCGGATAACGTAGGTAGTTAGTTACATGATCATTTGGACGATTTTTATCGAAATGATGTGGAACGAGCGAATTTACAGCGTAACTTAACTATACCTGAATAATCTTTACATCAATCAACGTATTATTTTTCATTCCTACCCGTGTAACTACACTAATTAGCTTGTTCCAGCTACCGTCGTTAAATAAAAATTCGCCATGGTAGAAAAGGAGTTGGCCAGATTTTGGGATAGAGTTAAAACTTGCTTTGCTCCCTGTCCAACATTCTATGTTATTGGACAAATAATCAGAAACGTTTGTCGATTCCTTTTGAACTCCTTCATGAATCATTCACACCTTCAATAATGGATAGAACAGCAGAACCTCTGCTGTTGTAGGTATGGATATCACTACTCATCTCAAATTGTGATGATTATTTATGATGACTTCCATAAGTGAATGTTTGTACATTGTGAAGTTGCCGTTAACATGACAAATTCCTTGATGAGGTACCTACAAGATGACTCGCAGGTGAACACCAAATATTATTCTTAATGCTTTCTTGCGTGCAACCAGTACCATATTTTCTTCCTAAGTGATCATTAACCTTAAGAAAATATTCCATAAGGCACTACTAAGTGTTAACATGTAAAATATGTTAGCAGAGTGATCCGTTTGTATCCAAGATTAGCAATTATACGAAGAGCAAAAGTAGCTGAACCAACCTGTTTGAATAGCTCACTAGTATGTCCCTTCCAATTCAGGTTTCCACCAATATGCACACGAAAAAGTCTACACCATTCTACCGTGCTTACTGATGCCTATTCATGTCCTACACTAATTGTTGTTATCACTCTGTTTGTTGTGCAGAACTGGATACAGTGCGTTATCAGGAAATTAAGGGAAAATCCATTTTCAGACAACCAATTAATAATTCTTTGAAAAATATCGTTAACAATATCTTCTCTTGCTTCCTCTTCAATGGGATTTATTACAACACTACCCTCACACTTCAAGAATAATATAATAATTCCAATCCCAAAGAAAGCAGGTGTTGGTAGATGCGAAAATTACCGAAGGTATCAGTTTAATAAGTCACAGCTGCAAAATACTAACGTGAATTCTTTACAGACGAATGGAAAAACTGGTAGAAGCCGACCTCGGGGAAGATCAGTTTGGATTCCGTAGAAATTTTGGAACACGTGAGGCAATACTGACCTTACGACTTACCTCAGAAGAAAGATTAAGGAAAAGCAAACCTACGTTTCTAGCATTTGTAGACTTAGAGAAAGCTTTGGACAATGTTGATTGGAATACTCTCTTTCAAATTCTAAAGGTGTCAAGGGTAAAATACAGGGAACGAAAGGCTATTTACAATTTGTACAGAAATCAGATGGTAGTTATAAGAGTCGAGGGCATGAAAGGGAAGCAGTGGATGGGAAGGGAGTGAGACAGGGTTGTAGCCTCTCCCCGATGTTATTCAATCTGTGTATTGTGCAAGCAGTGAAGGAAACAAAAGAAAAATTTGGCGTAGGTATTAAAATCCACGGTGAAAAAATAAAAACTTTGAGGTTCGCCGATGACATTGTAATTCTGTCAGAGACAGCAAAGGACTTGGAAGAGCAGTTGAATGGAATGGACAGTGTCTTGAAAGGAGGATATAAGATGAACATCAACAACAGCAAAACGAGGATAATGGAATGTAGTCGAATTAGATCGGGTGATGCTGAGGGAATTAGATTAGGAAATGAGACGCTTAAAGTAGTAAAGGAGTTTTGCTATTTGGGGAGCAAAATAACTGATGATTGTCGAAGTAGAGAGGATATAAAATGTAGACTGGCAATGGCAAGGAAAGCGTTTCTGAAGAAGAGAAATTTGTTAACATCAAGTATAGATTTAAGTGTCAGGAAGTTGTTTCTGAAAGTATTTGTATGGAGTGTAGCCATGTATGGAAGTGAAACATGGACAATAAATAGTTTGGACAAGAAGAGAATAGAAGCTTTCGAAATGAGGTGCTACAGAAGAATGCTGAAGATTAGATGGGTAGATCACATAACTAATGAGGAGGTATTGAATAGAATTGGGGAGAAGAGGAGCTTGTGGCACAACTTGACTAAAAGAAGGGATCGGTTGGTAGGACATGTTCTGAGACACCGAGGGATCACCAATTTAGTATTGGAGGGCAGCGTGGAGGGTAAAAATCGTAGAGGGAGACCAAGAGATGAATACACTAAGCAGATTCAGTGGGATGTAGGCTGCAGTAGGTACTGGGAGATGAAGAAGCTTGCACAGGATTGAGTAGCATGGAGAGATGCATCAAACCAGTCTCAGGACTGAAGACCACAACAACAACAAGTATCGTTTACAAAGAGTACTAGTTTTGCTGTCCGCCTCCGGTAGCTGAGTGGTAGCCGACACAGTAGCTCTCACGTGTTCGGTCAGAGAGGCGCTGACCCTCTGTAGTAAAAAAGTTGAGTAAAGGAATCAACGATCAACTGGAACGGATGTCGTATGACGTCCACCCAGACCAAACGCAACGAACCTTACCGAAAAAAAAAAAAAAAAAAAAAAAAAAAAAAAAGTGGTCAGCGCGACAGACTGTCAATCCTAAGGGCCCGGGTTCGATTCCCGACTGGGTCGGAGATTTTCTCCTCTCAGGGACTGGGTGTTGTGTTGTCCTAATCATCATCATTTCATCCCCATCGATACGCAAGTCGCCGAAGTGGCGTCAAATCGAAAGACCTGCACCAGGCGAACGGTCTACCCGACGGGAGGCCCTAGCCACACGACATTTACATTTATTTTTACTAATTTTGCTTCACGAACGTTGACCGAAAGGTCATTCCCATACACCAATGGATAGGAGTTGGCCACGTGCGATTCAATAAGTGATTTCTCCTCAGCCACTAAAACTTTCTCTCGTTGAAACGTTATTTGAATTATTCAGCACAAATTCTTGCATTCTGTTTGTTAAGTAAGATCGAAACCAGTTGTTTGTAAGGCCATCAGTTCAATAATATTTAAGTTTTTGTAAGATAGTAACATGAAGTATGTAGTCAAAAGCCTCGAAAGGGTTGCAGAAAATATCAACTGGCGATATTTTATCATCTAAGGTGCAATGTTTGGGGAGTGGATGCATAAGAGGCAGTCAAATGAAAACGAGACAGATAGAAAAAAGTAAATAAACTGTTTATTATTTCAAAAGTAATCCCCTTAAATGTTAATAGGCTTATCACACTGTGCACTACACGCGGGAAGCGGCTACAAGGGTAGCGGAGTACGTGTGGAGTGCACATGGGGCTTTTTTAGGTTAGAGAATCCCCTCCCTAGGCCCGACAAGACGCCTCCTGAGACGCGGCAAGTTAGGAGTAGGCAAAATGCAACAGGGAATAACAACATTAATGTGCTAATAGTAAACTGCAGGAGCGTCTATAGAAAGGTACCAGAACTGCTCTCATTAATACACGGTCACAACGCCCATGTAGTACTAGGGATAGAAAGTTGGCTGAAACCAGACGTAAACAGTAATGAAATCCTAAACTCAGATTGGAACGTATACCGCAGAGACAGGCGGGGGGGAGGCGTGTTTATAGATATAAGAAGTGCAATAGTATCGAAGGAAATTGACGGAGACCCGAAATGTGAAATAATTTGGGTGAAGGTCACGGTTAAAGCAGGCACAGACATGGTAATTGGATGTCTCTATAGGCCCCCTGGCTCAGCAGCTGTTGTGGCTGAGCACCTGAAGGATAATTTGGAAAATATTTCGAGTAGATTTCCCCACCATGTTATAGTTCTGGGTGGAGATTTTAATTTGCCGGATATGGACTGGCAGACTCAAACGATCATAACGGGTGGCAGGGACAAAGAATCCAGTGAAATTTTTTTAAGTGCTTTATCTGAAAACTACCTTGAGCAGTTAAACAGAGAACCGACTCGTGGCGATAACATATTAGACCTTCTGGTGACAAACAGACCCGAACTATTTGAAACAGTTAACGCAGTACAGGGAATCAGCGATCATAAAGCGGTTACGGCATCGATAATTTCAGCAGTAAATAAAATATTAAAATAAGGTAGGAAGATTTTTCAGTTTAGCAAAAGTGACAAAAAGCAGATTACAGAGTACCTGACGGCTCAACACAAAAGTTTTGTCTCAGGTACAGATAGTGCTGAGGATCAGTGGACAAAGTTCGAAACCGTCGTACATTATGCGTTAGATGAGTATGTGCCAAGAAACATCGTAAGAGATGGAAAAGAGCCACCGTGGTACAACAACCGAGTTAGAAAACTGCTGCGGAAGCAAAGGGAACTTCACAGCAAACATAAACATAGCCGAAGCCTTGCAGACAAACAAAAATTACGCGAAGCGAAATGTAGTGTGAGGAGGGCTATGCGAGAGGCGTTCAATGAATTCGAAAGTAAAGTTCTATGTACTGACTTGGCAGAAAATCATAAGAAATTTTGGCCTTATGTCAAAGCGGTAGATGGATCAAAACAAAATGTCCAGACACTCTGTGACCAAAATGGTACTGAAATAGAGGATGACAGACTAAGGGCCGAAATACAAAATGTCTTTTTCCAAGGCTGTTTCACAGAGGAAGACTGCACTGTAGTTCCTTCTCTAGATTGTCGCACAGATGACAAAATGGTAGATATCGAAATAGACGACAGAGGGATAGACAAACAATTAAAATCGCTCAAAAGAGAAAAGGCCGCTGGACCTGATGGGATACCAGTTCGATTTTACATAGAGTACGCGAAGGAACTTGCCCCCCTTCTTGCAGCGGTGTACCGTAGGTCTCTACAAGAGCGTAGCGTTCCAAATGATTGGAAAAGGGCACAGTTCATCCCCGTTTTCAAGAAGGGACGTCGAACACATTTGCAGAACTATAGACCTATATCTCTAACGTCGACCAGTTGTAGAATTTTGGAACACATATTATGTTCGAGTATAATGACTTTTCTGGAGACTAGAAATGTACTCTGTAGGAATCAGCATGAGTTTCGAAAAAGACGGACGTGTGAAACCCAGCTCGCGCTATTCGTCCACGAAACTCGGAGGGCCATAGACACGGGTTCACAGGTAGATACCGTGTTTCTTGACTTCCGCAAGGCGTTCGATACAGTTCCCCACAGTCGTTTAATGAACAAAGTAAGAGCATATGGACTATCAGACCAATTGTGTGAGTGGATTGAAGAGTTTCTAGATAACAGAACGCAGCATGTCATTCTCAATCGAGAGAAGTCTTCCGAAGTAAGAGTGATTTCAGGTGTGCCGCAGGGGAGTGTCGTAGGACCGTTGCTATTCACAATATACATAAATGACCTTGTGGATGATATCGGAAGTTCACTGAGGCTTTTTGCAGATGATGCTGTGGTGTATCGAGAGGTTGTAACAATGGAAAATTGTACTGAAATGCAGGAGGATCTGCAGCGAATTGACGCATCGTGCATGAAGTGGCAATTGAATCTCAATGTAGACAAGTGTAATGTGCTGCGAATACATAGAAAGATAGATCCCTTATCATTTAGGTACAAAATAGCCGGTCAGCAACTGGAAGCAGTTCATTCCATAAATTATCTGCGAGTAGGCATTAGGAGTGATTTAAAATGGAACGATCATATCAAGTTGGTCGTCGGTAAAGCAAATGCCAGACTGAGATTCATTGGAAGAATCCTAAGGAAATGCAATCCGAAAACAAAGGAAGTAGGTTACAGTACGCTTGTTCGCCCACTGCTTGAATACTGCTCAGCAGTGTGGTATCCGTACCAGATAGGGTTGATAGAAGAGATAGAGAAGATCCAACGGAGAGCAGCGCGCTTCGTTACAGGATCATTTAGTAATCGCGAAAGCGTTACGGAGATGATAGATAAACTCCAGTAGAAGACTCTGCAGGAGAGACGCTCAGTAGCTCGGTACGGGCTTTTGTTAAAGTTTCGAGAACATACCTTCACCGAAGAGTCAAGCAGTATATTGCTCCCTCCTACGTATATCTCGCGAAGAGACCATGAGGATAAAATCAGAGAGATTAGAGCCCACACAGAAGCATACCGACAATCCTTCTTTCCACGATCAATACGAGACTGGAATAGAAGGGAGAACCGATAGAGGTACTCAAGGTACCCTCCACCACACACCGTCAGGTGGCTTGCGGAGTATGGATGTAGGTGTAGATGTTGATGTAGATGTAGAGACATGGCGGTCAGTTCCTTCATAGGAAAGTGTTTGCGGTTGCCTACGGAACCATGATTGTTCCCAGTGTCATATCGCTGGTTTAGTTGTGGAGTATCTTTGAGGGCAGCCGCGTCTAGAGAGCCGAGCGCGGGACACGAAACTGTTACGTTGAGTAGTGTGTAACTCTGGATGTAAAAAGCATTGTTAGTATGGAAGTCCAAGGGTTGCTACATGTGCTATTACAATAAAGTGACGAAATATGGAAGTGATTCAGAGGAAGATGCGTCAAGAATTAATTTAAAAATGAGCAGTGCTGCTGATAAAGTATTTGTGTATCCTCTCGTTGCGTGTCGTACCGTACTGTATCAATCATCCGCGCCGTGTTCGGTCTCCCAGAATGAACTAATGTGAATCAGCAAAAATTAGTCACCACAAGAGAGTGCAGTCAAGTGCCAGTGTCTTGTAGCGAGCGTGAGAACGTGCGTTCCATCATCGCGTTTCCGCATTTATCAACAATCAGCCGCGCCGCGACGGTTACGCGCACGCTCGTGCAAGTGAGAACTGAGAACTGAAAAAAATAACTTTACGAACAGTGCCATATCATTCATTATTAGTGTCAAGGGGGACTGGTACCAAATATCAGTGTATGCGTGACGGGCGTAAGAATGTTCCTTCGATCATTCGGCTTCCGCATCATCAACAATCACCCGCGTCGTGTCGGTTACGCGTGCGCTCGTCCGAATGATATTGTGGACTGTTAATCATCCATTAATTGGGATAACACTTCTGAATCAGAATGTAAACAGTACAACCTGCGATTTCCATACAGTCTCAGAATACAGATGTTCATACCAGACGTCGAACAGTGTTGTGTTTTAACGTTGAGTGCTCCCCTACAGCCGCTTGCATATTTCGAAAGATTATTTCAGGCAAGCCAGCAGCAGTGTGGAGCAGAACAGCACGACAGCCGCGGGATTACCAGGTACGTGGTGTGCACAGGGCGCACGGTCAAGGAAAGCAGAAGCGACAATCAGTTTAAAGGCACCACCCCACCCATTGGTACTCCCGGGCGTGTTACACCAGGTGTGCACCCCTTCGTCCGAAGCAAATCGACGGCCACGAACATCGTTCTCCAGGGCTCCAAAACTACGGAAGTCGCATGTGGACAGATCGGAAATCTACGGACGATGTGTAACAGCTACCCAGTGAAACTTCTGCAGCGTAGTCGAAACAACCTTGTCAATACGTGGGCTCATCCACAAAGGTTATTTCGAATAAGCTGCAGACGTTCCGCTGAGAAGCCTCTACACGTCCTCCATAGCGCCCCGAGCTCTCCCCATGCGATTTCCGTATTTTTGATGCCCTGAAGAAAAACATTCGTGGCCGTGGATTTGCTTCGGATGAAGAGGCACACTCCTAACTGCAATCACGGTTCCACAGGCAACGCAAACATTTTTCCATGAAGGCACTGACCGTCGTGTCTCACGGAAGGATAAATGCGTCTTCATTTGACTACCATTCATACAAAAGGCATTCTCAGTCGAGCAACCCTTCCAGAACCCAGCTGAAGCGGGGTACTCACTCCGTGCTTCTGGACGGAGACGTTGGTGAGGTGGACGTACATGTTGTCCAGCTCCTGTATGCTGGCGTCGTACTTGACGGTGCAGAAGCGGCAGAAGCCCAGCCTGAAGAGGTACGCCTTGAGCGGCCGGAACGAAGTGACCAGCACGTACAGCCGGAGGTCGAACTTCTTGCCGCCGATCAGCAGCGGGTTGTCGATGTACCTGCACACAAAGTGACAAGCCATTGTTCCGCAAGGGCACAGCAATACTCATTAGCAGCTTAATAGGAGATTGGTTCACCGGACAAAATAATGTTCGCACCGTTAAGAGAGCCCACTGGTCGCCTTGGAGCGCTGTAAATGGTGCAGGACTGGTACAGGACGTCATGTGACCCTGCACCACATACGTAGGTCGTGGCAGGGACGTCGTGTGTTCACGTCAGTCTGTTGTGCAGAAAGAAGGGTGCATGAGGAGATTTAACACAATGGCAAATGGAAGGCCTCGTGTCTGAAGTCCATGGCAACTCCGATCATTACAGATCATCCAGCGTGTCGACAAGAAACGGTCAATAAATCGCAGCCGCATGGCAAGGCATAATACAAGTGGTCGTACACTACTAGCCATTACAATTACTACACCAAGAAGAAATGGAGATGATAAACGGGTATTCATTGGACAAATATATTATACTACAACTGACATGTGATTACATTTACACGCAATCTGGGTCCGTAGATCCTGAGAAATCAGTACCCAGAACAACCACCTCTGGCCGTAATAACGGCCTTGATACGCCTGGGCATTGAGTCAAACAGAGCTTGGATAGCGTGTACAGGTACAGCTGCCCATGCAGTTTCAACACGATACCACAGTTCATCAAGAGTAGTGACTGGCGTATTGTGACGGGCCAGTTGCTCGGCCACCATTAACCAGACGTTTTCAGTTGGTGAGAGATCTGGATATTGCGCTGGCCAGGGCAGCAGTCGAACATTTTCTGTATCCAGAAAGGCCCGTACAGGACCTGCAACATGCGCTCGTGCATTATCCTGCTGAAATGTAGGGTTTCGCAGGGATCGAATGGAGGGTAGAGCCACGGTTCGTAACACATCTGAAATGTAACGTCTACTGTTCAAAGTTCCGTCAATGCCAACAAGAGGTGACCGAGACATGTAACCAATGGCACCCCATACCATCACGCCGGGTGATACGCCAGTATGGCGATGACGAATACACTCTTCCAATGTGCGTTCACCGCGATGTCGCCAAACACGGATGCGACCATCATGATGCTGTAAACAGAACCTGGATTCATCCGAAAAAATTACGTTTTGCCATTCGTGCACACAGGTTCGTCGTTGAATATACCATCGCAGGCGCTCCTGTCTGTGATGCAGCGTCAAGGGTAACCATGGTCTCCGAGCTGATAGTCCATGCTGCTGCAAACGTCGTCGAACTGTTCGTGCAGATGGTTGTTGTCCTGCAAACGTCCCCATCTGTTGACTCAGGGATCGAGACGTGGCTGCACGATCCGTTACAGCCATGCGGATAAGATGCCTGTCATCACGACTGCTAGTGATACGAGGCCGTTGGGATCCAGCACGGCGTTCCGTATTACCCTCCTGAACCCACCGATTCCATATTCTGCTAACAGTCATTGCATCTCGACCAAAGCGAACAGCAATGTCGCGACACTATAAACCGCAATCGCGATAGGCTACAATCCGCCCGTTATCCAAGTCGGAAACGTGATGGTACGCATTTCTCCTCCTTACACGAGGCATCACAACAACGTTTCACCATGCAACACCGACCAACTGCTGTTTGTGTATGAGAAATCGGTTGGAAACTTTCCTCATGTCAGCACGTTGTAGGTGTCGCCACCGGCGCCAACCTTGTGTGAATGCTCTGAAAAGCTAATCATTTGCATATCACAGCATGTTCTTCCCGTCGGTTTTATTTCGCGTCTGTAGCACATCATCTTCGTGGTGTAGCAATTTTAATGGCCAGTAGTGTAAAAACGCCCTAATGATTAGTGACCGGAGACGAGTTGCAGTCCTCGTCAATGGCATTAAGTTTAAAACCCGACAGGACTTTGCTAGCTACCATACTGTTTAGGTAAAGGTGTCTTGGGAAATATGATGACGACTGGGCTGAAGTTTAAGAGACTCGTCCGGGAGAATCGATATGCAAAGAAATGAGGTACGAAGTGCTGATGATTTATGAGATGTGTTTGAAATTCTCTAAAGCTGTGATAATGAATACCACAGGAGGTAGTTCAGATTAAGAAAAATAGACACCTCTAAAAAGTGCGGTCATCAGAAGTTGGATTGTCCAACATCGACACAAGTAACTTAACTGTGAAAAATCCTTGGGTAGCAGAGGAAATACTTCATCTGATCGACGAAAGAAGGAGGTACAACAACGATCAGGAAAATTCTGCAACGAAGATACAGAAGCCAGTGAGGAATGAAATCAATAGCAAGTGCACGGGATCTAAGCTGAAATCGTTGCAGGAAACCGTGAAGAAATCGGAAAAGAAAGGGTTGTCGTAAGGACTGATTCGGCAAATATAAAATTCAAAACAACTGTCGGTGGAATTAAAAGCAAGGGCGTCAGCGTTAAGAGTGCAAAACATCAAATGGCTTTGAGCCACATGGGACTTAACATCTGAGGTCATCAGTCCCCTAGAACTTTGAACTACTTAAACCTAACTAACCTAAGGGTATCACTCATATCGATGCCCAAGGCAGGATTCGAACCTGCGACCGTAGCGGTCGCGCGGTTCCAGACTGAAGCGCCTAGAACCGCTCGACCAAAACGGCCGGCTAAGAGTGCAATGGGAATTCGACTATATAGCGCAGAGGAGAGAGATGACGGGTAGAAAGAGTACATTCAAGGCCCCTGCGAGGGTAGGGCGTGATCGATGGAGAAATGGGAGTCGATATGGAAGGCACAGATTTTGTGAACTCCTCGTTGCTACGGCTGTGCAGGCCGAGTTGTCACTGTTGTTACAGTAGGTCGAGTTGGTGAGTCCGTGAAACGGCCTCTGGTGCAGTACACCGCTACGACAATTTCTCCCTGCCACTACTACACAATTGTACGCCAGTGTCAGGTAACAGTTTAGGAGAAGGTAGGTTCAACAACACTCCAACAAATTACTAACAAAGTCACATAACTTTGTGACTAGTAGAATAGTGAAGTCTGCAACACTGCTTGTAATATCACACAAAAAAGGCCCTCAATTGTTAAGTGCAAATAATCGTACGTAAACATCACAGTACAAAGCAATCGCTATACAGAGTGGTCCATTGATCGTGACCGGGCCAAATATCTCACGAAATAAGCATCAAACGAAAAAACTACAAAGAAGAGAAACTCGTCTAGCTTGAAGGGGGAAACCAGATGGCGGTATGGTTGGCCCGCGAGATGGCGCTGCCATAGATCAAACGGATATCAATTGCGTTTTTTTAAAAATAGGAACCCCCATTTTTTATTACACATTCGTCTAGTACGTAAATAAATATGAATGTTTTAGTTGGATCACTTTTTTCGCTTTGTGATAGATGGCGCTGTAATAGTCACAAACATATGGCTCACAATTTTAGACGAACAGCTGGTTTTAAATTAAAATACAGAACATAGGTACGTTTGAACATTTTATTTCGGTTGTTCCAATGTGATACATGTACCTTTGCAAACTTATCATTTCTGAGAACGCATGGTGTTACAGCATGATTATCTGTAAATACCACATTAATGCAATAAATGCTCAAAATGATGTCCGTCAACCTCAATGCATTTGGCAATACGTGTAACGACATTCCTCTCAACAGCGAATAGTTCGCCTTCCGTAATGTTCGCGCATGCATTGACAATGCGCTGACGCATGTTGTCAAGCGTTGTCGGTGGATCACGATAGCAAATATCCTTCAACTTTCCCCACAGAAAGACCAATCCACCTGTCATGAAATATGCTATTCAATACCGCTTCAACCGCACGCGAGCTATGTGCCGGACATCCATCATGTTGGAAGTACATCGCCATTATATCACGCAGTGAAATATCTTGGAGTAACATCGGTAGAACATAACGTAGGAAATCAGCATACATTGCACCATTTAGATTGCCATCGATAAAATGGGGGCCAGTTATCCTTCCTCCCATAATGCCGCACCACACGTTACCCCGCCAAGGTCGCTGATGTTCCACTTGTCGCAGCCATCGAGGATTTTCCGTTGCCCAGTAGTGCATATTATGCCGGTCTACGTTACCGCTGTTGGCGAATGACGCTTCGTCGCTAAATAGAACGCGTGCAAAAAATCTGTAATCGTCCCGTAATTTCTCTTGTGCCCAATGGCAGAACTGTACACGACGTTCAAAGTCGTCGCCATGCAACTCCTGTTGCATATAAATATGGTACGGGTGCAATCGATGTTGATGTAGCATTCTCAACACCGACATTTTTGAGATTCCCGATTTTCGCTCAATTTGTCTGCTACTGATGTGCGGATTAGCCGCGACAGCAGCTAAAACACCTACTTGGGCATCATCATTTGTTGCAGGTTGTGGTTGACGTTTCACATGTGGCTGAACACTTCCTGTTGCCTTAAATAACGTTAAATATCCGGCGAACGGTCCGGACACTTCGATGATGTCGTCCAGGATACCGAACAGCATACATAGGACACGCCCGTTGGGCATTTTGATCACAATAGCCATACATCAAGACGATATTGCTGAACGGTCCATTTTAACACGGATAATGTATCACGCAGGAAATACCGTCTGCACTGGCGGAATGTTACGTGATACCACGTACTTACACGTTTGTGACTATTACAAAGCGAAAAAAGTGGTCCAACTGAAACATTCATATTTATTTACGTACTACATGAATATGTAATAAAAATGGGGGTTCCTATTTAAAAATACGCAGTTGATATCCGTTTGACCTATGGCAGCGCCATCTAGCAGGCCAGCCATAGCACCATCTGGTTTTCCCCCTTCAAGCTATACGAGTTTCGTGCTTTGTAGTTTTTTCGTTTGATGATGGAAATAGGATCACATTTGAGGAAGTGGAGAAAATGGTCAATAGATTGCAGTGCAATAAAGCAGCTGAGGTTGATGAAATTAAGTCGGAACTCATCAAATACAGTGGAATGTCAGGTCTTAAATGGCTACACAGGATAATTGAAATGGCCTGGGAGTCGGGACAGGTTCCATCAGACTGGACAAAAGCAGTAATCACACTAATCTTTAAACATGGAAACAGAAAAGATTGTAACAACTACAGAGGTATCTCTATAATCAGCGTTGTTGGTAAAATCTTCTGAGACATTGTTGAAAGGAAAGTGCGAGTATTAGTTGAGAACCAATTGGATGAAAATCAGTGTGGGTTTAGGCCTCTTAGAGGTTGTCAGGACCAGATCTTTAGCTTACGGCAAATAATGGAGAAATGTTATGAGTGGAACAGGGAATTGTATCTATGTTTTATAGATCTAGAAAAGGCATATGACCGGGTTCCTAGGAGGAAGTTATTGTCTGTTCTACGAGATTATGGAACAGGAGGCAAACTTTTGCAAGCAATTAAAGGTCTTTACATGGATAGTCAGGCAGCAGTTAGAGTTGACGGTAAATTGAGTTCATGGTTCAGAGTGGTTTCAGGGGTAAGACAAGGCTGCAACCTGTCTCCACTGTTGTTCATATTATTTATGGATCATATGTTGAAAACAATAGACTGGCTGGGTGAGATTAAGATATGTGAACACAAAATAAGCAGTCTTGCATATGCGGATGACTTAGTTGTGATGGCAGATTCGATTGAAAATTTGCAAAGTAATATTTCAGAGCTAGATCAGAAATGTAAGGACTATGGTATGAAGATTAGCATCTCCAAAACGAAAGTAATGTCAGTGGGAAAGAAATATAAACGGATTGAGTGCCAAATAGGAGGAACAAAGTTAGAACAGGTGGACGGTTTCAAGTACTTAGGATGCATATTCTCACAGGATGGCAACATAGTGAAAGAACTGAAAGCGAGGTGTAGCAAAGCTAATGCAGTGAGCGCTCAGCTACGATCTACTCTCCTCTGCAAGAAGGAAGTCAGTATCAAGACTAAGTTATCTGTGCACCGTTCAATCTTTCGACCAACTTTGTTGTATGGGAGCGAAAGCTGGGTGGATTCAGGTTACCTTATCAACAAGGTTGAGGTTACGGATATGAAAGCAGCTAGGATGATTGCAGGTACTAGTAGATGGGAACAATGGCAGGAGGGTGTCCACAATGAGGAAATCAAAGAAAAACTGGGAATGAAATCTATAGATGTAGCAGCCAGGGCGAACAGGCTTAGATGGTGGGGTCATGTTACACGCATGGGAGAAGCAAGGTTACCCAAGAGACTCATGGATTCAGCAGTAGAGGGTAGGAGGAGTCGGGGCAGACCGAGGAGAAGGTACCTGGATTCGGTTAAGAATGATTTTAAAGTAATAGGTTTAACATCAGAAGAGGCACCAATGTTAGCACTGAATAGGGGACCATGGAGGAATTTTATAAGGGGGGCTATGCTCGAGACTGAACGCTGAAAGGCATAATCAGTCTTAAATGATGATGATGATGATACTTATTTCGTGAAATATTTCGCCCGGTCACTATCAATGGATCACCCTGTATACAACCACTGTGTGTTTACTTCTAAGAGTTCACTAAACGACATTCCCTTCTAAGTCAGCCCTGGACGATGATCTATAAGCAAGTGGGCCAGAGCTGCTCTTCTGTCTTCCGAGTAGGCTCCTGTCCGTTGCCGCCTGGTCATTGGCGGACTGTACTCGGCCGACCATTGGCCGAGACGGAGTCTTCATCTTCATCCTCAGCTCCTCCAGTGGCGCTGATGGACGTCGCGCAAGTGGCGAGACTCCATATGGCAATTGCACCAGCTCGCACCTTTCCGCCTGCGGTGCGTTTGCTCTGGCTGTGTCTTGTTCGGACGACACAGCAATAGAGGGTCCAGTACTAGAGTCAAATTTTAGAAGAACTTTGGAACACTTGCGAGTATATAAGGAAGAAGGGGCAGATAACATTCCTATCGGAATTTCTCAAGCCATTGTGGGGGGGGGGGGGGGGGGGGAGGCTACCAAGCGACTATTTAAATTGGTGTGTAAAATCAGTGAATCTTGAGACATACCACCCGACATTCTCAAAAAATATCCTATACGCAAACCGCAACAGCAGATACGTGCCAGAACTACCTCACAGTCAGATTAACGGATCACGCATCCTACTTGCTGACAAGCAGATTAACAGAAGAAGACGAAGGAAAACTGATGATCTGTTAGATAACAATAAGTTTGGCTTTAGGAAAGGCGCCAGAGGGGCAATTCTGACAATGCGGTTGATAACATTCGCTAATGAATGGAATCAACAGTCTAAGGAATATACAGGGTGATTCAAAAAGAATACCACAACTTTAAAAATGTGTATTTCATGAAAGAAACATAATATAACCTTCTGTTATACATCATTACAAAGAGTATTTTAAAAGGTTTTTTTTCACTCAAAAACAAGTTCAGAGATGTTCAATGTGGCCCCCTCCAGACACACGGGCAATATCAACCCGATACTCCAACTCGTTCCACACTCTCTGTAGCATATCAGGCGTAACAGTTTGGATAGCTGCTGTTATTTCTCGTTTCAAATCATCAATGGTGGCTGGGAGAGGTGGCCGAAACACCATATCCTTAACATACCCCCATAAGAAAAAATCGCAGGGGGTAAGATCAGGGCTTCTTGGAGGCCAGTGATGAAGTGCTCTGTCACGGGCTGCCTGGCGGCCGATCCATCGCCTCCGGTAGTTGACGTTCAGGTATTCAGGTAGTTATGGACAGATAAGTGCCAATGTGGTGGCGCTCCATCCTGCTGAAATATTAATTGTTGTGCTTCTTGTTCGAGCTGAGGGAACAGCCAATTCTCTAACATCTCCAGGTACTGTAGTCCAGTTACAGTAGCACCTTCGAAGAAAAAGGGACCAAAAACTTTATTGGCTGAAATGGCGAACAAATGTACAACTAAATGAAACTTTATAGCTCCCTTAATTCGCCGACAGATAGTGCTTAGCTCTGCCTTTTGTCGTTGCAGAGTTTTAAATTCCTAAAGTTGTGGTATTCTTTTTGAATGACCCTGTAGAATACGGATTGAGAGTAAACCAAAGAAAGATGAAAGCAATAAGAAGTAGCATCAATGAGAAGTGCGATAAATTTAGCATCAGAATTGGGGACCACGAAGTAGATGAAGTTAAGGAATTCTGCTACCTAGGCAACAAAATAACCCATGGCAGACGGAGCAAGGAGGACATCCAAAGCAGACTAGAAATGGCAAAAAGGGCATTTCTGGCCAAGAGAAGTTTACTAGTATCAAACATAAGCCTTAATTTGAGGAAGAAATTCCTGAGGATGTACGTTTGAAGCCCAGCATTGTAAGGCACTGAAACATGGTCTGTGGGGAAACCAGAAAAGACGAGGACCGAAGCGTTTGAGATGTGATATTATAGAAGGATGTTGAAAAGTAGATAAACTCATAAGACACTGAATGAGGAGGTTCTCCGTAGACTCAGCGAGTAGAGGACTATAACGAAAACACTGAAGAGAACGAGGAACGCAATGACAGGACAGACGTTAAGACAACAAGCAATATCCTCCATGGTACGACGGGAAGCTGTGGAGGATAAGAACAGTAGGGGAAAGACGAGATAGCTGTACATTCAACAAATACTTGCGGGCGTAAGGTGCACGAGCTACTCTAAGCTGAAGAGGTGTAGGAATTCGTGACGGGTTGCGCCGAAACAGTCAGAAGATTTATGATTCAAAAGGAAAAAAATCCTGGGAGGGGAAAATAAGCGGACGACTGCATTTACCTAAATTGATTTTGGCCTATCAGATGTAGTCTAGAGACGTATCGCAGACCGTGGCGATACATTTCCTATTTTCAATAACTATACGTTTATAAGTTTTTTTTTGCATATTTTTACAGCAATATAAATTAACTCACGGAATGCACTGAAATTCAACAGGTGATTCATCGAATATTCTCGGATTGAGAATTTCGAAGGAGCTATCTATGTTTTACTTGGGAAAAAACTTTCAATGGCCAATATCGCATAAATTAGTCTTTATTGTTGAAACCGGTATCGACAGTTATAACTTTCATCTTCTGCTCTTCAAAAAATGTTTTTTATAAAACGAGTTCCTTTGTGAGCCAGTACCTCATGCCGTGTTGTCATTATGGTGGATAAAATAAAGCGCACTACACACAGGTCTGTCGACAATAAAACCATTTACAGTTAAAAAGCACATTGCGCACGTGGGCATGTTCGCATACGAAGCACTCTCCGAGGCTTGTTAATTCTTAAATCTCTACTTAGCTGTGCTTACAAGCTATTGGAAGGAATGATTCTAAACCGAATCCAAGATCAAATTAAAGCTATGATACCACCTGAACAAGTTGGATTCAGACCTCATAGAAGCTGCTGTGAACAAGTGCTCTCCTTGACTACTCACACAGAATCTGGATACCAAAAGAAACTTAAAACTGGAGTAGTGTTCATTGACCTGTCAGCAGCTTATGACACGGGGTGGCGCGAGGGACTATTATTGAAATTTTTGAGAGCAGTACCTTGCAAAATTCTAGGCAACCTCTTAAGTAACATGTTAAGCAATAGACGGTTTTAGGAACATGAAGGAGAAGAGACAAGCAGATAGCGTGTACTCAACGACGGATTACCTCAGGGCTCTGTTCTTACTCCAGTGTTATTCAACGTCTACACAGCTGACCTGCCGAATTGACCTGCCGAGAATTTCAATATGCAGATGACCTGGCAATTTGATATCAGAGTGAAGACCTTTCTGAATGTGAAGAACTCCTAACAAACAGCCTTACTAAACTTTATGAGTATTTTGAGACATGGCGACTGAGACCAAATGTTTCTAAAACCGAGTTAAGTCTGTTCCACCTCTATAATCGCCTTTCATCAGCAAAGACCAGCCCACAGTTCGGCCCTCTTGGCACAGTCAGATACAACGAAAGCCCAAAATACCTGGGAGTCACTCTGGACAGAACTTTAAATACAAGAAAACACCTTTCTAACTTCGCCAAGAAGATACAAACACGAGTGATCCTTGTGAGAAAGCTGGCAGGCAGTACATGGGGAGCAACCACATCAGTCCTCCGAGGAGCATCCCTTGCACTGGTATACTCTGCAGCAGAATACTGTGCACCAGTTTGGCTACGAAGTGCTCACGTAGCGAATGTAGACGTCCAACTGAACTCAGTTATGAGAGTAATTAGTGGGACAGTCCGGTGCACATACAACACGCACAAGTGGGGCTTTTCGAGTGACAGTGTGTGTGACTGTGGTGACACCCAAACAGTGAGCCACATTGTGAATGACTGTCCAGTCAGACGCTTCCCTGGTGGCATTGAGATGCTCCATCAAGCATCCCACGAGGCACTCCGCTGGATCGAGTCCATCAACATCCGAGTGTAGTCTGAGCCGTTTTAAAACTTGTATACTATATGTAATTTCACATGTTCATTTATATATATAGGGTTTTTCTTTGTTTTGCTAAATGTGTATTACTATAAATGATGAATACGATAATAATAATAATTCTTAAAATGCACGATATACAGTAAACTGTACATTCGTACATCTGTTTATGTTTGTGTGACACGTTACATACATCGTGCATCTACCTGTAAACAGATGTTTATGTTTGTGTGTCATGTTGCATACATCGTGGATACACTTTATAAACAGATGTACAAATGTGGATTTTACTATACACCGTGGGTTTTAAAAATTAACAAGCCTCTATGATTGCAACGAATATGCCCATGTGTACAAGGTGCACTTTAACTGTAAATGGTTTTATTGTCAACAAACCTGCATATACTGTGCTGTATTTTATCAAACATAATGACAACAAGGCATGACATACTAACTCAATGGAACACGTTACATAATAAATTTCTTTCAAGATCAGAAAATGACAGTTACAGCTGTCGAAACTGGTTGTCAACAACAAAGATTAATCTATGTGATCTTGGCTTTTGAAAGTTATTTCACAAGTTATTCGTTAAAATGTAACTCTGTTGTTATTGTCTCAGCAACACTGTCAGGCGGTCAAACCAACGAATAGGAGACTCAAAGTATATTTAGATGATCTAGTTTTCAATGTTGCGGTGCGTGCACTAAATATTTGGTGGAATTTCCGCCTCGGTGTAGTGTTGTCGCATAAGAGGTGATTTTTGTCCCGTTTAAAATGATCGAAGGTGTTGAGAAAGACTTCCAGCAAGCATTTCGAATGCGGCAGAAAGATTGGGATTGGTGTAATCACTCCTGAGGATAACACTTGGGAGCTTATGATGCAGAATAAGTTTTAGGTAAGACGTAATAATTTCATTTAATATACAGGGTGATTCTGTGATGATATTACAGACTTCAGGGATAATGGAGAAGGGTAAATGTATCCATTTGAAGTAAGAAACCCTGGTCCGTAAGAAACAGAGTCGAAAGCTTAAGCGAAAATCGTTTTGATAGCTATGACAACCGACCTCTCCTATGCAAGCTCTTTACTCTCCCTGTTTTGGGATGAGGTTGTATAGACCAAAACAAAAAAGTCCTATAAGCATGGTCTCCAACCTGCATACCTTAAGACCCATGAGCACTTTTTCATCTTTGCTACTGTGCAACACATCTCTTCTACTGAACAAGTGCCCATAGTTCTTAAGGTACGCACTTTAGAGCCCATGTTTATTGGACTTTTTTGTTTTAGTCCATATAAAATCCTCCCAAAACAGGAAGGGTAAAGAGCTTGCATAGAAGAGGTTGATTCTCATAGGTATGAGAACGATTTTCGCTTAAACTTTCGACTCGGTCGTCTCCGGACCATGATTCCCTCCACATGAAACTGACACATTTATCCTTTAACATCATCATGGAATCACCCTGCTGCATTTTGGAAAGATTTGAATTCCACCACTTAGGCACTACTCATTTCTATGCAAACAGCAATTTTGTCCACAGCTAATTGAGAGCTGATTGAAGATTCCTAATTCACAAGAGAAATCTCTGCTTCTTTCAAGACAGTTGTAATGTTGCTGCATTAATTTGTTCTGAAAGCGGTTCTGATATTCAAGACAATAAAAGCGGGTGAAAAGCTGTGAGCTATCTGGGGAAGTTAACCTTACATTACTGAGCAACTGTTTCACCAGGTATCCAGTCTAGCTTACCAAATTCCTAACCAGACTAACAGATTTCGCAGAGAGTTAGTATGAATTTAGTATACCAGTGTGTGGTAATTTCATGACGCACAGGATTGCGCTACGAACGTAACTTCTTTGGGTGAAAATTGAATCGGTTGGTTGTGGTTAATTTCCTCTTTCATATGTTTCAACGTTCTTCTTGTGTTATTTTATGAATGCAGTGTTGTATGCAGTCTCCCAACCTTGGCTCCATATTTGATGTATTCCGTAAGATTACAAACTCACATTTTCGCAATCCTAAATAAGGCACCAGTTTAGTTTTGAATCAAGTTTAATATGCTGAAATTTTAACGGAACAATGGTCAATGTTAAAATAAATGTCCAAATATAAACTGATTTATTTCTCAGTAATGCAAGGTTAACTTCCCCAGATAGCTCACAGCTTTTAACCCGCTTTTATTGTCTTGAATATCAGCACCGCTTTCAGAACAACTTAATGCAGCAACATTACACAGTAGTCTGTATAGGTGGTAGTTGCCCTTCTTAGCAGTTGCCCTGCGTCTGTTAATCATTGACACAGTATTGGAAACATGGTTTGCCTTTGGCGTCTCCTAAGAAGGTACTTAGCCAGATTCAACTTTAGAGCTTCCCTGTAAATCATTCACTTTTTCTACACGAAAATATCGTGTATGGTAATTCCGAATCCTAGCGCATAAGAGTCGACACTTTGACCTATAAGTACAGACTGCAGTCATTCAAACCCTTTCATCAGGACTCAGCTTTCAAGTGTAGACATAACTCATTACACTGCGTATTAGCAGAGTTCGCTGTCACAACCCACCGTGACATACGCCCCATTTATTTGTCGAGATTGCTGACCTTACAAATATTTATAACTAAATACTTAATTAATGAATTTGTTACATTGTACTACCAACGATTCGTAGGTTATCGTATCCATCCAGCAGGGTTACCCCACAACGCACTCGACTTCGTAATTTTCGTTTCTGGAGCAATATTTCATTTCTAAAACAGATACATTTCGTTACTCCATCATTGCTGGAAGTTTATATCACCATCACGGTAACGCTTCGTGCATATAGACGAGAACCATGGCACGTTTGCGCGGGCTTCTTTCCGGAAATTTTTAAATACTTTCAGTTACGTTAAATCGAGTGAAATGTTTTAGTCTTATAACATGGTTATTAAAGTATAGCTTGGTGTGTATACTTCTAACTCAACATGACGTTTAAGAGTGAAAAATAATTTTACTTAGGCTCCAGTCGAATGCGTGAACGTGCCCCGGGTATCAGGCAGGTTTACGCACCTACTGGGGCACGTTTAGCCGTATCGTAGAACACAAAAGAGTAAACAAAACCCACTCCTGAAATTTTCGAAATATGTTTTACTAGCAGTAAACAAAATTAAAAGCTTGCTTACACTAATTAACACGGTAAAACACAACTATTTCACTAGCAGTAAACAAATGGGCAAATTTCCACCTGTTAGCCTACACCGATGTTTGAATGTTAACTAAAGGCCTACTTATCATCACTGTCCGAGTTGCAATTTATGCACACTAAAAATAATGTCTTTCCTCTGGTAGAATCGTCATGAGCTCACCTGTTACATCTAAGGCGCTGGACTCATTCTTGATTTATTTGCGGTTGATCGTATCATCCAAGCAGTAAATACAAAGGCAGTTTTCATCCTACTCATCAAAATACTGCAGGCTGTAAGAGAGAGGAAGAACAAATGGATGGGACATTCGTTTAGGCGCGAGTGCTTGCTAAACAGACGCTTTGAAAGGACTAAAGTGCGCGTCATATATCTTGGCGGCCGAGTTTAGGTTCGTTCTGCGCATCTGACGTCACAAAACACAGTCAGCCAATGAACAGAGAACGACGTTGCCACATCTCGACTGCAGTGCAGAGCACGGACGAGTGTCTTCAGTTTTAGAAACGTTCAGTTATAAATAAAGCAATTGAACAAAAGCAATGTCTTGATAGCAGGCTTTCTTTTACAGAAAGTTTGGAAAAAGCATTCTTTATACCACTTGCTTCTTATTCTATTAATTAATTAAACCAAACAAGCAATAAGACTCCTAATTCAGGCGATAGCAAGGAAAGGTGTTTGTTTCAATCTCACGAACTGCTTTTTTGCAATAAACAACAGCGGTAATTGTTTATTTCCTATCGTACTTCGACGAAGCGTGAGTAATTCATAGTCATACCAACAGTGTTTATAAGTAGTTGCGTGAGGTGTTAGAGTCCTTATGGAGTTACACTGCTCCCCGCACGTGCTCCCCGCATTCCGCGCTGCGCGCGATTTTGTCATCACTGCACTGCTCGCCTGTGCAGACACACAGTGTTCCGACTGCTTTGACACACTTATCATTCGATTTCCAAAAACTATTTGGCCAAAAAATTTGATTTTTACACGTCTTCTTGACTGATACCTTCCCCCCATAAATGACTTAATTTTGTTTTGATGTGCAGCATTAAATGTAGTAAACCATTGCACGACATTTTGAAGAGTTTGCAGAGGTAAAAGTCCATAGCGTATACTTTCCGTATGGTCGATTTTAGTTGCCACAATGTTGAGAATGAAATGTGGACAAGATACCTAAATTTCATATAATATTTACTGTATAACAATAACTCATTTAATTTAAGTACCACATAGGTGTCGTATGTAATATTGAGAAATATTCCGTCTTTCGCGACTGTAATAAAAGTTTTACTTACACACGGCGCATTTGGCTTTATTTTAAAGCACTTCCATCGGTGAAAGGTATGGCACATACACAATGGTATTCGTGTTCTATTTCTTGTTTTTGTTCCACAGTCGCAGTTTTACCAATGGTATTGAAATATATCCCTCTTCTGCAACTGTAATAAGCGACTTATTTAGACCAGACGTGTTTCTCTCTTTTGAAGCATCATAAGAGGACTGTATTTTGTGTCCTCCATTGCCAAGTCACCTTCCGTAGTTTTGTGCTGCGGTAGCACAATATTTAACGTTTGAGTTGGCTCATCAGTGTTTTAGCAAATAAATGCTGTTTGTATGTGCCACACACAAAATTATATTTGACATAGCTCTGAGCACTTCACTGACAGACGGTATATTCAAGTCCTAATGTTTTTGTAAGTCCACAGTTTTGTTTAATGTATTTTGTCTACTTCCTTTTGATTGATTGAAGTGCTTTAAAATAAAGCCAAACGTGCCCAGTGTAAGTAAAACTTTTGTTACAGTTGCGAAAGGTGGAATATTTCTCAATATTACATACAACACTTATGTGGTACTTAAATTAAATGAAATATATACGTATCTTGTCCACACTTCATTCTCAACTAAAATCGACCATCCGGAAGGTATACTCTATGGACTTTTACCTCTGCAAACTCTTCAAAATTTCGTGCAATGGTTTACTATTTTTAATGCTGCATAATAACTGCGTTGAACATCGAAACAAAATTAAGTCATTTATGGGGGGAAGGTATCAGTCAAGAAGATGTGTAAAAATATAATTTTTGGGCCAAATAGTTTTTGTGGAATCGAATGATAAGAGTGTCAAAGCAGTCGGAACACAATGTGTCTGCACAGGCGAGCAGTGCAGTGACAAAATCGCCCACAGCGTGGAATGCAGGGAGCACGTCTTTGTAGCACCGAAAGGGTTAATGCGGCCGTGGTGGCTCTACTTCACGAACTGCGCGCTCCCCCCTAAATGTAAGCTTGCGAACTATGCTATACTATGGCGCTGCTTCTCTTGGCGCGTACAACTGGCAACACAGCAATCTCCAGCGTCTGGGCGGGCATGCGCGAGCCGCCAAGATAAAAGAATTGAACTATAGTTGGTGAGAGGAAATTGAGAGGTAGGCGGAGATACACAGTCTGATAGACGACGTAAAAGGAAGCAGTAGTTACGCGGACCAGAAGAGAATGGCAGAAGACAGGAGAGCACGGAGAGTAACGACGAGAAAATCTACCTTTGTGCACAACAATGATGACGTCAGGAGTAGGGCTACGGACGTTTTTCCTTGTCCTTGTTCTTAGCGATTTCTTGCCCTTATCAGTCCTTGCTCTAACATAATTAAATCGATCTGCTTGAGATTCATTAGGTTCAAACAGATCTTCTAGTAATTTCCACAGTTTCTGTCTTAAAGTTTCCTTGACTGGGTTATCAGGTAGGATGACAACGCAGAAGTGAGTAAGCGTGGCTCAACAGAACTGCGTAGACATACCCCCTCGCTCTGTCTGACTTACTTTCGAAACAACTGTAGTAATTTTCAGGCTTTCAAATTTTACAAATGTACCTTCTAAAGAATAATAATTCCCTGTTAACGAACCTATATCTGTTCTCGATTCTAAAAGGTATGCTTCGATAGTTGAGATTTATTCACCTTGCACAAATACACGCTTGCTCACTTTCTGCGTTGTCACGATGTCCTTCGCGCTAAGACGTTCACTCAAATGGTGCTATGAAGTTTGTGAAAGCCTCGGTAGATGGCACCGCTAATCTTCCACTGCTAGAGAGCCTGTATAGAGGCGCTCAAACAGATTGTAAAATTAACGACACTCGACTGCTATGTTTAATATGACTGTTGGATGTGAGGCTCGAAAATAAAAACATTTCGTTCAAAAACTTGGGGCACTAAACAATGACATGCTACTACTTGCGGACATGCTAACGTAAAAAGGTGCATTTGGTTATGAACAAAGAGTTATGACAAATTTCTTGTAGTAAGAAAAAAACAAATGGGTGAACAGTGTTTGTTGACATACATTAACCTACAACCTTGTAGTTAAATACAGGGTGACTGTAATTAAAGTTAAACTTTCAAACCGCTGTAGAAATAACACCACTGGTCAGAATAACGTCAAATAGCAACTGAATATTATCGGAGGAGGGGGAAAACGTATGGCAGAAGAAAAATAAATAGTTACAAAACGAAGCAATAGATGGCGCTCTAGGCATCATTATTTATTAGTGCTCGACTACAAATGACAAATGAATCATACAACAATGCCAGAGGTGTATGTTTGATGTTAAACAAACTATACCACTCAGTGTGCATGGATCTACAGACGTGATACTGTTAGTTACGTAAGCCCGTCCACCACAACAAGGTCGCATCACATCGAATGGTTGTTGTTATTGTGGTCTTCAATCCAGAGACTGGTTTGCTGCAGCTCTCCATGCTACTCTATCCTGTGCAAGGTTCTTCATGTCCCAGTACCTACTGCAACCTACATCCTTCTGAATCCGTTTAGTGTATTCATCTCTTGGTCTCCCTCTGCGATTTTTTACCTCCACGCTGCCCTCCAATACTAAATTGGTGATCCCTTGATGCCTCAGAGTATGCCCTACCAACCGATCCCTTCTTCTAGTCAAGTTGTGCCACAAATTTCTCTTCTCTCCAATTCTATTCAATATCTCCTCATTAGTTATGTGATCTCCCCATCTAATCATCAGGATTCATCTGTAGTACCACATTTCGAAAGCTTCTATTCTCTTCTTGTCTAAACTATTTATCGTCCATGTTTCACTTTCATACATGGCTACACTCCATACAAATACTTTCAGAAACGACTTCCTGACACTTAAATCTATACTCGTTGTTAACAAATTTCTCTTCTTCAGAAACGCTTTCCTTGCCATTGCCAGTCTACATATTATATCCTCTCTACTTCGACCATCAACAGTTATTTTACTCCCTAAATAGCAAAACTCCTTTACTACTTTAAGTGTCTCATTTCCTAATCTAATTCCCTCAGCATCACCCGATTTAATTCGACTACATTCCATTATCCTCGTTTTACTTTTGTTGATGTTCATCTTATATCCTCCTTTCAAGACACTGTCCATTCCGTTCAACTGCTCTTCCAAGTCCTTTGCTGTCTCTGACAGAATTACAATGTCATCGGCGAACCTCAAAGTTTTTATTTCTTCTCCATGGATTTTAATATCTACTCCAAATTTTTCTTTTGTTTCCTTCACTGCTTGCTCAATATACAGATTAAATAACATTGGGGAGAGACTACAACCCTGTCTCACTCCCTTCCCAAACACTGCTTCTCTTTCATGTCCCTCGACTCTTATAACTGCCATCTGGTTTCTGTACAAATTGTAAATAGCCTTTCGCTCCCTGTATTTTACCCCCGCGACCTTCAAAATTTGAATGAGAGTATTCCAGTCAACATTGTCAAAAGCTTTCTCTAAGTCTACAAATGCTAGAAACGTAGGTTTGCCTTTCCTTAATCTACTTTAAGATAAGTCGTAAGGTCAGTATTGCCTTACGTGTTCCAACATTTCTATGGAATCCAAACTGATCTTCCCCGAGGTCGGCT
Organism: Schistocerca americana; assembly: GCF_021461395.2. Taxonomy (NCBI): domain Eukaryota; kingdom Metazoa; phylum Arthropoda; class Insecta; order Orthoptera; family Acrididae; genus Schistocerca; species Schistocerca americana. The sequence goes on from NC_060121.1 coordinate 976,911,897, forward strand.
TCTACCAGTTTTTCCATTCGTCTGTAAAGAATTCGTGTTACTATCTTGCAGCTGTGACTTATTAAACTGATAGTTCGGTAATTTTCACATCTGTCAACACCTGCTTTCTTTGGGATTGGAATTATTATATTCTTCTTGAAGTCTGAGGGTATTTCGCCTGTCTCATACATCTTGCTCACCAGATGGTAGAGTTTTGTCAGGACTGGCTCTCCCAAGGCTGTCAGTAGATCTAATGAAATGTTGTCTACTCCGGGGCCTTGTTTCAACTCAGGTCTTTCAGTGCTCTGTCAAACTCTTCATGCAGTATCGTATCTCCCATTTCATCTTCATCTACGTCCTCTTCCATTTCCATAATATTGTCGTCAAGTACATCGCCCTTGTATAGACCCTCTATATACTCCTTCCACCATTCTGCTTTCCCTTCTTTGCTTAGAACTGGGTTTCCATATGAGCTCTTGATATTCATGCAAGTGGTTCTCTTTTCTCCAAAGGTCTCTTTAATTTTCCTGTAGGCAGTATCTATCTTACCCCCAGCGATATAAGCCTCCACATCCTTACATTTGTCCTCTAGCCATCCCTGCTTAGCCATTTTGCAATTCCTGTCGATCTCATTTTTGAGACGTTTGTATTCGTTTTTGCCTGCATCATTTACTGCATTTTTATATTTTCTCCTTTCATCAATTAAATTCAATATTTCTTCTGTTGCCCAAGGATTTCTACTAGCCCTCGTCTTTTTACCTACTTGATCGTCTGCTGCCTTCACTACTTCATCCCTCAGAGCTACCCATTCTTTTTCTACTGTCTTTCTTTCGCCCATTACTCTCAAGCGTTCCCTAATGCTCTCCCTGACGCTCTCTACAACCTCTGGTTCTTTCAGGTTATCCAGGTCCCATCTCCTCAAATTCATACATTTTTGCAGTTTCTTCAGTTTTAATTTACAGTTCATAACCAATATATTGTGGTCAGAGTCCACATCTGCCACTGGAAAAGCCTCAAAATTTCAAACCTGGTTCCTAAATCTCTGTCTTACCATTATACAATCTATCTGAAACCTGTGAGTATCTCCATGTTTCTTCGATCGAATGGTAAAAATCGGTTTTACATTGTCTTGAGGCCAAAAGCCGCATAATAAGCATCAATCAAAATCAAAACGGATTACGAATTTCCGTGTGACTAGCGCAAAACATGTTCAGTATGCTGTTCACCGTTTTCTACAAGTTGAACTCGAGAAATAACATGCTCTACAACCAATGGAAGTGTTTCCGAGGTCACGTTCAAAATGTTTTACGCAATGCGTGCTTTCTCTGCAGCTAAGTTTGCAGTATGAACAGTCAACGCAACATCTTTCAGACAGCCCCGTAGCCAGAAGTCACACGGATTAAGATCAGGTGATCGGGACGTCCAGGCTACAGGGAAATGGTGGCTGATAATTCTAGCATTTTCGAAATGGCGCTTCAGCAGCTTCTTAACTGGATTTGCAATGTGCGGAGGTGCGCCATCTTGCATAAAAATGAACCCATCCATACATCCACGCTGCTGAAGAGCTGGGATGACGTGGTTCAGCAAAAGACACTCATAGCGCTTACCAGTGACGGTACAGCTAACAGGAGAGGAAGCACCTGTCTCTTCGGAAAAATATCGCCCTATAATAAATGACGCCGTAAACCCACACCACACACAGTGACCTTTTCAGGATGAAGCGGTAGTGGTCGATTTGCGTGAGGAGTTTCCGTTGCCCCTTATTCGACAATTCCGTGTGTGTATTGACTCATCCTGCCAGATGGTGTGCTTCGTCTGTCCACAAAATCTTCCACCGCCAGTCACTGTCCACTTTCATGCGAGCAAGAAATTCTAAAGCAAAGGTCTCTCTTGCTGGCTGGTCAACAGGAAGCAACTCGTGCACGTGGGTAATTTTGAATGGATAGCAAAGAAGGACGTTTCGAAGTATTTTACGCACCGTACTCACGGGTATGTCCAATGTTCGGGCAATTCTGCGTGAACTACACGTGTGCACACCACCACTCGTCTCCTCCTGCATTGCTGTGGCCACTGCTTCAACTGACTTCGAATAATTCGATTCCTCCCGCTACGAGGTTGCACACCAAAAGAACCCGTCTTTTCGAATTTCCGAATCATTTTCTCCAGTCCCACGCCAATCATCGCACCACCGCCTTTTTTCAAACCCTTCAGAGTCCGGAACTTCTGCAGAGAGACGGGTGCATAGTCATCATACTTGTAATACAGCTGTACAAGCTGAGCGCGATCCTGCATTGATGTAATCATGGCGAACGTCGCAGCCGCTAAAGGAGGAAAAGCCGTTTATACCAACTTCAATGGGTTGTCCGCATGACAGGTGCTTTCATTTACGTATTCTGACACATACAGCACCCTCTATTGATCAATTTTCTCACTATTTTTTTCTCTTCTGCCAGACGTTTTCCCACCTTCTCCAATAATATTTCGTTGCAATTTGACGTCATTCTGACCAGTGGTGTTACACTACTGGTCATTAAAATTGCTACACGACGAAGATGACGTGCTACAGACGCGAAATTTAACCGACAGGAAGAAGATGATGTGATATGCAAATGATTAGCTTTTCAGAGCATTCACACAACGTTGGCGCCGGTGGCGACAGCTACAACGTGCTGACATGAGGAAAGTTTCCAACCGATTTCTCATACACAAACAGCAGTTGACCGGCGTTGCCTGGAGAAACGTTGTTGTGGTGCCTCGTGTAAGGAGGAGAAATGCGTACCATCACGTTTCCGACTTTGATAAAGGTCGGATTGTAGCCTATCGCGATTGCGGTTTATCGTATCGCGACACTGCTGCTCGCGTTGGTCGTGATCCAATGACTGTTAGCAGAATATGGAATCGGTGGGTTCAGGAGGGTAATACGGAACGTCGTGCTAGATCCCAACGGCCTCCTATCACTAGCAGTCGAAATGACAGGTATCTTATCCGCATGGCTGTAAAAGATCGTGCAGCCACGTCTCGATCCCTGAGTCAACAGATGGGGACGTTTGCAAGACAACAACCATCTGCACGAACAGTTCGGCGACGTTTGCAGCAGCTTGGAGTATCAGCTCGGAGACCATAGCTGCGGTCACCCTTGATGCTGCATCACAGACAGGAACGCCTGCGATGGTGTACTCAACGACGAACCTGGTGGGTGCACGAATAGCAAAACGTTATTTTTTCGGATGAATCCAGGTTCTGTTTACAGCATCATGATGGTCGCATCCGTGTTTGGCGACATCGCGGTGAACGCACATTGGAAGCGTGTTTTCGTCATCGCGATACTGGCGTATCACCCGGCGTGTTGGTATGGGGTGCCATTGGTTACTCGTCTGGGTCACCTCTTGTTCGCATTGACGGCACTTTGAACAGTGGACGTTAAATTTCAGATGTGTTACGAAACGTGGCTCTACCCCCCATTCGATCCATGCAAAACCCTACATTTCAGCAGGATAATGCACGACCGCATGTTGTAGGTCCTGTACGGGCCATTCTGGGTACAGAAAATGTTCGACTGCTGCCCTGGCCAGCATATTCTCCCGATCTCTCACCAATTGAAAACGTCTGGTGAATGGTGGACGAGAAACTGGCTCGTCACAATACGCCAGCCACTACTCTTGATGAAGTGTGGTATCGTGTTGAAGCTGCATGGGCAGCTGTACCTGTACACGCCATCCAAACTCTGACTCAATGCCCAGGCGTTTCAAGGCCGTTATTACGGCCAGAGATGGTTGGGTACTGATTTCTCAGGATCTATGCACCCAAATTGCGTGAAAATGTAATCACATGTCAGTTCTAGTATAATATATTTGTCCTATGAATACCCGTTTATCATCTGCATTTCTTCTTGGTGTAGCAATTGTAATGGTCAGTAGTGCATTTCTACAGCGTTTTGAAAGGTTAACTTTAATTATAATCACGCTGTACTTAAATATTATGTTCGTGACATAACTGAGATGATGATGTGTTGTAATCAAACGCTCGTAAGTTTGTCGCAACGATGGCCGCCTTCTAAATTGTGCACTGTTCACATTAGACCATTTACAGGATTGTGTGGGACCTTGGTAGCGCTCTAGCGAGAATAGTTCCCGAGAAAAGCACAGTACTGTGTCTAAACGTGCCCCACCCGCTACTTGCACATTACGGACAACATATTAGCGTGAGCTGTTTGCGCCTCCCGTAAAAACGCACGCCCCTACGCCCTAAAGCCTGCGGCACACACGGTGCGTTGCGCCGCGTGCACGCACTCACCGAGAGATGACGTAGGACTCCTTGACGAGCGCCGGGTTGAAGGGCATCTTGCTCTCGCGCGACCACCGCTTCAGCTTGGACAGCTTGTTGATGAGGAAGATGCCCGCGCCCTGCGACTTCCCGCACGGCTTCATGATCCACGTGCTCTGCGGGCTCTTCCGGTACTCCTCCACGAACATGTTGTAGTCTGCAACGGCAAGTCCTCAGCCCCAGAGGCACGCCAAAACACCACTTCACGTTAACGTTGTCTTACACAGGGTGAAAAGTATTTAAACCGACAAACTCTGGGAGGTTGTAGGGGACCTCAAAACAAATATTTTTCCCTAATGTCATTTTTTCCTATGAGGAGTATTTAAACCGGTGGAGGCCGTACTACGCTCTTCAATTGTTAGACGCGGTATTACGATCTTCAGCTGTTAGAGGGCGTATTACGCTCTTCAGTTGTAGGCAACTGCTGTCCACCAGTGTATTAGTGCCTTGTCTCTGTTTACTTATGGATCGATACACCTGGAGTGAGTGCACTGATATGGTTGGTGCGTACTACGTAGCGCACCACAAAGGACGAGCTGCACAGTGGGTTTATCAACAACAATATCCTAATCGGCGTATCTTGCATCATATGATCTTTGCCACTGTGTACCAACGTCTTCATGAGACGGGTCATTTAGCAGATTACCTGGACAGGGACGCCGTCGCACGGTAAGAACGCTGCAATTTGAGGAAGCTGTCTTGCAGCATGTAGAGCGGGATCCTTCAATCAGCACTCGTGCAATTGCACGTAACATCGGGACGAATCAGACGAATGTAAGAACAGTCCTTCGAGAGCAATTGTTACGTCTTGCCTGCTTTGTGGCCGTGCGGTTCTAGGCGCTTCAGTCTGGCACCGCGTGACCGCTACGGTCGCAGGTTCGAATCCTGCCTCGGGCGTGGATGTGTGTGATGTCCTTGCGTTAGTTAGTTTTAAGTAGTTCCAAGTTCTAGGCGACTGATGACCACAGATGTTAAGTCCCATAGTGCTCAGAGCCATTTGAACCATTTTTGTTACGTCCATTTCACTTACAGCGTGTCCACAACCTGGAACCAGTTGATTATCCACCCAGAGCACAGTTTTCGCAGTGGTACCTGGATCAGTGTGAAATACATCCTACATTTACATCCTCTGTGTTGTTCACCGATGAAGCGACGTTCGGGCGCGATGGAGTCTTCAACATGCACAATTCGCATGTTTGGACTAGAGCACAGTTTTCGCAGTGGTACCTGGAGCAGTGTGAAATACATCCTACATTTCCATCCTCTGGGTTGTTTACCGATGAAGCGACGTTCGGGCGCGATGGAGTCTTCAACATGCACAATTCGCATGTTTGGAGTGAGGATAACCTACATGCCACAGTTTCTAGCGCTCATCAAGTGCGGTTCTTCGTTAATCTGGGGGTCGGTGTTGTTGGGGACTGTTTAATTGTGCCGTTCTGCTACCTAGGCCGTTAAATGGCAGGCACTATTACAGTTTTCTCGCCAGAGCATTGCCAGAATTGCTGGAAGACGTCCTCCTCCCTACAAGACAACGCATGTGGTTCCAACATGACGGGGCGCCGGCACGTTTCAGTCGTCGTGTGCGTCGATTCCTGGACCGACGGTTCCCAGAAACGTGGATTGGTAGAGGTGGTCCTGTACCATGGCCTGCTCGATCCCCAGATATGTCCCCTCTGGACTATTTTGTGTGGGTAGAGATGCGCAACCTTGTTTACGCAACTCCTGTTGCATCAGAAGAGGATCTGGTTGCCCGGATAGTAGCAGCAGCAGGAACAATTCAAGATACTCCTGGGGTTTTTGCCCGTGTCAGACAGAACATGATCCGACGGTGTAACCTTTGTTTACATGTCAATGGAAGCATTTTTGAAAATCTACTGTAATTCGAATTGGGTTGTGTTAATGTGTTGTCTCTTGGTGATAAAAAAACGGAAAAGTGTTTGTTGGTTTAATTAATTTGCCGCCAGAGAAATCTTCCTCTACCGGTTTAAATACTCCTCATAGGTAAAAATGACATTAGGGAAAAATATTTGTTTTGATTTCCCCTACAACCTCCCAGAGTTTGTCGGTTTAAATACTTTTCACCCTATGTGCACACATTGTACTGCAAAGTGGAAAATTACCATCAACGTCAGCGCCTGTTCATTCTTGCTTCCTGATTAAGGTAAAGTTTTCCTCAAACTGACTGATGCTTTCGACGCCGCAATGCTTCACTAGCCACGGTCTTGTTGGTGCGTCATGCGTTCCTTGCCTTCGACTTTCCGAATCAGGTATAGAAGGACCTAACATTTACTGTGGACTGCGAACGGCGGAGGTGTTTTTTACTTTAAAAATCATTGGTTGAACCGGAACAGAACAACTCTTAGAGTCGACTAGGGATCCAATCCCGAACGTTTATATCTGTAGTCTGGCACTACTCCAAAAGATTTTACAAAATTTCCCACAATTACAATCACAGGAAATAACGTCAATTTATGAACACTTGCGAGCATTGTGACACATTCACACTTCAGTTTTCAGCAGGGAAACTGTAACCGCATTCTATTTTCATGCATCTTGTTGTTGTTTTTTATCGTAGCCTATAAAAGCGGGTCCTTTCTAGTATCTGTAAGTTTGCTTGCGTTGCCTCCTTATTAGCTACGGCTCTGATTTCTCCTTGTGAGCTGGATTTATTTACAGTCTGGCTTAACTAGTATCAAGAATCATGCAAAATTTTCGTAGTATTTTTGCTGTATCTGTAATTTGTTTTGTTGCGCGAAACTGGATTGTCAGTAATCCTCCAGTCTGTCTCGTCTTTCCTCGTTTCAGTATCAACTAGCACGTAGAGGGTCATTCCGTCACGATGGTGCAAAGTTTTAGGAACGATGGAGAAGGGTAAGAGTATCAATTTGAGGTTAGTGACCCTGGTACGGAAACCACCGGAGCTTAAAACTATAAGCGAAAATCGTCCTGATACCTCTTGTCAGAGGAATGCATGTACCGGTAGTGTTGTTACTAGGATTGTAGAGAAGACAAGTTTCAGAGGTGGTAGTATGGACCAAAACAGGAAAAATTGTCTGGTAAACATGAGCTCTAAAATGCATACCATAAGAGCGATAAGGACTTGTTCATCTTCGTTACAGTGAAACACTTCTCTTCTACTGAACAAGTGCCCACAGCTCTTGCGCTTTACATTTTAGAGCCCATGTTTACTGTTTTTGTTGTTGTTGTTGTTGTTGTTGTTGTTGTAGCCCATACTACGAGGGTAAGTCAATTATTATCCGAAAAGTAGTTACAAAATAAAATAAAATAAAATATTCCGGAGGTAAAATAGTCCCCCATTCGGAACTCCGGACGGGGACTACTCAAGAGGACGTCGAGATCAGGAGAAAGAAAACTGGCGTTCTACGCATCGGAGCGTGGAATGTCAGATTCCTTAATCGGGCAGGTACGTAAGAAAATTTAAAAAGGGAAATGGATAGGTTAAAGTTAGATATAGTGGGAATTAGTGAAGTTCGGTGGCAGGAGGAACAAGACTTTTGGTCAGGCGAATACAGGGTTATAAATACAAAATCAAATAGGGGTAATGCAGGAGTAGGTTTAATAACGAATAAAAAAATAGGAGTGCGGGTTAGCTACTACAAACAACATAGTGAACGCATTATTGTGGCCAAGATAGACACGAAGCCCACGCCTACTACAGTAGTACAAGTTTATATGCCAACTAGCCCTGCAGATGACGAAGAAATTGAAGAAATGTATGATGAAATCAAAGAAATTATTCAGATAGTGAAGGGAGACGAAAATTTAATAGTCATGGGTGACTGGATTTCGGTAGCAGGAAAAGGGAGAGAAGGAAACGTAGTAGGTGAATATGGCTTGGGATAAGAAATGAAAAAGGAAGCCGCCTGGTGGAATTTTGTGCAGAGAATAACTTAATCATAGCTAACACTTGGTTCAAGAATCATGAAAGAAGGTTGTATACATGGAAGAACCCTGGAGATACTAAAAGGTATCAGATGGATTATCTAATGGTAAGACAGAGATTTAGGAACCAGGTTTTAAATTGTAAGACATTTCCAGGGGCAGATGTGGACTCTGACCACAATCTATTGGTTATGAACTGTAAATTAAAACTGAAGAAATTGCAAAAAGGTGGGAATTTAAGGAGATGGGACCTGGATAAACTGACTAAACCAGAGGTTTTACAGAGTTTCAGGGAGAGCGTAAGGGAACAAATGGCAGGAATGGGGGAAAGAAATACAGTAGAAGAAGAATGGGTAGCTTTGAGGGATGAAGTAGTGAAGGCAGCAGAGGATCAAGTAGGTAAAAAGACGAGGGCTAGTAGAAAACCTTGGGTAACAGAAGAAATATTGAATTTAATTGATGAAAGGAGAAAATATAAAAATGCAGTAAATGAAGCAGGCAAAAAGGAATACAAACGTCTCAAAAATGAGATCGACAGGAAGTGCAAAATGGCTAAGCAGGGATGGCTAGAGGACAAATGTAAGGATGTAGAGGCTTATCTCACTAGGGGTAAGATAGATACTGCCTACAGGAAAATTAAAGAGACCTTTGGAGAAAACAGAACCACTTGTATGAATATCAAGAGCTCAGATGGAAACCCAGTTCTAAGCAAAGAAGGGAAAGCAGAAAGGTGGAAGGAGTATATAGAGGGTCTATACAAGGGCAAAGTACTTGAGGACAATATTATGGAAATGGAAGAGGATATAGATGAAGATGAAATGGGAGATATGATACTGTGTGAAGATTTTGACAGAGCACTGAAAGACCTGAGCTAAAACAAGGCCCCAGGAGTAGACAATGTTCCATTAGAACTACTGACGGCCTTGGGAGAGCCAGTCCTGACAAAACTCTACCATCTGGCGAGCAAGATGTATGAGACAGGCGAAATACCCTCAGCCTTCAAGAAGAAGATAATAATTCCAATCCCAAAGAAAGCAGGTGTTGACAGTTATGAAAATTAGCAAACTATCAGTTTAATAAGTCATAGCTGCAAAATACTAACACGAATTCTTTACAGACGAATGGAAAAACTGGTAGAAGCCGACCTCGGGGAAGATCAGTTTTGATTCCGTAGAAATATTGGAACACGTGAGGCAATACAGACCTTATGACTTATCTTAGAAGAAAGATTAAGGAAAGGCAAACCTACGTTTCTGGCATTTGTAGACTTAGAGAAAGCTTTTGACAATGTTGACTGGAATACTCTCTTCCAAATTCTGAAGGTGGCAGGGGTAAAATACAGGGAGCGAATGGGTATTTACAATTTGTACAGAAAGCAGATGGCAGTTATAAGAGTCGAGGGGCATGAAAGGGAAGCAGTTGTTGGGAAGGGAGTGAGACAGGGTTGTAGCCTCTCCCCAATGTCATTCAATCTGTATATTGAGCAAGCAGTAAAGGAAACAAAAGAAAAATTCGGAGTAGGAATTAAAATCCATGGAGAAGAAATAAAAACTTTGAGGTTCGCCGATGACATTGTAATTCTGTCAGAGACAGCAAAGGACTTGGAAGAGCAGTTGAACGGAATGGACAGTGTCTTGAAAGGAGGATATAAGATGAACATCAACAAAAGCAAAACGAGGATAATGGAACGCAGTTGAATTAAGTCGTGTGATGTTGAGGGTATTAGATTAGGAAATGAGACACCTAAAATAGTAAAGGAGTTTTGCCATTGGGGTAGCAAAATAACTGATGATTGTCGAAGTAGAGAGGATATAAAATGTAGACTGGCAATGACAAGGAAAGCGTTTCTGAAGAAGAGAAATTTGTTAACATCGAGTATATATTTAAGTATGAGGAAGTCGTTTCTGAAAGTATTTGTATGGAGTGTAGCCATGTAGGGAAGAGAAACATGGACGATAAATAGTTTGGACAAGAAGAGAATAGAAGCTTTCGAAATGTGGTACTACAGAAGAATGCTGAAGATTAGATGGGTATATCACATAACAAATGAGGAGGTATTGAATAGAATTGGGGAGAAGAGGAGTTTGTGGCACAACTTGACAAGAAGAAGGGACCGGTTGGTAGGACATGTTCCGAGGCATCAAGGGATCATCATTTTAGTAGTGGAGGGTAAAAATGTTAGACCAAGAGATGAATACACTAAGCAGATTCTGAAGAATGTAGGTTGCACTAGGTACTGGGAGATGAAGAAGCTTGCACAGGATAGAGTAGCATGGAGAGCTGCATCAAACCAGTCTCAGGACTGAAGACCACAACAACAACAGTTATAAAAAATGGGAAACTAACAAGAACATCATTTTTCGACATAGTCTCCCTTGCGTTTCAGCGTACTTGGTCCATCGTTGTACAAGCTTCCTGATGTCCTCGTAAAAGGTTTTCGGTTGAGCTGTGAGCCAGGAATGCTTTCACTGCTTCGTCCGAGGCATATGGACGGCCCCTTCATGCCTGTTCGAGTGGACCAAACAAGTGGTAGTGAGAATGGGCAAGATCGGTACTACATGGAGGATGATCCAGTACTTCAAGTTTGAGTTTCTGGAGCGTTTCAGCAATGTGGGCAGCAGTATGCAGACGGGCATTGTTGTGCAACAACACAACACCTTCTGAGAGCAACCCTCGGCGTTGCTTCCTACCTTACTGTAACGTACACTGTTTATTGATGTGCCCATTTCCCCATAATGTTCCAGTACTGGATCTTGTGCGTCCCAAAAAACCGTAAGCATCAGTTTTCCTGTGGACGGTTGGGTCTTGAACTTTTTCTTGCACGGCGAATTTGGATGTTTCCATTCCATACTCTGCCGTTTACTCTCCGGCTCGTAATGATGGATCTATGTTTCGTCACTAGTGATTATTCTATCTAAGATGTTGTCCCCTTCGTTACCATAGCGATCCAAATGTTTTTTGCAAATGTCTAAGCGCGTTTGTTTATGCAACTGTGTGAGTTGTTTTGGGACCCATCTTGCACAAACTTTATGAAACCCAAGTGTGTTGTGGATGATTTCGTAGGCAGAACCGTGGCTAATTTTCAGACGATGTGCCACTTCGTTAATAGTTAATTGTCTGTCTAAGAGAATCATTTCACGTGAACGGTCAGTGGTTTCTTCATTTGTGGCGGTAAACGGTCGTCCGGCTCCTTCGCCGAGCATCACACTTGTGCGACCATTCCGGAATTCTGCAATCGAGTCGTAGACACTGGACAGTGTGGTGACGTTATGTTTGCATGTAAACAGTTTTGGTTCGCATTGGAACAAGTGGCTCACTTATTTCCTTGATTGTTGTGCGTGACTCTGCTTTGACCTTCTTTTGTATTCAGTAGGCACAAGACGCCTGCATGCTTACGAATTTTGTGTATCTTTTAAGATTTCCGGGAAAGCCGCTTCGTTTCTCATTAAGTGGTTTGTTTAGTGTAACGTTTCAGATTGTTCGATTGTTAGCTGACGTATTCTAGCACCGTTACGTTTCCCTTAACCGCCACTCAGGACGACGGGACTGTAATTGTTTTTCGTGTTTTTAAAAGAGTAAAGCGCCATTTGACTGTGTATTACTGTACAGTATTTATCTTGTGTACTGTCTAATTTTCGGCTTTTATGCCATTATCAAGCACAATGCTAAAAGTTGTTGTTGTTGTTGTTGTTGTTGTCTTCAGTCCTGAGACTGGTTTGATGCAGCTCTCCATGCTACTGTATCCTGTGCAAGCTCCTTCATCTCCCAGTACTTACTGCAACCTACATCCTTCTGAATCTGCTTGGTGTATTCATCTCTTGGTCGCCCTCTACGATTTTTACCCTCCACCCAGCCCTCCAATGCTAAATTTGTGATCCCTTGATGCCTCAGAACATGTCCTACCAACCGGTCCCTTCTTCTTATCAAGTTGTGCCACAAAAGTTGTTAGACGATTATTATGTCATATCTGTTAAGGCAGCCAAAGCAGGTAAAAAAGACTAACACATGTCTTTAAGATATAACTGTCCACAGTTTAACTGCTCTGGCTGCCTTAAAAGATATCTTCTTAGTACAGAAGACAAATACAGTAATACAGTCAAAAGGCCGTTTACACTTTTAAAAAGTATTACGTGACTGCGGCTCAACACCAATGTTTTGAAGTAAGCCTTACCCAAAGCGTTGGCTAGGCTCTAAACTCTTGATTAGTTTGCGTCAGTTGATTATTGTGAGCCGACAATAAGAGCTACTAGGTATTAAATTTGTTTAACCCTAGAATTTTAAGAAATGTTTTAAATACAGCTTTCTTAGGATCTTCCTGTTTAAAGAATCCTAATTTTCTTTTTCCCGCAGTTCTTTTACTAAAAATTACCATATATTGTTCATTTCATGATGGTTAAGTATTATTAATAGTAGTTTTTCTTATTACGGCAAGATCGGCCGAATAAATTTTGATCGTTTTTAAGCAGTTTTTTGGTTTTTCCAATTGTGGCGTTATTGACCGCTTTATCTGTTAGTGCAATGTTCTATAATGATTTTGTAAGTGTGTTTCAGAAATTTCCCGAGTACTGTATTTGTCAGTGTGTATGCGAAGGCATCTGTCAGGAAGGCCGTATGCGCCGTTTGATGGTGACCGCTATGCCTTGCGTGGCATCTGCAACGTCAGCGTCATTTGAATGTGTTGTAAAGCGTGTAAGCTATGATTCTGTAGAGTTGTTTATTCTAACTTCACATTTATCTGTAATTTATTGCTAAACAAATGTGTGCAATTTGTTTGTGTATCCTCTGGCTTTGTGTCCACGATCCTTCCACGTCCTCATGGAGTGTAGTTGACAATTTAATTCAATTGTATTAAGCTGACAAACAATGCACAGGGTCGGGCAGAAACAATCGAGCACTTTCTACGGTTGGTAGCTCGTGTGGCCCAGCTGCGAGGCTAAAACCGAGTGGGGTAGAACCACGCACGAAGAATGCCCTTGTTAGTTACAATGGAGCGTTGGACCGCAACTCATCGCGCTTTTCTGATTGAAGCATGTTTGGTTGGTTGGTTGATTGATTGAGGGGAGGCGACCAGAGAGCGAGGTCGTCGGCCCCATCGGATGAGGGAAGGATGAGGAACGTGCTCTTTCAAAGGAACCGTCCTTCCATTTGCCTAATACGATTTAGGGAAAATCTTAATCAGGATGGCCGGACGCAGGTAAACCGTATATCAGAAGCGGTGACAGCAGAACGGCACACAGATCGATGGTGTATTTTGTGTGTTTCCTACTAGAAGCCATCGGGAAAGCCGAGGACTGTAAAGGCACCAGAATACGTACTGAATGCCATTGATAACAGTCCTAGGCGTTCAGTAAACCTACACACACCAGTTTCACACCTGCCACTCCATAGGGTGTGCCGTATTATCCACAGTGATTCACCTTATGGTCCGTACAAAATATAGGCGAGCCTTAGGTTATGCAAGCTACTATGCGTCCTGGAAACAATTCGGTAAAGACCTCATCGCTCTATTGGCCGAGTATAGGGGAATACTTCCCAATCCGATCTGTCGGAGAAGCACACTTTATACAATAAGCAAAACACTCGATACTGTAGTAATGAAAATCCACAGGAACTCCACGGGAAACCACTCCATAGTGAAAAAAGTCACGGTTGGGTGCAGTGTCCGGCTTCCAGGATCACTGGAGACTATTTTTTCGAAGATCATCGCGAAAGCGAAGTCGCAGTCAATTCGGAACGTTGCAGAGCCCTACTGCCGGCTTTCCTCATTTCTGAATGACACAGACAACGGGCTGGCTGACTTGACATCAGTCTGCTTCCAGCGTCCGCCTGCATAGCTGGGTGGTAACGTGCTCGCCTACCATGTAAGCGGGCCCGGGTTCGATTCCCAGCCAGGTTGGGGATTTTATCCGTCCGGGGAGTGGGTGCTGTGTTATCCTCCTCGTCGTTTCACCCTCGTCACCGGCGCGCAAGTCCCCAACGTGGCGTCGACTGAAACAAGACTCGCAATACGGCGGCCGAACTTCCCCAGATGGGGCCTCCCGGCCAACGATGCCGTACGCTCATTCCCATTTTACTTCCGGTAAGATGGGGCGACTGCGCAGAATCGTCTCAAGTTTTGGAGACACGCCGTTGCCAGCCAGATCCGTCGAGCTGTTTACCATTCCCTTCTGTGGGGGCTCCTGAAGTGTCGAGCGTTTGCATCATGTCTCCCCAACTTGGAGATTCTGAAGCGACGCGTTAATGAAGAGATCAACGTAATTCGACCGCACATGGCTGTGAACCTAATGGACAGTTCAGTTCGTCGACTCCGTCAGTGCACCACAAGGATTACCTCACAGAAAAAGTGTCCTGTGCTATTGTGCCATGAAACGACATTACATTACTTATCACTTCCGATTCTCGTCCGCTGCGTGCCCTACTGAGCGTTACTATAGAACTATAATAAAATGGTAGATGGTTTCTGTCGGACCCTACATTTCTCACAACTGCAATTTCTTGGAAAAAATGCTGACGCAACGAAACAAACCGGTGTAAACAAAGACGCTAAAAAACTGTTTTTAATACACTCATGTTCAGAAGAAACAAAACTCCAAAAACAACGAGAGACAAGACGTTCATTTTCATAGTACATGTACACTACTGGCCATTAAAATTGCTACACCACGAAGAAATGAAGATGATAAACGGGTATTCATTGGACAAATATATCATAGTAGAACTGACATGTGATTACATTTTGAAGTAATTTGGGAGTATAGATCCTGAGAAATCAGTACCCAGAACACCACCTCTGGCCGTAATAACGGCCTTGATACGCCTGGGCATTGAGTCAAACAGAGCTTGGATGCCGTGTACAGGTACAGCTGCCCATGCAGCTTCAACACGATACGACAGTTCCTCAAGAGTAGTGACTGGCGTATTGTGACGAGCCAGTTGCTCGGCCACCACTGACCAGACGTTTTCAATTGGTCAGAGATCTGGAGAATGTTCTGGCCAGGGCAGCAGTCGAACATTCTCTGTATCCAGAAAGGCCAGTACAGGACCTGCAATATGCGGTCGTGCAATATCCTGCTGAAATGTAGGGTTTCGCAGGGATCGAGTGAAGGGTAGAGCCACGGGTCGTAACACGTCTAAAATGTAACGTCCACTGTTCAAAGTGCCGTCAATGCGAAGAAGAGGTGACCGAGACGTGTAACCAACGGCACCCCATATCATCACGCCGAGTGATACGCCAGTATGGCGATGACGAATACACGCATCCAATGTGCATTCACCGCGATATCACCAAACACGGATGCGAACATCATGATGCTGTAAACAGAACCTGGATTCGTAAGAAAAAATGACGTTTTGCAATTCGTGCACCCAGGTTCGTCGTTGAGTTCACCATCGCAAGAGCTCTTGTCTGTGATGCAGCGTCAAGGGTAACCGCAAGCCAGGGTCTCCGAGCTGATACTCCACGCTGCTGCAAACCTCGTCCAACTGTTCGTGCAGACGGTTGTTGTCTTGCAAACGTCCCCATCTGTTGACTCAGGGAACGAGACGTGGCTGCACGATCCTTTACTGCAGTGCGCATAAGATGCCTGTCATCTGGACTGCTAGTGATACGAGGCCGTTGGGATCCAGCACGGCGTTCCGTATTACCCTCCTGAACCCACCGATTCCATACTCTGCTAATAGTCATTGGATCTCGACCAACGCGAGCACCAATGTCGCGATACGATAAAGATAGGCTACAATCCGACTTTATCAAAGTCGGAAACGTGATGGTACGCATTTCTCCTCCTTACACGAGGCATCACAACAACGTTTCACCAGGCAACGCCGGTCAACTGCTGTTTGTGTATGAGAAATCGGTTGGAAACTTTCCTCATGTCAGCACGTTGTAGGTGTCGCCACCGGCGCTAACCTTGTGTGAATGCTCTGAAAAGCTAATCATTTGCATATGACAGCATGTTCTTGCTGTCGGTTAAATTTCGCGTCTGTAGCACGTCACCTTCGTGGTGTAGCAATTTTAATGGCCTTTAGTGTACGAGTACCTTATGAGGGATGTAGTGAAACGCCTTACTAAGGCCGCAAAGTGTCAGTGATACAGATTCTTTTTCCTGAGAACTCTTTTTAATCCTAGTAACCTTGTTGGGGTTCAGGCAGCGAGAACACAAATCGCTTCCCCGGAGGAATTCGAAAAATTGTGCACAACAGGGAATCAACAACTTGGCTCTACACCGGATAGCACACCGTTAAACAGTCACAAGGAGAAAAAAGTTGAGCGATCACAACAACAGTACGCATCTGGACCTCCGGACGAGCGGCTGCGCGCAGCGCGCCGCAGACACACCCACCTGCGGGCAGCACGAAGGTGACGGGCACGAAGTCGAGGTAGACGTATCGACCCGTGACGTCACTGCGCTCCGCCACCGGCTCCTTGTCTCGCTCCAGCTGCTTCCGGTAGCGCTTGATGTTCTTCACCAGCAGGTCCTTCCGCGACAGCTCGTAGTGGTTCGGGAAGTGATTGATCATCCTGCCGGCAGTCGGGGAAGTCACTCGTCACTAAAACATCCTCCAGTGGGGAGGCTATCTGCACAAACAACTAGGATCACAATAGAGAAATAATCTGAAAGTGGTTCGCAGAACCCTGTGCCAGACACTTCTACAGCTACATCCATACTCCGCAAGCCACCTGACGGTGTGTGGCGGAGGGTACCTTGAGTACCTCTATCGGTTCTCCCTTCTATTCCAATCTCGTACTGTTCGTGGAAAGAAGGACTGTCGGTATGCCTCTATGTGGGCTCTAATCTCTCTGATTTTACCCTCATGGTCTCCTCGCGAGATACACGTAGGAGGGAGCAATATACTGCTTGACTCCTCGGTGAAGGTATGTTCTCGAAACTTCAACAAAAGCCCGTACCGAGCTACTGAGCGTCTCTCCTGCAGAGTCTTCCACTGCAGTTTATCTATCATCTCCGTAACGCTTTCGCGACTACTAAATGATCCTGTAACGCAGCGCGCTGCTCTCCATTGGATCTTCTCTATCTCTTCTATCAACCCTATCTGGTACGGATCCCACACTGGTGAGCAGTATTCAAGCAGTGGGCGAAAAGCGTACTGTAACGTACTTCCTTTGTTTTCGGATTCCATCTCCTTAGGATTCTTCCAATGAATCTCAGGCTGGCATCTGCTTTACCGACGATCAACTTTATATGATCATTCTATTTTAAATCACTCCTAATGCGTACTCCCAGATAATTTATGGAATTAACTGCTTCCAGTTGCTGACCTGCTATTTTGTAGCTAAATGATAAGGGATCTTTCCTTCTACGTATTCGCAGCACATTACACTTGTCTACATTGAGATTCAATTGCCATTCCCTGCACCATGCGACAATTCGCTGCAGATCCTCCTGCATTTCAGTACAATTTTCCATTGTTACAAGCTCTCGATTCTACTACAGCATCATCCGCAAAAAGCCTCACTGAACTTCCGATGTCATCCACAAGGTCATTTATGTATATTGTGAATAGCAACGGTCCTACGACACTCCCCTGCGGCACACCTGAAATCACTCTTACTTCGGAAGACTTCTCTCCATTGAGAATGACGTGCTGCGTTCTGTTATCTAGGAACTCTTCAATCCGATCACACAATTGGTCTGATAGTCCATATACTCTTACTTTGTTCATTAAACAACTGTGGGGAACTGTATCGAACGCCTAGCGGAAGTCAAGCAACACGGCATCTACCTGGGAACCCGTGTCTATGGCCCTCTGAGTCTCGTGGACGAATAGAGCGAGCTGGGTTTCACACGATCGTCTTTTTCGAAACCCATGCTGATTCCTACAGAGTAGATTTCTAGTCTCCAGAAAAGTCATTATACTAGAACGTAATACGTGTTCCAAAATTCTACAACTGATCGACGTTAGAGATATAGGTCTATAGTTCTGCACATCTGTTCGACGTCCCTTCTTGAAAACGGGGATAACCTGTGCCCTTTTCCAATCCTTTGGAACGCTACGCTCTTCTAGAGACCTACGGTACACCGCTGCAAGAAGGGGGGCAAGTTCCTTCGCGTACTCTGTGTAAAATCGAACTGGTATCCCATAAGATCTAGCGGCCTTTCCTCTTTTGAGCGATTTTAATTGTTTCTCTATCTCTCTGTCGTCTACTTCGATATCTACCATTTTGTCATCTGTGCGACAATCTAGTGAAGGAACTACAGTGCAGTCTTCCTCTGTGAAACAGAACGTCCGTCTGACAGGCGGATATGGTTTACGTTTGTTCTACTAGAGGCGGTGAAAATCACATTTACATCTACATTTGTACTCCGCAAGCCAACCAACGGTGTGTGGCGGAGGGAACTTTACGTGCCACTGTCGTTACCTCCCTTTCCTGTTCCAGTCGCGTATGGTTCGCGGGAAGAACGACTGCCAGAAAGCCTCCGTGCGCGCTCGAGTCTCTCTAATATTACATTCGTGATCTCCTCGGGAGGTATAAGTAGGGGGAAGCAATATATTCGACACCTCATCCAGAAACGCACCCTCTCGAAACCTGGACAGCAAGCTACACCGCGATGCAGAGCGCCTCTCTTGCATAGTCTTCCACTTGAGTTTGCTACATATCTCCGTAATGCTATCACGCTTACCAAATAACCCTGTGACCAAACGCGCCGCTCTTCTCTGGATCTTCTCTATCTCCTCCGTCAACCCGACCTGGTACGGATCCCACACTGATGAGCAATACTCAAGTATAGGTCGAACGAGTGTTTTGTAAGCCACGTCCTTTGTTGATTGATTACATTTTCTAAGGACTCTCCCAATAAATCTCAACCTGGCACCCGACTTACCAACAATTAATTTTATATGATCATTCCACTTCAAATCGTTCCGTACGCATACTCCCAGATGTTTTACAGAAGTAACTGCTACCAGTGTTTGTTCCGCTATCATATAATCATACAATAAAGGATCCTTCTTTCTGTGTATTCGCAATACATTACATTTGTCTATGTTAAGGGTCAGTTGCCACTCCCTGCTCCAAGTGCTTTTCCGCTGCAGATCTTCCTGCATTTCACTGCAATTTTCTAATGCTGCAACTTCTGTGTATACCACAGCATCATTCGCGAAAAGCCGCATGGAACTTCCGACGCTATCTGCTAGATCATTTACATACATTGGGAAAAGCAATGGTCCCATAACACTCCCCTGTGGCACGCCAGAGGTTACTTTAACGTCTGTAGACGTCTCTCCATTGAGAACAACATGCTGTGTTGTGTTTGCTAAAAACTATTCAGTCCAGCCACACAGCTGGTCTGATATTCCGTAGGCTCTTACTATGTACCCTAAGGACAAACACACACGCATACGGTATTGACGTAAGCGATCTGTCAACGCTAGAACACGACACAGGCTCAGAAACATCCGAAAACGAACTGGTTCAGAACATTTCGTAAGAACAGAATGCAACAATTTCTACACAAGTAAATCAGCTCCATCAAACCGAAAAAGTGAACAATCTTTATTCCGACGATAATGTGCCAGATTCGATAAACAAGGAGTGTGACTTTCCATGATTCACCAAGAGTTCCAAATTCCACTGTTAGCTGATCTCAGGACAACCAAAGTGACTCAATTCGTTGTCTCTGTGCAGCTAAAATATTGAACAAGACTGAAAAACTTTGTTCTAGACAGATGGCCCCTCTTTCTGAAATTGAATAAAAAACTAAAATCTTTTGATCTCAACACTTTACTCATTTTAAATGTTCACATAAATCCCCATATTGAACATTGACTTTATGTATATTGTGTGTGTTTGTGTGTGTGTGTGTGTGTGTGTGTGTGTGTGTGTGTGTGTGTGTGTGTATGTTTGTATGTATGTATGTATGTCTGTATGTCAGAAAAAAGCGATATTCACCCCAGACACCGATGTTCCAACTCTCTATTCGCCTTCCAGGCGAAAGTTCCACATAACGAACTGTAAAACGATGTTCCTGTCTAAGTGTTACGTGTGAACTGCACTGTAGTCATGCGGTTAGACAATAGGTTATCACAGGAATCCTAAATGTAAATGAATTTGAAATAAAATCAATATTACGTTGGAAAACTATATCAGTTTTTTTTTCCACTCGACACCAGCAACATTTAATAACAGCTTAACTGCATGCATTTGGAACAAAGCATAAACCGGAATGTCGGTTGATCACGTCCTCGCCGCACTGCGTGGTTAAGACTGCCCACGATACGAGATTATACGGCGTGCACAACAGTGATGTGGGTTGCCTATCTTACAGACGACAACGTATTCGCTCTCTCACGTTGTAATTTTGTATTAACGGTGGAGCCTAGTTTTACTGTGAGGCGACCATTTTATTGACTTTTGAACGATATTTTTCTAACGTATCGTGTTAACGTGCTTCACGTCACAAGTTACAAAGTTCTAAGCACTTTAATAGTGCGAATCAAAGTTCAGAGCATGACAGAGCTTGTTTTGTTCCTTGTGAATGTTTGTACGGTAATTTGTGCTACTTTGTCCGCAGCTCGTGGTCTTGCGGTAGCGTTCTCGCTTCCCGCGCACGGGGTCCCGGGTTCGATTCTCGGCGGGGTCAGGGATTTTCTCCGCCTCGTGATGACTGGGTGTTGTGTGTTCTTCATCATCATTGACTCGCAAGTCACCAAAGTGGCGTCAACTAAAAAGGACTTGCAATACGGCGGGCGAACTTCCCCTCATGGGGCACCCCGGCCAACAATGACATACGATCATTTCATTTTTTGTGCTACTTCATCCCCAGTTTACACTTGGAAATGTCTGTTAAAGTTACCATTTTTTGTAGCGCATAGTTCACTCGCAAATCACTTTAGACTCAATGTATTAAACATGTTGTCCCAATGCCGATTTAAGAATCGACTCACTACAAAATTAGAATATGATGATAAACATCCTTACACAGTACCATATCGCTCTCGACTGCTGTAGTTACTCTTTTTGTTGTTGTGGTCTTCAATCCGCAGACTGGTTCGATGCAACTTTTCTCGCTATTCCACCCTGTGCAAGCCACTTCATCTCTGCATAACTACTGCAACCTACAACCAACTGGAAATCTAAAAGAAAGGGGAATCAATTTGACAACCCCTGTCGTTAGCATTCATTACTTCGTGAGAATAGAGAACTAGTTATGTTTCACAAGAACGATTTTTCCTGAATCCGTGCTGACTATTAGTCAATAAATCGTTTTCTTAGATATAATTCATTATGTTGTAACACACAATATGTTCCAAAACCCTACTACAATCGACATTAATGATACGCGTCTGTAATTCAGCGAATTACTCCTGTTTCCTTTTTTGGGTATCGGTGTTATTTGTCCAACTTTCCAGTCTTTAGGTACAGCTAACTGATGAGCGAGCGATTCTACATCATTGTTAGTTGTGGAGCTATTATATTAGCATACTCTGAAAGGAACCTGGCTGGTGTGCAATCTGAACCGCAAGCCTCCATTTATTAACTGATTTAAGCTGCTTCGGTACACCGAGGATATCTGCTTGTAAGTTACTCATGTTCGCAGTGGTTCTAGATTCGGATTCTGGAATATTCACTTCGTCCTCTTTGGTGAACTAGTTTCGGAAAACCGTGTTCAGTGACTCTTCTTTAGTGGCACTGTCATCAGTGGCATAACAGTCGTTATCTCTCAGTGACAGGTATTGATTATGTCTCGCCGCTGATGTACTTTACATATGACCAGAATCTCTTTGGATTTTCTGCCAGATTTCGAGACAGATTTTCGTTGCGGGAACTATTAAAAGCATCTCGCAATGACGTTCGTGCTAAATTTCGAGCTTCTGTAAAATTTTGCCAATCTTGTGGATTTTGCGTTCTTTTAAATTTGGGACGCTTTTTTCGTTCCTCCGCAAAAGTGTTCTGACCCGTGTAGTGTAGCAAGGGGGGATCAGTACCGTCTCTTATTAATTGATGTGGTATATATCTCTCAATTCCACTCTATTCCACTTCGACCATGAGAAAAAAATGTGCTGCGTCAAAAGAAAACTGGGCACAGAGCAACGCCAATGTTATTTTCGTACGAAAAAAAAAGCTCGCTATTTCTGTATTCATCTACATCTACATCTACATGATTACTCTGCAATTCACATTTAAGTGCTTGGCAGAGGGTTCACCGAACCTCAATCATACTATTTCTCTACCATTCCACTCCCGAACAGCGCGCGGGAGAAACGAACACCTAAACCTTTCTGTTAGAGTCTGATTTCTCTTATTTTATTCTGATGATCATTCCTACCTATGTAGGTTGGGCTCAACAAAATATTTTCGCATTAGGAAGAGAAAGTTGGTGCGTCTTCGCTTTAATGACTTCCATCCCAACTCGCGTATCTCCCCCCTATTACGAGATAATACAAAACGAGCTGCCCTTTTTTGCACCCTTTCGATGTCCTCCGTCATTCCCACCTGGTAAGGACCCCACACCGCGCAGCAATATTCTAACAGAGGTCGAACGAGTGTAGTGTAAGCTGTATCTTTAGTGGACTTGTTGCATCTTCTAAGTGTCCTGCCAATGAAACGCAACCTTTGGCTCGCCTTCCCCACAATATTATCTATGCGGTCTTTCCAACTGAAGTTGTTCGAAATTTTAACACCCAGGTACTTAGTTGAATTGACAGCCTTGAGAATTGTACTATTTATCGAGTAATCGAATTCCAACGGATTTCTTTTGGAACTCGTGTGGATCACCTCACACTTTTCGTTATTTAGTGTCAACTGCCACCTGCCACACCATACAGCAATCTTTTCTAAATCGCTTTGCAACTGATACTGGTCTTCGGATGACCTTACTAGACGGTAAATTACAGCATCATCTGCGAACAACCTAAGAGAACTGCTCAGATTGTCACCCAGGTCATTTATATAGATCAGGAACAGCAGAGGTCCCAGGACGCTTCCGTGGGGAACACCTGATATCACTTCAATTTTACTCGATGATTTGCCGTCTATTACTACGGACTGCGACCTTCCTGACAGGAAATCAGTCGCACAACTGAGACGATACCCCACAGGCCCGCAGCTTGATTAGAAGTCGCTTGTGAGGAACGGTGTCAAAAGCATTCCGGAAATCTAGAAATACGGAATCAACTTGAGACCCCCTGTCGATAGCGGCCATTACTTCGTGCGAATAAAGAGCTAGCTGCGTTGCACAAAAACGATGTTTTCTGAAACCACGCTGATTGCGTATCAATAGATCGTTCCCTTCGAGGTGACTCATAATGTTTGAATACAGTATATGCTCGTTATGGCAACTAGCGTTTATGCCCTAACAACGAGTTGTGTAGCTTATCATTCATTTATGTAATTTATTTAAAAATTAATCATCATTTAAAGACTGCATTTCAACCTCAAGTCATGTTTTCTGGTACTCGGTGACGCCTCGAAAGCGCGTATATATTAACGTAATTATCAGGCGTTCTTTGAAACGATATTAATAATATTGAAATAAATTTATAGCAGTTTACGAAAAAGTTTTATCTACGTGAATGTGTGTATAAGCAGTATAACATTCACTGCTAACCGATAAAACGTTATTTTGATGTACACCTTGTCTCTGTCTTTTAGGTAGGTCGGATATACTTTGACACTTCAGCTTGGACTTGAGAATGGATATAAGCCGAAATCATGATTGTGTAAAATAAGTGAATAGTCATTCACAGATTAATTGCTGAAATTTCATTCAGAACGGTTTCTTATGCAGCGGCAATGCCGCGAGTCCCTGGTTATACTTGCCAACTCGTGTACTCACTCTCCTATCTCAGCGAGCCGAGTACACTTGTATCCGACAACAGGCTCAGGTGACGAGCCGGCTGCGAGATCACGGGACGAGTCTACGGGCACATGGGGACGGCGAGTTCGGAGGTGACGTCACAGGACTCGCTGATGAGTTTAAAGTGAGTGTACGGAGCTCATTTCTTATCTCCAGTGACCGTACGCGAAATCAGTGGCCACACACCAATGTGAGGCGCGCGACCCAAATTATACTACGTACTACACTACTGGCCATTAAAATTGCTACACCACGAAGATGACGCATTACAGACGCGAAATTTAACCGACAGGAAGAAGATGCTGTGATATGCAAATCATTAGCTTTTCAGAGCATTCACACGAGGTTGGCGCCGGTGGCGATACCTACAACGTGCTGACGTCAGGAAAGTTTCCATACGATTTCTCATACACAAACAGCAGTTGACCGGCGTTGCCTGGTGAAACGTTGTTGTGATGCCTCGTGTAAGGAGCAGAAAGGAGCGTACCATCGCGTTTCCGACTTTGATAACGGTCGGATTGCAGCCTATCGCGATTGCGGTTTATCGTATCGCGACATTGTGGTTCGCGTTGGTCGAGATCCAATGACTGTTAGCAGAATATGGAATCGGTGGGTTCAGGAGGGTAATACGGAACGCCGTGCTGGATCCCGTCGGCCTCGTATCACTAGCAGTCGAGATCACAGGCATCTTATCCGCATGGCTGTAACGGATCGTGCAGCCACGTCTCGATACCCGAGGCAACAGATGGGGACGTTTGCAAGACGACAACCATCTGCACGAACAGTTCGACGACGTTTGCAGCAGCATGGACTATCAGCTCGGAGACCGTGGCTACAGTTACCCTTGACGCTGCATCACAGGCAGGAGCGCCCGCGATGGTGTTCTCAACGACAAACCTGGGTGCACGAATGGCAAAACGTCATTTTTTCGGATGAATCCAGGTTCTGTTTACAGCTTCATGATGGTCGCATCCTTGTTTGGGGACATCGCGGTGAACGCACATTGGGAGCGTGTATTCGTCATCGCCATACTGGCGTATCAGCCGGCGTGATGGTATGGGGTGCCATTGCTTACACGTCTCGGTCACCTCTTGTTCGCATTAACGGCACTTTGAACAGTGGACGTTACATTTCAGATGTCTTACGACCCGTGGCGCTACCCTTCATTCGATCCCTGCGAAAGCCTACATTTCAGCAGGATATTGCACGACCGCATGTCGCAGGTCCTGTACGGACCTTTCCGGATACAGAAAATGTTCGACTGCTGCCTTGGTCAGCCCATTGTCCAGATCTGTAACCAACTGAAAACGTCTGGTCAATGGTGGCCGAGCAACTGTCTTGTCACAATATGCCAGTCACTATTCTTAATGAAGTGTGTTATCTTGTTGAAGCTGCATGGGCAGCTGTACCTGTACACGCCATCCAAGCTCTGTTTGACTCAATGCCCAGGCGTATCAAGGCCGTTATTACGGCCAGAGGTGGTTGTTCTGGGTACTGATTTCTCAGAATCTATGCACCCAAACTGCGTGAATATGTTATCACATGTCGGTTCTAGTATAATATATTTGTCCAATATCATCTGCATTTCTCTTTGTTGTAGCAATTTTAATGGTCAGTAGTGTACATTGCGAGTTAATCACACAAACCTTTAGTGGTGAAAAGGGATAAATTCTCGGCATTGCTACTCCTGCAAAATGGCCTTCATAAGGGGCCTCAGCCTGGTTCTAACATGAGGCGAAGCTGAAATATGACATTAGCCTTGAAACAATCCATATTGCACCAGGAAATGTTTAAAGCCTGTTCAATAGACTGGAGAAAGTGCAGCGCTCTGAGGCAACGCCACAAGTGCATTTGGTTCCTTGCAAATTTTAAAAAAAAGTTCCACAAAAACAGAAGAGGGAAAGAGTTCACGGCATATCGGTCAAGGCGCGAACCAAAATCTAAACACTTCAAGTTTCTACGGAAACAAATGTAGTTTAATCATTGTTATGAAATCCAGGTACGTCTTCTTTCTCGGCAGTAATAAGCACGGTTTATAAAGATGCCACCGCCGAACGATCACTTAAGCATGCGCTACGTCACAATACCAGCCTGCAAAACTACACAATAAATGTGGACATGGGAACGTATTTCAGAATTCTTGTAAGCTCTTTGTATTGAAGAATAACTTTATCGATTAAGTGTGGCTCACTAACATTAGACAGATACCAGTAACATTACCAAACCGTGCCTCCAGCTCAGAGCTCCCGCGAGCCACTCGCTGCACACTGGAAAGCCGCCAACTGAACTCCACATTTTCAGACAACTACTGAAACTTTATTTCAGCCAGTTAGCCCTGAAGTACACAGTAATTCGCTTTTATACTGAAACACGGGCATTTTCACTGGCTATCCCCATTTCCTCACTCGCTGTAAGTATTGCCACATGGTAGGACTTCTCAAATATTTGTTTCCATTTTTTGAAGAAGTTAAAAAATCAGCCAACCACTTGCAAATAAACGTTTATTAGCCCTAGACCTAGGTTTTGATATTTGTAAAAATATCTTCTTCAGAAGCAGAGGGCCTTGTTACATCACATGATCGTACATTAGATTAGATGATACTCAGCGCCTCTTGTCGTATATAAAATTGACAAAACAAGAATTATCCCTAGTCGTGCCTTTACATAGCAGCCAGATTACAAACATCGTACTTCAGAATGCCATGGTTTGGGATAATCCTTGTTTTGTCAATGTAATACGTGACAAGAGCCGCTCGGCTGTATCTAATCTAATGTACCATCATGTAATGTGACAAGGCTCACTACTTCTGAAGAAGATATTTTTACAAATATCGAAACCTAGATAGAAAATCTAGGATGGAATGTAACAATACCAGAGAAGGAAAGTTGCTACTCAGCATCTCCGCTAAATGGCGAGTAGCAACTTTCCTTCTCTGGTATTGAAACCTAGATAGATACCTCTGATTACGACTGGTTGGCTGAGTTTTCAACCTCTTCAGATTTACACAGTTGCTGTTCCGCAGCCATGTTTAAGTTTTTGTTACTGGCGTCGTTTCAACTCAAGTCTAACAGACTCTGATCAGTACATTCTAAATGCGTAATGAATTAATGAATCTGACGTAAGGTACAAGTGCTACTCAGACATGAAGAGGTTGGCGCAAGAGAAGAATTCGTCGCCGGCCGCATCAAACCACTCAGAAGACTGATGAAGCGAGAAAGAAGTGACTCTCCTCAACAACTCACAGTACGTGAGTTGGAGGAGGCAAGTCCATCAGCTCCTTCCTACTGAAAAAAGCAAGGATTCCCCTTTCTCAGCCGGTGGGAGTGGCCGAGCAGTTCTAGGCACTTCAGTCTGGAACCGCGTGACCGCTACGGTCGCAGGTTCGAATCCTGCCTCGGGCATGGATGTGTGTGATGTCCTTAGGTTAGTTAGGTTTAAGTAGTTCTAAGTTCTAGAGAGCCATTTCAACCATTTGAACTCCGTTCTCAAAATGCCTCTAGGAAACTCTGCTGGACTCCGGGTCCTGCCTCGAAGACAAGCACGGCCTAACGTGCCGCTATCTACAGGTGCAGAGTTAAATTAACGCAAAACGTGTGCCGCAGTTAGCACCCACTTCAGATAATCAATCCCTCGAACATTCATCTCTACTAGGTTGAAAATGATGTGTTGGATTATGTTATTTAACATTACACACGTGGTTCATTTACCATACATACAGTGCATTAATTCACATTAATTTCATATAATGTCAAGATTTTACATAACGACTGTCATAAGCGCTACCTTGATTGCAGTTGTACATACTCAAAGATTTTATACTAAATATTATTTGTGTCACTGGCCAGATACGAACTGGAGTCAGAATAATAACTGGAGGCAAGCAGAGCACTCAAAGGAACAATGTACATATGACTCTGTGGCAGCGTGCAGTAACTTCGCATTTGGGCTCTGTTACTGCAAACAAAACAGGAATCACTCGGACGTAAGACAATTGTTGCTAGGGCAAAAATGAAAGCACGTGCTTTTGTATGCCATACCAGAAAGAAGAAAAACTCATAATCTACATCTCTCGTATATGTTACCTATGCACCTTGCCATGGCACAGCCATCACGTGCAACCAGTATTGAAATTAAAATGAGAGGGACTTGAATTCTGTGAGTTGAATTTTCTGTTCTCTCGGTGAAAGTTTGTTCAGAGGAGACGTCACCGAACACAACGATCCTAGCAGCATTATTTCGGAATTATTTTGATGTCTGTTGTAATGCCTACCTGAAAAGGACTCCAAGCCATAGAGCGACACTTCACAGCTGGTCCTACAAGCACCTCGAAAGCGACTTCCTTGACAGATCTACTGAACTTTCCAAGCAGCCTCCCAAAAAATCCAAGTCTCCTATCCGCCTTCCCTGATGCTGACTTCACGACTTCGTTCCACTTCATATAGATTTTAGCATCACTTCCACTTAAGCAACGCGACACGCTTCGAGTGTTCGTCCCCACTCCTATAATGGGTCCAAATGATTCACATGGCTCTGAGCACTATGGGACTTAACATCTGAGGTTATCAGTCCCCTAGACTTAGAACTCCTTAAACCTAACCAACCTAAGGACATCACACACATCCATGCCCGATGCAGGATTCGAACCTGCGGCTGTAGCAGCAGCGCGGTTCCGAACTGAAGCGCCTAGAACCGCTCGGCCACAGCAGCTGGCTCTAATAATGGGGTCTCTTTCTGTTTATTATAAGTATTGTCGTACATCTATCCACCTTTAAAGAAAGATCTCATTCATTACATCTAATGGAAATTTTGCCTAAGCGTTTCTGTATTTCCTCACGATATTTCAACGACGATACTTTCTCACAGACGACAGCATCGTCAGCAATCAGCCTTACAGTCCTATATAGTCCTGCTGATCCTTTCTGAGAAACCGTGTATTTGTATTGAAAACACGGAATGTCCAGTTACGTTTCCATGCGAATACACCCAATGTACTTCCGTTTCTGTTGCATACTGCGTGTCCCGTACAGCGTTTTATTATTAAATTAGTAAAAACGTTTTCGAACCATTTGTATAGCTGTGAAGATATTCCATATGATCTTATCTCAACCGAGATATACAATCGACAATATAGTACAGCGTCGAACGCTTTTCTGAATAAAGTAAGCTGTGTCCCCCAATAGTTGTTTTGGGTCAAGCGCACAGTCCTATTCCACCCGTTCGCTTTGACCCAACGACACGACCTGTGTGACGTCATGAGTTTACGTTGCGAATGATGTAAGCAGCCTGTTATTAAATGTTATCTGTGGTCAGTTTAGTAACTACATAAACTATTATGTTTGCTGGCTATGCTGCTTATTCAAAATAAGTCGTGATGTACGAGGGTGTACTTAGGGTGGAACCTGAGAGCACAACTTCTTTTGTTGCTAGAGCAACTAGTAGCGATTATATTTACATTCACGTTTCTCACAAATATTTGGCTGTTTCTTTACGTATCTGGCACGATTTTCGAGCGTAATGTTAGGCACGAACTTAAGAGCATATCTCAAATGGCTGAGGGTGAAACGAGTAGTTGTCTTTTTTATCATCTTGGTTTTTGCAAATATTTGCCCGTTTCTTTCGAATGTGGCATCGTGGAGAAGCGACATATTTGAATTTTTTTTTCAGGGATCGTGTTATTGTCACCGGTGGCTCACTCCTGTGGTGGATGTTTGTTGTTGTGATGCAGTTTGTAGTAGCTGTACAGCTCAATGGTATCGGGTCTTTGGCAGTTAGTGAATATTTATTTGTTTTGGTTTTTGAGCTATTAGTTTTCGTTTGCAGTTTGTTGGTTTTTTACATTGAATGTTTGTGTTTCTCATCTGCTTTGGAGTTGTGGGACGTTAAACCCAATTTTCCATCCTTTCTTTCAGAGTCGTGTTTGAATATTTTGTTGTTTGCAGTACAGTTTGTGTGTGTGTGTGCATGTGTGTGTGCGTGTGCGTGTGTGTGCGTGTGTGTCCAAGATGAGTTAATTTGTAGTTGTCTGTGGTATGTAAGTATTTTTTATGAGTTTCTTCCATTTAGTGTAAGATTTTAATTTTTTTGTGGAAAAAAAACTCGCTGAAATGAGAGTTTCCAGTTTTTTATCTCGTTAGTTCCATTTGGAGAGTGGGGGAGGGTGGGGTTTAGTATCGCTATATTGTTGTGAGCTATACAGGACAAACGAAGTATTCGATTCCAATTGTCTGTTTTTATATATTTTCGTTCGGTTATTCTGGAGTACCCCCCCCCCCCCCCCCCAAGAACCACGGACCTTGCCGTTGGTGGGGAGGCTTGCGTGCCTCAGCGATACAGATAACCGTACCGTAAGGTGCAACCACAACGGAGGGGTATCTGTTGAGAGGCCAGACAAACGTGTGGTTCGTGAAGAGGGGCAGCAGCATTTTCAGTAGTTGCTGGTGCAACAGTCTGGATGATTGACTGATCTGGCCTTGTAACACTAACCAAAATGGCCTCGCTGTGCTGGTACTGCGAACGGCTGAAAGCAAAGGGGAAACTACAGCCGTAATTTTTCCCGAGGGCATGCACCTTTACTGTATGGTTAAATGATGATGGTGTCCTGTTGGGTGAAATATTCCGGAGGTAAAATAGTCCCCCATTCGGATCTCCGGGCGGACACTACTAACGAGGACGTCGTTATCAGGAGGAAGAAAACTGGCGTTCTACGGATCGGAGCGCGGAATGTCAGATCCCTTAATCGGGCAGGTAGGTTAGAAAATTTAAAAAGGGAAATGGATAGGTTAAAGTTAGATATAGTAGGAATTAGTGAAGTTCGCTGGCAGGAGGAACAAGACATTTGGTCAGGTGAATACAGGGTTATAAATACAAAATTAAATAGGGGTAATGCAGGAGTCGGTTTAATAATGAATAAAAAATTGGAGTGCGGGTAAGCTACTACAAACAGCATAGTGAACGCATTATTGTGGCCAAGATAGACACGAAGCCCACGCCTACTACAGTAGTACAAGTTTATACGAGACCAACTAGCTCTGCAGATGACGAAGAAATTGATGAAATGTATGACGAGATAAAAGAAATTATTCAGGTAATGAAGGGAGACGAAAATTTAATAGTCATGGGTGACTGGAATTCGAGAGTAGAAAAAGGGAGAGAAGGAAACATAGTAGGTGAATACGGATGGGGAGAAAGAAATGAAAGAGGAAGGTGTCTGGTAGAATTTTGCACAGAGCATAACTTAATCATAGCTAACACATGGTTCAAGAATCATGATAGAAGGTTGTATACATGGAAGAAGCATAGAGATACTGACAGATTTCAGATGGATTATATAATGGTAAGAGCATATCTCACATAGCTGCGGGTGAAACGAGTAATTGTCTTATTTATCATCTTGGTTGTTGCCAATATTTGGCCGTTTCTTTCGA
The DNA here is from genome assembly GCF_021461395.2 of Schistocerca americana. Classification (NCBI taxonomy): domain Eukaryota; kingdom Metazoa; phylum Arthropoda; class Insecta; order Orthoptera; family Acrididae; genus Schistocerca; species Schistocerca americana. The sequence goes on from NC_060121.1 coordinate 976,943,342, forward strand.
ATGTGACATCGTGGAAACGCGACATATTTGAAACTGTTTTTTTTTTTTTTTTAAATACAGGGATCGTGTTATTGTCACCGGTGGCTCACTCCTGTGGTGGATGTTTGTTTTTGTGATGCATTTTGTGGTAACTGTTTAGTTGAATGGTATCGGGTCTTTGGCAGTTAGTGCTTATTAGTTTGTTTTGGTTTTTGAGCTGTTAGTTTTCGTTTGAAATTTGTTGGTTTTTTTTAGATTGGATGTTTGTTTTTCTCATTTGCTTTGGAGTTGTGGGACGTTAAACCCAATTTTTCTTCCTTCCTTTCAGAGCTGCGTTTGAATATTTTGTTGTTTGCAGTACGGTTTGTGTGTGTGTGTGTGTGTGTGTGTGTGTGTGTGTGAGTGTGTGTGTGTGTGACCAGGATGAGTTAATTCGTAGTTGTCTGTGATACGTAAGTTTGTTTTATGAGTTTCTTCCATTTCGTGTAAGATTTTAGTTTTCTTGTGGAAAAGAAAGCTCACTTTCTTCTTCTTTGCGGTACGCTGGATCAATCATTTTTTTTGCGCGTTGTCCTTTTCTTAGGGCCCAGTATTTCTTCATTTTTTCAGGTCTTCTTTTCCTCTCTTCTTCCGAGATGAAGGGTTTGGAGCTTAGTGTAGATTTGTCTTGGAACCTTATGTTCTCATCTTTAGTAATTAATTTAGCTATTCGATCAATAAGTTAATTTTCTGAACTCTTTAATTCTACTAGGTCTTTCTCAGTTTCTTTAAACCAGTTGGGTTTCGTTTTCCGGTTACGGAAAAAGTTAAAAATGTGTTTAGCTAATCTGTTGGAGTTCATTTTGAGAAGATGACCATAGAAATTTATCCTCCTTTCTCGCATACTATCTGAAAGTGTTTCAGTTTTCTTGTAGAGGCTTTTCAGTTTTTTGTCTCGTTAATTCCGTTTAGAGAGTGGAGTTTAGTATCGCTACATTCGTGTGAGCTATACGGATCAAACGAAGTATTCGATTCCAATTGTGTGCTTTTCTATACTTTCGTTCGGTTAATTTGAAGTAATCTGTGTATATCACTTTCCAATTACATGGTTGTTTTGTGGGGGTGTGTCTAGTTTTTCTGCTTGCATTTAAGCTATATACTTCAAGTGAAATATTCGATTCCAGTTTTGTGTTTTAGTGCTTTTTTTTGTTAGGTTCATTCTGGAGATACTCATATGCCTTATGTTCCAGTTATGTAGCTCTCTTGGAATGATGTTAGTGTTACTGTAGCATGTTTAGTTTGTCCCTGCCCACAACACAGTAATTCCCGCGGCTGTCCAGGTAGTTTCATTCCATTACATGATTGACACACGCTCCAAGACAAAAAGATTGAGTCACCACGAAGAAATGACCCGAATGGGACAGAAGTTGGTAGATGTGATGTACGTGTATAGACAAACAAATAATCACAGTTTCAGAAAGACTTGATTATTTATTCAAGAGGAAAGAGCTTCACAAACAGAGGAAGTCAATAACGCTTGGTCCACCACTGGTCCTTATGCAAGCAGTTATTCGGCTTGGCACTGATTGTCAGAATTGTTGGATGTCCTGCTGAAGGGTATCGTGCCACATTCTGTCCAACTGGCGCGTCAGATGGTCAAATCCCGAGCTGGTTGGAGGGTCCTGCCCATAATGCTACATACGTTCTCATGTGCGGAGAGATTCGGCGATTTTGCTAGCCAAGGTAGGGTTCGGCAAGCACTAGAAACTCTCGCCGTGTGCAGGCGGGCATTATCTTGCTGAAATGTAAGCCCAGGATGGTTTTCCATGAAGGGTAACAAGAGGCCGCGTTGAAACTTTTCTTTTTTTTGTGGTTTTAGGGCGCACAACTACAGTGGTCATTAGCGCCCAGACTAAGTTATGAGCGCACTGCGAACACAACGTTAAAACAGCAACTAAAAAGGACAGCACTATAAAAGGCACATTAACAGGCAAGGGATTAAAAGAAAACAGCATAATCAAATTTCCTTAGACAGGTTTGTCAAGTGGATAAAACAAAGAACGCGAGCAGCTGCTCCTGGGTCATCCGCTAAAATTCCATCCAGAGTACATGGCAGCCCAAGATTAATGCACAGTGTATTAAAATTCGGACAGGACGTTAAAATGTGGCGTACCGTCAGCAATTGCCCACAAGAGCAGAACGGCGCCGGCGCAGCCGTCAGCAAATGGCGATGGCTGAACCGGCAGTGTCCAATCCGTAACCGGGCCAAAACGACCTCCTCCCGACCAGAAGGGCGTGAAGTGGGAAGAGGTCGTCCAAGCCGCGGGGAGAGGTTTCGAGGCCCGTAACTCGTTTTCAGTAAGTGTAGACCAATCGGCATGCCACAGCGATAAAATGTGCTGACAAATGACTCTGCTAAAATCAGATGAAGGCACACAACAAGAAGCTGGCCGAGGCTGGAGGACCGCAGCCTTGGCCGCGGCACCTGCAGCTTCGTTCCCAGGGATACCGACATGGCCAGGAACCCACATAAAGGTAACCGGAGAACCGTCGTCCGCCAGCTGCTGAAGAGAGCGCTGGATCCGGTGCACGAAAGGGTGAACCGGATACGGACCACTGAGGCTCTGGACGGCGCTCAGGGAATCGGAGCAGATGACATATGCAGAATGTCGGTGGCGGCGGATGTAAAGAACTGCCTGACAGAGGGCAAATAGCTCAGCTGTGAAGACCGAACAATGGCCATGGAGCCGGTATTTGAAACTGTGTGCCCCGACAATAAAAGAACACTCGACACCGTCATTGGTCTTAGAGCCATCCGTATAAATGAAGATCGTATTAATGAACTTCGAACGAAGTTCGACAAATCCGCGAGCGGTATACCGAAGCTGGGGTAACCTCCTTTGGTAGCGAGCTGAGGTCAAGATGAACGCGAACCTGGAGCCAAGGTGGCGTTGGGCTCTCGCCCACTCTAAAGGTTGCAGGGAGTGGAAAATCAAGTTTCTGAAGGAGGCGGCGAAAGCGAACTCTAGGGGGTAGCAGGGCAGATACATACAACCCGTATTGACGGTCGAGAGAGTCGTCGAATATCGTAGACGTGCTGCTGTCCTGTAAGGGCGCCGTGGACGACAACCAAATGCGTTCTAAATGGCAACCCAGGCCATCGCTCCTGGTTGCAGGGCTGTAAGGCAGGCGACAGCCAGCTTGGTGTGCCAACGCTGTCCGGGGCTCAATTCGCTCGTTGTCGGGGCTCAATCCGAAGCGGGCTCATCGCTGAAGACAATCAGATTAGATTAGATTAGTTCCATAGATCATGAATACGAAACTTCGTAATAATGTGGTACGTGTCAGGTTAATAAAAGGTGTCTATACAAGATATTACATTACACAAAATATTACATGACACTTAATATTGCCGGCCGGAGTGGGCGTGCGGTTCTAGGCGCTACAGTCTGGAACCGCGAGACCGCTACGGTCGCAGGTTCGAATCCTGCCTCGGGCATGGGGGTGTGTGTGCTGTCCTTAGGTTAGTTAGCTTTAAGCAATTCTAAGTTCTAGGGGACTGATGACCTCAGAAGTTTAGTTCCATAGTGCTCAGAGCCATCTGAACCATTTTGAACACTTAATATTTTACTTCGTCTTCTTCGCGGATGGATCACTTAGGACCACGCGTAATCAACATTTGTTGGCCTTCCTTTTCGCCCAGTATTCCTTCATAAACAACGAATTGGCTAGCTTTCGTTGCGTAGAGCACGTATGTCGGTTAGTTTTTCTCTCTTCTTCCTCAAAACCCCGTGTGTTTGTGATTTTCCTGATTTCATTTCCATCATGTAGATTTGGAGACCCTAATTCTCTTAAGTCTTTTTCCGTCTGTTTGTACCAGTTCGGTCTTGCAGTTTTGTTCTTTAAAAATGTATGGATTTTGTGCGTTAACCTGTTTGAGTCCATTCTTTCTAAATGCCTCATGAATTGGATTCTTCCCATGCGCATTGTGTCTGTTATTTTGGAGATATTTCTGCATTGGGTTTTGGATAATGCACACCTTCTTTAATTCTTGGTCCTAGGATTTTCCTCATTATTTTACGTTCTTTCACTTCTAATTCCTCTTTTAGTGTTCTGTGTTGAAAGTTTAGTGTCTCAGATGCGTAGAGAGCTTCGGGCTTAATTACTGTTGTATAGTGTCGTATTTTGCAGTTCCACGAGAGACTCTTTTTGTTGTAAATGTTTTTTGTTGATTGAAACGCAGTCTCCATGTTCTGGACTCTTGATCTGACAGATTTCTTTTCATTACAATTTTCTGCGATACATTCACCTAAATAATTAAATTCTTTTACTCCAGAGATGTAGTTATTACCAATTTTGAGATCAGAAGGTGCATGTTTGATGTCAGTCATAAATTTTGTTTTTTCAAATGAAATTTGTAATCCTATTTTTTCTGTCTGCTCTTGTAATAATTCTAGCTGTTTCTGTGCATCGGTAATGTCTTGTGCGATCAGTGCCATGTCGTCAGCAAATGCTAAACAGTCTAATTCTACGCCCTTACGTCTTGGTCCCAGTCTGTGTGCTGGTGCACCTGCTTTTCTCCATTCTCTAAAAACTTTTTCAAGAGCACAATTGAAGAGCACTGGGGACAGTGCATCCCCTTGTCGTACTCCTGTGTCTATTTCAAATTCTGTGCTCAATTCTCCCATAAATTTTACTTTGGATTTGGTCTCGGTGAGTGTTTCTTTTATGATGTTTGTTATCTTTTGATCCAGTCGAAATTCTGCTAATAGTTCAAAAAGGGATTCTCGGTCTATACTGTGATATGCTTTTTTAAAGTCGACAAACGTGATGACATAACTTTTGTTTGAAGTACTATGCAAATATTTCATTGAGTTTTTCAAGTTAAGGATTTGTTCTACGCATGATCGACCTTTTCTGAATCCAACTTGGTATTCGCCTAGTTTTGAATCCAGTTGAAGTTCTGCTCGGTTTAGTAGGGCTTTAGACAGAATTTTGTATGTTATTGACAATAAAAAGATTACACGATAGTTGTTGGGGTCTGTTTTACTTCCTTTTTATTTATTTATTTATTTATTTATTTGTAGGGGTTGGGGAAATTATCAACTTACTATATCCAAAAATTCATCTAATGAGTAGAAGGAGTTGGCATTAAATTTTTTTTTTTAAATTTCCTTTTAAATGCTATATGGCTACCTGTCAGACTTTTGATGCTATTAGGTACGTGACCAAAGAATTTTGAGGCAGCACAATTTACCCCCTTCTGAGCCAAAGTTAGATTTAACCTTGAGTAGTGAAGATCATCCATTCTCCTAGTGTTGTAGCCATGTACACTGCTATTACTTTTGAATTCGTTCGGATTGTTAATAACAAATTTCGTAAGTGAATATATATATTGCGAGGCTACAGTGAAGATCTCTAGCTCTTTAAATAAGTGTCTGCAGGATGATCTTGTATGAGCTCCAGCAATTATTCTGATTACACGCTTTTGTGCAATGAACACTCTTTCACTCAATGATGCCATACGAAAGCAGAGAATGAAAGTAGGCGTGGTAAGCTAATTTACTCAGATGTATATCGCCAAAATTTGCGATGACCCTAATAGCATAAGTAGCTGAACACAAACGTTTCAGCAGATCTTCAGTGTGTTTTTTCCACTTCAACCCCTCGTCAAAGCATACACCTAGAAATTTTGAATATTCTACCTTAGCTACCGATTTCTGATCGAAGTCTACATTTATTAATGGTGTCATTCCATTTACTGTGTGGAACTGTATATACTGTGTTTTGTCAAAGTTTAATAAGAGCCCATTTGCAGAGAACCACTTAATGATTTTCTGAATAACATCGTTTACAATTTCACCAGTTAATTTTTGCCTGTTGGGTGTGATAGCTATGCTTGTATCATCGGCAAAAAGTACCAGCTTTGCATTTTCGTGAAGATAGAACGGCAACTCATGAATACATATTAAGAACAGCAGAGGACCCAAGACCGAACCTTGTGGTACCTCACTCTTGATTGTTCCTCAGTTTGAGAAATCACCAGTTTTTTGCATATTGTGTGAACTGCGTATTTCATCTTTCTGCACTCTTCCAGTTAGGTACGATTTAAACCATTTGAGCGCTGTCCCATTCATACCACAGTACTTGAGCTCATCTAGAAGTATTCCATAATTTACACAATCAAGAGCCTTTGAGAGATCACAAAAAATCCCGACGGGTGACTTCCGGTTACTCGGAGCATTTAATATTTCATTAGTGAAAGTATATATAGCATTTTCGGTTGAAAAACCTTTCTGGAAACCAAACTGACATTTTGTTAAAACTTTATTTTTACAAAGGTGCGAAGCTACTGTACAAGACATTACTATTTCAACAATTTTGGATAAGGCAGTCAGAAGAGAGACTGGGCGTTGGTTGTTGACATCAGACGTCAGTCAATGCGTTTCCAGGCCTTAGACGAGTCCGGACAGCGGTGGGGTACTAACCTGAGTGTCACCCACCATACGGGCGGACAGTCACGACTGATGGTCTGGAGTGCAGTTTCTCTTCATAGGAAGACCGCATTGGTTACCACCCATGGCACCCTTAGAGCACGGCGGTACTTCGACGATATTCTACGCCCCCTTCTATCGTCCTCTATGGCAAGCCATCCTAGGCTTACACTTAAGCGAGATAACGCGCGCCCGAAACGGCGAGAGTTTCTATCCGACAGGCCAAGTGAAAATAATTTGGCACGATAACTCTCAGGAAAACATACAACAACTCTGTCAATCAATGCCTGGCCGAATAATTGCTTTCGTAAGTGCCAGAGATGGACCAACACATTATTGACTTGCTCATTTTGTGAAGGTCTTTCTCTTGAAGAAATTGTAACCACTTGTTTGTCTGTATATGCACGTTACATCTAACGATTTACGTCGCATTCGGATAGTTCTTTCGTGGTGCGTTGTTTATATGTCTTAGAGCGTATTCTGCGTGTTTCTTATGCCTATTTTCGATGGTAATGGTCCATCTTGTAGCCGCCACCTTGAAAGGCGTAATCTACCTGTTATTACATGTCGCCTGTGGTTGTCTTAGTGACTCTTATAAACTATGCTGTTTAGTCGAAATATAACGTCACCGGTTAAAGCTGAAGGGTGTATTCGGACCATCTTTCGTGGAGTCGTGCTGACTCTGTGAGAGAAGTTGCTTTTCCTCCCTTGCTGTCTAGCAGAAAAGTGTTTTGACAAAATACTACATCCGTTAGTTCCTTCTATATTCCTCATTAGCATCAGTAGCTTTTCGATGCACAGCCGGCAGCTGGTGGGTGAAGATGCAGTTACTTAACTGGTTGTCGTTCATCCTGTAGCCACTGTCGACACTGAAGAGGTTGCGACATGTCTGCGTTCCAGCCCTGTAACAAGAAAAGTAGTCTCACTAAATGATCTTCGACAAGATTATAGCTGAAAGTGCTTGCTTCACTTGTTGCACTATCAAACACTATGCAAGACCATACACAATACTGCAGTGAAACATATCAGATGTGGATAAACCCTTTCCAGATCATGACTGACACAGATGTTGCTAAATCTACGGAGCAAGAACAACTCGTTTTGCCAACTTATTTATTAAGGGAACTACATTAAGCCACCAACAGTAACACACTCTTAAAAACCAACAAAACCAGAAGGATCCCTTCTGCGCATCTAGCAAATAACAACTAATTCCTATAATCAGAGTTCCCTTCGAATCTATACCTGTACAACTGTTCCATGGCCAAGTCGGCTTGTAATGTCCCCACAGAAAATACTCTCTACCACGCACCAATTAATCATTTTCAATCAAACCATCCACATTCATTCACTTTGGAAAAGTTATCTGATCTGGCTTCCTCGTAATATATGCGGCGACAGCTCGACGACGCCAAAGTATTTTCTAGTGCGTTTATTCTTTGAAATAACAGAGATGCATATATGCATTCTCCATGGTTGTTAAGAGTGGTAACTAGGACACCTTCTGGAGTATCTGTTGAGGGATTGACGTGTTTCTGAGAGATACATATTCTGCTTTTCTTCTCGCTAAAGCGAGCCAATTAACATTTGTGCCGCTAGCGGTTTGTTTGAAGAGAAAGAGACTGTAAACGGAAAATAATTAAGGCGTGGAATCACCGGAGATCTGGATATGTAGTGGAGATGGATTTAATACACAATTTCCTCCATAAATAAGGTTTGTGACTTTTTTGTTCTGGAGTGAATGAACGAATGAGTTTTTTCTGAATCATTTGATGATCACGTTGGCCCTGTAATTAGTGGCGAAGTTTCAGCTGTGTCGAAGGGAGCCTGCAATCGCTGAGTCTGTGTTAAATCGTCCAAAAAGGCTTCGTACACATCTGGAATTCGCAATCTTTCGTAAAAGGAACAAATTGTCCAAACGATTGATTCTCCCGACTGACTGCAGTGTTTAACAGTAATAATAAATGTAAAGATCTCTTACAGCAAGCCAGCCGCTGATTACCAAGACGAAGGACTCCACCAAAGATCCTATTTGGCTGATTTCACGTAATGAAATATTATACTAAAAACTGTACATAGATAAAGGAGAGAAAGAGACAGAGCGAATGAAAATAGAGATAATACTAATAATCCTCCATTAGTCTAATTTTTCGCCTGTCTTATCACGGATCAGCCATAAACGGGGAGGGCCTTACTTTACTGTATAGATTTATGTGTGGAGGTGAAGGGATCTTAAAGGCAACAGATACACGTCTATACAGACAAGACATTACACAGAGATAGCGGCTAGCTGCATTCATCATCTATTCTTAGATAAAGAGACGGCAACTTATTATCCGAACATTTAAAAATGTTAAAGGCTGTTAGCAGCTGGTGGATAGCGTAATACGACGGAAGCGACGTCTCACAATTGTTGCGGAAGAGAGGATGACCGAGGTGGCACTTCGCTGAACCGGCCGATCTTTTCCACACTCAGCGAGTCGAGAACGGCCCGCTGAACGGACTGGCGCCGGTTTACCTATCCCCGAGTGGAAGGATATTTCAGAGACTACTTGCCCACATGTGATCGCCAGGAAATAGTTCGTCGATCGTCGCGCCCCCTTCCTCTGCTACTGATTGATCTCCTCTGACGGACGATGGCCGTACCTAAGTGTTTGTTGTCAACTGTGGTACTTCCTTGTAAACACTCTTGTGTCGGCGGAGTCGCAACCCGCATCGCTGGTCTGTCTGAGGAGTTGTCGCTGCAGTAGGCATCTGTTGGTGACTGCAGCAGTCCTCCTCTCCCACCCCTCCCAAGGGCGAGGCGGCTGCACTGGTGACGGCTGCGACGGCGGTGACAGCAAAGGGACGTCCGATCGACCCCCAGCCTACCAGAAGACCTCAGACCAAAGGCGTAGTGCCAGAGACAATGCCAGTGCCAAGCCCAGCCCACGACAGGCTGGTCGAAGTGCTTCTGTCAGAGGGAATGGTCGTCGAGGACGACAGTTGCCATGCTGCGATCGAAAAGTGTGGAGACATCGGCGGGAACCCAGCGGGGGCGGCCCCTGGAGAACACCAACGTCCAGACTGGATCCTGTGGAGAGAAGCGCAGCCACTCCGAGACCGGAGCAGCCAGCCGAGGGGAAGCAGGAAACAGGAGTGACAAGGTCGTTCGATAGGGCGGCCGTGTAGCTTCTCAGCTGGAGAGGATCCATCATGACCAGAAGAATGATAAGCAGACAGGAAGAGGTCGAGGGCAAATGACAGGGAGTGATGCTGACTCAGTTTGGCCATCTGCGATTTAAACGTGTGGACAAACCTTTCACCTAACCCATTGGATGCGGGATGGAAGGGCGCCATATGGGTAGCTGGATGCCCAATGTAGCGCAGAAGAGAGTAAACACTGCCGATGAGAACTGCAGGCTGTTGTTCGTGACAATAGCCTCCAGTAGACCCTTGCTGGAGAAAATATTAGAGAGGGCTTGAATGGCGTGAGAGTCGGTCGTCGAGGACACGCAGGTGACATATGGAAAACCACTGCCACCGTCCACCAAAATGAGCTAGTAGGACACTATGAATGGACCCGCAAATCCAGATGGAACCGGGACCATGGGGCTGTAGTTGGAGGTCACAGAAGCAGGTGCTGTGGCGGAGCCAACTGCTGACACTGACAGGAGGAGCAGCAACCACGATGTGGGTGATGTCGCTGTCCATTCCTCACCAACAAACATATTGGTGGGCAAGGTGTTTCGTCAGGATGATCCCCCAGTGCCCAACATGTAGGAGCTCGAAGACCCCCTGATGGAAGGAGGATGGTATCACAAGACGCCAATGGTCAGTGTCCCCAAAGAGAAAAAGAACCCTGTCACAGATGGAAAAGTCGTTGTGACGAGGCCAGTAAGCCCAAACCTCTGGGTCTAACACCTGATGACGATCATATAGCCACCAGAGTTGAACATGGTGCAGAATCGTCCAGAGAACCATGTGCTGTGTGATGAGCCGGGCATTAAGTGGCAATGCGGCAATGGTGGAGGAGGCCATGGCACCCAGATGAAGACAAACAACCGGCTCACCATCGAAGTCGAAATCGGCCTCCACGGAAAGTTGAGAAAGATGATCAGCATTGGCATGGAGGGCCGTGGCCCGGTAATGGATGTCGTAGATGTACCATGCAAGGAACAGACAGTGAGTAGTCTGGGTAGGGATGGCAGATCTGGCGCCAAACACAGAAACCAAGGGCTTGTGGCCCATGGAGGTGGACCTCACGGTGTTTGACCCTACAGACTCTGTCTTGAAGGATACTCACCATCTGCCGAGTGTCTCCTTTGTTCAGATGGTCCTCCCACACACGACAGGGTCCACTGCTGTTACAGTCCAGATCAACGGGACACAGGGTCCTCGGCTACTATTATTGATGGTGACTCTCACCACCGCCATAGATGGTGGCAAAGTACTCTGCTATGGTGGCCATAGATGAAGTTGTGGAACTTCTTGAAGCCAAATAAAATGGCTAAGACCTGCTTTTCGATGTGGCTACAGTTGCACTGTGCATGTGATAGGGTTTTCGAGGCGAAAGCCACTGGGCGCTCTACACCATCAACGATATGAGACAACATAGCCCCCAGCACATAATCCGATGCATCATTGGCCAAAATAAGAGACCTGTCGGGATCGTATGGGATGAGGCATGGTGGAGCACAAACAGCTGATTTCAGATGTTGGAAAGCTCAATCACATCCAGCGACCAGGTCCAGGGAACATTCTTGCAAAGCTGGTGATGCAGAGGCTCTGCCAGAGCCGCAGCATATGGAATGAAACACCAATCATAGTTAAGCTGACCCAAGACAAATTTGAGATGGGAGATGTTTGTCGGCGTCACAAGTCACTGAATAGCCTTGAGGTATTGCGGCGTTGGGCGAATGCCCATGGCGCTCAAGACATGGCCGAGATAGGTCATTTGTGGCACAAAAAATTGACATTTGGCTCTGTTGCACTGCAACCCCACAGCCTGCAGAACCTTGAAAAGTCGCCAAACATTCTGCACTAAGTTTGGGGCCGAGATTCCTGTGACTAAGATGTCATCTAAGTAATTGGCAGTGCCTGGGACCTCCTTGGTCACAGACTCCACAAAGTGTTGAAAGATTGCTGGAGCACTGGGGATCCCAAAGGGAAGGCAGTTGTACCAACAGAGCCCAAAGGGAGTATTGATGATGAGAATCTCTTGAGAGGGAGCATCATTTGGCAGCTGGAGGTATGCTTCCCGAGGATCAATCTTGGTGAAGGTCTTTCCACCCACCAACTTGGACAGAATACAGTCGACCTTCGAGATGGGGTAAGAGTCAGTGACAGACTGGGCATTGACGGTGGCTTTAAAATCGCCACATACCCAGAGGGAGCCATTCGGTTTTTCGAGGATGACAGTGTGTGAAGCCCAGCGACTGTGGTGAGCCAGTGTCAGAATTCCCACCTCCTCGAGGTGACTCAATTCCTTTTATAGGGCACCCCATAGGGAGAAAGGTGCTGGACAAGCCTTGTGGAACTTCAGAACCGCTGAGTGAAGTAGTTTGATGTGCACTTCGAAATCAGAAACTCCCCAGAGAGAGTCAGGGAAGACATCAGGGAAGGAACCGAAAAGCTCCTTTAAAAGAACATCAGGCGACACAGTTTGGACGTTTGGGACCGACTCATGGATCTCAATGCCAAGAGAGTGAAAAAGATCCATTCCCAACAGATTAGTGGCTGTGGGGGTGGCTAGGACCAAAACACAGGCAATGACATCATGAGAGAGATATCACACCTGTGCCCGGAACCACCCCTGCATGCAGATAATATCATTATTATAGCTCTTCAAGGGGGTTGGGAATGGGTAGAGCATCAGAGCACCCAAGCGATGGTGAGAGTCACCATCAATAATAGTAGCTGAGGACCCTGTGTCCCGTTGATCTGGACTGTCACAGCAGTGGACCCTGTCGTGTGTGGGAGGACCATCTGGACAAAGGAGACACTCAGCAGATGGTGAGTATCCTTCAAGACAGACTCTGTAGGGTCAAACACCGTGAGGGCCCCCCTCCACTGATGCAGAGGAGCGGCAAACGTCGGCCTGATGACCCTTCATCCCACAAGTGGAACAGAACACCTGCCAGAAACAACAATCGAGGCGCTGGTTTGTAACAAAGCATCGATGACAGGAGGGCAACCTCAGACGTGGCTGAGCCCAAGAACCCATAACCTGGTCTGGAGGAGGAGGAGGAGGAGGAGGCGGCGACAGGGTGCACGCCGCTGACCATCGGCGTGGCCGGCACTCCGGTGACCGTGGCCCTGAGCGACGACGGGGTGGCCATTGGGCAAAGACCTGCGGCGAGGTTTGGAGTGCTGCAGACTGACAGGAAGACTGTTCATGGGCACGAATGACTGACAGACTCCTCTCCAAGAAGCGATCCTTCAGCTTCAACAGATCTATTTGCAGGGCATCGTCAGGAGCATGGACCAGAATCGTGTCGTGAATGCGGGCCGAGCCATATGACTGCTTACACCCCAGGTTGGCACAATAGAACCAGTAGTCCCAGGAGATCCTTTGAAGGCAAATGATCCATTCCTTGTAAGACTGCAATGGACACTTCTGACAGCTGAAGAACTTGTGGCAAGCTGCCGCGACGTGGACCTGGGCATCAAAGTACTCTGCTAAAGTGGCAGTCAGCTGTTCGTAAGGGAGGGCATGGAGTTCTATCTCCAGATGAAACTGCTGCACTAAGCAATAGATGTCAGGACCCACATAGGCAAGAAAAATCACCTGACACTGGCCAGTGTCGATGATTCTGTGGGCAAGGAAATGTTTTTCCAAGTGAGTTGCATAAATATTCTATGGTTCAATAGACTTGTCAAACGGCAGAAACGCGACAGGAGCGGCCAACGCCGGCATCCCCGGAGGAACACTAGTCAAAGCCTGCAGATGCTGAATCAGAAGTGCAGTTGTGTGTTGCATATTATCAAACAGCTCAAGGATGCGAGCCGACGAAGTATCTAAACCCAGAATACCTTCAGCCATGTCAACAAACAATGGAGCAAGAACAACTCGTTTTGCCAACTTATTTATTAAGCGAACTACAATAAGCCATCAACAGTGACACACTCTTCAAAACCAACAAAACAATAAGGATCCCTTCTGCGCATCTAGCAAATTACAACTAAATCCTATAATCAGGGTTCCCTTCGACTCTATACCTGTACAACTGTTCCACACCAGAGTCGGCTGTTAGCAGTTGGTGGATAGCATAACACGACAGAAGCGACGTCCCGAGATCGTTGTGGAAGAGATGGTCGAGGTGGCACACCGCTGGACCGGTCGATCTTCTCCACACTCAGAGTGTCGAGAACTGCCCGCTAAATGGCCGGGCGGAAGGATATTTCCGGGACTATTTGCACACACGTGATCACCAGGAAACAGTTCGTCGATTGTCGCGCCCGCTTCCTCTGCTGCTGGTTGATGCCCTCTGAGCGACGTTGGCCGCACCTACGTGTTTGTTGTCAACTGTGGTACTTGTTTGTAAACACTCTTGTGTCAGCCAGACTTCGCAGCGGAGTCGGCAACCCGCATCGCTGGTCTGTCTGCAGAGTTGCCGCTGCAGTAGGCGTCTGCTGGTGACTGCAGCAGATGTGGCACATTGGTTTGCAGAGTTAATTAAGTTTCTAATCATGACTCGACATTGCTCTGAAATAAACTCAGATGAATCATATGTCACTCAGTCTTGATCTGATCATCCACTAGTTAGTGAGCACTCCCCAGAAACGTGTACTACCCATGGACTTGGAATGGACGTTCAACAAGAAATGGCTATGGTTGAAAGAGTCTGGTTTGGCCATTACATTCGTAACCCTATAGGTGGTCATGGCAGAATATCATGAATCAACACAGCGAAGACAGCTGAGGTGAACAGTTGCAGCAGACGAGCGGCCAACAGAGCATTCGCAGTGATCACAGCTGGACTGGGAACACAGCAGTGGGCCATCACCCACCATCCGAGCAACTGGATCAAGTACAGGGGTGACGTCGGCCGGTATGTGATTGCGCTCCTCACCGGCAACAGCGATGCGTCCTCAGATAAGGATAGCCGTCCTTGGCAAACGGGGAGACAGAAAAGAAAACACGAATGCAGAATTCCATCGAGCCGGTCTCTGGAGTATCCCAGGAACCGCAGGATGTACCTACGCACCGGAGAACGATCGAGTGTGTCGTGGAATATGCCAGACAAAAACTGGGGCACTACTGTGTATACTCTATTTCAGATAATTACAGCAACCACCGTAAAATATCTAGGAGTATTTGTCCAAAGCGGCATTAAACAAATAGTAGGAAAAGCACATGCCAGACTGAGAATCATAGAAGAATCGTAAACAAATGCAATTCATTCGATAAAGGTATGGCGTACAATGCGCTTGTTCGACAGGTTCTTGAGTGTTCATCATCAGTCTGGGGCCCTTATCATGTAGGGCTGATAGAGAAGATAGAGACGTTCCAACGAAGAGCGTAGAGTTTCGTTACGGGATCATTTAGTCAGCACCAGTGCGTTACAGAGATTTAAAAAAAAAAAAAACAGGTGCAGACGCTACAAGAGAGGCGTTGTGCATCACGGAGAGGTTTCCTGTTAAAATTTCGAGAGCATGCTTTCCGCGGAGGCCCGTACAATATATCACTTCCTCCCACATAAGTCTCGCGAAATGAGCACAATGAGAGTAGTCGAGAAATTAGAGCTAATACAGAGACTTACCAACAATCGTGCTTCTAAATGATACCTAATTGAAACCCTCAGCTGCCGACAGGTGTTGTTGACATACCTTGATGGGGACAGCTGAAAATGTGTGCCCCGACCGGGACTCGACCCCGGGATCCCCTGCATACATTGCAGACGCTCTATCCATCTGAGCCACCGAGGGCACAGATGAATAGCGCGACTGCAGGGACTTATCTCTTGCACGCTTCCCACGAGATTCACATTCCCAACTGTCCACAATATACATACGTAATGTTCTTAATAGATACTTTGCCCATCCACTCACTACTCGCGCACACTAAGGTGACGATTCCCGTAAGAGTTACGCACATTACGTATGTAGATTTTGGACAGTTCGGAATGTGCATCTCACGGGCAACGTGTAAAGGATAAGTCCCTGCAGTCGCGCTATTCATCTGTGTCCTCGGTGGCTCAGATGGATGGAGCGTCTGCCATGTAAGGAGATCCCGGGTTCGAGTCCCGGTTGGGGCACACATTTTCAGCTGTCCCCATCAAGGTATGTCAACAACACCTGTCGGCAGCTGAGGGTTTCCATTAATTATCATTTATTCTAGAGAAGGTGCACCGTCATCAATGGTATCTGTTCTTTCGAGAAACTACTGTCTTCATATACAGGGTGTTACAAAAAGGTACGGCCAAACTTTCAGGAAACATTCCTCACACACAAAGAAAGAAAATATGTTACGTGGACATGTGTCCGGAAACGCTTACTTTCCATGTTAGAGCTCATTTTATTAGTTCTCTTCAAATCACATTAATCACGGAATGGAAACACACAGAAACAGAACGTACCAGCGTGACTTCAAACACTTTGTTACAGGAAATGTTCAAAATGTCCTCCGTTAGCGAGGATACATGCATCCACCCTCCGTCGCATGGAATCCCTGATGCGCTGATGCAGCCCTGGAGAATGGCGTATTGTATCACAGCCGTCCACAATACGAGCACGAAGAGTCTCTACATTTGGTACCGGGGTTGCGTAGACAAGAGCTTTCAAATGCCCCCATAAATGAAAGTCGAGAGGGTTAAGGTCAGGAGAGCGTGGAGGCCATGGGATTGGTCCGCCTCTACCAATCCATCGCTCACCGAATCTGTTGTTGAGAAGGGTACGAACACTTCGACTGAAATGTGCAGGAGCTCCATCGTGCATGAACCACATGTTGTGTCGTACTTGTAAAGGCACATGTTCTAGCAGCACAGGTAGAGTATCCCGCATGAAGAGAAATCAGAGCTCGAACAGAAAGGTTTAGGTGTTCGTTTTTCCCGCGCGCTGTTCAGGAGTGGAATGGTAGAGAGATAGTATGATTGTGGTTCGACGAATCCTCTACCAAGCACTTAAATGTGAATTGCAGAGTAGCCATGTAGATGTAGAAGACAAACAAGAAAACGTTCCCCCTCTCCCATCCTCTTATCACGCAATGCCTGCGCTACTTACCCATCTTGCCCTTGTGATAATCGGTCAACTTTACTTAACTCACAGCCCAATCCATCAACTTCCATTACAATTAAGCACATCTTAAAATTTTACTGTATTTGTATTTCTGTTTGTTGTTGTTGTGGTCTTCAGTCAGGAGACGGGTTTCATGCAGCTCTCCACGATACTCTATCCCGTGCAAGCTTTTTCATCTCCGAATAACTACTGCACCTACATCCTTCCAAATCTGCCTAGTCTATTCGTTTCTTGGTCTCCCTCTACGAATTTTAGCATCCACGCTTCCCTCCAATACTAAGTTGGTGATCTCTTGAGGCCTCAGAACGTGTACTATGATCTCTTGGTGCCTCAGAAACTGTCCTACCAACCGATCCCTTCTTCCAGTCAAGTTGTGCCACAAATTCCTCTCTTCCCCAATTCTATTCAGTACCTCCCCATTAGTTACGTGATCTACCCATCTAATTTTCAGCATTCTTCTATAGCACCACATTTCGAAAGCTTCTATTCTCTTCTCGTCCAAACTATTTATCGCCCATGTTTCACTTCCGTACATGGCAACACTCCATGCAAATACTTTCAAACCTACACTCCATATTGAAAAATTTTAATTCCTACTCCAAATTTTTGTTTTGCTGACTTTTCTGCTTGCTCAATATGCAGATCGAATAACATCGCGTATAGGCTACAACCCTGTCTCACTCCCTTCCCAACCACTGCTTCCCTTTCGTACCCCTCGATTCTTGTAACTGCCATGTGGCTTCTGTGCAAATTCTAAATATCCTTTCGCTCCCTGTATTTTACCCCTACCACCTTCAGAATTTGAAAGAGTACTCCAGTCAACATTGCCGAAAGCTTTCTGTAAGTCTTATGCCAGTGAACATTGTCAAAAGTTTTCTCTAAGTCTACAGGTGCTAGAAACGTAGGTTTGCCTTTCCTTAACCCATTTTCTAAGATAAGTCGTAGAGTCAGTATTGCCTCGCGTGTTCTAACATTTCTACGGAATCCAAATTGATCTTCGTCGAGATCGGTTTCTACTAGTTTTTCCATTCATCTGCAAAGAATTCGTGTTAGTATTTTGCAGCCGTGACTTATTAAACTGATAGTTCCGTAATTTCCAAACCTGTCAACACCTGCTTTCTTTGGCTCAAATGGCTCTGAGCACTATGGGTCTTAACTTCTGAGGTCATCAGTCGCCTAGAAGTTAGAACTACTTAAACCTAACTAACCTAAGGACATCACACACATCCATGCCCGAGGCAGAATTCGAACCTGCGACCGTAGCAGTCGCGCGGTTCCAGACTGTAGCGCCTAGAACCTCTCGGCCATCCCGGCCGGCGCTTTCTTTGGGACTGGAGTTATTACATTCCTCTTGAAGTTGCCTGTCTCATACATCTTGTTCACCAGACGGTAGAGTTTTGTCATGGCTGGCTCTTCAAAGGCTATCAGTAGTTGTCTAGTCCTGGGGCCTTTTTTTGACTTGGGTCTTTCATTGCTCTGTTTGTTACTGAGTGGGAAAAGTTCGCTCTTAAGAGTATTTTAACATTAGTTGACACTTTTGACTTTGGCTTTTAGTTGCTAGCTGCATGTTTTTAAACAAGGTTCGTCTGAAAAATTATGTGAACGATCTCAGAAAAATAAAGAAAACAGGAGTTACGAACAAAATAGCGTTTACTGGTCTTCAAAGTAACCACCAGAAGCTGGAACACCCTTCTGAGACCGGATGTAAAGTTACTGGAAACTGTCAGCAAACGCTTCCTGTAGAATCGCACGAAGCTCCGTGGTTTCGCTTTGTTCGATACCCGCTACATCTGCGCGTTCAAGTTTCTCGCCCAACGCTAGGTGACAGTCCTTTAACACCCTCGTATTCTCCAGAATTTTCACCCGCAGGCTTCTTTTTGTTTCCCCGCCTGAAATTCGCTCTGAAAGGATTATGCTTCGCGGATTTTGGACGCGACCACGGTGGTTCCAGCGATTGTACATGGAGCGTTTGCTGGCAGTTCTTCATGATTTTACATCCGATGTCGCACGGGTGCTCTAGCTAATGGTGATTACTTTGAAGGCCAGAGAAGGTATCTTGTTTTTAACTCTTGTTTCCTTTATTTTTCTGAGGCCATTCACCGAGCTCTTAGTCCGCCCCCGGTTGCTGAGAGGTCAGCGCGACAGACTGTCAATCCTAAGGGCCCGGGTTCTATTCCCGGCTGGATCGTATATTTTCTCCGCTCAGGGACAGGGTGTTGTGTTGTCCTAATCATCATCATTTCATCCCCATCGACGCGCAGGTCGCCGAAGTGGCGTCAAATCGACAGACTTGCACCAGGCGAACGGTCTACCCGACGGCAGGCCCTCCTCACACGACATTTTTTTTATTGCCGAGTTCTTCAGACGCACCTTCTAAAATACAATTGTGAACCGCGGGTCGCAGGAATAATTGACTGGGACCGCCTGCAATCAGCAGGTCGCAGTTTGGCGACCACGTAACCAGACATTTAGCGTGCAGCGACTGATATCCACCTCCGTAATGTTTGTTTACGTAGCGCGGCCACCTAACGGACCACCTACTGCACGGGTTTTGCGTGACGGACTCAGCTGTGAGCGGCCCGTCTGGGGGTTGTTGACCCACTCGCCCTTATACCTGCACCTAGGGTGGCAGGGGGAGCGGTTTAGTACGCCCCTCCCGGCTAACCCTCAACCGCCTGCACTTCGCCGGAAGCGACCCGTTCGTGTAGCTGTTAACATGGCACTTCCCCCACCCATGCCCGGGGCGGCGTGGAATTGTCTTTGGCACAGGTCTCTCTGTGAGAAGTCTTTGACACACTCTCCCGTGGTCTGTCTTCACGCAAACTGCCCAGTTCTTGTTTCCGTTCGGCGCCAGTGTAGTGACCGTAGCGCGTTTGAAAGTGTTTCTGTGCGTGTTAAACTCGGCTCTTGGACTCATACACGTGCTCACCAATTCACAGCAATGGATTCCTGGGATACTAAATTGGAGCAGGAGTTTTCTGATCCGGACAATGTAAGTACAAATACAGATTTACTACACACTCATACAATGAAGGGCGCGCTAGCCGTTTCCGCACGACAGTCGCTAAAGAGTCTACCACTGTTTGGTGATTTTCATTGCGAAGACTGGTTTGATGCGGCCAGTCTCGCGCTGTAGTCAGATTGTGGTCTGCCATTACAGAATTTACCCCCGCACACATCTCCATCAGTGAACTGACGACTCTAGGCGCTCAGTCCGGAACCGCGCGACTGCTACGGTCGCAGGTTCGAATCCTGCCTCGGGCATGGATGTGTGTGATGTCCTTAGGTTAGTTAGGTTTAAGTAGTTCAAAGTTCTAGGGGACTGATGACCACAGATGTTTAGTCCCATAGTGCTCAGAGCCATTTGAACCATTTGAACTGACGACTCACTGATACTTCAAAATGTGTCCTATGAATCTATCCATTGTTTTAGTCAAAACACATAGCTTTTTTCACAATTCGATTCGTATCTCCTCATTAGTTACTCGACGTGCCTATGCAATACTGCGCGTTCTTTTGCAGCATTACATTTTAAAAGCATCTATTCGTTTCTTGTCCGAACTGTTCCGCGGCTCTCCCCGTCGGACGTTCGAGTCCTCCCTCGGGCATGTGTGTGTGTGTGTGTGTGTGTGTGTGTGTTGTCGTTAACGTAAGTCAGTTTAAGTTAGATTAAGTAGTGTGTAAGCCTAGGGACCGATGACCAAGCAGTTTGGTCCCGTAAGACCTTACCACAAATTACCAATTTTTCTGAACTGTTCACCATCCACACAAGGCAACCCTCCAGAATAATCCTTCAGAAAAGGCTTTATGTTAATTAAATTTATATCCGATGTTAACAAATTTAATTGCTAGACTGCATATTATATCATCGGATTGCGCCCATTCTCAGTTATTTCGCTGATCGCGTCGGCATCTGCATGATTATTCTGCGATTCACAAATAAGTGGCTGGCGGAGGGTTCATCGAACCACATTCAAGCTTATCTCTGCCGTTCCACTCTCCAACGAGCACTTAAAAATCTTTCTGGGCGAGCTTTGACTTTTCTTATTTTATTATGATGATCATTTCTCCCTTTGTGTGTGGGCGTGCTGCAACGAAAAACGCCTTTGTTTTAATGATTGCCACCCCAGTTCACGCATCACGTACGTGACGCATTCTCCCCTATCTCGCGATAACACAAAACGAACTGCCCTTCTTTGAACTTTTTCGATGTTCTCCGCCAGTCCCACCTGATGCGAATCCCACACCACTCCAGAAGAAGGCGGACAAGCGTGGTGTAAGCAGCGTCTTCCAGGACACCTGTTAGTGTTACATTTTCTAAGTGTCCTGCCAATACATAGCAGTCGTTGATTTGTTTCGCCCATAACATTATCTATGTGATTGTTCCAATTTAAGTTATATGTATTTGCAATCCCTAAGAATTTCGTTTCTGTGATTTATCATGTAGCCGAAATGTAGCAGATTTCTTTTGCTCTTATGTGGATCACTATACATTTTTCATTATTTAGAGTCAACCGGCACTTTTCGCACAATACAGATATCTTGTCTAAAGTATTTTGCAATTAGTTTTGGACATGTGATGATTTCACAAGACAGCATCATCTGCAAACAATCGAAGAGCGCAGTTCTGATTGTCTACTATGTCATTTATGTACGAGGTGAGACCAAAAAGTAACTGGAATCTTTTTAATTTCGCAGGCTTAATACATACGATTTTCAATTTTTTTACCATCTACATCTACATGATTACTCTGCAATTCACATTTAAGTGCTTGGCAGAGGGTTCATCGAACCACAATCATACTACCTCTCTACCATTCCACTCCCGAACAGCGCGCGGGAAAAACGAACACCTAAACCTTTCTGTTCGAGTTCTGATTTCTCTTATTTTATTTTGATGACCATTCCTACCTATGTAGGTTGGACTCAACAAAATATTTTCGCATTCGGAAGAGAAAGTTGGTGACTGAAATTTCGTAAATAGATCTCGCCACGACGAAAAACGTCTTTGCTTTAATGACTTCCATCCCAACTCGCGTATCATATCTGCCACACTCTCTCTCCTATTACGTGATAATACAAAACGAGCTGCCCTTTTTTTCACCCTTTCGATGTCCTCCGTCAATCCCACCTGGTTAGGATCCCACACCGCGCAGCAATATTCTAACAGAGGACGAACGAGTGTAGTGTAAGCTGTCTCTTTAGTGGACATGTTGCATCTTCTAAAAAAGCAACCTTTGGCATGTCGGTACACATGTTCCTCACGTATGTTTCCATTTTCATTTGTCTTTAATATTTAGTTTATTGTTGACAATCGAAAAGCTTACATTTGCTTTCGTGTGCTCCGTGAATTTTTACTTTGGAAATGATGATGAAGTCCCATACTCCAATGAGCGTAGGGGACGATGCAGTAGAACCGCACCGCTGTAGTAGGCAAGGTCCTAGTGGAGGTGGTTTGCCATTGCCTTCCTCCGTCCGTACTCGGCACCAATGACGATGATGAAGACGACACAACAACACCCACTCATCTCGGAGAAGGAAAAATCCCTGCTCCCGCCGGGAATCGAACCCGGGTCCCCGTGCGCGGGAAGCGAGAACGCTACCGCAAGACCGCGAGCTGCGGACACTTTCTAACTAGATGAATCAAAGAACTTGCATTAAATTTTGCTTGAAAAATGAAAAAAAAGTGAAATCGTTGAATTTCGACCAAAAACGACGTCGCGTAGACATCGCTCGGGAATTCCTGAATGAAGTCTACAACGATCCATAACTTCGAAAGAAGGTTATAACAGGTGACGAAACATGAGTATGCGGGTACGAAGTCGAAACCAAGGCCCAATCGTCCCAATATAGACTTCCTGAAGAGCCAAGGCCGAAAAAAATTCGACACGTTCGATCACATAAGAAGGTTCTTCTCACGGTTTTCTTCGATTACAATTGCAATTTGCATCATGAGTTACTATCTCGTGATCGTACGGTCAATAAGGAATACTACCTGGAAGTTATGGGCTGCTTGCGTGAAGCAATCCGAAGAAAACGACCAGAAATGAGACGAAACCACTCGCGGAATTTGCATCACAGTAATGGTCCCGCTAACAGCTCAATGCTTGTTCGTGATTTTTGGCAAAAACTAAAACCGTTATTGTTGCCTCGGCCATTGTATTCGCCGGATATCGCCGGTGGCACCACCCTGCGACTTCTTCTTATTGCCGAGGCTGAAGAGAACCACGAAAGGACTTCGTTTTGCTACCGTTGATGAGATAAAAACAGAATCGTCGATGGAGCTGAACAACATAACGAAAAGTGAGTTCCAAAAGTGCTTCCAGGACTGGGAAAAGCTCTGGCAGAAGCGTACTATATCTGAGGCGGACTACTTTGAAGAGGTCAAACTGATTCTGATGAACAGATAAAGATTCTTTAAGAAAAACAAAGATTCCCATTAGCTTTTCATCGCACATCGTAGATGAAAAAAAGTGTTGAAATGGCTCTGAGCACTATGGGACTTAACTTCTGAGGTCATCAGTCCCCTAGAACTTAGAACTACTTAAACCTAACTAACCTAAGGACATCACACACATCCATGCCCCAGACAGGATTCGAACCTGCCACCGTACCGGTCGCGCGGTTCCAGACTGTAGCGCCTAGAACCGCTCCGCCAATCCGGCCGGCTCGTAGATGAGGTACAGTAGAGGGCCTATAGCACTTCCTTAGGGAACGCCAGATATTGCTTTTCTTTCATTTGATGACTTTCCATCAGTTGCTAAAATGTGACCTTTCTGAAGGTAAATCACTAATCTAGTCGCACAACTGCGGCGATACTCTGTACGCACACAATTTGATTAGAAGTGGCTTGTGAGGATCGCTGTCAAAAGCCTTCTGGAAATCTAAAAGTACGGAATCAATTTGACATTCCCTGTCGATAGCACTCATTACTTCGTTAGAATAAAGAGCTTGAATTGTTCCACAAGAACGATATTTTCTGAACCGCGGTATTTGTCAATAAATCGTTTTCTTCGAGGTAACTCACATAAGTTCGAACACAGTATATGCCTAAATAGCAAAATGCATCTACTATTTTTAGTCTCTTATTTTCTAATTTAATTTTCCTGCATCACCTGACTTAATTTGTCTAATAAATTCCATTATCATAGATACACCCCTGTTGTTATTCATCTTACAATTTGATTTCAAGACACTTTCTATTTCGTGTAACCGCTCTCCCAATTCCATTCCCTTCCATGACAGAATTAAGATTTGACTATTCGTTCAGTAGAGCTTTTTGCCATACTGCAGACTCGAAACAATGTTCACACCAACATTACAACCCGTTTTGTTGCGACAAAGCTTTCGTCAGCGAGCTGTCATTGTTCAGACCGTTTCACAAAAACTACTACAACGCGTAGTTCCGTCGTAATGTATGCGGTCTTACTTTAGAAACACCCACGCCTTTTCGTTTGCCAGTCCCATCACAAGTTACCCTTGCGTCTTCGTGATCAGTTTATGGGACTGGCAAATGCGACGCAGTTGTACGGTGATAAAATATCAATACGACTTTTTGTAGAACATATTTGTATTATGATGCTGACAGCATTATATTAGCTTTTGTGAGGTGTTTTGAACAGTGAGCCTTGACTTTCGAAACGCTTTAATGTGTTACGTGAACATTTCTTTAAGCATGCTGAATGCGACGAAGACAAGGTAAAAAGAATTGAAAATGGGAATCCCGCCCCGGTTAATAATGATAACGAAGTTGGTTTCGGTAGTCTGGTAAATTTCCATGAATGGATGGAACATTTTTGTTGCGCCTTCGTGGTTGGTGAACTTGATTATTCGAAGGATCGTATAGAGAATTTCAACAATGTACAGCGTACAGTTCATTGTTGACACCCGTCTGAATTGATCAGTATGTCGGCTGCTATTGAAAATGGAGTAAATCTAATTACGTGGTGCTATTAAACATTTTCTTTTGAAGGGTTGGATTGTCACACAAATCAAAAGAGAATGAGATGCAGACCACGCGAACTCTGCACCATCATTGAAGAGCATTTACTTCTGGATTTCGCTCGACGGAAGATCCGTACCAAAAGACTGGAAAACTACACAGGTCACACCAGTGTTCAAGAAAGTTAGTAGGCGTACTCCTCTGAATAACAGGCCTGAATCATTAACGATATATGTAGCATGATTTTGGAACCAATATTGTGTTCGAACATTATGAATTAACTCGAAGAGGACGCCCTATTGACACACAATCAATATGGTTTTTGAAAACATCGTTCTTGTGAAACACAACTAGCTCTTTACACAGACGAAGTGTTGAGTGCTATTGACAAGGGATTTCAAATTGATTCCGTATTTCTAGATTTGGGCTTTTGAGACGGTACCACATAAGCGGCTTGTAGTGAAATTGCGTGCTTATGGAATATCGTCTCAATTATGTGACTGGAGTCGTGATTTCCTGTCAGAGAGGTCAAGGTTCGTAGTAACTGATGGAACGTCATCGAGTACAACAGAAATGATTTCTGGCGTTCCCCAAGGTAGTGTTACGGGCCCTCTGCTGTTCCTTATCTCCATAAACGATTTAGGAGACAGTCTGAGCAGCCGTCTTAGGCTGTTTGCAGATGGTTCTACTGTTTATCGACTACTAAACTCATCAGAAGATCAAAACAAATTGCAAAACGATTTAGAAAAGATATCTGAATAGTGCGAAATGTGTGAGGTCATCAAAATGACTGCAAAAAGGAGTCTGTTGAGCTTCGCTTACACGACAAATCAGTGTAATTCTGAAGATGGCAGGGGTCAAATACTTGGAGCGAAAGGCTATTTACAATTTGTACAGAAACCAGATGGCAGTTATAAGAGTGGAGGGGCATGAAAGGGAAGCAACGGTTGGGAAGGGAGTGAGACAGGGTTGTAGCCTCTCCCCGATGTTATTCAATCTGTATATTGAGCAAGCAGTAAAGGAAACAAAGGATAAATTCGGAGTAGGAATTAAAATCCATGGTGAAGAAATAAAAACTTTCAGGTTTGCCGATGACATTGTAATTGTACCAGAGACAGCAAAGGACTTGGAAGAGCAGTTGAACAGAATGGACAGTGTCTTGAAAGGAAGATATAAGATGAACATCAACAAAACCAAAACGAGGATAATGGAATGTAGTCGAATTAAATCGGGTGATGCTGAGGGAATTAGATTAGGAAATGAGACACTTAAAGTAGTAAAGGAGTTTTGCTATTTGGGGAGCAAAATAACTGATGATGGACGAAGTAGAGAGGATATAAAATGTAGACTGGCAATGGCAAGGAAGGCGTTTCTGAAGAAGAGAAATTTGTTAACATCGAGTATAGATCTAGGTGTCTGGAAGTCGTTTCTGAAAGTATTTGTATGGAGTGTAGCCATGTATGGAAGTGAAAAATGGACGGTAAATAGTTTAGACGATAAGAGAATAGAAGATTTCGAAATGTGGTGCTACAAAGACAGCTGAAGATTAGATGGGTAGATCACATAACTAATGAGGAGGTACAAAACAGAACTGGGGAGAAATTTCTGGCACAACTTGACTAGAAGAGGGGATCCGTTGGTAGGACATGTTCTGAAGTATCGAGGGATCACAAATTTAGTATTGGAGGGCAGCGTGGAGGGTAAAAATTGTAGAGGGAGACCAAGAGATGAATACACTAAGCAGATTCTGAAGAATGTAGGTTGCACTAGGTACTGGGAGATGAAGAAGTTTGCACAGGATAGAGTTGCATGGAGAGCTGCATCAAACCAGTCTCAGGACTGAAGACCACAACTACAACTACAACAACAATCTAAAGGCCGTAAATTCAACTAAATACCAAGGAATTACAATTAGGAACAATTTAAATTGGAAAGAACACATGGAAAATATTATGGGAAAGGCAAACTAAAATCTGCGTTTTATTGGCAGAACATTTAGAAAATGTAACAGATCGACTAAAGAGACTGACTACATAATTTGTCCATCCTCATTTGGAATACTGCTGCGCAGTCTGGTATCCTTACCACATAGGATAAGCGGAATACATCGAGAAAGCCAAATAAGAGCTGCACGTTTTGCATTGCGAAATGGGGGGACAGTGACACGAACATGATACAGGATTTTGGATGGACGTCATTAAAACAAAGGCGATTTTCGTTGCGGCGGAATCTTCTCACGAAATATCAATCACCGACTTTCTCCTCCGAATGCGAAAACATTTTGTTGATAGCTTTTTCCCCACTTTCTTCGGGAGTGGAATAATAGAGGATTATTGTGAAGGTGGTTCGATGAACCCTTTGCCAGGCACTTAAGTGTGATTTGCGGAGTATCCACGTAGATGTAGATGTAGAATTTAAACGTAGTCGGGCAAGTACCGAAGACGAAGCGCGCTGTGGCCGTCCAAATGAGGTCACCACAAAGTAAACCATTGACAAAATCCATGATATGGTAATGCAGTACCGCCGAATAAAAATTTATGAGAATGCTGAGACTGCAGGTATCTCATGTGAGAGAGTGCACGATATCTTGCGCGAAGAACTGGCAACGAAGAAGCAGTGAATTCTGCAATTACAGTCGACCAAAAGCGCATCCGGCATAACATTTCAACCGAACGTCTGGCGAGTTTTTACGTCGATTAAGAGGGCAATGAGCATTTTGTCAGCTGGTAAGGTGATGGCCACTGCTTTTTACGATTCTCATGGAATAATCCTCATAGATTACTTGGGAAAGGCAGAAGCATAACTGGACCCTACTATGCTTCATTGTTGCATCGTTTGAGACTTCCGTTGGATGAAAAAAGACCAAGGTTGGCAGGCAAAGAAGTGCTCTTTCAGCAGGATAATGCATCACCCCACACTTCAGCCATAACAATGGCGAGTGCATGAACTGGGCTTTGAACTGGCTCATCATCCAGTCTATCCACAAGATTTAGCCTCAAGTGACCTCTTCCTGCTCCGTAACTTGAAACTTCAGCTTGCTGGGCAGAAATTTTCATCAAATGAGGGAGTGATAGTCGCAGCCAACGAGTATTTTGCAGAGTCCGACAGGACCTATTTTTCCGATGGGATGAAAAAGTTGGGGAATCGCTGGACCAAGTGTGTATCTCTCAAGGGAGACTATGTCGAAAAGTATGGTGAATTGCTTACGAAACAAACACTGTTTCTTGCTTTTTCACCAGACTTTTCAAACCACCGTCGTAGTTTCGTATGGCTCAATGGCCTGGGTCCAAGTCCTCCTATTGGGTGGCACTTCAGCGACTTGTGTGTCCCTAAATCATCCTAGTTATCCAATGGGGAAAAGGGGACGACAGTTAAAACGAAGACTGCACCATCCACAGTTTGACCGAAATTCTGAGCCGTGACCTCTCGGATTCCAGTCACGCCCTTTGTCGCTAAACACCAGGCCTGCAATATACGTATACAGTTCATTTATTGGTTTTGATGAGTGTTTGCGAGTATCGAGATATGTGACATAAATGGCCGTATCTTTTGTTTGCATCGACTTAGGAACTTAAATTTTTCACACCTTTAAGGAACTGTACACCTTACTATGTAACATAATTTTCAACTTGATATCTGTGCCCGTTCCTAATAAAAAGACGTCTCAACAGTCACACAGACAGGCAAACAGATGGACAACAAAGTTATCCTATAACGGTTCCTTTTTTACCAATCGAGGTACGGAACCATAAAAAATGGTAAGCTGTCACTAACCCAGAGATTCGTTTGAAGACTACATTGCTTTGCTAGGGTTTCACTAGAGTAGTATGTCTTTAAGGAAACCACAGAATCAGAATTGATTTGCTTTACATAAAACAATAAATCAGACACCATGTTATCCAATAGCTGCTATCCATTCTGGTCAACAATCCGACAAACTCGCGGCAGTACACTTCATCATATGATCTTCTGGTGTACAGGCAGAAGGAAATCGAGGCAATTATTTACAGCAACTGCCGCAGCCTTAGTTTACGTCATGTAACGCAATTAACGCCCTCTGTGTTCCAAATTAACTAACAGAGGATCATTTCGATGCAGCAGTTTATAACCTTTTTTTTAATATCTAAAATGAATAAGCATATCTGCATATCAGTTTGAAATCTTGAAGAATATTCACCCTACAACGTTCCTTCTCATATCTTATTGGTGAAGCGATCCACCAAAACCTATCCAAAGGATCATTAATGTAGATTCATACAACTGTCCTCTACAAATTGTGTGTTGAAGATTGTCTTGATAAAATAGTTACATACCAATTTGAAATTCGTTAAAAGCTAAAACCTAGTGAAGTCACTCACATCGTAGTTGTCAAGTTATCCACTAAATATTTAATATAAAAGGAATATAAACATCCTTATAAACAATTTTTATGAAGATCTGTTAACATCAAAGTAAAAAATGAAGATCAATATGTCAAGGCGGATTACATTTACCAAAATACACAAACGCCCTCTACGGACGTAAAATTTCACATATACACATATGATGTATCTCTAACTGCGTTACACTGTTTGCAATAAAACAAACTGCCATTATACCTAGCCCTTAAGGTTAAAAACTGAATAGTGATTTACTTGTTTGGTGGTAAAACAGGTATAGGATTGGATGTACCAACAAAATTAAAGACAAAACGAATCACTAACAATAATAAATTATCTTCTCACATACTGGATGGCTTCACCACTAAGATATGAGCAAGCACGTTGTAAAGGGGCATTTATTGAATATTTCAAAGTGATGTGCAAACATGCTCGTTGATTTTAGATATTAAAAAAGGGGTTTTAAATTACTTTATCGAAATAAAACTCTGTCAGTTAATTTGTAACGCAGAGGGTGTTACTTGCGCTGTATGCTGTAAACTAAGGCTGCTGTACTTTCTGTAAAAAAACTGCCTCAGGTTCCTTCTGCCTACACACCAGTAAGATCGCATGGTGTCTCGTACTGCCGCGAGTTTGTTGGACTGTAACTCAAATGGTAGGTTGACCAAAATGGATAACTGCTATTGGATAACATAATGTTTTGGTTGGCTGGTTGATTTGGAGGAAGGGGACCGAACAGCGAGGTCATCGGTCCCATCCGATTATGGAAGGATGGGAAAGGAGGTCGGCCGCGCCCCTCCAAAAGAACCATCCCGACACTTGCCTAGAGCGATTTAGGGAGATCACGGAAAGTTTAAATCAGGACGGCCGGACGCGGGTTTGAACCGTCGTCCTCCCGAATGTAGTCCAGCGTGCTAACCACTGCGCCACCTCTCTCGGTCATGATGATTTACTTATTGTTCCATGTAGAGTAAATTAATTGTGATTCTGTAATTTCTTTGTACGAGGGTCACTCCAAAAGAAATGCACACTATTTTTGTAAAAATACAGTTTTCATTCTGCATGTGTGAAAGTTTTGCAGTGTGTAGATACATCCTTCCCGCTTGTTTTCAAACTTAGTTCAACCTGTTCCGGTGAGTGGCGCCGTCACAGCATGTCTTCAAGATGGCTGCTACATTTGACGTTCGTGAGAAGCAACGTGCTGTCATAGAATTCCTGTGCTGTGAAAACGAGACAGTGGGAAACATCCACAAGAGGTTGAAAAAGGTGTACGGAGATGCTGCTGTCGATCGCAGTACAGTTAGTCGGTGGGCAAGCGGGTTACGTGATGAAAGTGGGCACGGCAATATTGAGGATTGTCCTCGCAGCGGCAGGCCTCGTACTGCACACACTCCAGACAATGTGCAGAGAGTTAACGAATTGGTGACTGCTGACAGATGCATCACAGTGAACGAATTGTCACGCTACGTTGGGATAGGGGAAGGAAGTGTTAGCAGAATACTGAAAGTGTTGGCGTTAAAAAAGGTTTGTGCCAGGTGGGTTCCCAGGATGTTGACAATGGCTCACAGAGAAACAACAAAAACGGTATGCAGCGAACTTTTGGAACAGTACGAGAATGGTGGAGACGAATTTCTTGGAAGAATTGTGACAGGTGATGAAACATGGCTCCATCATTTTTCACCGGAGACGAAGAGGCAATGAATGGAGTGGCATCATGCAAATTCACCCAAGAAAAAAACAATTCAAAACCACACCTTCTGCTGGAAAAGTTATGGCTATGGTGTTTTTGGATTTCGAAGGACTCTTGCTTGTGGACATCATGCCAAGTAGAACCACCATAAATTCTGATGCATATGTGACGACACTGAAGGAACTTCGGGCTCAACTGAGACGTGCTCGCCCACATCGGCAAAAGCAGGATGTTTTGCTGTTGCACGACAATGCACGGCCACATGCACTCAAAAAACCATGGAAGCGATCACAAAACTCGGATGTACAGCACTGAAACACCCGCCTTACAGTCCTGACCTGGCTCCATGTGACTGTCATCTCTTTGGGAAACTGAAAGACTCTCTTCGTGGAACAAGGTTTGAAGATGATGACTCCCTTGTGCACGCTGCCAAACAGTGGCTCCAACAGGTTGGTCCAGAATTTTACCGTGCGGGTATACAGGCGCTGGTTCCAAGATGGCGTAAGGCAGTGGAGAGGGATGGAAATTATGTGGAGAAATAAAAATATTGTTCCTAAAGGATTTATCTACACACTGTAAAAACTTTCAAACATGTAGAATAAAAGATGGATTTTTAAAAAATAGTGTTCATTTCTTTTGGAGTGACCCTCGTATTCTAGCACTAAACATCGATATTTGTAGCCAAAATCTAGTTATGCAAGACTAATAAAAATTAATGGTATTGTGACTGATAGCTGTGTGCATCTCCTTCCTTGTAGTCTATGATCGCTGTGCATGGCAGTTACTTACGAAGTCAATACTAGTTTAGTGTGTCTTTGCCTTCCTCCGATCTTTAAACTGACTAACTTTGTGCGGAGTTGGAACATGTTGACACTTCTGCGGAGCCCAAGACACTACAAAGCAGATTTTTGTTTTCACATTCGTTGGTTTGGTCAACTCATAAGCAAACTGTCATATTGCAGTCTGCCATAGACCTTGGGCTGTGTTAAAGCCGTCGGTACACGGATCGTGCATTCGAACGTTGAGCGTGCCGAGTTTCTGACGTCATAGCGTGGAACAGCACGTTCGGGAGTCTTCCCGAACGTGCAGAGCAATACCTGGCATGTCAGATATTCTGAGCGCGCGTCTGAGCGTTGACCAATGAGATGGCACAACGTCCCCTACGTCACACGCACGCCGTCTCCCTTCAGTACAGATTTGTCAGGCGCCATATTTGCATCCTTTTCAAGCCTATACGTATATATGCTGTTTCTGAGCACCAGCAAATTGAGAATCACTCGAAAACCCCTTCATTAACTGTGTGATTCGCTGCAATAAAATAATGAGAAACGTGATATTCGTGGCAAAAGAATTATTGTGACATGCGTATTATGAGAATATGTCATTTAAAAGCATTTAGCATGTGGTAACATGTTAGAATTGGCAATAGCTGAATTGTTGTCACTGTAAGCCGTCGGCACACGGACCGTGCTGTCGAACGTTAACGCTGAGCGTGCCAAGTTCAACGTGCTGCTGAACGCTCAGGAACGATGTGACTCGTGCACACGGTACGTGGGCCCCAACGTGGTATACGCGATCACAGCGCACTCCAGCGGAAGTTGCGGGATGTTTCTAGTTCGTAAATCACACTGTTTATTCAACGGGCGCGCGTAAAATTCTCACGTTAGCGCTATTAAAACGCACATTTCCTCCATCGTCCACTAAAAGAAAGTACCACGTCAAATCAATAAGGATACAGGCTTACAAAAGTTCCATTACAAAGAGTGCGGTACAAATTTGGAATACTTCTCCGCATAAGATAACATTATTTCATCATTCCCACATTTTAGTAAAACCCCAAGGTCAGCCTTAGTTGATCACTGTTCCTACCCAGTAGCAGAATCTCTGCAACATGTGAACTACGAAGCGTAAAAGGAAAAGGAGCAAAATATCTTTATACAAGTAGCGCAAGCTGTCCTGTAGATTAAGCCAACCGAACAAAGTCACCCCTCAAAAAATATATTTACATAACATCAAATATTATAGCATATACTTAAATTAAACTAATAATAAATCATCAGAACCTAATAAAAACGCCAATGTCAGGAAAAAAAATTTGGAACTATTAAAATCCGAACCACGGCCCCAACAAAGTCTCATAATTGGACAGAGACGCTACTCATTACGCTAAACCAACAACAGGCTCCTTGTACTATTTGATATTATGTTACCGCATGCTAAAAAACGTTAATCGTAAATAATTATGTTACTAATTGAAATTTAATTGTACAGCTTGTACCAGCAACAACGTGTTTTGGGTGGATCTTCAGTGTATCGCCGGCTTCAAATAGCCTACTCTCTTAATACGCAAGTTACAGTACTTCTGTTGCCACGAATATGTTATTTCTCATTACTGTATTGGAACGAATCACACAACTAACAACGGGTTTTCCAGTGATTCTCAATTTTCTGGTGCTCAGAAACAGCATATATACATACAGGCTTGAAAAGGATGCCAATATGGCGCCTCACAACTCTGTACTGAAGGGAGACGGCGTGCGTGTGACGTAGGTGGCGTTGTGCCATCTCATTGGTCAACGCTCAGACGCACGCTCACAGTATCTGACATCCCAGATATTGCTCTGCACGTTCAGAAAGACTCCCGAACGTGCTATTCCACGCTATGACGTCAGAAACTCGGCACGCTCAATGCTGAACGTTTCGGATGCACGGTCCGTGTGCCGACGGCTTTAACATAGTGAGTAGCGGCAATTCCTGCGAAGCTCAAATTTTTTTCCCCTAACATTTGCGTATTTCATGGGTTCTGATGTTTTATTATTAGTATAATGTAGGTATATACAACATATTTGATGTTACGTAAATATAAGTTCACCTTTTTTTGAGGAGTGAGTTTGTTCGATTGGCTTAATCCACAGGACAGCTTGCGCTACTTTTTTCTTTTTCTTTTTAGTTTAGTAATCCACGTCTTTTAAAGATTCTGCTACTGGATAGGAACAGTGATCAAGTAAGAATGACCTTAAGGTTTTATAAACATGTGGGAAAGATGAAATAACGTTTATCTTATGTGGAGAACTATTGAAATTTTGTGTCGCACTGTTTGTAATGGAACTTTTATAAGCCTGTGTCCTTATTGATTGGACGTGGTATTTTCCTTTTCGTGGACGATGGAGGAAAAGTGCCTTTTAATAGAGCTAACGTGGGAATTTTACGCGCGCCCGTTGAGTAAACAGTGTGGTTTACGAACTAGAAACATCGCTCAACTGCCGCTGGAGTGCATTGCGATCGCGTATACCACGTTGGGGCCCACGTGCCGTATGCACAAGTCGCATCGTTCCTGAGTGTCCAGCAGCACGTTGAACTCGGCACGCTCAACGTTAACGTTCGACAGCACGGTCCGTGTGACGACGGCTTAAGGGTCAGTCAGTCACCACAATCAGGTTTATTGCTTTCAATTCGTTGGCTTCTCAACGAGGGTCCCATGCTCCGTAGAAGCGTCACCTCGCATAAGTAAATTAGTACTCGTATTCCAACCCCAAACTGACTTACCGAGCCAGTAACAGGGAGATTCCGAACCGCAGTGCAACGCTGAATTTTTGTTTAACGAACATTGCTACAGATGAAAAAGCTGGTAAGTGACATACTAGAACTTACTACTGTACGTCGATTGAATATAACAAAAGCTACTTCGTATCCAAACAAATGGATAATCTTTTTAAAAGTAATTAGCCACTTCATTTCGCTAATGTTGATATTGGAACATAGTGCTTATCTAGAATGTCTGCATCTCATTTACATTGCAGTTTTCTCGGCATCGGATGTATATATTGTCTTCTCCAGTATTCAACCGCGAAAAAAGGGCCTGTAACTACTGTACTACGGCGCAGCGTCCACTTGCACGCAAGTTTGTTTGTGTAATCGTTATTTAGTGTTGTGGGCACTTTCTTATGTACCCCGACGCAAAAGAAACAAGACTGTTGTGTTAAGAAGTGCGCCACTCTTTTCCCACATTCCATTGTGTCTTCAGGCTGTGACGGGTTGCAGCAGAAACAGACGTGGAACTGTGCTGCGACGGGAAACGTGTAACAAAATAAACGAAATTAGTGTACTTCCCAAATACGTTCCAGTAGTGGGGGTCGCCTTCAAGCTAGGATACATTTGAGACCACACACTACACGTCCGAATTTAAGCTTTCCGATTCTTTGAATGGTTCAAATGGCTCTGAGCACCATGGCACTTAACATCTGAGGTCATCAGTCCCATCGAACTTACAACTACTCTAACCTAACTAACCTGAGAACACCACACAGATCCATGCCCGAGCCAGGATTCGAACCTGCAACCGTAGCGTAGGAATTAACAAAAGCAAGGGGAACGTGGATTAAAGGTGCAAAGTACATCAATGAGACAAGTTGTTTTTTTTATGTTTTTTGTTGCTTGTGGCCGAGCGGCTAAAGGCGCTGCAGTCTGGAACCGCACGACCGCTACGGTCGCAGGTTCGAATCCTGCCTCGGGCATGGATGTGTGTGATGTCCTTAGGTTAGTTAGGTTTAAGTAGTTCTAAGTTCTAGGGGACTTATGACCACAGTAGTTGAGTCCCATAGTGCTCAGAGCCATTTGAACCATTTTTTGTTGCTTGTAGTGTATTTATTTATTTTATTTCTTATTTTCTTTTGCTTTATAGCACCGAGAGTATATTCGGCTCGGTCGCATTTAACCTTTCCGATGCTAAATGTATTTCTGTGCCGTGTGTCGTTTTACATGAGGTTGCACAAAAGTCCCATCGCTTTTCTCTTCCGGCAGAGCGTTACAAGTCCTCCGTAAACCGGCCATATTCTTCTCGGGTCTGCTGCCCAATCATACAGTGGAAAATACCCTGCTATCTAGAGGGAGCCCTTCAGTCTGGAACAGCGCGACCACTACGGTCGCAGGTTCGAATCCTGTCTCGGGCATGGATGTGTGTGATGTCCTTAGGTTAGTTAGGTTTAAGTATGAAACTTCCTGGCAGATTAAAACTGTGTGCCCGACCGAGACTCGAACTCGGGACCTTTGTCTTTCGCGGGCAAGTGCTCTACTAACTGAGCTACCGAAGCACGACTCACGCCCGGTAGTCACAGCTTTACTTCTGCCAGTACCTCGCCTCCTACCTTCCAAACTTTACAGAAGCTCTCCTGCAAACCTTGCAGAACAAGCACTCCTCAAAGAAAGGATATTGCGGAGACATGGCTTAGCTACAGCCTGGGGGATGTTTTCCAGAATGAGATTTTCACTCTGCAGCGGAGTGTGCGCTGATATGAAACTTCCTGGCAGATTAAAACTGTGTGCCCGACCGAGACTCGAACTCGGGACCTTGGCAGAGCACTTGCCCGCGAAAGGCAAAGGTCCCGAGTTCGAGTCTCGGTCGGGCACACAGTTTTAATCTGCCAGGAAGTTTCATATCAGCGCACACTCCGCTGCAGAGTAAAAATCTCATTCTAGGTTTAAGAAGCTCTAAGTTCTAGGGGACTGATGACCTCAGAAGTTAAGTCCCATAGTGGTCAGAGCCATCTGAACCATTTATCTAGTTGGAGCGACACTGCCGACATCTACTGGCAATAACGCTGGAGAAGGTGATCACATGTCCCACGACCACAGATCGCTCGTCCTACTACCTTGTAGACAGCAACCGGAACAGGCCTAGGGCCCAACCTGTGACTGGTGTTTACATTTACGTTGGAACCGTACCACCGGAAAAACCGACTTGACAGTGTTTTGTATATACATTCTGGGACAGATGTGTCCCTGTACTATCATTTTATTGCGAGGATTTCTTTCATCCATAATCGGTATACTATCTAGTAAGAAGGAGACTTCATTGACTAATTTCTCAACTTGTTTTCTGACTGTAGGTTTGATTTGATGTATTTGGGTGCATTTCTGTGGTTCTTTGCCGCGATGGAGCTCTTAAAATCCATCTGAAGACTTGTTATAGACGGAATGTGGCCTGTTTAATTGCGTATTTGGCGCTATGCCCCAGACTGGGCAGCCATATATAGGAGCAGCGAACACAGGTGCTTTACATACTGTAAGTTTTGTTTTTATCTCTAGTTCTTTGTTCAACAAGAAATGGGCCAGAGCTTTTGCCATTTGCAAGCTTTTAAACTTTTTCTCAGTTATGTGGTTTATGGATAATAGTTTTCCTTCAAGAGTGATTCCAAGATACTTGAGACTTGTTGACCATGTTGTGATTATTGAATGTGTTTTCTCTTAAGTTGGGTGTTTTTTGGAGAAGAGAATGGGTTTTGCCTTGTCATTTTTTAATTGGCACCATTTCACATTAGTGATTATTTGTTTTTTTAACTTTGTTGATGTTGATAATATTTTTTTGATTGCTTGCGTACAGAGCCGTACCGTCCGCGTATTGGGCTAAGTTAACTCCTTGAATGAGAGATAAGTCGCTAATGAAAATATTGGGGAATGCCGCCATTGATTGTCTTAATGTCTGATCGTTTACCATCGACAGATGCAATGATACATCTCTTAGTCAGGAGTCTGTCTACAATTCAGGTGTAACTGTCGCCTTTCTCGGCAATGTCGTAATCACTTTATCTTTCCACACCTTGTCATATGTCCTTTTCCAGCCCATAAACATTAGTGCCGTCCGTTTCGAAATCTTAATGTTGCGTGACATTTTCATTTAAACGGAAGGCTTGCATTTCAGGAGGGAGCTTCTTCTTGAAACAAATTGCTGCATACGAATAACGTAGCCTTGAATGAATGACTCTTGGATTCTGCCTAGCTCGACTTTACTCGTGGTGGAGACTGTGAATGGCGGCTCTTTCATTCGCCGCGGAGAATCAAATAGCCAGCGAATTAAATTGTCGTTGTTGCCCCACAATGCAAAGTGAAATACCGGCGCCCACGTGATGAAAGTTGGTAGAAGCGGTGAATCGGGGCGGAAAGCTAACTGGCCAACAACTTAGTCTGTAGGCATAGCTGCGCCAGCTTCAACTCCACTGCAATTCGGAGAGACATTGCACCACTCCGGCGTTCTGCGACTGCTGCTGCTACTGCACGAATCAAGTCCCGGCTAATTTTAACAGACTGTGTTCTCACTTTATGAGGGCGGCCACATGCATAGCTGGGAAAATGTGTCAAGGTGACTGCGTGATCCAGCTGCAGATCGACAACGTCACTACAAATACTTCCTTAGAATTTGAGTCATGTTTATTTTATGTTTAAGTAGTGTACGACGGTTCTTTTGTGTTAAACGTCTACTCATATTTATTTGCACCATGTTTGAAAACATCTTTCTAAAGTTGAAAAGCTAATGTGTCAAAGAATTTGCAACACGTAAGGTAAGTGGTAAAGTTGTCATCAACACGAAGATTTGTTTGAACAACACAGTGGTTTTCTAGGCGAGGTCCTGTCGGAGATGGTATGATACTGCCTCCCTCGAACTACCAAGTTCCTGAACTGGCCCATCCAAACAGATATAGACGGAACTGTTGCTGAACATCGACTCAGAACCACAGGACAAACACACAGCGTGTCTCGGAAGATACGACACAACCTTATTCTGTTACAGCAACCAAACTGATTACGACATTCAAACTATTTGATTTATGTGAGACACCATCTCACAAAGCTTTTTTGCCATTCAATCAATTCCAACACGTGCGCCTTTGGTGTCACGCACACCATTCAGTCTGTATCCAAGTTCTGTTCACAATAGGTGCAACATACGTGCATAACTGTGAGAATGGCAACAATCAATGATGTGGTTGATAGGCGCCTGATAGACTCTGTCCTTCACATAACCCCATAGAAAGAAGCCCATCGTCGCAACGTCAGGCGACCTAGGAGGCCTGGGAATTGGACCACCGCTTTCAGTCCAGTGACCTGGGAAAACCTGGTCTAGAACATCTCGCACAGTCTGAACACATTGTCGCGGTGCACCGTCTTGCGTGAA
Source organism: Schistocerca americana (assembly GCF_021461395.2). NCBI lineage: Eukaryota > Metazoa > Arthropoda > Insecta > Orthoptera > Acrididae > Schistocerca > Schistocerca americana. Next base: position 976,981,971 of record NC_060121.1, read on the forward strand.
AACGACTGTGTCTTGGAGATCGGCCAGTTGTGGTAACCCATACATCCAGCATATCAAGGTAACTGTTAGAATTAACTGTGTTTTCGAAGAAATGAATGATCCCACAATGCGTCCAGCCATCAAACAAAGCCACACATTGACTTTCAGGCAGTCACGTACTTCCTCCGGACTGGTTGTACGCCAGATGCGAACATTGTGTTTGTTTACCGTACCACACTCGCGGAATCTTGCTTCTTCAGAAAAATTTCCATCGTCCTCTAAACGGTGAAGAACGTCCACAGCGATTTGCATACGTTGTAGCTTGTCTAGTATCAATACGTGCAACAGTTGCAGTCGTATGGATACATCTGTAAACATTCCAGAAAGTGTACGGTCTCGCTAGGGATTTGTAACTCCTGCGACGCCCGCCGCGGAGAACGCTGAAAAACCATACCGTATCCGTTCTACGTTCGTTTTCATTTTTTCCGGGTCGTCCAGTATGATGCATCACATCAACGCTTCCTGCGTGCATAAAATCCTTGCATCATCGGCCGGCGTTTCGACGTCCGCGAGGGTAGTGCTTTCTATACCGTATTTGGGAGTTTCTTTCAACCCGCGTGTAGGATTTAGTCGGAATAAATCATCCAGACGCTGAGGCTTTTCTTCAACGTTGCCATTATGCTTCACTCACGACAACCCGGAACACACACAAACAAAACTTCGCGACTTCGTCTGTCACATTTATGTGCTTATAAGCAAAATACGCTGTGAATGTCGTAATTAGTTTAGGTACTACAAAACATTGAAGTTGTAGCGTACCTTTTGAAACACCCTGTATTCTTCTTTATTTACGTTAGTTTCACTGTTCGTCCGACATTTTATGTTGTTGTGACAATGATTCGTGATATTGAAACTTCCTGGCAGATTAAAACCGTATGCCCGACCGAGACTCGAACTCGGGACCTTTACCTTTCGCGGGCAAGTGCTCTACCAACTGAGCTACCCAAGCACGACTCACGCCCGGTACTCACAGCTTTACTTCTGCCAGTACCTCGTCTCCTACCTTCCAAACTTTACAGAAGCTCTCCTGCGAACCTTGCAGAACTAGCACTCCTGGAAGAAAGGATACTGTGGAGACATGGCTTAGCCACAGCCTGGGGATGTTTCCAGAATGAGATTTTCATGGTAGAGCACTTGCCCGCAAAAGGCAAAGGTCCCGAGTTCGAGTCTCGGTCGGGCACACAGTTTTAATCTGCCACGAAGTTTCATATCAGCGCACACTCCGCTGCAGAGTGAAAATCTCATTCAGGATTCGTGAGATTCTTTGCAGCATGCTTAACTCCCGCCTGAGTTGCAAACGGAAGTAGCAGAATATTACCTCAGTTTCTCGCTTTTCTTTTTGGTGCCCTCTGTCATATTGTCAACAGTACTCACTAATTACAGTTACGCTGAAGAACCACCATCCTACAGCGTTATCGAAAGTATTGATTAATAAACGTACGATGAACTCAAGTTTACTTCTTATCTTATCGAAGAAACGATCATTTTTCGTTACTGCAATACACTGAAGTTACCACAAGGTGAAGCTAGTTTTGAATAAAATTCTTCTGATAGCAAGCCGAAGGTTATGTGCAATAGCAAACAGGACGCTGGAGTATTGTCCGTGATGACACAGTCCCACCTTCAGAAGAAGTGCACTCAAACTGTAAATATGCTACACCAAGAAGAAATGCAGATGATAAATGGGTATTCACTGGACAAATATATTTTACTAGAACTGACATGTTATTAAATTTTCAAGCAATTTGGGTGCATAGATCCTGAGAAGTCAGTACCCAAAACAACCGCCTCCGGCCGTAATAACGGCCTTGATACACCTGGGCATTGAGTCAAACAGAGCTTGGATGGCGTCTAAAGGTACAGCTGCCCTTGCAGCTTCAACACGATACCACAACACATCAAGAGTAGTGACTGGCGTATTGTGACGAGCCAGTTTCTCGTCCACCATTGACCAGACGTTTTCAATTGGTGAGAGATCTGGAGAATGTGCTGGCCAGGGCAGCAGTCGAACATTTTCTGTATCCAGAAAGGCCCGTAGAGGACCTGCAACATGCGGTCCTGCATTATCCTGCTGAAATGTAGGGATTCGCAAGGATCGAATGAAGGGTACAGCCGGCCGGCCGAAGTGGCCGTGCGGTTAAAGGCGCTGTAGTCTGGAACCGCAAGACCGCTACGGTCGCAGGTTCGAATCCTGCCTCGGGCATGGATGTTTGATATGTCCTTAGGTTAGTTAGGTTTAACTAGTTCTAAGTTCTAGGGGACTAATGACCTCAGCAGTTGAGTCCCATAGTGCTCAGAGCCGTTTGAACCATTTGAAGGGTACAGCCACGGCTCGTAACACATCTGAAATGTAACGTCCACTGTTCAAAGTGCCGTCAATGCGAAGAAGAGGTGACCGAGACGGGTAACCAATGGCACCCCATACCATCACGCCGGGTGATACGCCAGTATGGCGATGACGAATACACGCTTCCAGTGTGCGTTCACCGAGATGTCGCCAAACACGGATGCGACCATCAAGATGCTGTAAACAGAACTGGATTCATCCGAAAAAATGACGTTTTGCCATTCGTGCACCCAGTTTCGTCGTTTAGTACACCATAGCAGGCGCTCCTGTCTGCGGTGCAGCGTCAAGGTTAACCGCAGCCGTGGTATCCGAGCTGATAGTCCATGCTGCTGCAAACGTCGTCGAACTGTTCGTGCAGATGGTTGTTGTCTTGCAAACGTCCCCATCTGTTGACTCAGGGATCGAGACGTGACTGCACGATCCGTTACAGCCATGCGGATAAGATGCCTGTCATCTCGACTGCTAGTGATACGAGGCCGTTGGGATCCAGCACGGCGTTCCGTATTACCCTCCTGAACCCACCGATTCCATATTCTGCTAACAGTCATTGGATCTCGACCAACGCGGGCAGCAATGTCGCGATACGATAAACCGCAATCGCGATACGCTACAATCCGACCTTTATCAAAGTCGGAAACGTGGTGGTACGCATTTCTCCTCCTTACACGAGGCATCACAACAACGTTTCACCAGGCAACGCCTGTCAACTGATGTTTGTGTATGAGAAATGTGTAGGAAACTTTCCCCATGTCAGCACGTTGTAGGTGTCGCCACCGGCGCCAATCTTGTGTGAATGCTGTGAAAAGCTAACCATTTGCATATCACAGCATCTTCTTCCTGTCGGTTAAATTTCGTATCTGTAGCACATTATCTTCGTGGTGTAGGAATTTTAATGGCCAGTAGTGTAGCTGAATTAAATCAGCCGATTCTGAAGTATTTAGATTAGGAAATGAGACATTAAAACTAGTAGATGAGGTTTGCTGTCTGAGCTGCAAAACAAGTTGGCAGGGGACATCAACAACGAAGACGCCTACTAATCCCACAGTTTCCGATAACAACTTGCCGCCTGACGGTTTCTCGTGTGAATACGTTTAAGTCCTTTTATCTGTCTTATTGCCACAGAGGCAGAACCGAGCTTCACACTATGGAAATAAACATTTAATTACCATTTGCCTCAAGATGAGCCTGAGAGAGCTCCAAACCTAGCTCATGGCGAGAGTCGCGCTGGTTGCAGTTTTCTGTATTTATCAGCGAAATAACTGGTGACAGCTGAAGTACACTTTGGACTTGGTTGTTCCAATCCTAGGCAGCGTATCGTACAACAAGTTTCCTCCAGTGTGATCCCCAAATTTTCAATTGCCTTCCAGTTCGAAAGTTCGTTTTCAGGTGTTGCGAAGTCTTTCTCTACTTCTGTGTCCATCCATTGGTTTTCACAACTGTGCTGATCTGGAGATTCTTCCATCTTTTATGCATGGAATATGTGCCATTCAATCATCTTTCAGCAACGATTTTGTGTAGGCTGCGTAGACCACTTCTTCTCAGCAGTTCGTCATTTTCTTTATTTTAAACGTAATCACGATGACTGATCTTCAAAATTCGCCTCAAGCATCGTTGGTGAAAAGCATTGAACTCGTGTGCTGATATTACCAACATTTTGCAGGTCAATGCGTTTACGGAAATTTGGAAATTTGTGGTAAAGTCTTATGGGACCAAACTGCTGAGGTCATCGGTCCCTAAGCTTACGCACTAGTTAATCTAACTTAAACTATCTTACGCTAAGGACAACAGACACACACCCGTGCCCGAAGGAGGACTCGAACCTCCGACGGGGGGAGCCGCGCGGACCGTGACAAGGCACCCGAGACCGCTCGGCTACCCCGCACGGTGGCGTATACGGTATTGGTAGAATGATACAGGAGTACACTCGAGGTTTCGTCGACGCAATTCTAGTGTCTAATTGCCATATGGATTGCATTCGTTGGAAGACTGGTGATTTCAGCATCTAAAGTCCCAGTCACTACACTTACCACAAACACAACGTGCATTAAAAAGTGGGACTGTATCTATTCAAATTATAGAGGCCAAAGTAGAGAGGATATAAAACGCAGAGTGGCTACAGCGAGATAAGTCTTTCTGAGAAAGGGAAATTTGTTCACCTTTAACTTAAAGCCGGCCGGTGTGGCCAAGCGGTTCTAGACACTACAGTCTGGAACCGTGCGACCGCTACGGTCGCAGGTTCGAATCCTGCCTCGGGCATGGACGTGTGTGATGTCCTTAGGTTAGTTAGGTTTAAGTAGTTCTAAGTTCCAGGGCAGTGATGACCTCAGAAGTTAAATCCCATAGTGCTCAGAGCCATTTTTTTAAACTTAAATTTAGAAAGTGTTAAGTCTTTTCTCAAGTGTGGCTGTGTACGGAAGTGCAATGAGGATGATAAATACTTCAGACAAGAAGAGGATTGAAGTTTTTGAAACTGCTGCTACAGGAAAATGCTGCAGATTGGATTGGAGGGGGTGTAGAAAAATTGCAGTACTTATCCGGGAAGAGACCTGCACGAGATACAGTAGCGTGGAGAACTGCATCACCCAGTCTTCGGACTGAACCTCGCAACAAGAACAAGAACAAACAATAGCGTCAGGGTTAAGAGTCAGTTACTGTCGTGTCACCTTCTGTGAGCCGTCGCCTTGTAAAAACATTGCCACACGATCTTTGTACGTGTATGATGGCATTACAGGTGAATCCTTACGGTCCAATGAGGTAACGAAGTGACAATGACGCAGAGAGAGAGGGGGGTGCACATTCGCTTCTTGCCACTTGATTGATCCTCAAGCTCTGCTTCATCATTAGGTCGTTTCAGACGAATGCTCGGATGGGATTACTTCTTTACATAAGTGACGGCCGATTTCCTATCCCTTTCTTGTTAAACTGAACGTCGGCTGCGTGTCTAATGACGAGTCGCTGAACTGTCGCTTCTCTTGGAACCTGCGTCCTGTCTGTAAGCCTGCAAGCGAGTGAGCACTTTCTGCTAGTACAGGCGGGGTTACCCACCGCTGTACGGGTAGCCACGAGCTTCCCAAGCGTCGCTGTCGTTCTACTCCGCCGTAGTGCCCTGCTGCACATATGCTCCTCCTCTAGGGCAGCAATCCTCAAACTGAGAATTTTACAATGGATCCGAGACTGCATCTAAAAATAGTACACTGATAAACTACAAATATACAGCGGCAAGAGAAGCGCCCACTAAACTTTATTTATTCCGTTACCATGCGTTTCACGTGGTTTATTCCGTCGTCAGGCGAAGGTTTTCGTTTTTAGCTCAGGCGTATTGCTCCTAGGGAAGCAAGGCTGTCGAAATTTTTGCAGTCCTGTGCGTCCGCGTTTCGATATTTTCTCAACCGCTCTGCATTTGAGCTTTGCTCAGGGGGGAGGGGGGAGGGGGGGTACAACGACGGCGACGACGACGACCTCCATACGGAAGCGTGCAAGCATTAATATTTTTACATATATCAGCTTCAAAGTTCCACATCTAACTTCCAGAGAATAAAGCACGAGTAGTATTAAAACTAAGAGTTTCGAAAATAGCAAAAAATTCTAGAACTACATTGCACCTTTAATATGCGATACTTAACCTTTGAGATACTTTATCTTACTTTATCTTGCCGCCCGCCCCCCCTCCCCCCCAATAAACCATGGCCTTTGGGAGGTAAAATAGTCCCCCGTTCAGATCTCCGGGCGGGGACTACTCAGGAGGACATCGTTATCAGGAGAAACAACACAGGCGTCCTACATATCGGAGCGTGGAATGTGAGATCCCTTAATCGGGCAGGTACGTATGAAAATTTAAAAAGGGAAATGGATAGGTTAAAGTTAGATATAGTGGGAATTAGTGAAGTTCGGTGGCAGGAGGGACAAGACTTCTGGTCAGGTGATTACAGGGTTATAAACACAAAATCAAATAGGGGTAATGCAGGAGTAGGTTTAATAATGAATCAAAAAATAGGAACGCGGATAAGCTACTAAGAAGAGCGTAATGAACGCATAATTGTGGCCAAGATAGACACGAAGCCCACGCTTACCACTGTAGTACAAGTTTATGTGCCAACTAGCTCCGCAGATGATGAAGAGATTGATGAAATGTATGATAAGATAAAAGAAATTATTCAGATAGTGAAGGTAGACGAAAAATTAATAGTCATGGGTGACTGGAACTCAATAGTAGGAAAAGGAAGAGAAGGAAACGTAGTGCGTGAATATGGGATGGGAGTAAGGAATTAAAGAGGAAAGCGCCCGGTAGAATTTTGCACAGAGCATAAATTAATCATAGCTAACACTTGGTTCATGAATCATGAAAGAAGGTTGTATACATGGAAGAAGCCTGGAGATACTAGAAGCTTTCAGACAGATTATATAATGATAAGACAGATGTTAAGGAAACAGTTTTTAAATTATAAGACATTTCTAGGATTACACTTGAACTCTGACCACAGTTCATTGGTTATGAGCTGTAGATTAAAACTGAAGAAACTGCAAAAAAGTAGAAATTTAAGGAGATGAAATATGGACAAACTGAAAGAACCAGATGTTGTGGAGAGTTTCAGAGGGAGCATTAGAGAACGATTGACAAGAACAGGGGAAAGGAATACAGCAGAAGAAGAATGGGTCAGGTTCGTGTAGGAAAAAAGACGAGGGCTAGTAGAAATCCTTGGGTAACAGAAGAGATAGTGAACTTAATTGATGAAAGGAGAAAATATAAAAATGCAGTAAGTGAAGCAGGCAAAAAGAAATACAAACGTCTCAAAAATGAGATCGACAGGAAGTGCAGAATGGCTAAGCAGGGATGGCTAGAGGACAAATGAAAGGATGTAGAGGCTTATCTCACTAGGGATAAGATAGATACTACCTACAGAAAATTAAAGAGACCTATGGAGAAAAGAAAACCACTTGTATGAATATCAAGAGCTCAGATGGAAACCCAGTTCTAAGCAAGAAATGGAAAGCAGAAAGGTGGAAGGAGTACATAGGGGGTCTATACAAAGGCGAGGTTCTTGAGGACAATATTATGGAAATGGAAGAGGATGTGCATGAAAATTAAATGGGAGATATGATACTGCGTGAAGAGTTTGAAAGAACATTGAAAAACCTATGTCGAAATAAGGCCCCGAGAGTAGAAAACATTCGGTTAGAGCTACTGATTGCCTTGGGAGAGACAGCCATGACAAAACTCTGCCATCTGGTGAGGAAGATGTATGAGACAGGCGAAATACCCTCAGACTTCAAGAAGAATAAGTTCAGGTCCAAAGCAAGCAGGTGCTGACAGGTGTGAAAATTACCGAACTATCAGTTTAAAAAGTCACGGTAGCAAAAAACTAAAACGAATTCTTTACAGAATAATGGGAAAACTGGTAGAAACCGACCCGGGGAAGATCATTTTGGATTCTGGAGTAACGCAGGATCACGCGAGGCAACACTGAGCCTACGACTTATCTTAGAAGATAGGTTAAGGTAAGGCAAATCTACGTTCCTAGCATCTGTAGACTTAAAGAAAGTTTCTGACAATGCTGACTGGAATAAAATATACGGAAAGCTTATGACAATGCTGACTGGAATACTCTCTTTCAAATTCTGAAGGTGGCAGGGGTAAAATACAGGGAGCAAAAGGCTATTTACAATTTGTACAGAAAGCTGATGGCAGTTATGAGAGTCGAGGGACATGAAAGGGAAGCAGTGGTGAGGAAGGGAGTGAGACAAGGTTGTAGTATGTCCCCGATGTTACTGCATCTGTATATTGGGCAAGCAGTAAAGGTAACAAGAGGAAAATTTGGAGTAGGAATTAAAGTTAAGGGAAAAGAAATAAAAACTTTGATTTTTGCCGATGACATTATAATTCTGTCAGAGACAGCAAAAGACTTGGAAGAGCAGTTGAACGGAATGGACAGTGTCTTGAAAGGAGGATATAAGATGAATATCAACAAAAGCAAAACGAGGATAATGGAATGTAGTTGAATTAAATCGCGTGATGCTGAGTGAATTAGATTAGGAAATGACACATTTAAAGTAGTAGATGAGTTTTGTTATTTGGGCAGCAAAATAATTTACGATGGTCTAAGCAGAGAGGATATAAAACGTAAACTGGCAATGGCAAGGAAAGCGTTTCTGAAGAAGAGAACTTTGTTACGACTGAGCCTACATTTAAGTGTGTGGAAGTCTTTTTTGAAAGTACTTGTTTGAAGTTCGGCCATGTATGGAAGTTAAACATGGACGATAAACAGTTTCGTCAAGAAGAGAATAGAAGTTTTTGAAATGTGGTGTTACAGAAGAATGCTGAAGATCAGATGGGTAGATCACGTAACTAATGAGGAGGTACTGAACAGAATTGGAGAGAAGAAGAATTTGTGGCACAACTTGACTAGCCGGCCGCTGGTGGCCGAGCGGTTCTAGGCGCTGCAGTGTGGAACCGCGCGACCGCTACGGTCGCAGGTTCGAATCCTGCCTCGGGCGTGGATGTGTGTGATGTCCTTAGGTTAGTTAGGTGTAAGTAGTCCTAAGTTCAAGGGGACTGATGACCTCAGAAGTTGAGTCCCATAGTGCTCAGAGCCACTTGAACCAGTATAAGCGTAGCATTGCCTTGGTGGCTAATGTTACAAAGCCAGATCAGTCAATAAACCAGGCTGTTGCCCCCATTACTACAGAAAAGGCCGCTGCCTCTCTTCAGGAGCCACATGTTCGGCCTCCCTCACACAGCACGTTTTCCTAATTGCGAAGCACGCCAGACACGGTCTCCATCGTGGATGGTGCACCCTAAGAAGTGAGTTGGTGCGATGTGCTGCTCATCATGATTGCGACTGCAGCGCTCTCCAGCGGCAGTTTTCGGCTGCAACAGGCTCGCAAAACACACAGTTTGTATACGGAAATACTACGTTAGCTTTATTAAAACGTACATTTCTGCCATTGTTCATGTAGCAGCCATGATGTTCTGTGTACAGTATACATAAAGGAAAGTTCATTGTTTAGTCACTAAGGACCTCAGCTTTTAAAACTTCCATTACAAATAGTGCGATACAAATTTACAATATTCTTCCACATGCGACAAAAAAAAGTCTTTTTAGCCTTACTTTTCCGCAAAACCTCAATGTCAGTTCTATTGGATCATTGCTTCTAGTCTCAGAATTTATAGAACATACGAAATACAAGTGAAAAAACAACCAAGTGCAAAATCTTGTACTGCAAGTAGTGCAAACTCTCTTGTACATTAAAACAAAACGATCATTTACTTACTGCTATTAAATCTTCAGTGCTTCGTGTAAATGTCTGTGTGTGTGTGTGTGTGTGTGTGTGTGTGTGTGTGTGAGTGCGCGCATGCACATGCATAATGTATGTCAATTCTTGTTCAATTGCACATATTATTTAAGAAGAATTACGTATTTCTAGGTTTGGAAAATGTTTTTGATGAACAAATGAGTACTGAATTGCAATCGAATGAGTTAGTGATTGGGAAAGTAATCTTTCAATTAACTGGGTCAACTGGGTCATGTTCCCTGGCATGTTCACAAAATTGGACTAACATCCTAAAGACGAACAGCAATCTTATATGTACATAATTTCGATTATTACAGAAACTATTGCCATTAAATTAATAATAAAGACCGAGAATCTTTGACAAAACGCGTAGGTGAATATAAAACTGCTTTGCGGCAGCAGTACACGAACAAACACCATTTGAGTTTAGAACTTAGTACCTCTATTCCCTATACTATAGTTTCTCTTCTTTCTTATTCTTTTGTAAATAAATCTTTTATTGTACAGCATTACATTGAATGCAACGTTTTACAAATCTTGATGCTTAGTTTAACGCTTATTAATATATCACTCATATTACTAAGATTAAGCAAGGAATTAATAATAATAATAACAATAATAATAATAATATTGGTAATAAAAATGCAGACTACAACAGTGTACATTTTGTATCCAGAAGAACATAAATTTATTAGAATAACAAAAATTGTTTTAAAATCAGAAAAAGTAAACAACAGAATTGCTCTAGGATTTAAATTTCGCATTTATTACAGAAAATTGAATATGTGATAATGTGAATGTTTTGTTCAACTTTTTTCGTACATAAAATTGATCCCTCCAGTTTCTGTTAATTAAAGTGTATACTCAATGCAATTGGTCGCGACAAGCACAACATATCATTCTTGTCTTCTTCTTAAACTTAAAAAATGTGGAATTGTATTATGAATGTCTATGTCGCTGATATTACGATATCAGGATGGCTTTAAACGCCAATAAATTATTAAGTAACATTTAATATGTTTGGTTTTCGCCCAGCGCACAATATGACGGATTTCCTGTATTTTGCAAGAAACTTTTATCGTTTTTTTTCCTAATGAGCTATATAGCTTTTTGTGTGGACATTTGAAAGAAGGTTCTAAAACAACTTCAACGACATGCCATGTAAGGGACTCAGTCAAATAGTGTCAAGATAACAGCGCCGCAAACTACTGTCCCGGTGTCAGGAGAAGTGGTTTGACAAACTACTGCCCCGTTACAGCAAATGTAAGCCAACACGTAAGGCAGGTGCTGTTCTTGTGTTTACCTGTGCGCTTGAAACCCATAACTCTTTGTTGTGCTGTTGTAGCAGTCAGTTAACTTGCTCGTGAAGTTATTGAGACACCCACAGTGTATACGACAGTCAGAAAATTTGCCTTACTGTCAGCTGTAACTTGGCGAAAACTGTGCCGCGATATATTTATTCATTCTGGATATATTTAGGGTGGCCTGTCATAGCTGTTTCATCCTGTATGTATAGGATTTACACGGGGTGTGACTCTTAAGATCCGTCAGGCGCATTTACTCTGGTGTTCCGGCAGATATTTGACATAAAAGCAGATATCTTAGGTGTTGCGAAACAACTCAAATCACTTAAGAAAGGCAAGTCTTCCGGTCCAGATGGTAGACCAATCAGGTTCCTCTGAGAGTATGCAGACACAATAGCGCCTTTCTTAGCAATCATATACAACCGCTCACTTGACGAAAGGTCTGTTCCTAAAGACTGGAAAGTAGCACAGGTCACACCAATATTCAAGAAAGGAAATAGGAGTTAGCCATTGAATTATAGACCCATACCACTGACCTCAATTTGCAGTAGGATTTTGGAGCATATACTGTACTCGAACATTATGAATCACCTTGAAGAAAATGACTTATTGATACATAACCAACACGGATTCAGATAATATCGTTCTTGTGCAACACAGCTACCTCTTTATTCCCCTGAAGTAATGAGTGCTGTCGACAAGGGATCTCAGATCGATTCCATATTCCTAGATTTCCAGAAGCATTTTGATACCGTTCCTCACAAGCGACTATTAATCAAATTACTTGCATATGGAGTATCGTCTCAGTTGTGCGGCTGGATTCGTGATTTCCTCTCACAGAGGTCACAGTTCGTAGTGACAGACGGTAAATCATCGAGTAGAACAGAAGTGATATCTGGCGTTCCGCAAGGTAGTGTCATAGGCCCTCTGCTGTTCCTGATTCACATAAATGATCTAGGTGATAATCTGAGCAGGCCCCTCAGATTGTTTGCAGATGACGCTGTAATTTACCGTCTAGTAAAATCATCAGACGATCAATTCCAGTTACAAAATGATCTAGAGAGAATTTCTGTATGGTGCGAAAAGTGGCAATTGGCACTAAACAAAGAAAAGTGCGAGATCATCCACATGGGCACTAAAAGAAATCCGATAAATTTTGGGTATACGATAAATCGCGCAAATCTAAGGGCTGTCAATTCGACTAAATACCTAGGAATTACAATTACGAGCAACTTAAATTGGAAAGACCACATAGATAATATTGTGGGGAAGGCGAAACAGAGACTGCGCTTCGTTGGCGGAACACTTCGAAGATGTGACAAACCCACTAAAGAGACGGCCTACATTACAAAAAATGGTTCAAATGGCTCTGAGCACTATGGGACTTAACTTCTGAGGTCATCAGTCGCCTAGAACTTAGAACTAATTAAACCTAACTAACCTAAGGACATCACACACATCAATGGGCGAGGCAGAATTCGAGCCTGCGACCGTAGCAGTCTCGCGGTTCCAAACTGTAGCGCCTGGAACCGCCCGGGTCTACATTACACATGTCCGGCCTCTGCTGGAATATTGCTGCGCGGTGTGGGATCCTTACCAGGTGGGATTGACGGAGGAAATCGAAAAAGTGCAAAGAAGGGCAACTCGTTGCATGTTATCGCGCAGTAGGGGTGAGAGTGTCACTGATATGATACGCGAGTTGGGATGGCAGTCACTGAAACAAAGGCGGTTTTCTTTGCGGCGAGATCTATTTACGAAGTTCCAATCGCCAACTTTTCTCTTCCGAATGCGAAAATATTTTGTTGACACCCCCTACGTAGCGAGAAATTATGGTCGTAATAAAATAAGAGAAATCAGAGCTCGAAGGGAAAGATTTAGATGTTCCTTTTTCCCACGTGCCATTCGAGAGTGGAATGGTGGAGAAGTAGTATGAAAATGGTTCGATGAACCCTCTGCCAGGCACTTGCGTGTGAACTGAAGAGCAACCATGTAGATGTAGATACCTGCAAATTATTTTCTGCTGTATGTATCTGCAGTCATTCCAAACAAAGACTGCGCGGCACGTCCTTCGTGAGACACCCACCGTCGACGTTACAAACGTATTGATTTTTAAAATGGCATTTTACACGCCCATTCGACAAAGCGGTCGCAAATAAATCTAGAGAGATATTCTTTTTGTCGACATATACATTAACAGGGATAGTAAAACTCGTAGGACAACCAGTAACTCCGGCAGCGGCATCACTGCCTTGGCCCACACAGACTGTTACCGCCAAGCATATACAGCGCTACTGAGTCCCGTCCGTGCTGGATTGCTGTTTACTCTTCGTGTTGTACTGTCCCTGTTAATGTATGTCGACAAAAAGAATATCGGAGCAGAACAATTTGGTACACCTCTATCGAATGGGCACGTAAAATTCGACTTTCAGAATCATTATATTTGTAACGGAAACACATAGACGCTATCTGTCGACAGTTGGGGGTCGCACGAAGGACGTGACGAACAGTATTTGTCTGGACTGACGCCAGCTGCGTACAGCAAAAACAGATTTGCAGATATCTGCCGAAACACGACAGAAAATGCGGCTGACGACTCTTAGGAGGGGCTACCGGTACATCGGCAGCAGTGTATCTTGCAGTAGAATGGTTTCACAGCACTTGCCTGCCTAGCGGTTAGAGACTGTCTTCAGGTGTACGGACGCCACTGCCTCGTCACCGCTGTCATCTCTTACGGGCACCTACGTATTGTTGGCTCTCGGTAGCGATGAGGCCCCGGAACGTGAGTTTTGTGCCAAAGGTGTTGGCCCTAACTTATTCGGTGGAAGAATTTTGTCGCCAAAGCAAACTGGAAAGTTTGCGAAGCAACTCAAATCGCTTGAAACGGGCAAGTCTTCAGGTCCAGATTGTATACCGATTACGTTGCTTTCAGATTACGCTGATACAATAGCTCCCTACCTAGCAATCATATACAACCGCTCGCTCACCGATAGATCTGTACCCGCAGATTGGAAAATTGCGCAGGTCGCACCAGTGTTTAAGAAGGGTAGTAGGAGTAATCCATCTAACTACAGACCTATATCATTGACGTCGGTTTGCAGTAGGGTTCTGGAGCATAGACTGTATTCAAACGTTATGAATCACCTCGAAGTGAACGATCTATTGATACGTAATCAGCATGGTTTCAGAAAACATCGTTCTTGTGCAACGCAGCTAGCTCTTTATTCGCACGAAGTAATGGCCGCTATCGACAGGGGATCTCAAGTTGGTTCCGTATTTCTAGATTTCCGGAAAGCTTTTGACACCGTTCCTCACAAGCGACTTCTAATCAAGCTGCGGGCCTATGGATTGTGCGACTGGATTCGTGATTTCCTGTCAGGAAGGTCACAGTTCGTAGTAATAGACGGCAAATCATTGAGTAAAACTGAAGTGATATCAGGTGTTCCCGAGGGAAGCGTCCTGGGACCTCTGCTGTTCCTGATCTATATAAATGACCTGGGTGACAATCTGAGCAGTTCTCTTAGGTTGTTCGCAGATGATGCTGTAATTTACCGTCTAGTAAGGTCATCCGAAGACCAGTATCAGTTGCAAAGCGATTTAGAAAAGATTGCTGTATGGTGTGGCAGGTGGCAGTTGACGCTAAATAACGAAAAGTGTGAGGTGATCCCCATGAGTTCCAAAAGAAATCCGTTGGAATTCGGTTACTCGATAAATAGTACAATTCTCAAGGCTGTCAATTCAACTAAGTACCTGGTTTAAAAATTACGAACAACTTCAGTTGGAAAGACCACATAGATAATTTTGTACGGAAGGCGAGCCAAAGGTCGCGTTTCATTGGCAGGACACTTAGAAGATGCAACAAGTCCACTAAAGAGACAGCTTACACTACACTCGTTCGTCCTCTGTTAGAATATTGCTGCGCGGTGTGGGATCCTTACCAGGTGGGATTGACGGAGGACATCGAAAGGGTGCAAAAAAGGGCAGCTCGTTTTGTTTTATCACGTAATAGGGGAGAGAGTGTGGCAGATATGATACGCGAAGTCATTAAAGCAAAGACGTTTTTCGTCGCGGCGAGATCTATTTACGAAATTTCAGTCACCAACTTTCTCTTCCGAATGCGAAAATATTTTGTTGAGCCCATCGTACATAGGTAGGAATGATCATCAAAATAAAATAAGAGAAATCAGAGCTCGAACAGAAAGGTTCAGGTGTTCGTCTTTCCCGCGCGCTGTTCGGGAGTGGAATGGTAGGGAGATAGTATGATTGTGGTTCGGCGAACCCTCTGCCAAGCACATAAATGTGAGTTGCAGAGTAATGATGTAGATGTAGAAAGCCTGGAACGTAAGCTCACCAATAGAAGTTCCAGTCGTCATCTGGTCCCACCTGCAGCCAGCCGCGCTTCTCGAAGTTACTGACCAGCACAGACTTGTCTAAGTCCGTGCAGAAGGTCACACGCTGCCTCTCCGAAGATGGTTGTAGCAACCTGCATGGTCAAATAGTACACCTATAGGCTACGTTCATAATAATATTTTTTTTTTCGAAGACAGTCCAAGTGTCAATATGTCGTAACTAATGACTAATACACACACACACACACACACACACACACACACAGAGTCGTACAATTGACATACACCTTAATGATCTCATACATATAGGTTTGCAAAATCATTTTAATCAAATGAAGAGCATCACTCGGTAAAATGCGTGACATTACAGGAAAATGTACGGCACGGATGTCCGAAATGGTCTACCTACAAGATCTACATTATCACCTAAAATTTAACATTACATTATTGTACTGTCCTAAAGCATAAATACCTGACATACTGCACGTTTGATTTTTTTTTTCTTTCTGCTGCCCACCCCTTTATGCGAGACTGAATGAATATTTAAAACCTATCGCAGCGTGCATGCGCTGGAGTCTGGTGGTTTCTGTAGGTCAGTTTGAGGTGTCTTTTCGTAGCTTGATAGACCACAAATGCCCTATATCAAATAGTTCGTCTCTACTTCCCCTATACCACTGTGGTAGGTTGTAAACAGCTGTTGTTTACATCGTGCATGTCACACATCGCGCCTTGCTTCGCTTGCAGTCTGCATCTCTCCACGACACATTAAAGTTGCTGGCACACATTCTATTCTGCACTTTTTCTTTGCTTTTCTCCCAAGTCCTGTCCTATAACCTCAAAAACCTTTCTGCCAAATAAAGTCTTGGGACCCTGGAAGAGATCGGTCCTCATCCAACAGGGCAGGGGGGCGGGGGGAGGGGGGGACATGGGAGGAAAAGGTCTTGGGACCCTGGAAGAGATTAGTCCTAATCCGTGGTCTAGCCACCATCCAACGGGACAGGGGGGGGGGGGGGGGTATGGGAGGAAAGACATGGGGTGCAGTCCAGTGAGTGCAGATGGAGATCCCGGCAGAGGGTAGTGAGACGCATGCCAACTGGCAATCCCACCCGTGGGCGGGTGTTAGGAGGGAGACATCCCTCATTGGCGAAGAGCGCAGGGAACGCAGGATGGTCAGGGAATTGGCGAATGGCGACTGCTTAAGAAATAAGGAGATGGCTCTGTCAGATGTGTAGAGGGGGAATCCCTGCTTCTGTGAAGAGAGTATCAACAGCACTAGTGTGAAAGGCACCAATAGACAGACGCACCCCACAATGATGGACAGGGTCAAGGAGCTTCAAAGTGGAAGGAGCCACTGAGCCATAAACCTGACTACCATAATCGAGTCTGGACAAGACCAGAGCATGGTAAAGATGGAGAAGAATGGAACGGTCTCCATCCCAAGATGTGTGGGCCACGAGGCGGAGAGCATTAAGCTTCTGCATGCATGTAGTCTTTAGGTGGCGAATGTGACACAGCCACGTCAGCTTGTTATAAAAAATAAGGCCCTAGAAACGGGACTGTGCTACAGCATCGAGAAGCTGGTTGCCTAAATAAAGTTCTGGATCAGGTTGCACAGTGGGTCGACGATAAAAATGCATAACCCGCGTTTTGGAGGGGATAAACTGGAAGCCATGGGCGGTGGCCCTCGCAGAGCTCCTTCGGATGGTGCCTTGGAGCTGGCGCTCAGCACACGCCACCAAGTGGGAGCTGCACCAGGTGCAAAAATCGTCAACGTACAACGTCGGGGTAGCCAGAGGCCCAACAGAGGTCACAAACCCATTTATGGCAATGAGGAAGAGCGTGACACTTTGCACAGAACCCTGTGGGATACCATTCTCCTGAATTTGAGGGGTGCTGGGTGAAGTGCCAACTCGAACCCGGAAGAGCCGGTAAGATAAAAACTAGCGGATAAAAATCAAAAGGGGACCACGGAAGCCCCAGCATTCCAGGATACAAACGCTACGCTGGTGAGTACGTACTCATGATTGACAATTTCAGCCATTTGAACGCAATCGCTTTGTGGGAAGCTGGTTGGATGTATCGATGGATTGCTGCACATGTTGGGCGCCATGTATCGGTGGTGTGTCAAAGCTTCAGCGATGGTCTGTGGAACATTCCCACGCCCAAAGACAGGGTCCTGGACGTCCAGGTAGTACAGACGCGAGTGAGGATGGACGTATTGTGGCCGACGGATCGTCATCCAGGGAAGAAATCGGGGCACACGTTGCACCTGCTGTCTCACCAAGGAACACTGAGAACAGTCTGCTAACAGCAGGACTGAGATCACATGTGTTTCTGGCCAAGCTGCCACTCACACCACGACTCCGCCAAGCACGACTACTCTGGTGTCGTGGGATGGCACTATTTTGTCTGATACTAAAATGTAGACTTTCACGGCCGGAAATTTCATGTCCATTATAATTATCCGGGCTGTTATGCCGTGGTCGGTTGCTGAATTCTGTGTCAATTCCCAACGTTTCGTTCCCGTCTGCGGAGGACATCTTCAAGGGGGTCTGTAGCTCGATGAAAGGTCCAACGCACCCACTGGCTCGCTACTGACTCCATCGTGCTACAGACCCCCTTGAAGATGTCCTCCGCAGACGGGGACGAAATGTTGGGAATTGACACAGAATTCAGCAACCGACCACGGCATAACAGCCCGGATAATTATAATGGACATGATACTATTTTGTCTTCAATGATGAGTGTAGGTTCGGTCTGTATGGGACTGATGGACGTACAGATGTACAGCATCGACCTGGTGAGTGGCCTATTCTGGAGTACATTCGTCCATGACACACGGGTCGCACCCCAGGCTGGGGTGGGGGGCATCATTTACAACTCGTGGCCACATTTAGTGTTTCTACAGGATAAAGTAACCACTGCCCAGTACACTGCAAGGAAGGTGATGTGCTTCTTTAGCAGGACACATCCACATGTGGCTGCTGCGATGCTGCATGTTCTTCGTCGTGTACAACAACTGCCCTGGCCTGCAAGACCGCCAGACCTCACGCCAATTGGACACGTATGGTACTTGAGGAAGTGGGGAATTACTCGTCCTCCAGAGCGTGCAACGAAAGAAGCAAGACGCTTGGGACATTCTATCGCGTCGTTTGCAAGCGAGATACATCCCTGCGTTGCCGCCAGAACGGAGTACACCGTGTAAGAGGTCCATGACTAAGGAATTTGTTGCTAGCGCACTCGAGCAGATGTACTTTCGATGGATTTCTCACGCGCTGCCTGCGATATGTAAGCTGTAAGAGAATCTCAGACCATAGAGCAGTGTAGGAACTGTGTAGCGCTGGCCGCAGTGGCCGAGCGGTTCTAGGCGCTTCAGTCTGGAACCGCGCGTCCGCTACGGTCGCAGGTTCGAATCCTGACTCGGCCAAGGATGTGTGTGATGTCCTTAGGTTAGTTAGGTTTAATTAGATCTAAGTTGCCGGCCGGAGTGGCCGAGCGGTTTTAGGCGCTACAGCCTGGAACAACGCGTCCGCTACGGTTTCAGGTTCGAATCCTGCCTCGGGCATGGATGTGTCTGATGTCCTTAGGTTAGTTAGGTTTAAGTAGTTCTAAGTTCTAGGGGACTGATGACCTGAGAAGTTAAGTCCCATAGTGCTCAGAGCCATTTGAACCGTTTTGAACTGTGTAGCAATTGTAGTGGTAGTAACTAGCAGTCGTGTGTGTGGAGTTGGCTGGGCCGGTCGTGAGGAGCGATGGCTGTGCCTGAGCGATGTGGTATAAGGTGAAAGCAGCCTCGCGCATATGTACTATAGTAATATCAAGTCCCATGTAAATGTTTTTCAAAAAATCTCTTAATAATAATCTTTCTTATAGAAATTAACTTTTGACAATCATTCATCTCAATTTAAAGAATTTACTAATTTCTCCAATCCATGGTCATCCCGATTATTGTAAAGAAAAATCGGTTGTTTCTGTTTGTACATGAAAAATCTATCGGCCAGCATTGCACTGGGCTGTGCCAGAAAAACTTCTTATAGGAGCAGATATATACGCGTTATCCGGCGACCTTACTGAGGTAAGAATTTTCAATTTATTTAGAATGATCATTCAGGGCCATGACGCAGCACTGCTGACGTCCAAAATTTACCAGTTTAAATTCACAGTCAGTTAATTATTGAAAGGTTATGTAAGTGAGCCAAATTTTATTGAGAGATTAGTCACGTTATTATTGTGAGGTTACCGAATTTATCTGTTGGTAGGTTACGCTAAATGTGAATGATATATAATTAATTTATTTTATCTGTGGGAGTTACAACCGTATATCGATGTTTTTCACTTGGTCTGAATTTATCAAGATGAACTACCTGTCACATCTCTTGTTAATAAAAAGACATTGTCCTTAATGGTATTGCAACCTTTTCCCTGGCAGTGTACATATTTAGGCCTATACCATTTTACGACCAGAGAAAGAGAGTTCCTGTTACAGTACAGCCTTAATTTTGAAACGTGAAATATGTTATACAAGTGTCATAGTCCGTCACATGTAATGCCCAATTTCAAGTTGTACAACACACCTTTGTTTGAACAGCAAAGACTAAATCCGTTGAGAGTGAAGACGAAGACGTGAAAAGCATTAAGTGAATCCAAACTACTTATCGGAATTAAAAACTTGTAGAATATGAGGAAAGCATTAACGATCCAACTTCATCATTGATAGTTCAACGGGCCGCAATAGTTTGTCATTCGCACATCTGGTATGACATCCTAGACGGACCCAATAGTATTGAGGTCAGGAACCTGGCGAAGCACTGTAGCGTCCTCATGTCCGTGACGTCTTCGTCAAATCGTTCCCCGCGCAATACAGGAGCGAAGGGTTGGTACGTTTTCTCGACGGAGGCAAAAGTTGACTACGTGTTGCCCAAGGCTGACAAACGGCTGCACATAACCGAATGGCGTTGGGACACTTCTACTGATCGTGGGACTCTCGCTCGCATAAGCGGCTTTTCGTGGGCACAGGCACGCTAAGAGGTTCATCAATGAAGCACAACGTGCTGTAGTCGAAGACACGTCGTCAGGCGGAGGGAGAATGAGTAGGTGTAGTTGCGTGCGCTCCCCTGATTTTACGCTACAACGATTTTGTATTCGGCGTCCACCCACACAGATTTTGATTCTAGGAATCTCTCATGGGGAATGCCACGATGATTGCCTAAGAGAGGCATGGCTTTCGAGATGGTCTTGTCCGCCTTCATTAGAGAATATTTTACTAATTGCAACAGACATTTAGCCGACTTTGTGTTATTTCCCAGGAAACCCACGAGAAGACCGTCTCATTTCGTCCCCGTTGAAACTTAATTGCAATATTCACAAGACTCCCAATGAATATGGGGCGCGTTACACTACTTTTCAACATTTATATAATTTCCATTACTTTTAACGTTTCCTTCTTCACCGCGATTTCTGTCAGTAATCGGAAATTATTTTAAGGTGTTGTCAATTTGGAGTCTTTACAAAGCCTCTGCAGCAGTCTCGTCAATCTTAATTGCTGATTTCTACCTTTTTTCCCCATCGAAATTTATAACTAATCGGGCAAACTGATGGCTGTGGTAATCTGCGTCTCCTCGAATATTTTTTACTAATGAGAAAACTTGGATGAACTTTTGATATTAATGTATTTAACCTTCGGTCCCATCCTTCAGATACGTTGTTACTGCGATGGCGTCTTCCACAGCAATTTCACATCAAACACTAGTAACACATTTCCAGGGGAAGGTTTGCTAGAACTGAACACATTCTTATAAAACACTGGCCGCAACACTGAATTTGACTCCACAAACATGAATTAAAACGAAAATTGCAACCCATAAGCTCTGCTTCAGGAAACATACTTCTAGCTGACTGGACGATAGAAATTTCGGAGTCTATCGTGAGAGACACAGGGTTCCATCCAAGCACGCTGGTTTTATTAGTTTAAAAAACGTAATGTGTTTCTCGCTTTTTGTTAACTACCAAAAAGTAGACGGCTGAAATAGTGTTTTTTTTTTTTTTTCTTCCAAGAACTTTTAACATGGGTTTGAAGTTTGAATAACTGTCCAAACTGTTTGTTCGAACTCTTGAACGTTCCATCCACAAAGAATGATATACAGTTTTATAAACATGATTTTCCTTTTCGGTGACAAACACTAGTACTCTATCAATCGGTCTCCTGTTATCATCTGCAAATAAAAAAAATTTCTGCCAGCATTCATGAGTAAATTATTTTCTTGAAAGAAGATTCCTCCAGAATCGGTCGGATCTTCCGTAGGGCCCATGTACGCCCTTGTCTTATAGTGCATTTTCTCCTAACGCGATGCTGCTACTGTTTCGCACTTCTCTGTGATGGTTACGATGTCACTTGTAAGTTGGAGAATCGATCGAAGGTCTGCCACACTTCTTCAACTTAAATTGATGGAATTGTTGTATCTGTTTATTTTGCACGCTTTTTTTGGGCATACGAAATGTTTTCGTATTTCATTTTCTGATTCATCGTTATTTTCAGTAGACAGTCTTGTTCTGTGTACTCTTTATAACGTTTACGCCGGCCGCGGTGGCAGAGCGGTTCTAGGCGCTTCAGTCCGAAACCGCGCGGATGCTACGGTCGCATGTTCGAATCCTGCCTCGGGTATGGATGTGTGTGATGTCCTTAGGTTAGTTAGGTTTAAGTTGTTCTACGTTCTAGGGAACTGATGACCTCAGATGTTAAGTCACATAGTGCACAGAGCCATTTGAACCATATAACGTTTACACAACGCAAGTAAGTGACACCTTTTTTATTGCTACGGAGCCCCATATACTGATGCACATTGTAAATCAACAAAGGCTTCTCTTTAGTAGTTTCTGCGAACTCCGTCTTCGCAAAAATTAGAATATGGAAAACTACTTGCCGGTCAGAGTTCAGTACCGGACTTTACGAAAAGCCACGCACCACAAACGTCTGTCAATGAACTCGTGTGCGGTCCGAGTTCTTGGTGCAGATGTGCCTTTCCCAGCAGTACGTCGCACGTAGCGACGGGCAGGTCAGTGTATCCTACGTCTGGAACGCCTTCTTCCTATATCCACTACCTGAAGTGTCCGTGGCTCCGTAGAAGTGTCAACACATTCCATCTCCTTACAGGTGTCTCAAACTCTGATCGAACACTTGGCTCCTCTATCATTAGCTATAATCTTAGATGCTTCGTGCCGTATCAGCTGTATTCCGATTTAGAGATAATCTCGCTGTTATCGATAACGGGGAAGTGCCTTTTCGTTGTGTCGCAAATGCCGACACGTCGGTGATGGCTCAGAGGCAGTTCGGTGATTCCCCGGCGCATTTGGCGATTACTGCCAAATCTAGATAGTATTGGAGAGTGCGTGCGTCTGTTCGGACCGTGGCGTCTTGTGCTGGAGACACTCTGCAATGAAAACGGCGAGGTGCCACTGGTTTCCAGGAGCAGTAACTCACTGAGCGGCGTTTACTCGTCGAACCAGCAGAATGGTAAGCCTTACTGTCAACAGTAACCCCGTCCGAGGGCAATCCACGGAGGATGGGGGGAGGGAGGGGGGTGTCACGGACGGACGTGCTCCCCCTGCCCCTTCACCCTCCCCTCCCCCCCCCCCCCCCCCTCAACAGTCCGAGAGAGAGAATGAGTGAATGGATAACGGCGTAACAACAATTTTTATTTACGTGCAGCATCTAATTGTGAGTTTAAAAAATGCAGAAAGCCTGGAATTAACGTAACGCACGTGTGACTTGTTGTGTTATATCCTTTCATTTCATTGTTGTCTTTTGTATTTATTTATTTATTTTTCTTTTTGGCAATAGAACCTGTAGTGTTTTGTCGTTTCGTGATTGCGTAGCACATAAATGAGTCATTCTGTAATTGTGTAGGTTGCACTCTTGCACTCGCTATGAAATGAAGTTAAATCTTTTACTTTGTGAAAAATTTGTAAATTTCTAGGGCTGCGTTCAGGCTCACACATTCAGATATTTTCGGTAAATATTTGATCTCTCTGGATTCTTTTCCTAGTTCGTAAGAAACAGTACTGCCAGCACTTAATGTAAACAGCTTTATTTGAAGCTACA
Source organism: Schistocerca americana (assembly GCF_021461395.2). NCBI lineage: Eukaryota > Metazoa > Arthropoda > Insecta > Orthoptera > Acrididae > Schistocerca > Schistocerca americana. Next base: position 977,005,395 of record NC_060121.1, read on the forward strand.
CGTTTCCATTTTCCATCATCATCAGGCTTCTTACAGTCACTACATTTATTGTTCTATGCGCCTTGACATTTCGCCAAAGTCCACTCGTTGGCAAATAGTACCGTGAATCCTGTTTGGCGCTTCTATTGGAATTTGACGAAGTTTGTGTGGAGACAGCTTGAACCCTGAGAAAAAACATAAGCTCCTTTAAAAAAAATTAAATCAGTAGGCAGAGGTGATAATCGTCGATAATAGTGAATCAAGGCATATAAAAGTTTGTTGACAATGGACTCTTTTACTTGGTATGTTGCGCAGGCGAAACGAGCTACGTCAAATTGTAAAGTACGAATCTGCAGATCTCAAAAATATCTACACAGAAGTCCACGACGCTTATCTTTCACGGTTCACATATAATCACCATTTTTGTCCTTTTATTGCCGTGGCATAGCGAATCTGAGAGACATAAAAAAATGGCAATTGTAGGTAAACCATAAAAGATGCACGCATGTTCTAGTAGATTCTTTTTATAGATATCTTTGGAATCTATATTTTAGTATGACATAAAAATTATGTACCACATATTGATCAGGCAGCGTGTTGCTGCCGGCAATCTCTCCACTTTGTTGTTCTGGTCTTCAGTCAAGAGACTGGTTTGATGCAGCTCACCATGCTACTCTATCCTGTGCAAGCTTCTTCATCTCCAAGTACCTACTGCAACCTACATCCTTCTGACTCTGCTTAGTGTATTCATCTCTTGGTGTTCCTCTACGATTTTTACCCTCCACGTTGCCCTCCAATACTAAATTGGCGATACCTTGATGCCTCAGAACGTGTCCACCCAACCGATGCCTTCTTCCAGTCAAGTTGTGCCGCAAACTCCTCTCCTCCCCAATCCTATTCAATACTTCCTCATTAGTTACGTGATCTACCCATCTAATCTTCAACATTCTTCTGTAGCACCACATTTCGAAAGCTTCTATTCTCTTCTTGTCCAAACTATTTATCGTCCATGTTTCACTTCCATACATGCCTACACTCCATACAAATACTTTCAGAAACGACTTCCTGACACTTAAATCTATACTCGATGTTATCAAATTTCTCTTCTTCAGAAACGCTTTCCTTGCCATTCCCAGTCTACATTTTATATCCTCTCTACTTCGACCATCATCAGTTATTTTGCTCCTCAACTAGCAAAACTCATCTAATTCCCTCACCATCAAGTGATTTAATTCGACTACATTCCATTATCCACGTTTTGCTTTTGTTGAAGTTCGTCTTAAATCCTCCTTTCAAGACGTTGTCCATTCCGTTCAACTACTCTTCCAAGTCTGTTGCTGTCTCTGACAGAATTGTAGTGTTATCGGTAAACCTCAAAGTTTTTATTTCTTCTCCATGGATTTTAATTCCTATGCCGAATTTTTCTTTTGTTTCCTTTAGTGCTTGCTCAATATACAGATTGAATAACATCGGGGATAGGCTACAGCCCTGTCTCACTCCCTTCCCAACCACCGCTTCCGTTTCATGCCCTTCGACTCTTATGACTCACTTTACATAGCAGATTACCTTTAAACGGCTGAACAAACTTTCATCAAACGTATGTCCCGACAATTCTGGTTAAACTAGCCTTCAAATAAATAAAAAATCTGCACTGAAATCGGTACATTAAATGAAATTAAAGGAATTAAAGTTTAGGGTGAAGAATTTTTTTTTAAAACTAAGGTTTGCCGACGATATTATAATACGTGGAAGAATAGTTGCATGGAATGTATAGTGTCTCGAAAACAGGTTACAACATGAACATCAAGAGAAGTAATACGAGGGTGATGGCATGTAGACGAATTAAGTCTGGCAACACAAGAGCAAGCAAATTAAGAAATGAGACAGTAAAAGCAGTGGATCAGTTTTGCCACTTGGGGCAGCGAAATAAGTGACTATGGCGGATGTAGAAACGGTATAAAAAGCAGACTCAATAACAAGAAAAGCAGTAACCACACCGAAAAATTTGTTAACCTCCAATATACAGGGTGTTTATAAATGAATATCGGGGTTTTAACGCTTTATAATATTTATTACATTAACTTACAGTTATAAACGATACGTCAAATAAATCATCAACTCAAACAGTTTTACCAAGAACAGAACCTTATAAATGTTCAATGTGAGCACCATTTGTCACACGGCACACATCAAGTCTATAGCCGAGTTCTTCCCAAAAGTTGAGAAGTGTGTCTTCAGTGATTGTAGTAACACCTGCTTCAATCCGGTTTCTAAACTCAGGGAGGTCTGCTGATAGCGGAGGCACGTACACACCATCCTTGATGAAGCCCCAAAGGAGAAAATCGCATGGCGTTAGGTCGGTTGAACGTGGAGGCCATGCAAAGCAGGCCATGTCATTGGGCCCGTTGCGGCCTGTCCACAGCTTGTGTACAGTGAAGTTCAACCAATCGCGTACTTCGCTATGCCACTGCTCACATTGAACATTTATAAGGTTCTCGATAAAACTGTTTGAGTTGCTCTTTCATTTGACATATCATTTATAACTGAAAGTTTAATGTAATACATATTATAAAGCGTTAAAACACGGATATTCATTTATAAACACGCTGTATATTTAAATGTTACGAAGTTGTTTCTGATGATAGCTATAGCCTTTTCTGAACGTGTTTGTCTGGAATGTAGTCTTGTACATAACTGAAACATAGACAATAAACAGGTTGTATGAGAGGATAATGCAGGCTTCTGAAATGTGTCACTGCAGAGGAATGATGGAAATCAGACGAGTAGATCGGATAACTGATGAGGAGGTACTGAACGCAATCGTAGAGAAAATTAATTTATGGTTGTTGTTGTTGTTGTTTTCCGTCCGAAGGTTGGTTTGATGCAGTTCTCCAGCTAGTCAGTTTTACGCAAGCCTCTTCGTCCCCAAGTAACTACATTATTTGTAAGTGGCAGTCAAATAAAAACGATATAGATCCAGAAAAGTAAGTAAATTGTTTATTATTTCGAAAGTAATCGCTATAACTGTTAATACATTCATCCCACTGCGAGAGAAGACGGTCAGTGCCCTCACGGAAAAATGTTTGCTGTCACCTATGGAACCGCGATTGTACCTAGCCGTGTACCTCTTCGTCTGAAGCAAATCGACAGCCAAGAATGTCTTTCTTCAGGGTTCCAAGAATGTGGAAATCGTACAGTGAGTGATCGCGACTGTATGAAGGCTGTGTAAGGACTCGCCCACACGTTGACAAGGCTGTTTCAACTATGTAAATAACCATCATCTGTAACCCGAGGTCTACATTCCATTTAATGTTTTTAGGTCTGTACGTATGCAAGTACGTATATTCTATTTAACAATTACTTCTCTTGATTATGTGAAAATTTTTTCTATATGGCTCTCAAAACATATGATTAATGGCTGAGCCTCGAATGCATCTTAGCTAAAGTTTTACAGTTTTTAAAGAACGTTAGTCATCACTACCTCTGTTATATACATGTTTTGTCAATATTCCTTGTAGCCAAATTTGGGTACATGGTTGGTTATGGTGTGGCTATTTATCCCCTTCCCCTTCTTTATGATACTAGCATTACTGACTTACTAAGTCGTAACGAAACTTTATTTACATATGAAGATTTCCTTTAAATATAGTCGATATTTGACAGAAATTGTTCACTACTATAACTTAGATGCATATGAATGCTGAGTGACGTCTCAATCCGCTTCCGAACAGTGTATTTAGCTTGTTTTAATGTTGCTGATGCGATTTCCATTACGTTTATGATTTAATTGACGTTGTTTATATTCATTTCATCAAGTGTATGCAATGAATATGACACTGTGTAGCATTAGGGTTATATAAAGTTTCAAAAAAATGGTTCTGAGCACTATGGGACTTAACTTCTGAGGTCATCAGTCCCCTAGAACTTAGAACTACTTAAACCTAACTAACCTAAGGACAACACACACATCCATGCCCGAGGCAGGATTCGAACCTGCGACCGTAGCTGTCGCGCGGTTCCAGACTGCAGCACCTAGAACCGCTCGGCCACCTCGGCCGGCTATAAAGTTTCCTACCTTGTATTATAACATCGATGTTATTCTATGTTTCGAGATAGCAACTGCGTTTTCTGTATCGTATGAAAACTGTACCAAAGATGTCCACCAAAGATAGTCCAATCCTCTACATTATCAAGTAACTTGTTATCTAGATATTTTTATACCATATGACGAAAATACTTCTCAATATTTTGTACAATGTAATACATATTGTCCTCATCTTCTCTTCAGTACTGCTCTGCATACATTTAGTATTCGTATGCTTGCTTCTAAAAGCCTGGTGGTATGTAGATGTTCATGACATGCTCTACACATTATTTAAGTAATGACAAATATTATGTAGTGCTTAAACCGTTTAACCCAGTAAATGTTCACGTTATTTTCCACTTCTTTGAAAAAGAACTGTTAACATTTCCCGTACACTACACATAAGTATTTGTATATGTGGATAGTATCCGTGAAGATGATCCAAGACTGAAGCCGGTTGACATTTGGGTTTAAAATAAAAGCAGCTGATGGCCAAACATGCATTTTATACATGTTTCAACTGCACTGCAGGGTTTTCATAGGTAACTCAAGCGTAGCTTGAGGCAACGTGCAAGTTTTATTTCATCAAAATCGGATCACGGTGAAAAAGATATCGTTATTTAAAGTTTTATCGTGTCTGTCTGACTGTTGAAGCGCGCCAATCTCCAGAACTACTAGAAGTACAGGGTGTATCAAAAAGAATAGTCGGATTTTAAAAAATTGTAACTATTTTGTTGTTTGAGATATGTGCGTGAAGAACATACTGATGGAAAGTGCAAACTCTCGAGGCTTACTTGGTTCCCCGCAGCAGTGTGCGCCCACTTCAGTTCTAGTGAAAATGGTGTCGAGACAACAGAATGCGATTTGTGTTCCACGTTTTGCGCAATACGCGTCAGTGATAACTGTTCAGTGTGATTTTCATACTAGATATGGTGTGGATCCTGCTACAGCACAGAGCATTAGACGGTGGCGTGAACAATTCCGAGAAACAGATTGTTTGTGTAAGGGCAAATTGCCGGGCCGTTCCCGAGTGTCTGACACAGATGTCGAACGCATCCGACACAGTTTCACAAGGAATCCGCATCTCAAGGGGGGCATATTGAACACCTATGAAAAGGCATGAAAAAACTTTTTTGAGTCTCCCGTTCATCAAAAAACAAAATTCACAGTATATGTTTATTAGTTTCAGAAATACGGACGTGCCAAATCGGATGACTCTTACTGATACACTCTATATTTTCATGGGGTTGTCATAGGTAACTTGAATGTAGGTTGGGGCAGTTTTTCGGATTTATTTCATCAAGATCTGACACGGAAAAAGGATATCGTAATTTAAAGTTCTATCTAAGATCGTCTACTCAGCTTAGTAGTTTTGTTTAATCATAATGGCTTACTACAGAAAAGAACCAATAGATGACTCCGATTCTTTTTTTTATTTTTTAGGTGACAGAATTACGTGTCGCTGTCTTATAATTACCAATATAGACAAACAGGGAAATTAGTTGGCAATGATATACGGATTTACTGTTTTTCGCTTTGAGTATCAAAAGCTGAACGACATTGCTTTTGTTTCTTTGGATTTGTATTATTTATATTCTTTGCTAGAAAAATGAATTTACTAAGTTTGCTTTGTGATTTGGCTGCCTATTCGTTACATTTTGATTTTGGTTCTGTAGGAATAAAATTGCCCAGAACATGGTCGAGTCTCTCTGAATGAAACTGAATAGCTAAAAGACGTGAAGATATGAATATGCAATCTCGAGAATTCAACGAAAATCATGAGACGAGGCTTGCTGCGCCTCGAGAACAACAGACTTTAATTCACTCCTTGGAAACTCCTTCCAAAACCGAGGCGCAAAAACTCTGATCCAGAGGGTCATACGCAACTCGCTTCTGAGAACCCTTCACTCACAGAAGCTTAAATTTACTTAGCTCTCCAACGTAACATCACATAAGCGGAAATTTTGACGGGAAGTGGCGCAGTCCAGTGAGTTTTTATGCCCAGAATCCTGTTTATTCCTAACAATTAACCATTTCGCTTTCAGCGTGTGCAATTTCCGGGCAGCTTATGTTATGCCACGACTATAAGCGAAGCGCAAGGCCAGGCGCTGCGAGTTGGGGGGGACTGAACCTCAGCGTCGGTTGCTTTTCGCACAGCCAGCTCTATGGGGCTCCCTCCCATGTCAATGAAGCAAATTAAGCCCTGCGCTCATGTCCCCAATTAAACTACTCCAAACGTTGCATACAAAGAAGACTCGTAAGTCAAATACAGGGCTATTACAAATGATTGAAGCGATTTCATAAATTCACTGTAGCTCCATTCACTGACATATGGTCACGACACACTACAGATACGTAGAAAAACTCATAAAGTTTTGTTCGGCTGAAGCCGCACTTCAGGTTTCTGCCGCCAGAGCGCTCGAGAGCGCAGTGAGACAAAATGGCGACAGGAGCCGACAAAGCGTATGTCGTGCTTGAAATGCACTCACATCTGTCAGTCATAACAGTGCAACGACACTTCAGGACGAAGTTCAACAAAGATCCACCAACTGCTAACTCCATTCGGCGATGGTATGCGCAGTTTAAAGCTTCTGGATACCTCTGTAAGGGGAAATCAACGGGTCGGCCTGCAGTGAGCGAAGAAACGGTTGAATGCGTGCGGGCAAGTTTCACGCATAGTGATGTGAAAGATTCAGTGTTTAAACCTCCTCTACCAAGAAACGTGCCAGAACTGCGAGCTCGCATCAACAGTGCTTTCGAACTCATTGATGGGGACACGCTGCGCCGAGTGTGGGAGGAACTTGATTATCGGCTTGATGTCTGCCGAATCACTAAAGGGGCACATATCGAACATTTGTGAATGCCTAAAAAGACTTTTTGAGTTTTTGTATGTGTGTGCAAAGCATTGTGAAAATATCTCAAATAATAAAGTTATTGTAGAGCTGTGAAATCGCTTCAATCATTTGTAATAACCCTGTATATATTCCACGCGTACGAAGTCCCGGGCAAACCCATAAACAAATACAGGAGCAACGCCGGCTTTCTCAGTAAATAAATGAAACTACTGCATCTGACACGATGGAAACATTGAGTCATATTCTTTTCATTGAGGTTTTAGATATAACAATGTCAACAGATCTAAGGCACCTAACACAACAGGCTGTACAATGTAACGTGGCAAAGCATAAGTGTGAGGCAGAGAATTGAACCGGACCCTTATCCAATACGCATCCCGGATGAACCACTGTAGGTTTGGTACATCGATGAGCATGTGTGCTGTTTCTAGACATATGACAGGTTTATATTCTCAGATTTAAATGCACAACCTACGAACTATTAAAACATGAATATGCTAAACTCAAAATTATCAGTTCGTGCAGATGTCTTCCACTTCCATCTTAGAGTAAACGACGAAGTGACGGCAAGTGTAGCGTCTGGTCATAGAAATATACAAGTTTATAAGTCTACAGGGGAAGATTACTGAATATATGCGGAATCGAACACGTAGCATAACTATTTGCTGTATTTGCCATTTATGGCGTTATTGCCTGACCTAAATAAAAAGGCGATGAATCAAGCATGGTAAAAAACTAAACACCGCCCGAACAGGCCATGAAGGCTCAACGGTACCGACCGGCCGCCGTGTCATCCTCAGACCACAGGCGTCACTGGATGCAGATACGGAGGGACATGGGGTCAGCTCGCCGCTTTCCCGGCCGTATGTATGTCAGCTTACGAGACCGGAGCCGCTACTTCTCAATCAAGTAGCTCCTCATTTTGCCTCACAGGGGCTGAGTGCACCCCGCTTGCCAACAGCGCTCGGCAGACCGGATGGTCACCCATCCAAGTGCTATCCCAGCCCGACAGCGCTTAACTTTCATCATCTGGCGGGAACCGCTGTTGCCACTGCGGCACGGCCCTACGCAGTGAAGCATGGTATTACGTTAGAAGAGACCCAAATTCATTCTTATAGCACTGTCTCATGTTTTGCTTCCTCTCCGCTTCGGCGCTGGCATTACAGAAAGTTGTCGTCTGCCGTCTTGCCCACTTCTGTTGTTGAAATCAGTTGCGAGAACGATGGAGAGGTGTGATGAGAATGTAATGTTGCTGATACTAGAAGACAGAATAATAGGTGCTTCAGGGATCCGAGAGGTCCATAGCGCAAATGACGAAAGAGAAGAAACATGAAATTAAAATTCAACATATACGAAAGTCCTGGATACTCTCGTTGCTTACGTTTATGGTAGCTGTAATTACAGAACTGATGTCACTATTATGTTATAGATTTTTTGTGGCAAAAATGAGTAAGAATGAAGAAATACTGCGAAGCCATAAAAGGAAAATAAAATGTCATAAATTATTGTATCACGTGGTCCTGAGATGATCAAATTCGAACAATAATAATAATAATAGTAATCACGCTATCTGCCCCCTAACAAACCATGGCGAAGATCTTACCTGGTAGCCTATGTGAGAGGTCGTACGTAGGCCTACTGTATTTCACATTTCATTAATCATGTTTTATTGACATTATATTCCTTATACCTACTTACAAACTCCTTGAAGTGCTTTGCATATGTCACTGCGCACATTAGAAACTATCTGATATAAATAGCAGCTACTGAAATCCAAAACTATCAGTATCATAAGAGCTTCAAGGTGCTAATAACCAGAGTGTAAATTTCTTCAGGTTATGTTGGTCGTCAGTTACTAATTTTCTGCTTTGAAATTTTCTCCTCGGTTGTAATGAGAAGCCAATGAAAAGCCATAATGGACACACTGCAAAGGTTTGGGATAGTGCTAAGAAAAGATGAGGCGATTCATTGTTACGTGCACTTCTCCAAGCATTTCACGCTTTCGTACAAATTCAGACACCTAAATTTTTTCTTTTCCTACAACAGCTTGCTTTCTTCATCAAAACCATTGGCCTCGCCATCCAAAATAATTTGAATATGAAAGTTTTGCGTCGCGTCACAGCGTATAGTGTTGTGTCATGTGTTCCGATTATTGGCGCCAAAAAAAGTAACGCAACTTTCATGGGCTATGGTCGTACTTTCCTGTGTTTAAGCATGTTCACAGATGCAACCGAATAGTAGAGTACGCCGGCGAATTGACTACGAATGCTAATTTGATCGTGTTCTCTTCCATTCGCCCCAATATAAACCACACTTAAACGAGACAGAGGAGAAATTTTCCCTGTTCCGTAATTTAATAATAGTTTTCCTTTTAGTACGATGTTATCAGACGAGATCAATATTATTTCAGGATCCGAAATATTACTAAAACACCGCACGACAGGTCAAAAACTGTAGGAAGCTATGGATCTGAAACCAGCATAAATGAAACAAAAATACGAACAGTCTGAATACATCGTCTGCACGCATGAACGCATAGATCTGAAACATGCTTACACACCTGCCATAAATAATGCTGCTAGCGTTGGTTATCTTCCTGCCTTCCACGGCGGTGGTCGACCCCATACTTGTTGCTATGGCAACCAAACGAGCGCGCAGCCAGTGATGGATATCGAACTGCAACTGTCCGAGCGTGCCGGTCAAAGATACTCGTACTTCGTTTCTTGCCTGTTTACAACATGGCCGCCACGAAGTGCCAGTAGAACGCAACAGAATATAGTATTTATACGGGCAGTGGAACTTACAAAATCGCGCGGAGCATGTTGGGTGCGGGGTAATACACTGAATACCTTAGTTTCTCACAAACGAGTGATCAATTGCTGGCGATATGGCCTACAATCGGTCCCTCGCTTCGTCCCCGCCATGTACACGCGATTTATCAATATATTTTAACGTCTGTTTCGAACGCCACTATGTCGTGAAGTTCCGCTATCTAAAACGAACTGCTGTGATTAAAAGTAGGGGCTGTTGGTCTAACACATGCAAAAAAATGGAACTGAAAGTTATTAAACTTGTTTTAAAACTCTTTTATTGTGAACTGTTGGCTATGTTACGGAACAGATCACATTTTTCATCGGCACCTTGTGTGTTGTGTATAAACTTCCAATCTGTATTTGCAAATACACCTTGAAGTTATGAATTTCTTTTACATTCGTTACTCTTGTGGTTTAACGAAAAGTATTTACACAGTGGCTTTGAAATCTCGATCAGCAGAAACGTTATCAACAGCAGTACGTCGGTTTCAATATCTGTTGTAGTAATTGTTTCAGGGAGAGTAAGATTATACGAAACAGAGGAGTATAGCTGTAGAATGTTTTTAAACGGAAATATCCACTTATTACTCACACTATTTACAAATTAAAAACTTTATTAGAGCGCCCATTTGTTTCATAACTGACTCAAAGTCATCGGCTGGAGCTCAGTATATTGTTACTCTTACCATAGACTTTCCATGGATTCCTACTTCTACAGCAGAAGCTTCAAACTGCTGCTTACTGCAAATTAAAGTAGTATCTATGTTTTCAACAATAGCGTAAATTTCGCCGTCAACTTCACTTTTCAGATTGATTGGAGTTCATTCAGTAACTATACGTTCTAATTGAAAGTCCTTACTCCACGCGGGTATAGCGGGAACGATGCGAAACTACACAACCATGCATCAGTTACACAAATAAGAGGTAACCAGACTGCAATATGCCATAGGTGAGCGACTGTCGTAAGTGGTTCGTCAGGTTTACTTGGGAATTAAGAGCTAAATCTTTAAATATGTGTAATTCATAAAATTTAGATAATTAATAGTGCCTCATCAATAAAGTAGGCATGGTTTGTTTAGACATGTCATCGCAGATGATAAAATTACAAATGGGCTAAAGAGGTGCTTATTAAGGGGAGCCGGAGGTGCCTATGCTGCCCATGTTAAAATCACTAAGTTTGAGGAACATTTATGAATAAACTACCAAATAGAAAAATTTTGATTTCTTTTTTACATATAGAGTGGTTTAGTATTGAAGTTATGACAGAGGGATTTTGGAGTATCTTTTCTAGTTTCCTTCCAATTATGTTTTTTTATTAATGACTCAAATTTTTTTACAAATAATTGCTTTATAATTAAACTGAAATGAAGCTACTGAACATATTGCCAAATGGCTGTGTTACAATGTAAGTTTGACCACTAGGAGTGCTGTATAAAAATTTCATCTCTCTAGCTTGAGTGGATTTTGAGAAAATGTTCCTTACATTCGAAAAATTCTAATTTATGGGAAATGGCTATCAAAGTTTCTCAATACATTCCTGCACTATAGGATGGATTACCAGGGTCTTCTTCTTCATCCTCCAAAAGCTTCCTCTTCTGTCTTCTTTTATGGCCTGTTGTTCCATCATACGTCATATGCCTTTCTCTTCTTTCTGCTCCTCTTATCCTTTCTCTGTCAATATTTCTTACTGCTCGTACAGTGTTCACACCAGCTGTAAATCCTAATGCCTTCAGAGCTTCACACTTCACAATGTTCCCTTGGTTGTAGGTTGCTATTGCATCATAAATGCCAAAGTGCAGTGTTTTTATGCTTACAAACACCCTTTTAGGATTCACTTTCCAAATCAAATTGTCTACGCTCTCATTAGGATTCTGCTTCTTTCCGTGTAGACATTTGTGTAACGATTCTGGCTGTGCTAAGTCATGAAAAATTGGTTTCATTGTTCCCTCCTGATTCTTGTACATACTGCATATTACCCGCTTTACACAAGAAGTATAATACTACCAACAACAGGCGCAACACTGAACTAATTCGAAACGGTAAACAGAGACGATGTTCCGCGCTCTTATTCATTGTAGTATCGCAACTTGGTATTAGTGTTAATTTTCTTTTCCCTACGTTCTTCCTCTTCTTATATACACGGTTACTAAAAAGTGGCATCGTAACCAGAACAAAAGTGTACGACAATATTGAATGGAGCAAGATGTTCGAAATTCTGAGGAAAATAGGAGTAAGCTGTAAGGAAATACGGGTAATATTTGTCACAGAAAACAATGTAGCCAACCCTTGCACACTCGCTGTATGCGTAAATTAGGCGCTGTATGCGTAACAGGCCGAGAAAATCCCAAGCAGTTCGCCAGGAAGTCACGAGAGTGTGTTAGATGCATTCAGCGGCCGCCCATTTCCTCTGCAGGCGTGGGGGAAAATGGTAATAACTTCACTTCTAGGGCGAGTAGAACAATAATTCAAAGTTTACATTAAAGAGGAATGTTCCAATTAATTTTCGGTAGCAAAAAAAAAATCGTAATTTTTTTGGATTTGACCACCTCCGGCTCCCCTTACGCATCTTCTTTGTGTTCTGCCTTACGGCAGGCCTTGTCATGGGGGAAGCATCGTCAGAGAGGTCCACCGCATGAGCGTCTAGGGAAGTGACTCCAGCGGTGGTTTTCCCGATGCCTTCCACTGATGATGATGAAATGATAGTGAGGACAACACAACGCCCAGTCCCTGAGCGGAGAAAATCTCCGACCCAGCCGAGAATCGAACCCGGGCCCCTTGGCGTGACTGACCGCCGCGCTGACCACTCAGCTATCGTGGCGGACCTCATTAAGCATAAACGTATGTTAAAATCTGAAAGTGAGCCTACTTTTCAGTCTAAAGCAATACAGATTTTTGCGACTTAATATCTGATTTAATGGCTTTCGAGCCAACGTTTACGATGCCACTTGGTGTCACATATACGTACTGCAAATGCGACAGTGGACGGCCGGTGTGGCCGAGCGGTTCTAGGCGCTTCAGTCTGGAACCGCGCGACCACTACGGTCGCAGGTTCGAATCCTGTCTCGGGCATGGATGTGTGTGATGTCCTTAGGTTAGTTAGGTTTAAGTAGTTCTAAGTTCTAGCGGACTGATGACCTCAGATGTTAAGTCCTATAGTGCTCAGAGCCATTTTGAACACTAAATGCCACTTTTAAGAAAGATTATCTTCACTTCTAGGTGCTGCATATGTACAAGGTGTCAGATAATGGACTTCGGAAAGTGGTTGTAATTTTTTTTGTAGGATATATACAAAACTTTTTCTAATGCATGATATAGCAACCAGTGGTAACAATTTGAAAGAACCAACAGTCTTGGTTGCACCGAAGTCTTGTTTTGCAACCAACAATGTTTATTCTTTCATACGCTCTGTAAATGCAAAATAAACAAAATATTTTTGGAGCTCTAAATTTTCTATTACCATCTGTAGGAAAAGATCCAGTAAAGGGCTTGTAAATTTCGTGGTTTATGTAAAAAATGAGCTATTGTGATTGTGTGAGCGTCTTCTGCTAATATCTTGCAGTCTTGTGCTGATCTGATAGTTTAGTGCTTCAGGTATTGTTACAGCCAGTGACGCAAAGTTTACAGCCAGAAATAAATACACTAGGGGCATTAAAACAGCACATCAGGAATAGCAACTAACGAAATTTTTGTATTGTGCACAACAGTGTATAGTGAAAAACAAACACCGTCCGAACAGGCCTTGAAGGCCGAATGGAATCGACCGGACGCCGCGTCAACCTGTAACCTCCCCCTCACTTATCGACCTTAATGACAGTGAAAAATTAAACCGCGTGTACCTAATGGAAATTTGGGAAAAGCAATCGTCACCGAAGTTAATTTGTCGGTAAAGAGGGAGGAAAGGGTTACATCTAAATGAAAGGAAAAATGCAAATGAAACTGGTGGAAATTAATTTTGAAAAGGGGTAAAGTTAATAAAGAAAGTAAATGCGCGGCCGTTACGTTAACAATTAACTAGCGGTAATTAGATATTTGAGATTTGGGGGAAATTACGGTCGCCAGTCCTAAGGATAATTACTATAGTAACTGAAAAAGAAAGGTTATTACACATATAATTAGCGCTAGAAGCGTGGCAACTGAAGGTTAACACGCGTTGTGTGAAAACTGAAAGTTTGTCAGAAGTAATAAATTTCGCTACACTCTGATTTAATTTGGCAAAAGAATTAATAAAACTGGAAAATCGCAAGTTAATTTAGTGACTGAAGTTAATAGTGGGCTTTCTTTCTGAAGCACATCGAAATTCAGTAAAATACGTTTAGTCTTGGACTACCTCAACAATCATTTCAAAAGCTACTTGAATCTACGCAATTTAGAAATAAGAGATTTAACTTTGAACTTGAATTAAATGATTCTGAACAACTGACAATAGTAAAATTTAGTACGTACCAAGCTGAGCTGCAGTCACAGGTGAGCTAAAATATGGTAACAAAACTCGCACTCTTAATTTGTGCTTGTGTAATCTAAATATTGTAGCCAGCTATGAATACCTTAACTGAACTTTGAAATTAAAGCAGTGAAATCGAATGATGCTGGCGTTTGAATTTCAACGACACTCGGGTTCACTCTGGAAAAGGACAGGACCCTGCTTGGTAATGCAATTGGGACAATGAGCAACAAAGGTTCATGCTAAGTTGCTGTAATTTTGTGATGCAACAATTTTAAAAGTTTGAAAAGCTGAGGTCTGCCATACAGTTCTAAAACTTTACGTGCTTCCAGTCTTCCTTGTTGGTTGATTGAAGGTTTGAAGCCGTCGATCGAGGAGGTGGCGACAGTCACTCATTGTTGGCCGTCGCTGTTGCAGAAGCTGGATGTTGGCGCGCCTTCTTCTCGACACGGTCACCAGACGAAACGGGCTCTTGACGTGCGCCAGCTAATGCTTCCCGTCCGCGACACCATGTCAGAAACTATCATCGCAAGTCGAGCGCAATTACGCGCTGCCAAACCCCGAAAGCGCGGCAAGTCGCAGGAGCTTCACACAACACACCTGCTCCACCGCCCTACTCCAGCCAGACTCCCTCTGCTCTGCCCGCACTCCACGCGGCAGATTTAACACTACCAAAAATCCTAAACACTTTGGTTCTCCACACGACCTATCGATGTATTCGTTCGATAGCATAGTTTTCCCTAGGCCAGACCCAGTGTATAAATACAAATAATATTCACAAAACAAACCAACATAAATGCATAAATGCATAAATATATATATATATATACAAACAGTAAAACAATTACAATATATAAAGAGACAGAAATGTCATACCTTGAGCAGGGTGTTTCAAAAATGACCGGTATATTTGAAACGGCAATAAAAACTAAACGAGCAGCGATAGAAATACCGTTTGTTGCAATATGCTTGGGACAACAGTACATTTTCAGGCAGACAAACTTTCGAAATTACAGTAGTTACAATTTTCAACAACAGATGGCGCTGCAAGTGATGTGAAAGATATAGAAGACAACGCAGTCTGTGGGTGCGTCATTCTGTACGTCGTCTTTCTGCTGTAAGCGTGTGCTGTTCACAATGTGCAAGTGTGCTGTAGACAACATGGTTTATTCCTTAGAACAGAGGATTTTTCTGGTGTTGGAATTCCACCGCCTAGAACACAGTGTTGTTGCAACAAGACGAAGTTTTCAACGGAGGTTTAATGTAACCAAAGGACCGAAAAGCGATACAATAAAGGATCTGTTTGAAAAATTTCAACGGACTGGGAACGTGACGGATGAACGTGCTGGAAAGGTAGGGCGACCGCGTACGGCAACCACAGAGGGCAACGCGCAGCTAGTGCAGCAGGTGATCCAACAGTGGCCTCGGGTTTCCGTTCGCCGTGTTGCAGCTGCGGTCCAAATGACGCCAACATCCACGTATCGTCTCATGCGCCAGAGTTTACACCTCTATCCGTACAAAATTCAAACACGGCAACCCCTCAGCGCCGCTACCATTGCTGCAAGAGAGACATTCGCTAACGATATAGTGCACAGGATTGATGACGGCGATATGCATGTGGGCAGCATTTGGTTTACTGACGAAGCTTATTTTTACCTGGACGGCTTCATCAATAAACAGAACTGGCGCATATGGGGAACCGAAAAGCCCCATGTTGCAGTCCCATCGTCCCTGCATCCTCAAAAAGCACTAGTCTGGGCCGCCATTTCTTCCAAAGGAATCATTGGCCCATTTTTCAGATCCGAAACGATTACTGCATCACGCTATCTGGACATTCTTCGTGAATTTGTGGCGGTACAAACTGCCTTAGACGACACTGCGAACACCTCGTGGTTTATGCAAGATGGTGCCCGGCCGCATCACATGGCCGACGTCTTTAATTTCCTGAATGAATATTTCGATGATCGTGTGATTGCTTTGGGCTATCCGAAACACACAGGAGGCGGCGTGGATTGGCCTCCCTATTCGCCAGACATGAACCCCTGTGACTTCTTTCTGTGGGGACACATGAAAGACCAGGTGTACCGCCAGAATCCAGAAACAATTGAACAGCTGAAGCAGTACATCTCATCTGCATGTGAAGCTATTCCGCCAGACACGTTGTCAAAGGTTTCGGGTAATTTCATTCAGAGACTACGCCATGTTATTGCTACACATGGTGGATATGTGGAAAATATCGTACTATAGAGTTTCCCAGACCACAGCGCCATCTGTTGTTGAAAATTGTAACTACTGTAATTTCGAAAGTTTGTCTGCCTGAAAATGTACTGTTGTCCCAAGCATATTGCAACAAACGGTGTATTTCTATCGCTGCTCGTTTAGTTTTTTTTGCCGTTTCAAATATACCGGTCATTTTTGAAACATCCTGTATATATACAAACAGTAAAACAATTACAATATATAAAGAGACAGAAATGTCATACCTTGAGGTAACAAAACAAGGAAAAAAATTATAGTACAATAGATGGAAATAGGAGGATATGCATTTCCGGCGTTACAAACCTCTGCTCTGAGGCATTACCAGATGTGGATATGGAGGGGCATCTGGTCAGCACACGACTCTCCCGGCCGTATGTCAGTTTACGAGACCGGTGCCTCTGTTTCTCAGTCAAGTAGCTCCTCAGTTGGCCCCATAAGGGCTGAGTGTACCCCTCTTGCCAACAGCGCTCGGCCGACCGGACGGTCACCCATCCGAGTGCTAGCCCAGCCCGACAGCGCTTAAGTTCGGTGATCTGACGGGAACCAGCGTTACCACTGCGGCAAGGCCGTTGACCACATAGAGGATAATAGGAATGCATAATTCAATTTGTAGGTGATTTAAGAGTGAAGAGAGCGCGAAATTTATTATTCCATGCCTACACCTGTGGCATCAAGATCGCACTGAGCTTCGATCGCCGGTACAGATATGTCGATCCAAGTCGCTTCAACTCTGTGCCAGAGCTGATTAGTTGTAGCTGGTGGCAAGTGCTGGCTGGCGTGGCAGTCTATCAGCAACCCATGGCCAAATGTTTCCAGTGGGAGAACAAACTGGCGAGGACCACAGTGCAACAGCCTCTATCGGAGACAGTGAGAACACGGACAATGTGCAGTCCTGAGTTATCTTGTTGGAAGATTACGTCACAGCTGTCAAATTTAGGGCACAGATAGCGGCCTCAGCAAGTCAGAAATGTAACGGTAGGTGCCAAAATTATTGGCTATGGAAAGTATAAGTAGGATTAAAATTTCCAGAATGAGATTTTCACTCTGCAGCGGAGTGTGCGCTGATACGAAACTTCCTGGCAGATTAAAACTGTGTGCACTTGCCCGTGAAAGGCAACGGTCCCGAGTTCGAGTCTCGGTCGAGCACACAGTTTTAATCTGCCAGGAAGTTTCAGGATTAAAATTACTTGATAGTTGACCTCTGTCTTTTTGCCGCAACGGTGTTGCCACAACGGTTGCCAGCTACCGCTCGATTTCACAACAAACAAGTGTTGTTCGTGTGTAACGCGGAGCGATGTTGGGAATGACTTCTGCGAAGTATGCGAGATGCTCTGTCGACAGTCGATTTTAAGTGACTGAATTTCTGAACTGCGACGGACGACACGT
Source organism: Schistocerca americana (assembly GCF_021461395.2). Lineage (NCBI taxonomy): Eukaryota > Metazoa > Arthropoda > Insecta > Orthoptera > Acrididae > Schistocerca > Schistocerca americana. The sequence continues at coordinate 977,023,212 of NC_060121.1, forward strand.
TTTGTAACCCTGAATTTAAACTCTTGTCCTAAGCTAACCACGGCCTCGTGATGAGCAGTTTATTCGAGAAAACTGCGGCCAACAATCTGCGACAGATCTGAAGTCACGTTCGCTTTGTGCACAGTTATTAAGGGGACTACACCCTGCCTATCTAACCCATGCTAATTTAGGAAAGTATTTGACACATTTCTGAAAAAAACTATTTGATGCAGGACCTTAATATTTTTATTGTTGTGCTACATGATGCTAATAGAGTCAACTGTATTAAACTCTACTTTATCCATTTTATAGTTCTTAAGAAATACTTTTTTTAAATTTGTTAACAAAAAATATTAAGTTTTTCTGCAGAAAATATTTTTGTGAACTTCCTAATAGGGTAATATTAATGAATGTAGTACCAGAGGTGGCTTTTCATGTTATGCAGAGTCTCTGAAAATTTCATTCAGTTATCTATGATAATTTCTGATATAATGGGGCACATGTACTGAAAATTTTAGTTTGCGGGAAATTGACTTTAAAGAAAAAACTTTTGAAATTTGTTACTTACAGTTAATTAAAACTGTCCTGCTGCATATGATGGCCCTTCTTTGGCCTGTAACAGGTCTTCCAGCTTCTTTTTCACCTTTCTGGATGTTTGACTTGTTTTCTTGGCCATATTAGATGCAGACATGTCTGCATCGGCTATCCTCATTTTATCGCAATGTTGCAAGCCCAGTGATCATATTTTCACCAGGATTAATTCACAGCTTTTTCACTAGCAAACACTTTCCAATATTACCACAATTGAATGTAATAACAGCATCATGAACTCCTAGTTTCATTGTATGCATGCCTACAAATACAGTTTTAGGAAGGTGGTTCCAAATTTGCTCTTGAAACATTCATTTCGGTTCTGTGTCTGTCCATCTCCTTAGAAGGTCAAGATGAGCCAAGTCTCTGAAAACAGGTTTAATTGCTGTAATAACGGCAGCAGGAAGAGAGTGCTGGTGAGAATAAGATTCTCCAGTTGCCTGAGCCCTATTGTATTTAGACCACGAGCTTTCTCCTGATGGACACAATCCATGACATGGCTTATCATCAGTAGAGGACTTACGGAAGAATATGGCCCAAACATCTCTCTTCATTGCCTCCAGATTTTCTTTGTTTCTCCTAATTGCCTGCCCATAGTATACCTGCAAGTTTTCTATAACTACTCGCAATCACACTTGAACAAAACTAACCACGTGTTTGAAAGCGTGTTGTTTACAAACAGCAGAAACAAAGGAATACAGACCGTTGCATTCTAAGGATAGCCAACACACTAGGGAGTAAAAAAAATTCACAACGCGCAATGTAGGGGATATAAAGATCTAAAATATATGCAGGAAAGTGGGTAACAAAAGTGGGCGTGGCACATAAACACACGTGGTAGGAAAATGCGCTTTAACTGCTCGAAAAAAAAATTTTTCAGCAAAGTCCTTTTCAGAATACTTAAAAAACATTAATCTATCGAAATATGAAGAAACCGAAAATCGAGTTTTTTCGACCTGAACCACGGTGTGGTACTCTTAAAGCTAACCTCTACGAACAAGCTCAAGGCAGAATAAATTCAGTTTCAGCGCTAAAAGCAAACTGTAACAACTAGCTGTCATTGCTTATCTGAAACTATCCTCACCCTGGCTGCACGAGATGCCACGTTGCCAACCGATGAGCACTCCTTGTTAGCACTTGGCTGCAGATTATGGGCAACGCAAGCAGATTCCAGAATGGCAGGATGAGAAATAAGAGCAAATAAAAAACTCAATACGATGATGAAAATCATGCTTCAAAAACAGAAATAAAAAAACTACATTTAAACCGATTAATTGAATACAAATAATCAGACTCTTATGATTAGATTAGAAATTTAAAAAAATTTCGCTGTATTTGACGGGGTTCGAACCTACTGCGTTCTATACGTCAGTTTATACGCTAACCGTTACGCTATGCCACAGCTCTGGGGAAAATAGTTATAGCTGTAGTACCCCAGTTGCAGCGATTAATTGCAGCCTACAAAAATTCGGCTTCGCGCAATGTCAGGCACACTGGACTCGCATTCGAGAGGATGAGGGTTCCAACCCGCGTCCGGCCATCCTGATTTAGGTTTCCTTCGATTTCCCCAGATCGCTTCAGGCAGATGCCGGGATGGTTTCTCTGAAAGGGCAAGAGCGACTTCCTTTCTCATACTTTCCTAATCCAATGGGACAGATGACCTCGCTCTTTGGTCCTCCCCCCAAAATCAGCCGATGACCAACCAACAAACCAATGTCGTGCGTAGCTTATCTAACGTAAGCCGATCTCTGTGATTATGATAATCGTTTATGTAACGCTGAATCGCGTCTTGAGCGGAAGTATCCCGTAGTATTTGATTAGTGCTGTGTTTGAAACATGTGTGTGTCATTAGTATCGTCTCTGTGTGTGTTGTTTTTGGTATCGCTATCACGTGTGATGAAATACCAAATAAAGGTGCCAGCCCCTTGTTCCGGGATCCAAACATCAAGAAACAAAACTGGACAACGAATTCGAAGTGAACTGAACAATTGTTGTGGCAGTCTGGCAACGGCAAACAGTTCGGGCGTGACGTTGATCGTTCTGATCGGAAGAAATCAGCTCCAACGCGTGAATTGCCAATTATCGAGTAATTTCAATCGGACTGTTCTTTGTACAGGTGATCATTTTATGTACCGAATGGCATACCTTACCATCACGCAAAGTGGTAATTTACGTTCTCCTTCGGGGATCCACATATGGGTACGTCCATTGTGATGCTCCATGTAGAACCAGGATTCGTCTGAAAAGACTACGTGGTGCCACTTCAGTGTTGTGTCCAGCGTTGTTGGATGCTTCATTGCCGGCGCACCTCTCTGTTGCCGCGACACGGGAAGCCACAACAATAGTCGCCCCGCTGAGCGTCTGTGCTGCTCCAGACGTACGCTATATGATCAAAAGTATCCGGACACCTGGCTGAAAATGACGTACAATTTCGTGGCGCCCTCCATCGGTAATGCTGGAATTCAGTATGGTGTTGGCTCACCCTCAGTCCTAATGACAGCTTCCACTCTCGCAGGCGTACGTTCAATCAGGTGCTGGAAGGTTTCTTGGGAATGGCAGCCCTTTCTTCACGCGATGCTGCACTGAGGAGAGGTATCGATGTCGGTCGGTGAGGCCTGGCACGAAATCACATGTTAGTGGCGGCCTTATTTACAATTCTAAGCTAAATGTTTGAATTTTTTTCATGGAAAGGTTCAACTACCTTTCCCCAAACTAAACTTTAACCTAAGACATGATGGTAAATTTCAAAAGGAAAACTACTCCAGGAAGTAACCAATCTTCCATCGCTATTCACGGCTGTGCAAGTAGGCCTTTGGATTCTGGAGAGCTTAGAACATCATGTATGGAAGAGCCGCAGCTTCCTACAACTTCTGCAAAGATGAGACCCAAGAAAAAACTCCTGCTGGGGACTGTGAACATCAACACACTTATGTAAGTTGGAAAACTAAAACCCAAACGGACATTCTCAATCAACGCAACATACTTATATTAACACTTCAAGAAGCGAGTTATCTGGATGAAAATGCATTTGAGTTAGGTGGATACAGGATCTACAAAGGAAAACTAGCCATTAAAAATTCCAATAATACGACTATATTAGGGACAGCATTTATGGTCAAACAGCAACTTACGGAATCAATAACTAATTTTAGCTTCCCATCAGAACGAATTTCATTTCTGACGTTCAAGTCAGGCAATAAACGTTACACCATTATAAATGTACATGCACCTTTCAACCAACAAAACAGAACAAATGCTGATAAACTGGAAGATTTTTGGGAAATGCTAGAACACGAAACATCCAAATAACCAAAAGAACATACCAAAATTTTAGTGGCGACTTTAATGCACAAGTTGGCAAAGATATAAAATTTAAATCAGTAGTTGGAGATTATCCAGCACATGAAACAACCAACAAAAATGGGGAAAGACTCATAGGTTTTTGTAAACAATTTAACCTAAAACTAATGTCGACATTTTTTAGAAAACTTGCAAGAAATCAAGGCATGGTTGATCTACAGACAACACGAGCCGTGTACCTCCTTCCTGGTGGAATGACTGGAACTGATCGGCTGTCGGACCCCCCCCCCCCCCCCCGTCTAATAGGCGCTGCTCATGCATGGTTGTTTACATCTTTCGATGGATTTAGTGACATTTCTGAACACTCAAAGGTACTGTGTCTGTAATACAATATCCACAGTCAACGTCTGTCTTCAGGAGTTCTGGGAACCGGGGTGATGCAAAACTTTTTTTTTTATATGTGTAGATAAATAAGAAAACTTATACAGGGCTATTACAAATGATTGAAGCGATTTCATAAATTCACTGTAGCTCCATTCATTGACATATGGTCACGACACACTACAGATACGTAGAAAAACTCATAAAGTTTTGTTCGGCTGAAGCCGCACCTCAGGTTTCTGCCGCCAGAGCGCTCGAGAGCGCAGTGAGACAAAATGGCGACAGGAGCCGAGAAAGCGTATGTCGTGCTTGAAATGCACTCACATCAGTCAGTCATAACAGTGCAACGACACTTCAGGACGAAGTTCAACAAAGATCCACCAACTGCTAACTCCATTCGGCGATGGTATGCGCAGTTTAAAGCTTCTGCATGCCTCTGTAAGGGGAAATCAACGGGTCGGCCTGCAGTGAGCGAAGAAACGGTTGAACGCGTGCGGGCAAGTTTCACGCGTAGCCCGTGGAAGTCGACGAATAAAGCAAGCAGGGAGCTAAACGTACCACAGCCGACGGTTTGGAAAATCTTACGGGAAATGCTAAAGCAGAAGCCTTATCGTTTACAATTGCTACAAGCCCTGACACCCGATGACAAAGTCAAACGCTTTGAATTTTCGGTGCGGTTGCAACAGCTCATGGAAGAGAATGCGTTCAGTGCGAAACTTGTTTTCAGTGATGAAGCAACATTTTTTCTTAATGGTGAAGTGAACAGACACAATGTGCGAATCTGGGCGGTAGAGAATACTCACGCATTCGTGCAGCAAATTCGCAATTCACCAAAAGCTAATGTGTTTTGTGCAATCTCACGGTTTAAAGTTTACGGCCCCTTTTTCTTCTGCGAAAAAACGTTACAGGACACGTGTATCTGGACATGCTGGAAAATTGGCTCATGCCACAACTGGAGACCGACAGCGCCGACTTCATCTTTCAACAGGATGGTGCTCCACCGCACTTCCATAATGATGTTCGGCATTTCTTAAACACGAGATTGGAAAACCGATGGATCGGTCGTGGTGGAGATCATGATCAGCAGTTCATGTCATGGCCTCCACGCTCTCCCGACTTAACCCCATGCGATTCCTTTCTGTGGGGATATGTGAAAGATTCAGTGTTTAAACCTCCTCTACCAAGAAACGTGCCAGAACTGCGAGCTCGCATCAACGATGCTTTCGAACTCATTGATGGGGACATGCTGCGCCGAGTGTGGGAGGAACTTGATTATCGGCTTGATGTCTGCCGAATCACTAAAGGGGCACATATCGAACATTTGTGAATGCCTAAAAAAACTTTTTGGGTTTTTGTATGTGTGTGCAAAGCATTGTGAAAATATCTCAAATAATAAAGTTATTGTAGAGTTGTGAAATCGCTTCAATCATTTGTAATGACCCTGTAGTAGTGAAATGTCTTAGCCAAAGACTGAAGGATTGTTTCTAGGATTGATCTTTCTTTCTGCAGTGGAGTGTACATTGTTTTGAAACTTCCTGGTAGATTAAAACTGTGTGCCGGACCGGTACTCGAACCTGGGACTCTTACCTTCGATGGACAATGGCCTTACCCAATGGGAGAGGTTCTGGTGGGGGCAAAAGCTGGAAAGCCGGTCGAGGGTCGTGCCTCGAGGACTCGGTCATCAGGAACTGAGTTTATGTAGCTAGGGAAGTTGTACGGACAACAAAATAAATTAACAAAATGAGAAAAAATGGTCTTGAGTGTTTTCGGTAAAATAAAAAGCGTTTAAACGTATTCTTCTGACATTCTTGGTAACACAACTTCATAACTGAATCGATAATTTGGAAAAGGATTCAATCCACTTTTTTTCAAATTACCTTTACGGGAGAGAAGTTATCTTTATATCTGTAGTCATCGTTTGGTATAACATGGGGTCATGTCTCATCAACTCTTTGGAAGGGGATTGAGAGAGAGAAGTGGTCCCGTCCATACAAACAGGCATACAGGGATTTGTTCCAATACAAACGAAAAAACTAGACGATGAAAAGAAAATTGTACAATACATACATCACGAGCAGAAACCATTTTATAACAATATCTGATAGTGGCCAGCGACGATGGACAAGGTAAAGATGAAGCATGCCTAGCATTATCTGCTTTGCTGTATTTTGCTTGTCGTTTTTGAGTTTATTTGGAATAAACCCCTATGTTCATAACACACTCCTCTATTGCTATAGTGAATATGAGTAATATAAACTCGCATAACACATTCCTTCCGCTGCAAACGTCATCAGATTCCAAAGTTGATGGTTATAGTATTTTGTAATGGTGTATACTGTTTCACCCTGGGGCCGGCTGCTACATGTCAACTCCACGACACCACGCTTCAACCTGTTATGTATCCTGGAACGTGGCACCTTTTCCAACTCACCGATTCAACTATAAATGAAAAGCACAGTATTGTGAATCTTCTCACTATTAACTTACTTCATTAACCTCTTTTCGGCTAACAGGCCGTCATCAGAATTAAACTGACTGTTTTAACGTGTTGGAAGCCCTGGAAATCCATAAACATTTGGTCTATAGTCGTGATTTAATATGACATGACCAAACACAGGTCAATACCCCCCTTCTTTTAAACTTAATTTAATCCTCACGTTTCTCTAGTTCTTTGCACAGTGTCTGTTCCATTCTATTCCTCAATTTTTTCCTGTATTTATTTATTATATGGTGAGTGACTCTATACTCCATATATTCTGTTGTTTTATAATACGTAAATCTTCCCTATAGTAAAAGAAATTCTTTAGAGCGCTGATGTATAATGTAGCGTATGTACGAGGGTTGGTTTTTTAAGTAAGGGCCGTTTTTATTTTTAAAAAAAGATACAAATATTTTTGTAAAAAAACTTTTATTTTCTGATTCTACACACTTTTACCTATTTTTCTACATTGTTGCCTTGTTTATTTAAGCACTTGTCATACCGTAAAACTAAGTTTTTAATTCCCTCTTCAAAGAATTCGGCCGCCTGCTCAGACTGCCAAGAGTTCACGGCCGCCAAGATGGTGTTTCAGGTACCGGAAAAGGTGAAAATCGCTAGGAGCAAGGTCGGGGCTGTATGGTGCACGGTCCAAAACTTCCCAGCCAAAAGAATCAATCAAATCCCGAGTCTTTTGAGAGGTGTGAGGCCTAGCGTTATCGTGCAGAAGCAAAGCTCCTTTTGTCAGCATCCCGCGCCTTTTGTTTTGAATTGCTCTGCAGAGCTTCTTTAGAGTTGCACAGTAGGCATCAGAGTTGATTGTCGTTCCTCGTGGCATAAAGTCCACTAGCAAAACACGGCGCCGGTCCCAGAACACAGTTGCCATAATCTTGCGCTTTGACAGCGTCTGTTTGGCTTTGACCTTGACGGGTGAGGTTGTGTGTCGCCATTCCATCGATTGTCGCTCGCTTTCGGGAGTGATATGGGATACCCATGTTTCATCTCCAGTGACAATTTGACTCAACATGTCATCCCCTTCTTCCTCGTAACAAATCAAAAAGTCCAATGAAGTGGCAAATCTCTTCCCTTTGTGGTCCTCTGTGAGGAGTCTGGGTACCCACCGAGAACACAGTTTCTTAAAGTTTAGGTTTTCAGACACAATTTTGTACAAAACTGATCTTGAAACTTGTGGAAATTCCAAAGAAAGAGTGGAAATTGTGAATCTTCTGTCCTCACGAATCTTTGTTTCGACTGCAGCCACCAAATCATCAGTGATGACAGAGGGCCGGCCTGAGCGTTCTTCGTCATGGACTTTTGACGGCCATTTTTAAACTCTCTAACCCATTGACGCACTTTACCTTCACTCATTGCATTCGAGCCATAAACTTCTGTTAACTGACGATGAATTTCTGCAGCTGATAGGCTTCTCGCGGTCAAAAAACGTATCACTGACCGTACCTCACGCGCGGCGGGCGATTCAATAATCGTAAACATTGTAAAGTAGCACAGCGATGCGTACACGTCAGCTGCAGAGCTGCAACTTGCATCAGTGTGAACGGGAAGGATGCCGGCAAGTGGCGCGGTGGCTTGTTGCGGCGTCCGCGCGAACTACGGGACTATACGCGCGAACGGCCCTTACTTAAAAAACAACCCTCGTATTTCTTGTTACAAATGTCAATTTTATGGGTTAGATAGAGCAGCAATCAGTCGTAGAATTAAGTTGCTTTAATTTGACATTTATAGTGACAACGCAGATCAGATTTCGACCTGTGTCAGGTCATTATCAATGCAGTGCGAAATGGTAGCAGTTGTTCGTGCTCAAATGAATGCTTACACAGTTCAACCATCACTGTAATGGTTGAACTGTGTAAGCATTCATTTGAGCACGAACAACTGCTACAATTTCGCACTGCATTGATAATGACCTGACACAGGTCTAAATCTGATCTGCGTTGTGACTATAAATGTCAAATTAAAGCAACTTAATTCTACGACTGATTGCTGCTCTATCTAACCCAATATAACCACAGTCGTTGCGTACACCCACCCCATAGAGGGCAACCTGATGTCAATTTTATCTTAAACTCTGTTTCTGCATTGTCTTCGGTACGTAATACTTCTTCAAAATGTTCTTCTGTGTCATTGTCTTGTATTAATTATATTTTATTTAGAATATTAATTTAATTTAAACTGTTGCTTTACCTTATGTACATCCTCTTCTCTTTTGCGACTAATTCTTCGCTGGTGTTGAGCTTCTCCCTTTCACCTTATCTTCATTTACACACACACACACAGAGGATACATTGTGTCAGCACCGCTTATCTGTTAGTTATGTGGAAGCTCAGCAACGTCAAATTATTTTTGACAAAGTCGTCATAAAACAACAGGCAGTGGTTGACCTGATAAACATCCAGTAGGTGTTGCGTGGAATCACATAACTCCTCCCTTCCACCTCATCTTCGCTTACGTACAGCCAGACACAGACACAAACACACTCTTTAGTGTTTTTCTGATTAATTCCCATTGTACTTACTTACTGTTTAACATTTTCAATTACATTACTACTGCACTATCAAAGATTATATTTACACATTATTTGCATGTCACTCTGTACGTTAACATCTTTTGCAATGTGGTTCATCAGCACTCAACCTTTTTAAGGGCGACAGTCACTTAAAGTTTGATGAAAGCGTTGTAAGACGGAAACTGGTAAATGCAATGATACAGAGCTGTACAGCATCCACAATATTGCGCTTTTCATTTATGATTAAATATAGAAAGTTTACAATCTCTCGTTGTGACTTACGACAGTGTGTCCCGGACTTTCAACGCGAATGTTTGAGGAGTGCATCTTGGGTATTAGGAGCCTGCTAGGAGATGCAGGAATACAAATAAGTAGAGCAGGAAGCAGATCGAAGTGAAAGACGTAATTACGATTGTAATGAAAATCAAACGAACGCGATTGCTACATTTGTTGAAAAAATTTTTGTTACCTTACATAATCATGAATATTTTCTTAGATTACCAGTTTCAGCTACCTCGTGATGACCATTTCATATAATTTAAAAACATAAACGTGACTGTGGTTGGAAAAAAAGATTGTTGTGTTGTTGTGGTCTTCAGTCCTGAGACTGGTTTGATGCAGCTCTCCATGCTGCTCTATCCTATGTAAGCCTCTTCATCTCCTAGTACCTACTGCAACCTACATCCTTCTGAATCTGCTTAGTGTATTCATCTCTTGGTCTCCCTCTACGGTTTTTACCCTCCACGCTACCCTCCAGTACTAAATTGGTGATCCCTTGATGCCTCAGAACATGTCCTACCAACAGGTCACTTCTTCTTGTCAAGTTGTGCCACAAGCTCCTCTTCTCCCCAATTCTCTTCAATACCTCCTCATTAGTTATGTGATCTACCCATCGAATCTTCAGCGTTCTTCTGTAGCACCACATTTCTAAAGCTTCTACTCTCTTCTTGACCAAACTATTTATCGTCCATGTTTTACTTCCATACATGGCTACACTCCATACAAATAGTTTCAGAAACGACTTCCTGACACTTAAATCTGTACTCGATGTTAACAAATTCTCTTATTCAGAAACGCTTTCCTTGCCATTGCCAGTCTACATTTTACATCCTCTCTACTTCGACCATCATCAATTATTTTGGTCCCCAAATAGCAAAACTCATTTACTACTTTAAGTGTCTCATTTCCTAATCTAATCCCCTCAGCATCACCCGACTTAATTCGACTACATTCCATTATCTTCGTTTTGATTTTGTTGATGTTCATCTTATATCCTCCTTTCAAGACACTATCCATTCCGTTCAACTACTCTTGCAAGTCCTCTGCTGTCTCTGACAGAATTACAATGTCATCGGCGAACCTCAAACTTTTTATTTCTTCTCCATAGATTTTAATACCTACTCCGAATTTTTGTTTTGTTTCCTTCACTGCTTGCTCAATATACAGATTGAATAACATTGGGGAGAGGCTACAACCCTGTCTCACTCCCTTCCCAACCACTGCTTCCCCTTGATGTCCCTCGACTCTTATAACTGCCATCTGGTTTCTGTACAAATTGTAAATAGCCTTTCGCTCCCTGTATTTTACCCCTGCCACCTTCAGAATTCGAAAGAGAGTATTCCAGTCAACATTGTCAAAAGCTTTCTCTAAGTCTACAAACGCTAGAAACGTAGGTTTGCCTTTCCTTAATGTAGCTTCTACGATAAGTCGTAGGGTCAGTATTGCCTCACGTGTTCTAATATTTCTACGGAATCCAAACTGATCTTCCCCGAGATCGGCTTCTACCAGTTTTTCCATTCGTCTGTAAAGAATTCGCGTTAGAGTTGCATCCGTGACTTATTAAACTGATTGTTCTGTAATTTTAACATCTGTCAACACCTGCTTTCTTTGGGATTGGAATTATTATGTTTTTCTTGAAGTCTGAGGGTATTTCGCCTGTCTCATACATCTTGCTCACTAGATGGTAGAGTTTTGTCAGGACTGGCTCTCTCATGGCCGTCAGTAGTTCTAATGGAATGTTGTCTACTCCCGGGGCCTTGTTTCGACTCAGGTCTTTCAGTGCTCTGTCAAACTCTTCACGCAGTATCATGTCTCCCATTTCATCTTCATCTACATCCTCTTCCATTTCCATAATATTGTCCTCAAGAACATCGCCCCTGTATATAACCCTCTATATACTCCTTCCACCTTTCTGCTTTCCCTTCTTTGCTTAGAACTGGGTTTCCATCTGAGCTCTTGATATTCATGCAAGTGGTTCTCTTCTTTCCAAAGGTCTCTTTAATTTTCCTGTTGGCAGTATCTATCTTACCCCTACTGAGATAAGCCTCTACATCCTTACATTTGTCCTCTAGCCATGCCTGCTTAGCCATTTTTGCACTTCCTGTCGATCTCATTTTTGAGACGTTTGTATTCCTTTTTGCCTGCTTCATTTACTGCATTTTTATATTTTCTCCTTTCATCAATTAAATTCAGTATTTCTTCTGTTGCCCAAGGATTTCTACTAGCCCTCGTCTTTTTACCTACTTGATCCTCTGCTGCCTTCACTACTTCATCTCTCAAAGCTATCCATTTTTGTTATCAGACATAATCACGAATATTTTCTTAGATTACCAGTTTCATCTACCTCGTGATGACCATTTCAGGCAATTTAAAAACATGAACGTGACTGTGGTTGGAAACAGAAATTATTTTTTAAAAAATGGTAGAGGTGACCTGATGGTCAGTGGATAGACGAGATCAGAGATCACTCAGGAGTGGGTAGAACTGTACAGCGCAGTGTGGTGTACTTCAGATAGCCAGCGAAGGCGATGCTTCCTATAGTTCGGACTCCTACAGCGGCGTAATCGTGTAGTGGCTCGTAAAGAACTGCCGAGATTGCGCGATCAGCTCGTGTTGCACACGGAGGAGCCTTGGCGGAGCATCGACTTCCCGAGCTGCACTGACTCACCCGCCGCTTCCGCAGTGCTGCATCGGCATCAGCGATAATGTTGCGCAGTTGGCAGCGCAGCGTGAAAACCGACGCTCGCTCGTGGAGCCATGTCGCCGCGAATTCTTCTCGGGTAAGTACTGCTGGGCTTCCACAACGCGCATCCTTGCTGTTGTGATTAGTTTTATAAACAAAACACTTCATCGCTTCTGTTTTGTTTCACAGCAATATTTATTTTGTCACGACGAGTTGCGCCATGTTTAAGTGTCCGTCTGTTGCCACAACACTAGGATCGCGGATTAATTCAAACTCTGTACACTTTCAATATTACTTAGGACAACATAATGTGCATGGAGTAAGGCATATTACTTAGTCGATTTCGAAAAAATCGAAAGAGAAGTTTTATACGTCATTGATGTACCCTGGCGTTGGAACCCTTACAGTACGAAAGGCGGCGCTCCTGTGGTAGCTCCGTAGCGGCTGGATCGAACCCCGCTAAGGTTCTTTTTTTAATTTTTATTTCAACAATAGTCATGTTATTTCATACATATTACATCTGAAAGGTACTATGATGAAGAGGCATCTGTATTTGCATGAACTTTTATTGAATTTCCCTTTTTATTTCGTTGTTTCCAAATTTTTATTATGACGTCCGCAGCTCGTGTTCTTGCGGTAGCGTTCTCGCTTCCCACGCACGGGGTCCCGGGTTCGATCCCCGCTTTTATTATGACAACAAATATTTATAATTATCGACAAATAAACGACCAAATGCATGATGTTTTCTTGAAAACGTAAACCTTTCGTGGTTTGTAAAATCCCTTATATCTGCGATCAATTAAGGTATCGAGAACAGCTTTGCCCCCGAACGCAACGACCTGCGGACACAGTTTTCAAGCACCAGGGCCAGGTCTGGAAAGCCCAAGTCAAACATCGATAAATTAAGGTCTAAATAACTTTATTCAATAATACGAAGAGTTACAATATTCCAGAATATTAGGGTAGTGTGCGATTAATCGACGGGCGTACTTTCGACATTACAAGTTGCAGGATGACATTTTTCATACAGACATGAAAAACACAAATTAAAATGGCATCAAACGAATGCAGTTTGCCCGCATGCAAAAGGAATTTTCAGAGTTTCTAAGGAAACAGCACAGCTCGCTGACATTTTGAAAAACTTCTCTTTCTTTCGAGACTTGTATGCAAACCAAGCGTTTCGCATCACTTTCGAAAATATCGATACCGAAACTTTGCAGTGTAGGACTGAATGTATTTTAACAGCAGTTTGACGAGAAACAATTTCTCGTTCGTTGTCAACCAAATATGAATAAGTTTGAAGGTTCCTGATAAAAAAGTTTATACAAACACACGTGTCTTTTCATCGTATTACCTTTCAAATGTAATATGTACGAAATAATGTGACTGGTTCAAAAAATATAAATAAAAAAAGATGAACCTAACTCGTTCCAGCGACCCGCCGATTTTGGAGTTTGAACGTTGACCACATGACCGCCTACCATGACATCACTGATGCGTAAAACTTCTCTTGCGTTTTCCACGAAATCGCCAAAGTAGAACGCCGTATTACTTGCACATTATGTTGTCCTAATGGACCACTAAAAGTCTACCAAGTTCGAAGCAAATCCCTGATCCGAACGTAGTGGCCTCATCTTGTGAGTTGTCTATCTATGAGCATGACAATAATATGCAAAAGGTAACCCTTAACTGGTGTTCTGCAAAATATTATTTATTTGTTCGCGTTTCAACTTCTAAAGGTTATTTATTGTCAGGTGATATCTGAAAACCATAACCGTCGATAAAACGACGTGCAACTTACACAGATATTACTAATACAGACGATCCATAAAATAATAAGGTACATAGTGTTTACGAAAGAACGTACTATTTTTTATGTTACACCGAGATCGTTACACTCAACAAAATATGAAAAATAAAGTTTTTTATGGTGCGTGGAAATCGTTGCTTTTAACAAAGACAGCTGATTTCACTACTGCAAGCGAACATTTTTAAAACTTAATCTCAGTTTAACTGAGAGAAAAATGGGACTTCATCATTGAAAACTAAGCTGGCATTTTGTGTTACACGTTTATTGATTTCCAGTAATGTCTACTTTATACTTTTCTTAATAGTATGCAGGACATTGCAATCTACATTGTGTGGGTGGTTTTCTGTCAAAATATGTTCCCCCCAAGGTTGAATCTGTCTTACTAGCATCCAGCTTCTTTCATGCTGCCACAGCTGTTTCTGACTGACCAACCTACACGCAGGTGATTTTATACATGCTTCTCTGCGCCAAAGATTTCTCTTTGATGTTACTATTCTATAATCATTTAGCCATACTGATGTTATTGTAAAAAAAATCTGCAGATGAGAGTTAGCCTTTTTTGCAAGGCTGTCTGTAATTTTGCGAACATATTGGGTACTGCAGCAGTTTGATGGGTTACCGTTGGACAGCGTAGAGACGTGTTGTAATTTTATGTGGTTTTTTTCGTAGAATATTCTTAACCAGGTCGAAGATGTAATCATTAGTGAATGTGGTATGTTTGATAGTCTGTAATTCGGTTTGAAAGCCATATCCAGATGGGGCTGATATGAGCCGATGCCCAATGGAATGGAAAACGAGTAAAATTATACCGCTTGTGTCTCGCACCTACAGACCTGCGTTTCACAATGCCAAAAGCACAGCTGAATTATTATTCAGTAATAAAGACAAAGTGACGTGCATAAAATCGCCTGCAAGCACTGTGGAAAAGTATATGTTGGTCATTAAGGCAGAACAGTGGAAATTGTAACATCGGAAGACGAGAAAAGTTAAAGGCTAGGAAACACACATTCCATCTGGTATATGTTGCTCATTAATGCAGAACGGTGGCAATTGTGATATCGGAAAACGAGAAAAGTTAAAGGCTATGAACCACACATTTAATCTTTGTATAACATGATTAACGAGCCGGCCGCAGTGGCCGAGCGGTTCTAGGCGCTACGGTCTGGAACCGCGCGACCGCTACGGTCGCAGGTTCGAATCCTGCCTCGGGCATGGATGCGAGTGGTGTCCTTAGGTTAGTTAGGTTTAAGTAGTTCTAAGTTCTAGGGAACTGATGACCTTAGAAGTTAAGTCCCATAGTGCTCAGAGCCATTTGAACCATGATTAACGGAAAACCACATATACGATGTAGATAGTGAAGTTTTACGTACTGTTAAGAAAAGCAGAAAGATGACCGAGTGAGGTAAAGGGCGAATTGTGGCGCCCTGAAAATATTCTAAGTTTGGAGTTGGCGTGGCCGTACGTGCCGATCGGCTAGCCGAGGCTCCTGACAAGGGAACCTCCCCATCGCACCCCCCTCAGATTTAGTTATAAGTTGGTACAGTGGATAGGCCTTGAAAAACTGAACACAGATCAATCGAGAAAACAGGAAGAAGTAGCGTGGAACTATGAAAAAAATAAGCAAAATATACAAACTGGGTAGTCCATGCAGAAGATAGGCAACATCAAGGAGAGGGTGAGATCAGGAGCGCCGTGGTCCCGTGGTTAGCGTGAGCAGCTGCGGAACGAGAGATCCTTGGTTCAAGTCTCTCTTGAGTGAAACGTTTACTTTCTTTATTTTCGCAAAGTTATGATCTGTCCGTTCGTTCATTGACGTCTCTGTTCACTGTAATAAGTTTAATGTCTGTGTTTTGCGACCGCACCGCAAAACCTCACGGAATACATCTCACGTATTTAATGCACTCTCGTCCAAAGTAGCAGGAATACTCTCTCTTCCATGCGCTGTAGTCGACTGACGTCGTGTGTTTCGATGTTCGTTTAGGTGTTGCGTCCCCATACTACGGCGCAGTTACCTCGCATCGGACGGACGGACGGAGAGATAATTATTGTCTGAAAATAAAAATTCACGCGAGGGAATACTTGAATCAATGACCTCTCGTTCCGCAGTTGCTCACTTCAACCACGGGACCACAGCGCACCTGTCATTGATGTTGCCTATGTTGCGCATGGACTAGTCAGTTTGTAAATTTTGCTTATTTTTTTCATAGTTCCACACAACTTCTTCCTGTTTTCTCGATTCTACATCTACATGACAACTCTGCAATTCACATTTAAGTGCTTGGCAGAGGGTTCATCGAACCACAATCATACTATCTCTCTACCATTCCACTCCCGAACAGTGCGCGGGAAAAACGAACACCTAAACCTTTCTGTTCGAGCTCTGATTTCTTTTATTTTATTTTGATGATCGTTCCTACCTATGTAGGTTGGGCTCAACAAAATATTTTCGCATTCGGAAGAGAAAGTTGGTGACTGAAATTTAGTAAATTGATCTCGCCGCGACGAAAAACGTCTTTGCTTTAATGACTTCCAGCCCAATTCGCGTATCATATCTGCCACACTCTCTCCCCTATTACGTGATAATACAAAACGAGCTGCCCTTTTTTGCACCCTTTCGATGTCCTCCGTCAATCCCACCTGGTAAGGATCCCACACCGCGCACCAATATTCTAACAGAGGACGAACGAGTGTAGTGTAAGCTGTCTCTTAAGTGGACTTGTTGCATCTTCTAAGTGTCCTGCCAATGAAACGCAACCTTTGGCTCGCCTTTCCACCTGAAGTTGTTGGTAATTTTAACACCCAGGTACTTAGTTGAATTCACAGCCTTGAGAATTGTACTATTTATCGAGTAATCGAATTCCAACGGATTTCTTTTGGAACTCGTGTGGATCACCTCACACTTTTCGTTATTTAGCGTCAACTGCCACCTGCCACACCATACAGCAATCTTTTCTAAATCGCTTTGCAACTGATACTGGTCTTCGGATGACCTTACTAGACGGTAAATTACAGCATCATCTGCGAACAACCTAAGAGAACTGCTCAGATTGTCACCCAGGTCATTTATATAGATCAGGAACAGCAGAGGTCCCAGGACGCTTCCCTGGGGAACACCTGATATCACTTCAGTTTTACTCGATGATTTGCCGTCTATTACTACGAACTGCGACCTTCCTGACAGGAAATCACGAATCCAGTCGCACAACTGAGACGATACCCCATAGGCCCGCAGCTTGATTAGAAGTCGCTTGTGAGGAGCGGTGTCAAAAGCTTTCCGGAAATCTAGAAATACGGAATCAACTTGAGATCCCCTGTCGATAGCGGCCATTACTTCGTGCGTATAAGGAGCTAGCTGCGTTGCACAAGAACGATGTTTTCTGAAACCATGCTGATTGCGTATCAATAGATCGTTCCCTTTGAGGTGATTCATTATGTTTGAATACAGTACATGGTCCAAAACACTACTGCAAACCGACGTCAATGATGTAGGTCTGTAGTTCGATGGATTACTCCTACTACCCTTCTTGAACACTGGTGCGACCTGCGCAATTTTCCAATCTGTAGGTACAGATCTATCGGTGAGCGAGCGGTTGTATATGATTGCTAAGTAGGGAGCTATTGTATCAGCGTAATCTGAAAGGAACCTAATCGGTATACAACCTGGACCTGAAGACTTGCCCGTATCAAGCGATTTCAGTTGCTTCGCAACCCCTAAGGTATCTACTTCTAAGAAACTCATGCTAGCAGCTGTTCGTGTTTCAAATTCTGGAATATTCCATTCGTCTTCCCTGGTGAAGGAATTTCGGAAAACTGCGTTCAAAAATAAACGACAGACAGACACATACACACACACACTCACGCAAACGCAACTCATACACACATGACTGCAGTCTCAGGCAACTGAAGGCACTCTGCAAGCAGCAGCACCAGTGCATGATGGGAGTTCCGACTGGGTGGGGGTACGGAGAGGCTAGGGCAGGAGAGGGGAGGGATAGTAGGCTAGGGGTGGCGGATAGTGAAGCGCTGCTGGGGAACACGCAGGGACGAGGCAGAGATAGGGTTGGGCAGCTGTGTGCTGTCAGGAGGTTACACAGAGGGTGTGGGAGAGGTGGGGAGGAGGAGGAGGGGTAGCGGAAAAGGAGAGAAGTAAAAAGACTGGGTGCGATGGTGGAATGAGGGCTGTGTAGTGCTGAAATGGGAACAGGGAAGGGGCTGGATGGGTGGGGACAATGACTAACGACGGTTGAGTAGAGGAGGGTTAAAGGGATGTAGGATATATTGCAGGGAAAGTTCCCCCCGCGCAGTTCAGAAAATCTGGTGTTGGTGGGAAGGATCCATTGTGTGGGCTGACTCTGGTTACACAATTTGGGGCTTTTACAAAGCCGAATAAGAAATATTCTAGGAAAAAGGTGAAAACTGAAATGGACGGTTTCGCTAAATGTGTCGTGCGATGAACAATATATAATTTTCATGAAACGAATGGCGAGCGACCATTAGTGAGGTAAATTTTTCGGGCAGCAGCTGGACGCTGCAAAAGATTTATAGCTGATTTAGGATTTAGATTGAGAAAAACGACGAATAAGCGAAAATTACTAATTAAAAACAAAGACATTTGTGAATAACCATTATAGTATTATATGCTATACAAAATTACAGAGATAGTGGGGGGGACTATTATACATTTCGATGAGACCTACGTGCGTATGAACTTCGAAAACTTCGAGAAGTGGCTCAGAAGCAAAGTAATCCCCCATCTCTCATCACACTCATCGTTAGTGATTGATAATGTTTCTTATAACAATATCAAGCTTAATCCATCTCTAACCTCTTCTTCTTGGAGGAGAAAACGATTAACTGACTTTTGCAAAAAGGTCCATGTCACAAAGGTCCGTGAAAAGCAGAATTGTATACTACTAGCCATTAAAATTGCTACACCAAGAAGAAATGCAGATGATAAACGGGTATTCATTGGACAAATATATTATACTAGAACTGACATGTGATTACATTTTCACGCAATTTGGGTGCACAGATCCTGAGAAATCAGTACCCAGAACAACCGCCTCTGGCCGTAATAACGGCCTTGATACGCCTGGGCATTGAGTCAAACAGAGCTTGGATGACGTGTACAGGTATAGCTGCCCATGCAGCTTCATTACGATATCACAGTTCACCAAGAGTAGTGACTGGCGTATTGTGATGAGCCAGTTGTTCGGCCACCATTGACCAGACGTTTTCAGTTGGTGAGAGGTCTGGAGAATGCGCTGGCCAGGGCAGCAGTCGAACATTTTCTGTATCCAGAAAGGCCCGTACAGGACCTGCAACTTGCGGTCGTGCATTATCCTGCTGAAATGTCGGGTTTCGCAGGGATCGAATGAAGGTTAGAGCCACAGGTCGTAACACATCTGAAATGTAACGTCCACTGTTCAAAGTGCCGTCAATGCGAACAAGAGGTGACCGAGACGTGTAACCAATGGCACCCCACACCATCACGCAGGGTGATACGCCAGTATGGCGATGACGAATACACTCTTCCAGTGTGTGTTCACCGCGATGTCGCCAAACACGGATGCGACCATCATGATGCTGTAAACAGAACCTGGATTCATACGAAAAAATGATGTTTTGCCATTCGTGCACCCAGGTTCGTCGCTGAGTACACCATCGCAGGCGCTCCTGTCTGTGATGCAGCGTCAAGGGTAACCGCAGCCACGGTCTCCGAGCTGATAGTCCATGCTGGTGCAAACGTCGTCGAACTGTTCGTGCTGATGGTTGTTGTCTTTCAGACGTCCCAAACTGTTTACTCAGGGATCGAGACGTGGCTGCACGACCCGTTACAGCCGTGCGGATGAGATGCCTGTCATCTCGACTGCTAGTGATACGAGGCCGTTGGGATCCAGCACGGCGTTCCTAATTACCCACCGATTCCATATTCTGCTAACAGTCATTAGATGTCGACCAACGCGAGCAGCAATGTCGCGATACGATAAACCGCAACCGCGACAGGCTACAATCCGACCTTTATCAATGCCGGAAACGTGATGGTACGCATTTGTCATTCTTACACGAGGCATCACTTGTCATTCTTACACGAGGCATCACAACAACGTTTCACCAGGCAACGCCGGTCAACTGCTGTTGTGTATGAGAAATCGGTTGGAAACTTGCCTCATGTCAGCACGATGTAGGTGTCGCCACCGACGCCAACCTTGTGTGAATGCTCAGAAAAGCTAATCATTTGCATATCACAGCATCTTCTTCCTGTCGGTTAAATTTCGCTTCTGTAGCACATTTATGTTCGTGGTGTAGCAATTTTAATGGCCAGTAGTGTACTTCCTTTGTAAATGCAATGAAGAAAAATTTCAGATGTCTAAAATTCTTGCCCTGGTCGTTGAACGTGGACATTCAGTGCTTAGATTACCTCCTAATCACCCGGATTTAACGCAATTGAACTGATATGGGCTACAGAAAAAGAACATTTACGAAAGAAAAATGTGACATTCTCTCTAATTGATGCGATTACAATAGTAGAAGACAATTTCCAGACAATAGATAAAGATGAGTGGGCTGCACGTTGCGACACTCACGCACTTAAATGCGAAGTGGAGAATCTTGTATTTGAAGAAACTCTTGAGACGATGACAGAACAGTTCATCGTCAATTAACACAACAGTGCAACCGCAGTGACAGCGGTATGAGCAAGGACGAAGAAGTGACGCCGACATGAGGGGAATCGAGCCACTATAGTTCTACATTAATTACTGTGCCGCTTGACTGTCAAATATTTTTAAGACTGATAGTAGCAGCGGGCACTTTGCCTCCAACGAGCGGTTCCCCAAATGCGACTGTCGTCTTCCCCTAATTGCAGCTCCTAGCGTCAACCATGCATTGAAGGTAACAGCAAAAAACCAAGTTCCATGGCACCAAACTTTATATACAACCTACTAAGCAGGGTGGAAGTCGATAATCACGAATTACGGATAGCGGTGGGAGGGGAGAGAAAATATTGATATATGTCCGCATCTCGTGGTCGTGCGGTAGCGTTCTCGCTTCCCACGCCCGGGTTCGATTCCCGGGGGGTCAGGGATTTTCTCTGCCTCGTGATGGCTGGGTGTTGTGTGATGTCCTTAGGTTAGTTAGGTTTAAGTAGTTCTAAGTTCTAGGGGACTGATGACCATAGATGTTCAGTCCCATAGTGCTCAGAGCCATTTGAACCATTTTAGCCAAATATTGATATGTGCGTTAATAAAGTATAACAAAGAACTGTCCAAAAGAGGTAATACAAGTAATTTGGTGTTAAGATGGAAAATAGGTAATCTACTTAACATTAATACGTGGCACATCTTGTTGAAAGTTATAAATAAATAAAACAAGACTATGTGAAGTTACCACCACAGTGAGCTGACCATATGCACATTAGGCTCAGTTTGCTTGTGGCCACGTTGCTGCTCAGACACTTTTGGCGCATTATCTACTTCGCATCTTAAAGGCCAATTATTTGCGTAACCTCTTTTACGCAGTTCTTTGTTATACAACGAAGCTCCAAAGAAGCTGGTACAGGCATGCGTATTCAAATACAGAGATATGTAAACAGGCGGAATACGGCGCTGCGGCTGACTGCGCATATATAACACAACAAGTGTCTGGTGCAGTTGTTAGATCGGTTACTGTTGCTACAATGACAGCTTATCAAGACTTAAGTGAGTTTGAACGTGGTATTACAGTTGGCGCACTAGCGATGGGACACAGCGTCTCCGAGGGTAATGGTGGAATGGGGGTTTTTCTCGTACCATCTTCACGAGTTACCGTATCAGGAATCCAGCAAAACATCAAATCTCTGACATCGGTACGGCCGGAGAAAGGTCCTGCAAGAATGGAACCAACGATGACCGAAGAGAATCGTTCAACGTGACAGAAGTGCAACCCTTCCGAAAATTGCTGCAGATTTCAATGCTGTGCCATCAACAAGTGTCAGCATGTGAACCATTCAACGAAACATCATCGATATGGGCTTTCGGAGCCGAAGACCCACTCATGTACCCTTGATGACTGCACGACACGAAGCTTTGCGCCTCACGTGGCCCCCTCAACACCGACATTGGACTGTTGATGACTGGTAAAATTGTTGCCTGGTCGGACGAGTCTCGTTTCAAATTGTTTCGAAAAGATGGACGTGTACGGGTATGGAGACAACCTCACGAATCCATGGAACCTGCAGGTCAACAGACGACTGTTAAAGCTGGTGCAGCCTGTGTAATGGTGTAGGGCGTGTGCTGTTGGAGTTACATGGGACCCCCACACGTCTAAATATGACTCTGACAGGTGACTCATGCGTAAACATCCTGTCTGATCACCTGCATCCATTCATGTCCATTGTGCATTCCGACTGCCTTGGGCAATTTCATCAGGACAATGCGACACCCCACACGTCCAGAATTGCTAACGAGTGGCTCCAGCAACACTCTTCTGAGACTGAACACTTCCCCTGGCCAACAAATCCCCCAGACACGAACGTTAGTGAGCATATCTGGGATTCCTTGAAGTATGCTGTTCAGAAGGGATCTCCACCCCCTCGTACTCTTAGGGGCTTACAGACAGCCCTGCAGGATTGATGGTGTCGATTCCCTCCAGCACTACTTCAGACATTAGTGCAGTTCATGCCACGCCGTGTTGTGCAACTTCTGTGTGCTCGCAGGGAGCCTACACGATATTAGGCAGGTGACTTGTTTCTTTGGCACCTCAGTGTATTTTAATAATGCACGTATCAGATATTTCTCTCTTCTACCACCTTCCTCCCTTCCCAACCCATGACACA
Organism: Schistocerca americana; assembly: GCF_021461395.2. Classification (NCBI taxonomy): domain Eukaryota; kingdom Metazoa; phylum Arthropoda; class Insecta; order Orthoptera; family Acrididae; genus Schistocerca; species Schistocerca americana. The sequence continues at coordinate 977,046,050 of NC_060121.1, forward strand.
TGATTATGGTTATGCATCCTGCATAGCGGATCCAATTAAATGCTTGCTGCCACGAAATCAGCTCGCAAGCGTCATTTTTTTTTTTCTTTTTTTTTTTTTTTTTCCATTACCTTTCACTGGAAGACCTAAGTGGAAACAAGGCCCCGGGAGTAGACAAAATTCCATTACAACTACTGACAGCCTTGGGACAGCCAGTCCTGACAAAACTCTACCATCTGGTGAGCAAAATGTATGAGACATGCGAAATACCCTCAGACTTCAAGAAGAATATAATAATTCCAAACTCAAAGAAAGCAGGTGTTGACAGATGTGAAAATTACCGAACTATCAGTTTAATAAGTCACAGCTGCAAAATACTAACGCGAATTCTTTACAGACGAATGGAAAAACTGGTAGAAGCCGACCTCGTGGAAGATCAGTTTGGATTCCGTAGAAATATTGGAACACGTGAGGGAATACTGACCCTACGACTTATCTTAGAAGCTAGATTAAGAAGAGGCAAACCTACATTTCTAGCATTTGTAGAGTTAGAGAAAGCTTTTGACAATGTTGACTGGAATACTCTCTTTCAAATTCTGTAGGTGGCAGGGGTAAAATACAGGGAGCGAAGGCTATTTACAGTTTGTACAGAAGCCAGATGGCAGTTAATAAGAGTCGAGGGGTATGCAAGGGAAGCAGTGGTTGGGAAGGGAGTGAGACAGGGTTGTAGCCTCTCCCCAATGTTATTCAATCTGTATATTGAGCGAGCAGTAAAGGAAACAAAAGAATAATTCGGAGTAGGTATTAAAATTTATGGAGAAGATATAAAAACTTTGAGGTTCGCCGATGATATTGTAATTCTGTCGGAGACAGAAAAGGACTTGGAAGAGCAGTTGAATGGAATGGACAGTGTCTTGAAAGGAGGATATAAGATCAACATCAACAAAATCAAAACGAGGATAATGGAGTGGAGTCGAATTAAATCGGGTGATGCAGAGGGTGTTACATTAGGAAATGAGACACTTAAAGTAGTAAAGGAGTTTTGCTATTTGGGGAGCAAAATAACTGATGATGGTCGAAGTAGGGAGGATATAAACTGTAGACTGGCAATGGCAAGGAAAGCGTTTCTGAAGAAGAGGAATTTGTTAACATCGAGTATAGATTTCAGTGTCAGGAAGTCGTTTCTGAAAGTATTTGTATGGAGTGTAGCCATGTATGGAAGTGAAACATTGACGATAAATAGTTTGGACAAGAAGAGAATAGAAGCTTTCGAAATGTAGTTCTACAAAAGAATGCTGAAGATTAGATGGGTAGATCACATAACTAATGAGGAGGTATTGAACAGAATTGGGGAGGAGTTTGTGGCACAACTTGACTAGAGGAAGGGATCGGTTGGTAGGACATGTCCTGAGGCATCAAGGGATCACCAATTTAGCATTGGAGGGCAGCATGGAGGGTAAAAATCGTAGAGGAAGACCAAGAGATGAATACACTGAGGAGATTCAGAAGGATGTAGCTTGCAGTAGGTACTGGGAGATGAAGAAGCTTGCACAGGATAGAGTAGCATGGACAGCTGCATCAAACCAGCCTCAGGACTGAAGACCATAACAACAACCTTTACTGTGTAACTTTGACTACGTTCTTCTCCTTTCACTACTCATGACCAGTCAGGTACAGTTTTACATATTCCACATTTTCAACATTTGCGAACTATGTCATGTCATTACGCAAGCATGTATAGTTTTAATGACATTAATTTCAGTTATTTTTCTGTCTCTATCATCTAAGGAAATAGCTATTTATTACTGTTTTATTTTTAGATCTGGTAATCTAGTGCGAATATGTACAACTGAAAATACTTTATTATAAACTCAAATTCAGTTTATAAATAGTTTAGACAAAAAGTAGGAAACCTTATTTCTTAAGATAATTCTGTGTCTGTTGTATTAGACCCATTAAGAATTACTTCCTGAAGCAGGAGATGTAGTTGTGCTATTTTCGCCTGGAAGTAGGTTCTGAGGAAAACTTCCATATATCTGATAGTAACGTACCTTGTCTGCATTTAAAGTTCTTTTGATTGCAGAGGAGCATCAGAAACAGGATGTGAGGTAATAGAGGAATGATGATTTTCACTTCTCTAACCAGCCATTACCACGATAGTTCGTTGTTACAAGTAATTTTTGCGTGATGGTAGTGTGGCGCGTGTTCGTTGAACAGGACTTTATTTGAGATGTCGATGATTTCCAACCTTGTTTTTTTTTTTATTTTTCCCCCCTCCAATTCGCCGTTCGAATAGTCCTGAGATAAGTGTTCTCAGTTGCTATTCTCATCTGGGTCTCGCAGATAAGGAATTCCTGTCAAAACTGTTTACAGTACACAAGAAGGTTTGGGAGAACGTAACTTACGGGTGAGTGGAAGGTAATGCACGGCCGACCTTTCGAGACACAGTTGCAACCAGGACTGTCGCGGGGGTGTATCGGCTGTAGCGGTTGCTATATGCATCGCTCTTGAAGCTGCCTCGCGCTTGCAGCGATTTCTTAAGAGCGGTGTCAGACAGAGAAAGTAAAATTTCACGAATGCAAAGAAATTGTGAAAACGAATTTTTACTTGCTCTAAAGCAAGTTCGTGTCTGGTCTAATCATGGATGTGGTACCACATCCACGGGCGGGCTGGGGGACAATAGCAAACGTAGTACGCCAGCCTCATGTTGGGCGAAATTTGGCAACTCTGGAACCAGCGTGGCGCTGCCCTACAATCAGCTATAAGTGAGAAGCACGCATTGTCGCTTCTAGTGTTTCCGTAAGACCGCTGCTCTCTTCCGAACCGATTGTTGGCGAAGATGAAGGGGCATTAGTCGCACGCGAAACGTTCGCGTGCCTCGTTGTACTTAGGTTAAGGATGCTCAGAGTTTTTGGTTTTGTGAACATCAGCATGTTGTTGTTGTTGTTGTGGTCTTCAGTCCTGAGACTGGTTTGATGCAGCTCTCCATGCTACTCTATCCTGTACAAGCTCCTTCATCTCCCAGTACCTACTGCAACCTACATCCTTCTGAATCTGCTTAGTGATTTCATCTCTTGGTCTCCCTCTGCGATTTTTACCCTCCACACTGCCCTCCAATACTAAATTGATGATCCCTTGATGCCTCAGAACATCTCCTACCAACCGATTCCTTCTTCTAGTCAAGTTGTGCCACAAGCTTCTCTTCTCCCCAATCCCATTCAATGCCTCCTCATTAGTTGTGTGATGTACCCATCTAATCTTCAGCATTCTTCTGTAGCACCACATTTCGAATGCTTCTATTCTCTTCTTGTCCAAACTATTTATCGTCCATGTTTCATTTCCATACATGGCTACACTCCATACAAATACTTTCAGAAACGACTTCCTGACACCTAAATCTGTACTCGATGTTAACAAATTCCTCTTCTTCAGAAACGCTTTCCTTGCCATTGCCAGTCTACATTTTGTATCCTCTCTACTTCGACCATCAACAGTTATTTTGCTCTCCAAATAGCAAAACTCCTTTACTATTTCAAGTGTCTCATTTCCTAATCTAATTCCCTCAGTATCACGCGAATTAATTCGACTACATTCCATTATCCTCGTTTTGCTTATGTTGATATTCATCTTATATCCTACTTTCAAGACACTCTCCGTTCCATTCAACTGCTTTTCCAAGTCCTTTGCTGTCTCTGACAGAATTACAATGTCATCGGCGAACCTCAAAGTTTTTATTTCTTCTCCATGGATTTTAATACCTACTCCGAATTTTTCTTTTGTTTTCTTTACTGCTTGCTCAATATACAGATTGAATAACATCGGGGAGAGGCTACAACCCTGTCTCACTCCCTTCCCAACCACTGCTTCCCTTTCATGCCCCTCGACCCCTATTACTGCCATCTGGTTTCTGTAAAAATTGTAAATAGCCTTTCGCTCCCTGTATTTTACCCCTCCCACGTTCAGAATTTGAAAGAGAGTATTCCAGTCAACATTGTCAAAAGCTTTCTCTAAGTCTACAAATGCTAGAAACGTAGGCTTGCCTTGCCTTAATCTAGCTTCTAAGTTAAGCTGTAGGGTCAGTATTGCCTCATGTGTTCCAATATTTCTACGGAATCCAACTGATTTTCCCCGAGGTCGGCTTGTACTAGTTTTGCCATTCATCTGTAAAGAATTCGCGTTAGTATTTTGCAACTGTGACTTATTAAATGATAGTTCGGTAATTTTCACATCTGTCAACACTTCCTTTCTTTGGGATTGGAATTATTATATTCTTCTTGAAGTCTGAGGGTATTTCGCCTGTCTCATACATCTTGCTAACTAGATGGTAGAGTTTTGTCAGGACTGACTCTCCCAAGGCTGTCAGTTGTTCTAATGGAATGTTGTCTACTCCTGGGGCCTTGTTTCGACTCAGGTTTTTCAGTGCCCTGTCAAACTCTTCACGCAGTATCATATCTCCCATTTCATCTTCATCTACATCCTCTTCCATTTCCATACTCAGGGTTTTTGGTTTTGTGAACATCAGCATAATAGAGATGAATTTTTCGTTTTTCATTGTTTGCTGATATGTGAACCGATAACGTTAAAACGTCCAGAGATTCATCCTAGAAGTTTTAATGCCATTTCTTTATGGTAACCGCTTGGGCATCATGGCAGGCAGTGAAACAGAAGGCGAAAATTCGAAGGTGGAGCCGAAAACAACCGTAAAAGAAAATTACTGGAAAAATTCCAACAATCACAAAAGGGAACCCCATAAAAATGTTATGCACTCGTTCATCACAGTCGTTTGACCAAACACTGAAAGCAGAGTCGATCAGTGCAACGATAGGTGAAAGCAGAGAGGAGGAAACTACAGAACGACATGTTTCGAGTTAGGGCGACGATCAGTCTACTTCTAATGATTATTCAGAGCCAGTGGCAGTCCGCCTGCATAGCTGAGTGACAGCCGGCATGGTGGCTCAGTGTGTTCGGTCAGAGGGTTATCAGCCCTCTGTAATAAAAAAACTGAGCTAATCAATCTGTAATAAAAAAACTGAGCTAATCAATCAACAACGAACTTAAACGGATGTCTTACGACGTCCGCCCCGAGCAGATGCAACGAACAATAGCGAACAAAATGATACTTTAAAAAAAAGTGGTAACGTGCTCGCCTCCCACGCAAGCGGACCCGGGTTCGATTCCCGGCCGGGTTGGAAATTTTCTGCGTTCCAGAACTGGACGTTGTGTTGGCCTCATCAACATTTCATTCTCATCACCGGCCCACAAGTCGCGCAATGTGGCGTCGAATGAAATAAGACTTGCATTTTGCGGCCGAACTTCCCCAGAACGGGCCTCCCGGCCAACGCTCAAAAAAGAGCAACTGATAGTGTTTTCATCATCTGAAACAGCAAGATTAGATTCAGGAAAAAAATATATCGCTAGCTTCCTCACAGTCAAATCAAGGCGAGCCTTAGGGACTACCAGTTAATTTGAATGAACCAGAAAAAGGGCCAGAATAACGCTTCAGTGGCAGAAATTCTGGTACAGAAGAGACCTGCGGAAATCCTTTCGAAACACCCAAGAAAGGAAGATGGTCGCCGCTTCTCCTAAGATTTTTGTTAGTAGAAATTATCAAACGGTGGAATTAATTCAAGACATTAGGGTCATTTAATCTAAATCTAAAGTGTCGCCTGCTGCTTCTGTTGCTGAATCTTCAACGTTAAAAATACACCTTATATGACGAGTAAACTGTGCAAACCTGGAGGATTTGACTCGTGGAGCCGTTGTAGCGATGCCATTCGAAAACGTGAACGCTCGGTGGATCACATTTCGTACTTCACAAAATGGGAGGAATAGAAACTAAGGCTAAAAAAGAACTGTACCTTTGACGACTTGAACGAAGCACGAATAATTCAAGAAAAGAAACACTGGCGAAATGCTTTAACAAGAATAATTGCAGCAGTCGAAATTTTAGCACGAAGGAATTCAGCGTTTCGAGGTTCTTCGTCAACAATTTACCAATCTGACAGTGGAAATTTCCTGATACTGATAGAATTGACAGCATCTTCCCATGCGCCGATGAAGGAACGTTTACTCGTGAGTGGAGACTCGTTACCACTACCTAGTCCGCCCCGGTAGCTGAGTGGTCAGCGTGACAGACTGTCAATCCTAAGGGTTCGATTCCCGGCTGGGTCGGAAATTTTCTCCGCTCAGGGACTGGGTGTTGTGTTGTCCTAATCATCATCATTTCATCCCCATCGACACGCAGGTCGCCGAAGTGGCGTCAAATCGAAAGACCTGCACCAGGCGAACGGTCTACCCGACGGGAGGCCCTAGCCACACGACATTTCCATTTTTACCACTACCTTGGACCGCAAATTCAAAACGAAGTGATTTAAATGATAGGTAAGTCGTAACTATACAGGAGGTATCAAAAAGAATCATCCGCTTTTAAAAAATCATAACTATTATGTTATTTAAGCTACGTGCGTGAGAAATGTACTGTGGGAAAAAGCAAGCCGGCCGCGGTGGTCTAGCGGTTAAGGCGCTCAGTCCGGAACCGCGCGACTGCTACGGTCGCAGGTTCGAATCCTGCCTCGGACATGGATGTGTGTGATGTCCTTGGGTTAGTTAGGTTTAAGTAGTTCTAAGTTCTAGGGGACTGATGACCACAGATGTTAAGTCCCATAGTGCTCAGAGCCATTTGAACCATTTTGGAAAGAGCAAACTCTCGAGTTTTCCACGGTTCCCGCTAGGTGGCAGCAGTCCGTGCCCACTTCAGTTCTAGTAAAAATGGTGTCGGGACAATAACTCAAGATATGCTCACTGCAATGTGGGAACAATTTGAATACCGAATTGACATACGCCCTGCATCTTAAGGGGGGCGTATCGAACGCCTACGAAAAGGTAAGAAATTTTTTTTTTTTTTTAGTTTCCCGTTCATCAAACGTCAAAATTCATTGCATATGTTTATTAGTTTCAGAAAATATAGACGTGCCAAATCGGGTGATTCTTTTTGTTACACCCTGTATTTGTATTCATGTGTCCAATAACGAAATAGCACTTGTGAGGTAAGGCGAGAGTGGGGGGGTGGGCAAGATAAAGACACGGTGTAAATAATTACGCGACAGAATAATAAAATTTGCACGTTACCCATTATACAGCCACCAATTTTCATGGCTTTTCATTTGATATTGGAAATGTCTATTCGCCAGTAAAGCGCCATTTAAATTCCATGGTGACAATTATGCTCGGACTCCCTGCCGTTCAATTCTCCCATATGAATGTTTTCTAGTGCGGGTGGCAAGAGGTGAATGGCCTTACTCATAGATATTTATTTTCCAAGACTTTTACCGTCTTACTTGTGTCCTCCAAGTGCCGTTTGAGGCAGCGCCCCCTTCCATTCGCTTTTGTGTATCGTTTTAAAGTATATTTTAAGATATTTTTAGTGGTAACGTGATGATGTGTCGTAGTGAAATAAGACACTGAGAAATAACTTTAAAATAAAGGCAAAAATTATACATTGTTGATTGGCACAGAGCTTCCGTGATTCAAGCACCATGCTCACGAACAGAAGCGCTTGGATTGGTCAAGGCTGTGCGCGATCCTGTATCGAACACCCTGTAAAGTTCAAACGACCGCCCTATTTTCCCCAAGTATTACCTCCGTCAGCGGTCTCTAAAACTAACGTAAAACCCTTAACACTAAAAAATGCCTTCTTTCAGGTATGTCATCTAAGGGAAGAATTCTAGATGATAATCGAGCTGCAGAACATTACGTCGTCATCCTTGATTGCAATCCAGACTTTAATCATCAAGAACAAATGAGTTTGATTGTTCGTTAGGTCAAGATGTCGAATTTTACGGTTCCAGCCATACCGATACTCGAAAAATTCATCCAGTTTTTAGCAGTGAGAGATACAACTGGAGAAGGACTGGCGAAGGTGCTGGAAGAAAACAATTTAAACATAATGGATTGTCGAGGCCCATGATATGACAACGCTGCCAATATGAAAGGAAAATCCATAGGAGTACAGGCTCGAGATTTGCAGATTAACAAGCGGGCAATTTTTAAGCCTTATGTTACTCACAGCTTGAACTTGGTACTTGGAGACATGGTCAAATGTAGTACTGAGGCAATTACGTTTTCCGGCATAATACAGCGATTGTACTCTCTGTTTTCGCCATCTGTAGAGAGGTGGAATATTCTGAGATCTGTTCTGAACTAACGTTTAAGACATACAGATGTTAGATAGGAGTCTCGTGTTGGAAAGTCAAACCCGTCAGGTACCAGCTGAAGAAAGTTTGTGAAGCGCTCGAAAAGGTTGCCGAGACAACAAAGGATTCAACTGCCTGATCTGAAGCTCCTTCGAATTCGTTTTAACTCTTATATGTCACAACTCCTTACATGCCATCAATGAGGTCACTAAAGTTTTCAAGATGAAGATGTGTAGTTAGACGTCGCCTACAGAAAATAAGTGGATTGAATAATTTCCTCAAAAACTACAGGGAGACGAGGTTCACGCCCTATGTGTCAACTGCAAAAGAACTGATGGCATATTTAGAATGGGTCGCGAAGATTTCAACTCGTCACCAAAAGAAGAGCAAAGGATTTTTCGACGAGACTGGAGACGATCCGAACGTTGTCGCTGACGAGACCCAATAGCAGCACGAAGCCGAAGAAAGTTTTAGAATCAATGGCGGTCGTCGACGAATCTTTGAGCGGCATGAGATCAAAGTTCAAAGAGCTGGCCAATTATTCCGAATGTTTCAGACTTCTCTTTCATCCATCCCAACTTCTTGGCGTGCAAAATGAGGAAATTGAAATGAGTTGTCAGAAAGTAGCAAGTTATCTGCAAGACGTGGAACTAACTAATGTAGACACATCTGACCTCGTCTTAAAAGTAGGACTGCTACAGTTTGCGATTCCTCCTGCAGTTAAGACAGTGGACACAATTAAGTACTTAGGCCGAGTAAAAAGAATCGTGTGCCAATATCACCACAGCGTATCGCATTTTGCTGACGATGCCTGTCACAGTGGCGTCTGGAGAAAGACGTTTTTCAAAATTAAAACGTATTAAGAACTCCCTCAAATATACCATTGAACGCTACCGCCTTAACGGCTCGCTGTTCTTTCAATAGAAAGCGACGAGGCGGTTCAACTGAACAAGAAGCTATGATTCAAGAGTTTGCTTTGCGCAAGGCTCTCAAAGTTCCTTATTTGTAACCATAAGCAAGGGTAACTTCGTAGTTTCCGGGTGTTTAATTTGCTGATTGCCAAATGTTTTCCGTACTGTACCTGTTCTTGTGTCCGCCGCCATCTTAGTGCGATTGGAGATGCGCTTATTAATACTGAAAAGAGTTATACTACGTTAAGGTAGCCAAAATAACAGCACAGTTTTCGTCTGTTTTGATTAACTAGCTGCTAGCAGAATACATTACATATCTGTTGCCACGTTCCGTGATTTTACCTGTTGAAAATATGGTAACAGATGGTTTTACACTCCTGGAAATGGAAAAAAGAACACATTGACACCGGTGTGTCAGAACCACCATACTCGCTCCGGACACTGCGAGAGGGCTGTACAAGCAATGATCACACGCACGGCACAGCGGACACACCAGGAACCGCGGTGTTGGCCGTCGAATGGCGCTAGCTGCGCAGCATTTGTGCGCCGCCGCCGTCAGTGTCAGCCAGTTTGCCGTGGCATACGGAGCTCCATCGCAGTCTTTAACACTGGTAGCATGCCGCGACAGCGTGGACGTGAACCGTACGTGCAGTTGACGGACTTTGAGCGAGGGCGTATAGTGGGCATACGGGAGGCCGGGTGGACGTACCGCCGAATTGCTCAACACGTGGGGCGTGAGGTCTCCACAGTACATCGATGTTGTCGCCAGTGGTCGGCGGAAGGTGCACGTGCCCGTCGACATGGGACCGGACCGCAGCGACGCACGGATGCGCGCCAAGACCGTAGGATCCTACGCAGTGCCGTAGGGGACCGCACCGCCACTTCCCAGCAAATTAGGGACACTGTTGCTCCTGGGGTATCGGGGAGGACCATTCGCAACCGTCTCCATGAAGCTGGGCTACGGTCCCGCACACCGTTAGGCCGTCTTCCGCTCACGCCCCAACATCGTGCAGCCCGCCTCCAGTGGTGTCGCGACAGGCGTGAATGGAGGGACGAATGGAGACGTGTCGTCTTCAGCGATGAGAGTCGCTTCTGCCTTGGTGCCAATGATGGTCGTATGCGTGTTTGGCGCCGTGCAGGTGAGCGCCACAATCAGGACTGCATACGACCGAGGCACACAGGGCCAGCACCCGGCATCATGGTGTGGGGAGCGATCTCCTACACTGGCCGTACACCACTGGTGATCGCCGAGGGGACACTAAATAGTGCACGGTACATCCAAACCGTCATCGAACCCATCGTTCTACCATTCCTAGACCGGCAAGGGAACTTGCTGTTCCAACAGGACAATGCACGTCCGCATGTATCCCGTGCCACCCAACGTGCTCTAGAAGGTGTAAGTCAACTACCCTGGCCAGCAAGATCTCCGGATCTGTCCCCCATTGAGCATGTTTGGGACTGGATGAAGCGTCGTCTCACGCGGTCTGCACGTCCAGCACGAACGCTGGTCCAACTGAGGCGCCAGGTGGAAATGGCATGGCAAGCCGTTCCACAGGACTACATCCAGCATCTCTACGATCGTCTCCATGGGAGAATAGCAGCCTGCATTGCTGCGAAAGGTGGATATACACTGTACTAGTGCCGACATTGTGCATGCTCTGTTGCCTGTGTCTATGTGCCTGTGGTTCTGTCAGTGTGATCGTGTGATGTATCTGACCCCAGGAATGTGTCAATAAAGTTTCCCCTTCCTGGGACAATGAATTCACGGTGTTCTTATTTCAATTTCCAGGAGTGTATTTAAATTTGTGTTTAATTTTGCCAACAAAGGAAACGAGTTGCTTTTAAGCCCACCCCCCCCCCCCCCCCCCTACCGCCCACGAGTTGCTTCCCGCTTGGCTTCGCTGCGAATGCCCTAGCACCTGGTTGCAATGGAATTGTTTGTTTGAACGACGCGGATGGTTTCGACGCAGGCATTCCCCCAGTTCTCGTGGTTTGTAACTGGGTGTAAGCTATTCGAGTGGCGACCAATGGACGGTTGCAAATATTTTCGACTATCGGAGGAAATTCTTCTGACTGTCTTCAAAGCGTTTACTACGCCTGCTCCAAAGAGATCACCGCGTGTGGTCAGTTGCAGGATTCCCGTAGAAGAAAATAAGTTTGCGCAAAGCTTTGTGTGTTCAGTTGCAGGATTCTCGTAGAAGAAAATAAGTACCAGATTCCTACTAATCTTTTAAAAGAACTGTATATCTCATCCTTGCGAAAATTTAATACATCCTAGCGCAATTTTATTCCCTCGAGGGAATTTCCTGTAGAAGTGTGTTGCATTTATAAACCTGGGGTATCAAAAGTAAAAGGATCTCACTATCCTCTGTTGACGTCACTTTGAAAATAAATAAATTTTCTCTCTTCCTTACACGGATCCGATCATGTGAGCCGATGATTGGGGCTCACATACTATACTCATTGTTATAAATGGCACGCGAACACAAGTTGGCACACTTCAGAAAAGTGGCTGTATAAATACAAATAAGAATGCTATGCTGTTACACATATATCAGCGACATTAAGCAGCATACCTGACTCGTAACCGGGGGACACACTGCAGTCACTCCCATCTAACCAAACAAACTATAATTTTTCTTCATATTTTACAATTGTCGACATTTGTAATGTTTACACATTTACTGCATTGTAGTTTATTAACATTGGTACAAGTGTATTGTCTATCAGCAACAAAATTTGTATTATGAAAATCAGTGAGACAAGCTTACCCAAATATTTTCATGTTGTTGTTGTGGTCTTCAGTCCTGAGACTGGTTTGATGCAGCTCTCCATGCTACTCTATCCTGTGCAAGCTTCTTCATCTCCCAGTACCTACTGCAGCCTACATCCATCTGAATCTGCTTAGTGCATTCATCTCTTGGTCTCCCTCTACTATTTTTACCCTCCACACTGCCCTCCAGTACTAAATTGGTGATCCCTTGATGCCTCAGAACATGTTCTACCAACCGATCCCTTCTTCTGGTCAAGTTGTGCCACAAGCTCTTCTTCTCCCCAGTTCTATTCAATACCTCATCATTAGTTATGTGATCGACCCATCTAATCTTCAGCATTCTTCTGTAGCACCACATTTCGAAAGCTTCTATTCTCTTCTTGTCTAAACTATTTATCGTCCCTGTTTCAGTCCCATACATGGCTACACTCCATACAAATACTTTCAGATACGACTTCCTGACACTTAAATCTGTACTCGTTGTTAACAAATTTCTCTTCTTCAGAAACGCTTTCCTTGTCATTGCCAGTCTACATTTTATATCTTCTCTACTTCGACTATCATCAGTTATTTTGCTCCCCAAATAGCAAAACTCCTTTGCTAATCTAATTACATCACCATCACCCGACTTATTTCGACTACATTCCATTATCCTTGTTTTCCTTTTGTTGATGTTCGTCTTATATCCTCCTTTCAAGATACTTTCTTATAACCCCAAAAAGGCTGCTACAGTGCAAGAAACGCAGCACAATACTTTCAAGACACTGCCCATTCCGTTCAACTGCTCTTCCAAGTCCTTTGCTGTCTCTGACGGAATTACAATGTCATCGGCGAACCTCAAAGTTTTTATTTCTTCTCCATGGATTTTAATACCTACTCCGAACTTTTCTTTTGTTTCCTTTACTGCTTGCTCAGTATACAGATTGAGTAGCATCGGGGAGAGGCTACAATCCTATCTCACTCCCTTCCCAACCACTGCTTCCCTTTCATGTCCCTCGACTCTTATAACTGCCATCTCGTTTCTGTACAAATTGTAAATAGCCTTTCACTCCCTGTATGTTACCCCTGCCACCTTCAGAATTTCAAAGAGTATTACAGTCAACATTGTCAAAAGCTTCCTCTAAGTCTACAAATGCTAGAAACGTAGGTTTGCCTTTCCTTAATCTATTTTCTAAGATACGTCGTAGGGTTCACGTGTTCCAACATTTCTACGGAATCTTCCCCGAGGTCGGCTTGTACCAGTTTTTCCATTCGTCTGTAAAGAATTCGCATTAGTATTTTGCAGCTGTGACTTATTAAACAGATAATTCGGTAACTTTCACATGTGTCAATACCTGCTTTCTTTGGGATTGAATTATAATATTCTTCTTGAAGTCTGAGGGGATTTCGCCTGTCTCATACATCTTGCTCACCAGATGGTAGAGTTTTGTCAGGACTGACTCTCCCAAGGCCGTCAGTAGTTCTAATGGAATGTTGTCTACTCCCGGGGCCTTGTTTCGACTTAGGTCTTTCAGTGCTCTGTCAAACTCTTCACGCAGTATCATATCTCCCATTGTGTGACACTTCGATGTTGATATTCGGCTGTGATATTGTGCAGAGTTGTGGTGAAATGTGGTGCCAATGTTACCTTGTTAACCCATATTATTCGTAAGAACTGCCGCGCGGTCTAGGGCGGCTTCCCGTGCGGCACCCCCCCCCCCCCCCCCCCAACCCCCCCGGTCGGAGGTTCGAGTCCTCCCTCGGGCATGGGTGTGTATGTGTGTGTGTGTTATCCTTACCGTAAGCTAGTTTAAGTTAGATTAAGTAGTGCGTAAGCTTAGGGACCGATCACTTCAGCAGTTTGGTCCCATAGGTTCTCACCACAAATTTCCAAAAATTTTCATACGAACCTTTGAGCTCAGCATGTTTGCGCATGTGTCGACACCTTGCTGTTTGGTTCAAATGGCTCTGAGCACTATGGAACTTAACATCTGAGGTCATCAGTCCTCTAGAACTTAGAACTACGTAAACCTGACTAACCTAAGGACATCACACACATCCATGACCGAGACAGGATTCGAACCGGCGACCGTACCTTGCTGTCTGAAGCGCCGCCGATCCCGAGGATGACATCGCAGGGCGCCACGATTTCTCACCATTACAGAGAGAAGCTTGTAGGCACACTTCTGCGTCGCGTTTGGTGAAAACGGAGTTTTTTTTTCTTCTTCTTAAAAAGCGAACCTTTACTTCTGCGCAGTGTACTTTCGCTTAACAAGAGTAACGGGGTACAAAATGCGAGATATCTGAGCAGTCAACATCAAGTTGCAGTGCTGGGGACGAAACGGAGCACAAATGGGTAAAATTCAAAAGCATCGTTCAATACGCGTTAGACAAACCTGTTACGAGCGAGTTTTAAGAGATGAGAAAGACCAACCGTGGTTTAATAGCTACGTTACAAAGATGCTAAGAAACAAAGGAAGCTTCATCGCAGATTTAAGAAAAGTCAAAACAGCTGACAAACAAAAGCTGAACGAAGCGAAAATGAGCGTAAGGGGAGCAATGATGAGAGATCTTCAATGACTGAACGTAAATTTTTTGCCAGACGATCTGACTAAAAACCCTAAGGAATTTTGGTCTTGTGTAAAATAAGTAAGCCGATTGAATCTATTCACTCACTCAGTGAGACGGAAGACGACCGAGAGAACCGAAATGCTGAATTCGATCTTCCAAAAGCGTTTCATTGCGGAATATCATAATATGGTCCCTCCACTCAGCTATCGCACGAACTCCAAAATGGTATATAACGAGATAATTTGTGATCGCGGAAGTAGAAAAGCTAAGTGGAAAGGCATTTGGACAATGATATACCCGTAAGATTCTGCAGAGAATATGCGAAAGAACTTGCTCCGCTTGTAGTTTATCGTAGGTCGCTGGAGCAATGAAGAATATCTAGCTATTGGAACAAAGCGCAGCTCATTCCGGTTTTCAAGGGTCGTAGAACAGATGCACGTAATTATAGGCCTATGTCGCTGACGTCAGTTGTAGAATTATGATACATTTATATGCTCAAGTATTGTGACATTTTTCCTCTGTAAAAATCAACGTGGATTCCGCATACAAGAGATCTTGTGAAACTGGGCTCGCCCTTTTCCTCCATGAAACCCTTAGTGCTGTAGACATCGGCGCTCAGGTTGATGCCGTGTTCCTTGACTTCGGGAAGACATTTGGCACAGTTCCGCCCTATCGTTTAGTGAAAACAATACGAATTCGCCAAGTGTTGGACCTAATTTATGACTGGGTTCAACATTTCCTTGCAGATCGAACTCAACACGCCGCCATTAACGGGACAAAACCGACAAATGTAAAGTTAATTTCAGGAGAACCCCATGGACGTGTAATATACGGAGAACCTCAACAAACTCTGGTGACAGATGCTATAAGGGAGGCTTTGTGCGTCATGAAGAGGTTTACTATTGAAATTCTGTGAGAGCACGTTCCGGCAAAAGTCGGACAACATATTACTTCTTACGTCTTGCGAAATTACCACGACAAGAAAATTGATAAATCAGAGGTAAAACTGTTGTTCACTGACAATCATTCTTTCCACATGCCATTCGCGAATGGAACAGGGAAGGGGGATCAGATAGTTTAGGGTAGCTTGCGGAGTACAGATGTATATGTAGAAACCCCGTGTCCCCTCTTGTCAAATTCCCAGAACAGCAGGCAAAACACGAATGAATCACTCCAATAGGCAAAAACACAAAGACTTTTAAAAGAATTATTAACGGAGTTTTGGCAGTTTGAAATTACTTCGGTTTTGCGGAAAGCCGATTTCTTTCGTACCTTGGTTCATCCAAAGCAGCGACCTCTCTGTTTTTCTTTTCTTTCTGTTTTCGCTAGATATGGTGGAGGAAAAGTGTTTTTAAATAACTTTATTCGTTGACGAGATATTGAGGAAATACACAAGACATCTTAAGGTCCACAGGTCCTTTAAGGCCCACAAGACCGAGTAATTCTCGTGACTTCACAGACGTCACGTGAACACAGTAAGCGTTTTAACAGGAAAAGAAGTGCAATTTTTTAAATATATTCTTAGAATAATATTTTCCTGTTACTTGTATTACTACCAACTTGATACAACTCCAGAATCTGATCAACATCCGTCTTACAGCTGCCTCTGTAAAGAGACGTATCTTTGTATTTTTCCGTGTAGTCTTTCATTGTGGACAGCCATAAAATACCTACTAACCGCCTTAGAAAGAAAAAAAGGAATCTAAAATCGTAAGCGCCCATCGGATTTTTTTTCATTCCTTCAGTCTCATCAAATCATTAAATCACAAATTGTGTAGTAAAAAATTGTTGACTACAATTATATAAAAGGCCTCACATGATACTGCGTTATAGACCAGATTTGTTTAAAAAATGCTAAGGAACTGTGATTTACGCACGTTAGCTTACAAATTTCTCCTTCGGCTAGTTTTTGAGTAGTGTTTCATGGCATGTGAACTTAATGAAGTTGGATTAGTGACCTTGACGGCAAGATTAGTCGTTCGGCCTCATTCAGTGGGGCACCGACCGTCGTTCTTAAAGCGTACTAACCACAAATGAAAGACGGGGAATATTTAATACTGGTACTATGTGTATCCTCTTTCACACAGCATATGGTTGCTTATGGAGCACATATGCAGAGACTGTGAAGGTAATGTCATTACTATTAGTTCAATGTCTCGTACCGACATATCAACCATCGTCACCATTCTTCTTCCTTGAATGAAACTGAAAGAAACAATAATAAATGCTACAAAAATAAGCACCGTGGAGTGCAATACACAGCAAGATGCAGAGCAAAGATTTAGATATAGAAATCGCATAATTCTAAGTCGACACATACAATTTTTAACTTCAAGGCCTAATTTTTAGATGTCTGTTTATAAGCAGGTATAGCTGGGACAACAATCACAAAATTACAGACTTGTGATCACACAATGTGCGCCGCAAGCAGCGGAGTGGAACGCTTAAAACGGCAGATATAAAACGTCATCTAAAGTTGGTATCAACAACGACGCAGCACGCATTGTCCTACTGCATTTACGATATTATATATATATATATATATATATATATATATATATATATATATATATATATATATATATATATATATATATGAGAGTGTTGCTTTAAAGTTTCATTCCGCGTTGCTGTCTTACTAGTAGGTGTCGTTCTGTTTCCCTGTTTGTGTTTCACTGAAGTTGAGAGGGGTTGGGTCATCGACTGTGATTGGTGCAATAACATCGAATGCGGCAATGGCCATGACACCTTTTATTCCGTACAAGTGCTCTACTCTCTGGATACAAGAAGCGGATATGAAAAGTTCCAAGAACCTGTTGGGTCATTTGTTATGAAGACTTTGCAGCTGCAGATGTTTCGTATCTGTAGTGCAGCTCTGTTGTTTATGCGAATCTGTGTTGCATAATTTTCCAAAGAGCTGAAGGCATATGTCAGTTTTTAACGCGGCCGGCATTGAAATATCGCACTAGTGCCAAGCTACGAACTGCTGTTGCAGTTGGGGCCCGTGCAACTGTTTTACTTCCTAGGGTTCTTCTATTTTCTTTAAAAAGGAGTGAGCCCTTCAGATTAGACAAAAACATCTCTGTGAGTATGAATTATCATCTTGAACCAAAATTTAACATAATCATTGTTGTCAGCTTAAATTCGAACCAACTCTTTAGTATTCTTCTTCCATTCAGAAAGTAGTTTCTGAAATAGTTTTATTATACTGAATAAATTGGCAGCTAACTTAGTAATAAACTATAAAATTATTATTCTTCCAACATTAAGTGGACCGTTTTTATACCAGACACATATCAAGATTCCAAAGTTGTAGGTATTGTTGAATGATAACACACAAACAAGAAGAAAATGCTGTTGTTATAATTGAAATGTTGCGTATGTAAGACAGGTACGTGTTATCCGTTGATATGACGAAGTTACTATCTGTTTGATGTTGTTTAATTTTCGTTTGGTAACACGATGTGTTTTTTAGATTTACTGCAGTAAAAGTAGCATCACTGTGACAGTTTTTTTGTGTATAAGTTGGAAGAAAAGGAAACTTTCGGAAGTTGATAGCTGATGTAAACAGTTAGTGAACGAAATGAAAATGTTTTTAGCTGCCTTGTGACAACCTGCCACTAAATACACGAAATCCAATATCCAACTGAAATGTGTAATGTTAAGTGCTAATTGTGTTCCCTTTTCCCGTTGAAATCTTGGCTGTGCGGATAGACTGAGAGGTGTAGTGTAGTCAGAGGTCTTTGTTTGGTTGAAAGGTAATAATTTGTCTGTGAGTAGGTGAAGCCAACGTGCGAGGGTGCCTAATAAATATTGTGGTACCAGGTTTATCTGCGGCAGGGTCTTGTCTTTATATCCGCGCCATATTTAAACGCACTTTTGTCATATTTAGCGCTCTTTTAGTCATAAAACTAAAACTGCAGTGTAGTTTCAGAAAAACTGTAAGAGGCTAAGTCTCGGAGTATTATGATGCTTTATTTGTAGTACGTGTGTCGTACATAAACTACGAAAAATGCAAGGGGGCCCACAACCGGCCGATTGAGAGAGAAATAGCAAACTTCCATAGTTGTTTCATTTACAGTCTACAGCTCCACAACCCCCAATTATTCGTGCCCGTCATATTTTTTCCGTTAATTTAATCCACCATTACTCTCGTTTATGAATTATAGGAGTAATTCAGTCTGCGACACAAGTAATTACAAATAATAGGCTATATGTTGGCGCGATTTTAACCGCAAAGACGTCTTACAGTGCAGTTTTGTGTAAGTTAACTATCACGGTCAGTATATGTGTCAGCAGAATCAATCAATTGTTGGATGTATGTGTACATTTTTCCCTATTTTGTCAGTGATTAATGGTATCTGTTCTAGCAAGAGTGATAAGCTATACATAAATTTTACAGTGACCACACTTGCTACTTTCTGATCACACCATGATCCAGTTTTATGGCGGAAATACTTAACAGTGCCTGTAAGCTAATTGTCCGATTGCAGCTGCTGCTTACACTATACTTCGTCATTTTTGGTTATTAGTGACATTTTGTGCAGAATTGTGTATGTGAGTCTGAGCTATGTACATCATGTTACTAACATTTAAAGTTGATTGTTTCAGTGTATCTGTTAAGGATTTGTGTTATGTAGCTAAAGTTATATATTGGAACCTCCCTTGAAATCTTGGTTGTGGAGACAGACAGATCTGTTTCGCATCCTGGGGCCTAGTTTAGGTTGCATGCTACAATTTTTTTATGAGTTTGCAAAGCCAACAAATGTGAAAAAAGAACAATCTGGTTGTGGTAACAAATTGATTGGTAGCAGATCCTGATGTTTACGTCTGTGCCACATTGAAAAATGCAAGGGGTAGGGGGTCCAGTACATAACTTCTACTATATTGTGCAGTTACTGCTTGAAGTAAGAATAAAATGGTCCATACTGTAAGAATTATAACGGGCACAACTAAAGTGACGGAGATGGTAGTGCAGACCATATCTTCAAATTTTTTCTGATAGGTTCTGAAGGAGTTTTTGAAGGCTTCAGATTTTATTTTCAGCCATGCATGGAGGTGTAAAACACTGTCCAAGAGTTAAACATGATTCCTATCACTTACGCAACACTTGGATTCTAGTCAGCAACACTTGGATTCTAGTCAGTGATTAGGAGTTCAAAAATAAATGAAAGTCAGGAACAGCTTAGGTTTCATGAATTTCGCTTCTACCTTTTAAACAGTTTAATTCAGACAGTAGCTGGAAAGAGGAATATCAGCCCATTACACAGGCGTGGAAGTCGTCATAGATCGTTTTATACTAAGAGAGAGCCATATGACACTTTTTGGTTTATTTAAAATAGTTGTACTCTGGTGAACTCTGAAAAACTTAAGGCTAGTAACTGTTTCCTTTACAAATTAAATATATACCTGTTCTGTTTAGGAGCATTCTGAACTCAAATTAATATGCTGTAAAATTTATTTCTGTTGACAATAATTTGTAAATATATAAGTAACTGCAACTTCTGACGATTTCAGGTGATGAACAGATCAAATGGACATTTCCACTACATGGGGAAACAATTTTCTCCACATGAAGTTAAGAAGGGTATTTGTATCTGCTATCGACCATGCTGTATAGTTCTGTGTCATTCCTGTGGGCACACTGTTAATGGTCGATTAAGACTGGAATGTTCAGAGCACCCCAGCGTAAGTGTTAAATTAGTTTCTTAGAGAATGTGTGCGTGTGTCCGTCCGTCCGTGTCCTTTCCTGATGAATGTTTTGGCTGAAATCTAATGCATAAGTATCTTTGTTGTACCTGTTTGCAACTTAACATGTCAGCTTTACAGTAAGTAGAAATCTATTTTCCTTACGTTGTCGATATTCCAGCCAGAAGTTTCTATTGTTTCATAAATCGTTAAATTTGTACCTAGTAAAATGGTGGCTTACCAGTGATAAGACAGATTTTTATACAAAGGCTCTATTTTATTTACACGAAGTGATCAATACCAGTATTGGAGATTTCATATTACCTCATCTTTTCATAACATTTTCTCAGTAGTGCTGACTATCCAGGGAATGTGCCCAGTGCTCTGCAAGTGTCCCACCAGAAATAAAATTTCATCCATTCATCTCGAATGTGCTATACACGCAAATGCTCAAAACCCAGCATGATAGCCACACCCATTTTGGGATGGGTCATGAAGTACCCACTCAGCTGTAGCCCACAAGCCATTTAGGAATTACATTTGGTGCCTGAGCTGTCAACTTCTCATGACTTCTCAGGAATATCTGTGTATGGTATCCGGGACAAGACTCCATGCAGCAGTTACATGCACTGGATAACTTGTTCTGGTGGGGTGAGTGGTGCCCACGGGGGAGTCTACATTAATAATGGGTGTCATCCGGGTGGACAGCAGTCAATAGAGAGATCCAACCCACTGTCATGCTTGACAGATAAGATCAGGTCAATGCAAAGATAAGCAATCCCAAGGCATGTCCTTCCTTAGCTACACCCTGGGAGAAAAATCTAGTTTGAGAAGCTAGAAGAGATATATGCACCATAATACTTTGTGTGGAATCCTTCCTGAATATAAAACAATTGTTCTTCATAGAACAAACTGAAGACAAGTATGCTGAAGTCACCTCGGTAGTTAAATTTGAAGTGCATTAATATTAATAAAAATGTTGTCTACTCGGTCACAGGCATTTATACCTCATAACTGCCTCAGTGCACCAGGGGTGATTTTTAATCGCTACTTCACACTCCATACTGACAAAGAATTAATGTACAAAGATGGGGAACTCGCATTGTCCGCTATGTCTGACAAATCCCGAAAGATACAGAATGAACACTTGAGCAATTGTTCTGCCCTTCGAAGGCAACTATCTCCTGGTAAATGTGCAAACTGTGTGCTGTCGATGTGACATTAAAAGGGAGTATCCCTCCCATCCTCACCAGTATGATGATGTAGTTTAAGATCCCAGGTATCACACGTTGCAGTCATTCATCCTAGTGGGCCCTCATTTGTGAATAATCTGGGGCCTGGTTGGTTACCCATTTTATTTCTTTTGGAAGAATTTTATTGATTGTTATTCATAGGATGAAGGGACCAATGAGTCAGTAGTTTGCTGCATCGAATCCTTTAATTCAATCCAATATTGACTACCTGTAAGTAATTCTAGTCTTTTAAAATCGTCACTATGATTTTGCCACAAAATACAATGGCTTCTCCTTTGTACTGTGTAGTTGTTGATGCCCGTCTGACGTGGTATACAGGCACAGTGGGGATAAGTCGAGGGAGTGTCAAATGAGATGGTGAAATTTTGTAATGATGGGGCCGGGAGGTGGTTGCATGTGGAAATTCCCTTTGAGCATTCAGGAACTATGTACGTGTAGGAACAAGGAAGGAAGTGTGCCATAAGTAGCTGTTAGGTGATACAAAACACAGTGAGTGGCGTAGTCTATCCACATCATTGGCTCCTGCTATCTGGAATGTCACTCTACCTCAAAGTGCCCTACTGGCTACACACATCCATTATGTTTGGGGCAGATTCTCACAGTCAGTCATGTATATGGGGCAACAGACATATTCTGCTGGGATGAAGGCCTGCCATGGCACATCAACCTCACGTAACTCTCAAACTTGGCTCAACACTTCTCTTTTTAAGTAAAGTAAACTTAAAACCAATTTGTGAATAATAATAATAATAATAATAATAGGCCTCCGGTATGTTCTGCCAGTCGTAAAAGGCGACGAAAAGAACAAACCACTAATAGGGCTAACCCCCCCTTTTAGTGTGATTAGTTGGTTCAGGACAGAACTAAAGAAGCCTCGGACAAGCGCCGTCATGGTCGGGGACGACGCTTGAACCCTATGCCCGCCCACAATGGTAACGACACTGCTAGCCAACTGGAAAATGATTTAAATCCATATAGAGGTGTTTTGCAGGATATGCTTCCTGCAACCACCCTAGAAGGAAAACAAAGACAGAGGATGAGATGGTCAGATGAAGTTAATCGACACCTCATGTTCTGTTATTACCAAGCAACAAACCTAGGAACCAACACAACTGGATACAGATCACTAGTATACACAACATTTATTACCAGATACCCAGAATTAAAATTTTTAACAGAACAACGACTAGCTGATCAGATCCGTGTAATAATAAAAAATAACAGGATACCCCAGTCAGAATTAGAAAACATCAAACAACAAGTACAACAAATACTGGAACAAAATAATGTGCAATCAGAAGAAGAAGAAAATACAGTAATGGACTCAAACATCCCAGAGCAAACAAACAAAGAACACCACGCACGAATTAAACAATCAGAGGAAAACGAAATCTTAAGACAGCCACCAGAACAAGCACAAATAGAACACGAAGTGACACAGATGTTAGATATAGAAGAAAAATTTCAGCTAACATATATAGAATACAAAGACACAAATACAGACATTAGACCATTCTTGCATAGACCACCAAATAACCCACAAGTCGAAACAACAATAAAAACTATCAACACAATCATACACAACAAAATAAATGAAAACACAACTATGGAAGAGTTACAACTACTGGTTTATATAGGAGCACTCACTACACTAAATATACACACACTAAATATACACACTAAATATACACACTAGGCAGAGATCAGAACCAACCAACACACAGAAGAAACCCACAAAACCAGCATGGCAACACAGGCTACAGATCAAAATAGAAAAACTGAGAAAAGACATCGGACAGCTAACACAATTTATAAGAAATGAAATCTCGGAAAAAAACGAAAAAGGTTAGGTAAAATCTCACAACAAGAAGCGACAGAGCAATTAGACGAAAAGAAGCAGAAATTACAAGCATTAGCCAAACGACTCAGAAGATACAAAAAAAGTGAAAATAGAAGGAAACAAAACCAAACATTCAACACAAACCAAAAGAAATTTTACCAGACAATAGATAACACACACATTAAAATAGACAATCCACCAAACATAACAGACAAGGAACACTTCTGGAGCAACATATGGTCAAACCCGGTACAACATAACAGGCATGCACGATGGATACAAGCAGAAACAGACACATACAAGATGATACCACAAATGCCTGAAGTGATAATTTTGCAACATGAAGTCACCCAAGCAATTAATTCTACTCACAATTGGAAAGCCCCTGGAAATGATAAAATAGCAAATTTCTGGTTAAAGAAGTTCACCTCAACACATTCACATCTAACTAAATTATTTAACAGTTACATTGCAGACCCATACACATTCCCTGATACACTTACACACGGAATAACATATCTGAAACCTAAAGATCAAGCAGACACAGCGAACCCAGCTAAATATCGCCCCATAACATGCCTACCAACAATATACAAAATATTAACTTCAGTCATTAAACAGAAATTAATGACACATACAACACAGAACAAAATTAGAAATGAAGAACAAAAAGGCTGTTGCAAAGGAGCACGAGGATGTAAAGAGCAACTGATAATAGATGCAGAGGTCGCTACACTACGCATACATTGATTACCAAAAAGCTTTTGATAGTGTACCCCACTCATGGGTACTACAAATATTGGAAATATACAAAGTAGATCGTAAATTGATACAGTTCCTAAACATAGTAATGAAAAATTGGAAAACCACACTTAATATCCAAACAAATTCAAATAATATCACATCACAGCCAATACAGATTAAGCGTGGAATATACCAAGGAGACTCATTAAGTCCTTTCTGGTTCTGCCTTGCTCTGAACCCACTATCCAACATGCTAAATAATACAAATTATGGATACAATATTACTGGAACATACCCACACAAAATCACACATTTGCTATACATGGATGATCTAAAACTACTGGCAGCAACAAATCAACAACTCAACCAATTACTAAAGATAACAGAAGGATTCAGCAATGATATAAGTATGGCTTTTGGAACAGACAAATGTAAGAAAAATAGCATAGTCAAGGGAAAACACACTAAACAAGAAGATTACATATTGGATAACCACAGCGACTGCATAGAAGCGATGGAAAAAACGGATGCCTATAAATATCTAGGATACAGACAAAAAATAGGAATAGATAATACAAATATTAAAGAAGAACTAAAAGAAAAATATAGACAAAGACTAACAAAAATACTGAAAACAGAATTGACAGCAAGAAACAAGACAAAAGCTATAAATACTTATGCCATACCAATATTGACCTACTCATTTGGAGTAGTGAAATGGAGTAACACAGACCTAGAAGCACTCAATACACTTACACGATCACAATGCCACAAATATAGAATACATCACATACATTCAGCAACAGAAAGATTCACATTAAGCAGAAAGGAAGGAGGAAGGGGATTTATCGACATAAAAAACCTACATTATGGACAGGTAGACAATTTAAGAAAATTCTTTCTAGAACGAGCAGAAACAAGCAAAATACACAAGGCAATCACTCATATAAATACATCGGCTACACCACTGCAATTTCATAACCACTTCTACAACCCTTTAGATCACATAACATCAACAGATACGAAGAAAGTAAATTGGAAAAAGAAAACACTTCATGGCAAGCACCCGTATCATCTAACACAGCCACACATCGATCAAGACGCATCCAACACATGGCTAAGAAAAGGCAATATATACAGTGAGACAGAAGGATTCATGATTGCAATACAGGATCAAACAATAAACACCAGGTATTACAGCAAGCATATTATTAAAGATCCCAATTCCACAACGGATAAATGCAGACTTTGTAAACAACAAATAGAAACAGTAGATCACATCACAAGCGGATGTACAATACTAGCAAATACAGAAAATGTCGCAAAAATAATACATCAACAGCTTGCCTTCCAACATAAACTTTTAAAACAACACGTTCCTACATACAAGTATACACCACAAAATATACTGGAGAATGATGAATACAAATTATACTGGAACAGAACCATTATAACAGATAAAACAACGCCACATAACAAACCTGACATCATATTCACCAATAAAAAGAAGAAATTAACACAACTAATCGAAATATCCATACCCAATACAACAAATATACAAAAGAAAACAGGAGAAAAAATTGAAAAATACATCCAACTGGCTGAGGAAGTCAAAGACATGTGGCATCAGGATAAAGTTGACGTCATACCAATTATACTATCAACTACAGGAGTCATACCACACAATATCCACCAGTACATCAATGCAATACAGCTACATCCAAACATATATATACAACTACAGAAATCCGTAATTATTGATACGTGTTCAATTACCCGAAAGTTCCTAAATGCAATATAACACATACCGTACAGTTAAAAGGAAGTGACGCTTGATCAAGGTCCGCGTCACTTTCCATTTTTAACCAGACTTAACGTCTGAGAAAGTAAAGAAATAATAATAATAATAATAATAATAATAATAATAATAATAATAATAATAATAATAATAATTAATTTTTTGAGATGAAGTGAAATTACTTTTGTTAGTTTGCCAAAGTGTTTTAAATTTAGGACATTAAATGCAGTCAGAAATGATAAATAGATGGGATTTTGTGAATTATAGCATTACAAACTTATTTTATGTAAAGATAGAGAACAGAGATCGAGAGATAAGTGTGGCAAGAAGTTCATGAAATCCTTATGTGCTAGATGATGATGATGATGATGATGATGATCTAATATATTTATAGTGCCCAAAATTATAGATAGGTCAAACAGGCAGAAGTTTTAAGATTAGGTGCAAATAGTACCTTGATGACTTAGGGCTCAGAAACTCAAACAAATCTACATTTGCAGCTCACATTGCGCAAGAAAACCATTCAGTAACAAACATTGAAAGCAACATCAAAATATTAACATTTAGCAGAAAAAGGAGCCACTATGAATAAATTAGAGGAAATAGAAAATTATACACACAAAAACCACTTCCCCCTGATAATATCCTTAATGAACGAACTAAATTGGCTAACACTTCTTTCCTGAAAAATTTCCAGAACGCACTTTCTGTGCCCCAATGCAAATAATATTTGTGCACCTGTCTTCAGATAAAGTAACTAAATCTTGAAATATTGTATGCACCAACAATAATCAGTATTATTTATGGCACTAGATACTAATAAATTATAATATATTATCATCAATGTTCAAATAGCACATAATTATATAAAATAAGTTTATAATGCTATAATTCACAAAATCCCATCTATTTATCACTTCTGTTTGCATTTAATGCCCTAAATTTAATGTAAAGCACTTTGGCAGTCTCGCTTCATCTCAAAAAGAAAAAGAGAAGTTACTGTATCTTTGTATAATTGCATTGCAGCATCTTTGGCACTCATATACGTTGTAAAGTGTGTATTTGTATTCGTACATTATAAATCAAAACATTTGGTGCACGCTCCCTGCAGGTCTGGGGGGTAAGAATAGGCCTGAGTATTCCTGCCTGTTGTAAGAGGCGACTAAAGGGAGTCTCACACCTTTCAACCTTTATGTGATGGTCCCCTGTAGGGTTTGACCTCCATTTTTCAAAATTTTCCTGAAGAGTGAGCCAAATGGGGAAGGGCACCTTACATGGTACATCGTGTCCATCGTGCATTGAGATCTTTAGCCCACTTTCTCGTTGTCGCATTGCAGTCCCGCCCATTCTCCATCTCTTGGGCAATTGGGCAAGGACACATTCCTGGGTACATTTTCCACTGTGCACTATGCATTGTCACTTTCTGTGCTGACAGTGACCATGGACTTCTTTATGTCTCATATCCAGCACGGTAGCCAGTCCATTGTGGTGGGGCCGCCATGTACTCTGTTGGTTGTAGCCCCCCTGACAACACAGGGGTCTCTCTGCTGATGCCTGCACTGTTGACTCACCATGTATGCGAAGGAGTAGATGCCCCTGACACTTGGGGCATTGGGACTCCCGGCGATGGCCATCCAGCCAGGTGGCCTCTGCTGCGGCCGGGTGGTGCCCTTGGGTCCCCCCTGTTCGGAGCGGGTGGCATCAGGACGCATGACGTGCCAGGAAGTGTAGTACATCATCTCTTGCTGGTGGTCCACCGCCAGCAGTCTCTAAGCAGGCAAAGTGTAACTTCAATGCTAATAAATATGACCCCAAGTTGTTCACTTCCCTGGCCACACCATGGGAGGAATGCCCGGCTAAGGATGGTAGTGAAGCTTATTCATCCCTGTACCTCGTATGTGCAAGAGTTGACGGTGAATCTTTCTTCTCCATGAAGTCTCAGTTTTTTGTGGAGCGTTTGGAGGACAAGTTTGGGGAGGCGGAGGGCTTGTCCAAAATATCGCTCTGGGTCAGTTTTGATGAAACAGCATCCTCTGCGCAGTCATGGGCATTGCTTGCTTGTGGCAGGGTGGGGGGGTGTCTATTACTATCACGCCTCATAAGAGCTTAAATATGGTCCAGAGTATTATATTCCACAGGGACCTTCTTTTGCGGTCTGACGGCGAGGTGTTAATTTCGTCCGGCATGTCCATCGGCGTCCGAAGGATAACCAGGTTGCCGCTGTTGCCTTCATCGTGGCCTTTGAGGGTGACACATTGACCGAGAAGTCAAGGTAATGGTCTACCACTGTGACGTCAAGCCATATATCCTTCCCCCGCTGCTGTGCTTTAACTGCTGGAAGTTCGGCCATATGTCTTCCCGCTGTACTTCCAGCCCCACCTGTCGAGATCGTGTACGTCCATCACATCCCAATACTCCATGCACCTCGCATTCTATCTGTGTCAGCTGCAGAGAGCAGCTCGCCAGACTGCAGGATTTTACAGAAGGAGAGGAAAATCATGGACTATATGACCTTGGACCGACTGACCTACACTGAGACTAAGAGGAAATTTGAGCGTCTACATCCTGTGGCTATGACCACCTGTTATCCCCCTGTTACGAGAACAGTTGTCGCTCCATCAGTTCCTCGAATTCCTGTCACCTGTCGGAACTGGAAGACTACACCTGCCCCCTTGATAGTGGGGAGGGGGGCACTCCCCTCCCTGTCGCTCTCGCACTACCTACTTCACGAGCAACAGCCCCCCTGACCATCAAGGATTTCAGCCCCCACTTCTCAGCCAGAGAAGCGTAAGGCTTCTTCGGCTCCTCTAGCTAGGAACAAGTCCCTTGGGTCACTTTCTTCCCAGGTTTCTGCTAGTGGGAAAGATGACACCTGCCAGTGGCTGAAGAGCCCAAAAGCAGCTGGTCGTAGGGCTTCACACTGATCCTCAGCCCCAGAGACTGATTCTGTGAAGGCCTCCCAGCCAGGTAAACCCAAGGAGCAGTGCGAGAAATTGAAAAAGATTACCCCTAAGAGCAAGGAACTTAGGGTAGCACCCGCACACTACAACTATCTACAAGCTCTGCGTCTGATGATGGGGGGAGGGGGGGGGGGGGAGTCTGGCATCCGCTGAGGACCTGGATCTCACCGGACCCTCAGACAATGGATATAGACTGCTCAGGCAAAAAGTCTGTGGCAGCAGGTGACCCTGAGGCATAAACTGCTCATTGAACGTTCCATGCCTTCCCAGTCTCACACTGATGTCATCCTCCAGTGAAACTACGGCAGTTTTCTCCACCGCCTGGCTGAGCTACGGCAACTGTTAGGCTTTACGCGTGCTTTCTGCATTGCCCTCCAAGAAATCTGATTCATGGCAATGTGGATCCCTGCCCTCTGCGGCTATGGGGGATATTACAGGAACCGTAACGATTACAATCGAGTGTCGGGTGGAGTTTGTTTTTATGTGCTAAACTCAGTCTGTAGTGAACCTGTGCCCCTTCAAACCTCTCTTAAAGCTGTGGCTGTCAGAATACAGACAACTCGGGAAATAACTGTCTGCAATGTATATCTTCCTCCACATGATGATGGTGCAGTATCCCTGAATGTATTAGCTTCACCGATTGATCAACTCCCTAAACTTTTCCTACTTTTGGGAGATTTTAATGCCCATAACTCCTTGTGGGGTGGCACTGTGCTTACTGGCAGAGACAGAGAAGTCAAAACTTTACTGTCTCAGTTCGACCTCTCCTCTTGAAAACTAGGGCCGCCACACATTTCAGTGTAGCTCGAGGTAGCTACTCGGCCTTTGATTTATCAGTTTGCAGCCCAGGACTTCTCCCATCTATCCACTGGAGAGCCCATGACGACCTGTGTGGTAGTGACCACTTCCCCATCTTCCTGTCACTGCGCCGGCATCAGGCCCATGGGTGCTTGCCCAGATGGGCTTCAAATGCGGACTGGGAAACTTTCACCTCTGATATCACCGTTGACTCTGCCCCACACGGTAACATCGATGTGATGGTTGAGCAGGTGACTACCACAATCGTTTCTGCAGCAGAAAACGCGATCACTCACTCTTTAGGGTGCCCCCGGCGAAAGACAGTCCCTTGGTGGTCGTCGGAATTCGCTGAGGCAATTACAGAGCATTGGTGAGCTCTACAGCGACATAAGCGACACCATTCCCTTGAGCATCTGATAGCCTTTAAATGGCTCCGTGTCCGTGTACACCAGCTTATAAAACGACGGAAACAGGAGTGTTGGGAGAGGTAAGTGTCGACCGTTGGGTGCCATATGTCACCTTCCCAAGTCAGGGTGAAGATCAGACGTCTTTTTGAGTACCAGACCCCAACAGGTGTCCCTGGCATTACTGTCAATGGTGTGCTCCCCCCCCTCCCCCCCGGCCTTTGGCCTTTCACACCCACAATCGGTGGCTGGAAATGAAAATCCTCTCATTCACTACACCCTATAACACCCCATTTACGGAGTGAGAGTTCCTCAGTGCACTTGAACATTGCCCCGACAGAGCTCCAGGGCCAGATCAGATCCACAGTCAGATGATAAACATCTCTCCTCTGACTACAAGTGCCATCTCCTCGTCATCTTCAACAGGATTTGGTGTGAAGGCATCTTTCCATTGCAATTGGGGTGGAGCACCATTGTTCCAGTGCTCAAACCTAGCAAAAGCCCACTTCATGTGGATAGCTTTCAGCCCATCACCCTCACCAACATTGTTTGTAAGCTGCTGGAATGTATGGTGTGCGGCAGTTGGGTTGGGTCCTGGAATCACGTGGCCTACTGGCTCCATGTCAGGGCAGCTTCTGCCAGGGGTGCTCTACCACTGATAATCTTGTGTCCCTCGAGTCTGCCATCCGAACAGTCTTTTCCAGATGCCAACATCTTGTTGCTATCTTTGTTTATCCACGCATTGTGTACGTGACACCACCTGGGGACATCATGTGCTTGCCACGTTATATGGATGGGGTCTCAGAGATCCATTCCAGATTTTTATCCAGACTTTCCTGTCTCTCCGCACTTTGTTTTCCAAGTTGGTGCTTCCCATCCATAGTCCCTCCTCAGTATCCAGATGAATGTGGGGTCCTGCAGGAGCGGCGTCTGCAGGGAGCCATCCACAAGGTGCAGTCATGGGCTCTCATCCATGGCTTCCAGTTTTCGGCCACTAAGTCATGGATCGTGCGCTTCTGTCGGTGTCGTACTGTTCATCCAGAACCAGAATTTTACCTTCATGACGATCCACTCACTGTAGTGAAGACCCATCGATTTGTAGGACTGGTTTTCGACGCCCGATTGACTTCGCTACCTCACCTTCGTCAGCTCAAGCGGTAGTGCTGGCAGTACCTCAATGCCCTGTGCTGCCTGTGCAACACCAACTGGGTTGCAGAGTGCTCTACTCTGCTGCAGCTCTACAAAGCACTTGTTCCATCCCGCCTTGACTATGGGAGTTTCGTTTATGGTTCGCCGGCGCCCTCAACATAGTGTGTACTTGACAAAGTGTACCACTGTTCGCCTAGCGACGGGAGCTTTTAGTACGAGTCCGGTGACCAGTGTCCTGGTAGAGGCCAGAGTCCCTCCATTGCAGATCTGACGTATTCGTAGTTTTCCTGAGATTCCTAATTACGGTCTCCTTTTTCCACCTATGGCAGTTCATTTTCCAGGTCACGGCTAATGATTGCGGTTCGCTTGCCTTCTGTCTGAACTGGAATCCTTGCCTTTACCACCTCCAATCCAGGTCCATCCGCATACGCCTCCATGGTATACACCTAGACCGCAGATTCGTCTGGACCTTTCACATGACCCTAAGGACTCTGTTACCCCTGCCGCTCTCCGCTGTCACTTCCTATCGATTCTTGACGTGTTCCGTGGCTCTGAAGTGGTTTACACCAGTGGCTCAATGGCTGATGGTCATGTTGGCTTCGCCTACATCCACAGAGGCCGTTTTGAGCAGCATTCCTTGCCCAATGGCTGCAAGGTATTCACTGCAGAGCTGGTGGCCATCTCTTGTGCACTTCAGTATATCCGCTTATGCCCTGGGGAATCGTTTCTTGTGTGCAGCCTACTGCCTTAAGTAGCTTACAAGCTATCAACCAGTGCTACCCTCGTCATCCTTTGGTAGTGTCCATCCAGGAATCCATCAATGCCCTGGACTTGTCCTGTCGTTCAGTGGTGTTTGTGTGGACCCCCAGGACACATCAGCATCCCAGGAACAAACTTGCTGACAGGCTGGCCAAACAGGCTACGTGGAAACCGTTTCTGGAGATGGGCATCTCTGAATCTGACATGTGTTCTGACTTACGCCGTAGGGGTTTTCGGCTTTGGGAGACTGAATAGTGTTTCAGTACACACAACAAACTGCGTGTCATTAAGGAGACTACGAGTGTGTGGAAGTCTTCCATGTGGGCCTCTCGCAGGGAATCAGTTTTTTTCTGCCAGCTCCACATTGGCCACGCAACCCCTGCACCATGAAGACCCACCTGAGTGTCGATGCGGCGTCCGGTTGACAGTGGCCCATATTCTGGTGAACTGTGCCACTTTGACTGCCCAGTGACGAAATCTTAGTTTAAAGGACTCGTTGCCGCTAATTTTATCTGACAATGCCTCATCGGCTGATTTAGTTTTTCGTTTTATTCGGGAGGATGGGTTTTATCATTTGATCTAAGTTTTAGCGCATGTCCTTTGTCGCTTTGTGTCCTCCACCTTAGTGCTTCTAGGGTGGAGGTTTTAATGTGTTGCAGAGTGGCTGGCTTCTCCTTTTTTATTCTCATAGTCAACCAGCCATGGTAATCTCCTTTGTTGTTTTAATCTTTTCATCTCGTTTCTTGCATATCTGTGGTTTTCTTGTCCCCTTTTGTTCATTTACATGTTTGTTGCCCTGCATCATTCTAGTGATTTTTCCTTTCATTTCATTTTGAGTTGTCAGTCTGATTTGTTTTATTCTCACACTTGTGGCATTGTTTTATTCGGAACAGGGACTGATGACCTCTTAGTTTGGTCCCTCTCCCCCTCCTTCAATCCAATCAACCAACCAACCAGCCATGTGGTTGTGACCAAACAAAAGTGGTTTCCAATACATTGCAACATTTGTGACTATGAAAATGCAAACACCTTTGAGAGAGAGAGAGAGAGAGAGAGAGAGAGAGAGAGAGAGAGAGAGAGAGAGAGAGAGAGAGAAGGGGGGGGGGGAGGATGGATATTTCATGTAAGCTGCATCCCAACACAAATATGTAATGCATCCATTTGCTTGTATAATTGTTTTGATGAAAGCATGAAAAAACACTCTGATGATGAATTGTGAAAAATTCAAAACCGATAATGGTACTTTATTTAGAAAGTAGTCTTGAAACCAATTTGTGGCTGGTTGCTGTACACCATCAACAATTTTAGTTCACCAGAAAACTGAACACACATTGAATTGTTGCTGGGTTGATTCCTCTTTTCATAATTTGGGAGCAGAAGTGAATAATTGCAAGAAAAAAGTTGATGATAGTGAATCACCCATATACATAATGTTTTCCCCTCAATATTAAAATACTGACTGTCTCACTATACACTTGAAAAAATTCACGAAAAGAAGTCTCAGATATGGCAAGGCAGCTCAGTTCTCCATGACTCAACACATACCTCTCATATTTGTCACTGAATTTTCTGCCTACTCCTATAGACCTCGCACTGTACAACATTCTTTTTCCAAAATTAAAATCATTACTGAAATGATGATGTTTCCATGCCATTGATTACACTGAGAGTTCATTGTGCCCCCGAAAGACATTATAAGAGAACCTTTCCAGGACTGTATGGCAAAATGGAAAAACTGCTGAGATATGATTGTGCATAGAGGCAACAAGTGAAAGACTAGGATGAAGGATTTGTAAGCTGATAAAGCCGTTAATAAAAATAAGTCATAAGAAGCAGATCCAGTGGATCTTGGATACTGTCAAGAAATTAGATTCTGTCATTGTACAGTGACTAGTCACCTTATTGTAGTATGGTCTTTGTTTTCGCAATGATATTGTTCTATTGCAGCCCACGACACACTTAACAGGCATATGAGGAGACTGGTGCAGCTCTAGATAATGCTTTGTTATTCTTTTTCCAGTAGCCATTGACAGTATACGAGCAAAGAGGAAATTAATAAGGGGTGTGCTTTAGGGTGTTCAACTGAGTTGGTGATTCCATTTTACTGCACAATACTTAAACAACTGACCCAGTCATTGTCGAGTGCTGTGAGCTGTATTGTTACGCATACTTTCCTCAGCCCATAGGCATCAGAGGATGCAGATATGGGGGGGATGTGGTCAGCACATTGCTTTCCCTGTCGTCGTCCGTTTTCATGACTGGAGTCTCTACTTCTCAGTCAAGTAGTTTCTCAATTGGCCTCACAAGGGCGAATGCACCCCACTTGCCAGGAAATACACTACTGTCAGATGGGGTTATTTCGGATGGTTTTGTCGTTATTTTGATTATAAGTTTTGTATATGTTGTTAGATTAAATTGATTGTTACGGAAGTGGTAGGGTGTAATGAATAAAATATCCCAGAACCAGAAAGCGTATGTGTAGGTATATTTATCTGAGGCAGTTAAATAAAGTGTCCCAAGTCACCCCATGGATTGGGGTGATTTCGGACACATGTTTTATTAAAATCTCTATCCGAAGTTACAGTATATAGAGGGCGAAGTTGGGCAGTTACTACCTTTTTTAATTTTACATGCTTTTTATTTGATTTTGGTGACATTTTACACATTTTAAGGTAGCCCTTTGTTACGAATAAGTGACATAGAATGATATAATGAATTTTATATATTACAGATAAGTTTTTATTTTGCAACGTTTTAAATAAATATTTTTGACAATTCTTAACTGAAATATTAGAAACAGACAGAAACAAAGTAATTTAACTAAAATGTTGAAATAATTTTTCTCACTCATCATTCTAAATTAAGTTGCAAACATGTTAAATAAACGATTGTCTTAGAGTCTAAAGTACATCTTCTTGAAAAATGAACATTCCTCTCTTCTCAACTGGTGTGAGAAGTATTCTCGAAATTTGCAATTTTTGTATTGTGTCTTCATTGGGGACATTAGGAAACACAAATATGTTCTTACTGTTCTCATGTGGGCGCAAGAATTTCACACTTACTTCCGAAGCACCAACATTTGTGGCCACTCCAACATACTGCCTTGTTTGCTCCTTGTTTCCACGTTTATATTTGTACTCTGCAACAAGAAAAGCCTCTTCTTTAAGCAGTAAAACTTCATTGGATGATATGTTGTTTTCACTTTCACTACTGCTAGAAGCACTATCACTTGTTTCAGCACTGTTTTCGTTTCCTCGAAAATCCCAGCCAGTGAATGATTTTCCAGGTTGAACACCTAGTTTGCGGTGGGAGCTACCAAGCTTATTTGGAGAATAACGAATTTCTTTGAGCATTTCTTCAAAAGTGGAAGACCATGCGTCTGCATTGCTTTGCTGGCTCTCCTCATTATCAGGCAATTTTCGTATGACATGATCTGGCTCAAAAGGGCCCATAGCACGAAATCCGTCCTTTTCCTTGGATTTTGCTGAAATCTTTGTGTCTGCTTCAGAAGAGATGGGAAGACATCCTAGGAAATGGTCCCATGAGTGTGTTTCTTCCAATCAGTTAATACAGCTCGCCACACTGCTTTCATTGGCCTGAAGAAGCTTACATCGAGCGGTTGGAGGAGGTGCATGCTATTGGGGGGAAGGACAGTGAATGAAATATTGTTCCACTCACACTCTTTAATAACACGTAAAGACACGTGACTGGATAAGTTGTCTCCAATCATGACTGTTGGCCACTTTTGCCTCTTCAGATAGGGCAAAGCGATTGTAAAGAACCAGTCTTCAAATACTGGCAGGTCAAACCATCCACTTTTGTTCCTATTGAAACGGGTTCCTTGTGGTCCACATTCTTGCCACATGTCCCATAAATGATCTGATTTGTAAAGAACGCACTGAGGAAGCAGTTTACCATCAGCACTAGCTGCTATCATTATTGAGACACTAGATTTTGATGAGTCCATCACTTTTTCAGCACGTTTACTCCGTTTCGTTATTCTCTGCTGCTTGCCTGGATCATCTGACATGTTGGTTTCATCATAGTTGATCATGTTGCTAGGTGGGAGATTTTCCAGCTTTGCCTTGATATTGGAGAAAAACATCTTGATAGACTCTTTGTCCACTTCTGCACAAGCTCGTTTAATATTTTTGCTTAAGCGAACGGAAAGATCTTCTGACTGTCGTTTGAGGAATAAATGCACCCGTTCTTCTCCTGGCAAATTATTACGAAATTTCTTCTCTTTTCAGCCAGATTTATGAAGGTAGTCTTTAACTACATATCTAATATTCAATTTAGTGAAGGGAAATCCTCAATGTGCAGCCCTCAAGATACCTTGCTTCAACGTTTCTTCTTCTTCTTCTTCTTCTTCTTCTTCTTCTACTACTACTACTACTACTACTACTACTACTTTATTTAGCACTGGCTAAAAGGAGTGTCACACTCTTCGGCCCTGTAAGTTCAGGTCCCATTTTATGGTTTGACCTGCCACTTCCCAAATTCTACAGAAGTGCGTGCCATATGGGGAAAGGACGCCTTATGTGGTGCCAAAGTTATCCATAGTACCCTTAGATTTGATCTCCTGAACCTCTTGTCATGGCTTTGCATTTCCACCTGCAATTCAACTATTTGGGCGAGGACACTTTCTGGGGTATGTCATCTTCCTCCATTGTCTCCAGTCCTCTTTTGCCCCCATGACAATATTGGCTTTCTCTGGGCCCAATATCCAGCATGGTACCCAGTCCATCATGTACCCATTTGGTGGTAGCCCCCTGACAACACAGGGATCGCACTGCTGATGCCTGAGCTGTAAACTACCCACATAATAGATGCCTGTCTTCCTGGGGCATCAGGACTTCTGGCAACGGCCATCATGCCAGTTGGACTTTGCTGTGGCTGGTTGGCGCCAGTGGGGAGAGCCCCTGATTGGAGTTGGTGGCATCAGGGCGGATGACCCGCAACGAAGCGGGCTAAGTCATTTCTTGCTGGTCACCGTACAGTGCCAGCAGTCTCTAAAGAGGGCAAGATTGAATACAATTCTGACAGGTATGACCCTAAATCGTTTCCCTCCCTCACTACACCATGGGAGGAACATAGGGCTACAGAACGGAGAGAGCCATACTCGCCTCGGTTCTTAGTCTGTAGCAGAAGTGATGGGGACACCTTTCTACCTACGAAGCCTCAGTTTTTCGTTGAAGAACGCCTTGAGGATAAGTTTAGAGAAGTGACAGCGCTGTTAAAGATGCGAAATGGCACAATCTGATTCAGTCAGCATTCCCAGCCTAATCCCGAGTTTTACTCGCCTGTGACAAGCTGGGTGATTTTTCTGTTTCTGTCACTCCCCAAAAAAGCCTCAGCATGGTCCAAGGGATCATTTTCAATCGCGATCTCCTCTTGCAGTCTGATGACGAGCTCCATGCCAGTTTAGAACAGCGAGGTGTTGATTTCATCCTGTGCTTTTACAGGAGACCCAGAAACAACTGGGTTGCTACTGGTGCCTTCATCTTGGCCTTTGAGGGTGATTCATTGCCTGAACAGGTCAAGGTGATGGTTTAACGCTGTGCTGTTAAACCATACGTCCCTCGCGGTGCTTAAAGTGCTAGAAGTTTGGGCACGTCTTCCTGCTGCACTTCCAGTGCCTCATGTCAAGTCTGTGGACATCCACTGCACCCAGATACTCCATGTGCACCTCCTTCCACTTGCATCAACTGTGGAGAGCACCACTCCCCCTGCTTGCCAGACTGCCCAGTACTTCAAAAGGAGTGGAAAATCATGGAGTACAAGACCCTGGACCGGTTGACTTACACAGAGGCTAAACGTAAATTTGAAAGATTACTCCCCATTCGGTTGATGTTAACAGGTGCTGCAGCTACGTCACCGTCGCCATCCCAAGTGCCAGTGATTCCTCACTCTGTGCCATGAACAGTGGGCCCTCTGAGCCACCAGAATACATCTGCCGCTGTGGTTGTAGGGGGCAAATCTTCCTCCATTGCTCCCAAATCACCTACTTCAGGGAGAAGCGCCCCCCCCCCCAAACGCAGGGGACATCACCCCCCCCCCTCGCCACACAAACACACACACCCTGCCGCAGGAGCAACAACCTCCTCCAGCTCCTCTCATGCAGAAGGGGTCCCTTGGGGTCCTCTCTCCCAAAGTCTCCACTAATGCCACAGTGGACACTTGCCATTGGCTCAAGGAGGCGAAAGCTGCTGGACGAAGAGCTTCACGGTCTTCCTCCATGCTTGAAGCTGCTTCGAAGAAATCTTCCCAGCAAGCCCCTAAA
Organism: Schistocerca americana; assembly: GCF_021461395.2. Taxonomy (NCBI): domain Eukaryota; kingdom Metazoa; phylum Arthropoda; class Insecta; order Orthoptera; family Acrididae; genus Schistocerca; species Schistocerca americana. The sequence continues at coordinate 977,084,131 of NC_060121.1, forward strand.
AAGAGAAGCGAGAGAGCAAGAAAACTAAGATATAGTCTGCTAAGAAGCAGGACCCTTCAGTGGCCCCAACACCACCACTCCCTACCATTTCTGCATCTAAGGATGCGGTGGAGATCTTAGTGTCCCTTGTGAACCTGGATCTCACTGATGCCTCATCCACCGTAAAAAATGGCTACAAATACTTAATCGGTGGCAGCAGGTGACCCTGTGGCATAACCTGCCTCCTTGCACGCTTCATGCCTTTCCTGCCTCACAATATCATCATCCTCCAGTGGAACTGCAGCAGTTTTTTCCACCACTTTGCTGAGCTACAGCAACTCGTAAGCTTTACGCCTGCTTTCTGCATTTCCCTCCAGGGTACCTGGTTCCCGGCAGTGTGGCCGTAGGGGATATTACAAGAGCTGCAGTGCCTATAATACAGTGTCAGGTGGTGTTTGTGTCTATGTCCTAAACTCATTATGCAGTGAACCTGTGCCACTTCACACCCCTCTTGAAGATCTGGCTGTCGGGATAAGAACGATGCAGGAAACAACTGTCTGCAATCTACATCTTCCTCCATATAGTGTAGTACCCCTGAATGCATTGGCTGCACTGATTGATCAACTTCCTGAACCTTTTCTACTTTTGGGTGGGAGATTTTAATGCTCATAACCCATTGTGGGGTGGCACCGTGCTTACTGGCCGAGGCAGAGATGTTGAAAATTTACTGTCACAACTCAACCTCTGCCTTTTAAATACAGGTGCCCCCACACATTTCAGTGTGGCACATGGCACATATTCAGCCATTGATCTCTCGGTTTGCAGTCCTGGCCTTCTCCCATCTATCCACTGGCGAGCACATGACAATCTGTGTGGTAGTGACCACTTCCCCATCTTCCTGTCACTGCCCCAGCATCAGGCCCACGGACGCCTGCCCAAATGAGCTTTAAACAAGGCAGACTGGGACGCTTTCACCTCTACTGTCACCATTGAGTCTCCCCCACATGTTAAAATCGATGTGGTGATTGAACAGGTAACTAAGATGATCGTTTCTGCGGCGGAAAAGGCGATTCGTCATTATTTAGGGTGCCCTCGGCGAAAGACAGTCCCTTGGTGGTTGCCAGTAGTCGCTGAGGCAATTATGGAACGTTGCCAAGCTCTACAGCAGTATAAGCAGCAACCTTCCCTGTAGTACCTCATAGCCTTTAAATGGCTCCGTGCCTGCGTTCGCCAGCTTATCAAAAGACGGAAACAGGAGTGTTGGGAGAGGTATGTGTTGTCCATTGGGTGCCATACATCACCTTCCCAAGTCTGGGCAAAGGTCTAATGAGTTTTTGGGTACCAGACCCCTACAGGTATTCACGGTTTTAACATAAATGGTGTATTACCTACTGACACAAACACGATTGCCAAGCACTTTGCTGAACACTATGCTCGTGTCTTCGTGTTGCAGAATTACCCTTCACCCTTTCACACCCTCAAACGGTGGAGGGAAGGGAAAGACCTCTCGTTCACTACACGCCACAGTGAACCCTATAATGCCCCTTTTGCAAAGTGGGAGCAGGAGCTCCTGATTGCCCTTGCACATTGCCCTGACACAGCTCCTGGGCCAGATCAGATCCAGAGTCAGATGATTAAACATCTCTCGTGTGACTACAAGCGCCATCTCCTCGTCATCTTCAACCGGATCTGGAGTGATGGCATCTTTCCATCGCACTGGTGGGAGAGCACCATCATATCAGTGCTCTAACCCAGCAAAAACCCACTTGCTATGGATAGCTATCGAACCATCAGCCTCACCAACTTTGTTTGTAAGCTGCTGGAACGTATGGTGTGTCGATGGTTGGGTTGGGTTGGGTCCTGGAGTCACTTGACCTACTGGCTCCGTGCCAGGGCAGCTTCTGCCTGGGTCGCTCTACCACTGATAATCTTGTGTCCCTCGAGTCTGCCATCTGAACAGCCTTTTCCAGATGCTAACACCTTGTTGCCATCTTTTTTTTATCCACACAAAGTGTAAGATACCACCTTGCGACATCATGCCCTTACCATATTATACAAGTGGAGTCTTCGAGGCCCGCTACCGATTTTTTTATCCAGAATTTCCTGTCGCTTCGACCTTTCCGTGTCCAAGTTAGTGCATCCCACAGTTCCCCTGTATCCATGAGACAGGAGTCCCACAGAGCTCTGTATTGAGTGTATTTGTGGTTTTAGTGGCAATTAACAGTCTAGCAGCAGCTGTAGGGCCATCCGTCTCACCCTCTTTGTATGCGGAGTACTACTGCATTTCGTACTGCTCCACAAACACTGGTGTTGCTGAGCAGCGTCTACAGGGAGCCATCCACAAGGCACAGTCATGGGCTCTCGCTCATGCTTCCAGTTTTCGGCTGCAAAGTTGTGTGTTATGCACTTCTGTCGGCATCGTACCATTCATCCAGAACCAGAACATTACCTTACTGACAATCCCCTCACTGTAGTAGAGACATATCGATTTTTACGACTGGATTTCAGTGTCCAATTGACTTGGCTTCCTCGCCTTTGTCAGCTTAAGCGGAAGTGCTGGCAGCACCTCCATGCCCTTCACTGCCTGAGAAATACCACTTGTGGTGCAGATCGCTCTACACTGCCTCAGCTCTACAGAGCCCTTGTTCAATCCCACCTTGACTATGGCATTCTGGTCAGTGGTTCTGCAGCGCCCTCAGCATTGTGTTTACTCGATCCAGTGCACCACTGTGGCGTTCGACTAGCGACGGGAGCTTTTAGGACGAGTCCGGTGGCCAGCATCCTGGCAGAGGCTGGAGTTCCTCCATTGCAGGTCAGGCGTGCGCAGCTGCTTGCCAGTTACATTGCACGCGTTCTCCTGCACATCCGAATTACCGATTTCTTTTCCTGTCCACAGCGGTTCGGCTCCCAAATTGGCGGCCCAGGTCAGGGCTTACAATTGCGGTTCGTATCCGATCCCTTCTGTCTGAACTGGAGTCCTTGCCTTTACCACCTATACTCGAGGTCCATTCATGTACACCTCCATGGTCCCCTCAGGGGACTCAGCATTTAGTTGCTGGGTACGGGCTTGGTGACCCCAGGGTCCCTGAACTGGGGACTGGGAAGCGCCTTCAGTCCTCAATACCATAAGTGCTGAGCGTGCTTCAAAAATCACCGTAAGGCATGACGGTGTAAAGTTGTACCGTACAGAGCCTGGGGATCTTGGCTTAACTGCCTGGGTCGCGAGGATGGTATAAACCTCTATAAAAAAAAAACTTGATCTCAAGGTGTGCTGCGCACTGAGGAGACGCACGGCTGTTGAGGTAGAACAGTTGCTAGTTGGCGACCTCTGGGGAACCTGCACCCCCCCACCCCAACCCCCCCCCCCCCCACCCCCCATCCCCGGTTGTATTAGGCTTACCCAGGCAAGCGGGGCTCTGTCTGGGTGGACATTTCTTCCCCTAGCTGCTCGTGGGACCACCATGAAACAAAATACGAATAGTGCGCAAGCACGAGTCTCTAAGGAAGGAAAGTTCAATGCTTTACAGTATGACCCCCCAATCATTCCCTTCCCTGTCCACACCAGGGGAGGAATAGCGGTCTAAATTACCTGGTGAGATGTATTCTCCTCGATTTCTGGTTTGCAGCTGAGCAGATGGGGACTCATTTCTGACCACAAAGCCTTACTTTTTTGTGGGAAATTTTGAGGACAAGTTTGGAGAAGTTGAGGGCATGTCTAAAATGAGATCTGGAGCAGTACTCATACAGACAGCATCCCCAGCACAGTCATGGGCATTGCTTGCTTCTGACAAGCACGGTGATGTTGCAGTTTCCATTATGCCTCATAAGAGCCTCAATATGGTTCGGGGACTTATTTTTCGTCGTGACCTGTTGTTGCGGTCTGACGACGAGCTCTGTGCAAATCTGGAATGCTGCGGTGTCCACTTGGTATGATGTGTCTTCAGGGGACCTAAAGTTAGTAGGGTCGCCGCCGGTGCCTTCATCTTGGCTTTCGAGGGAGACACCCTGCCCGAGAAGGTCAAGGTGATGATATATCGATGTGATGTTAAGCCTTACATCCCTCCTCCCATGCGCTGCTTTAAGTGCTGGAGGTTGGGCATATGTCATGGAGATGTGATGCCAACCCTACCCATCAGGATTGTGGACGTGCCTCCCATCCCAACGTCCCGTGTCCGCCGCCCCGTTTGTGTCAATTGCGGACAGAAACCTTCACCTTGCTCGTCAGACTGTGCGGTTTATCAAAAATAATGGAAGATTACGGAGTATAAGACCTTGGACAGGCTCAGTTACACAGAGGCTAAACGCAAGTACGACAGACATCACCCTGTACGCATTTCATCGACGTTTGCTGCAGCAGCTTCGATGTCGCCATCTCTCTCACAGGGACTCTGTTGTTCTCTGCCGGCTTCTCATTGGCCACTCTTGGGCGATCCACGCCTACTTCCTACGCTGTGGAGACCCACCTGAGTGTCGATGTGGTGTCTGGTTGACAGTGGCCCATATTCTGGTGCACTGTCCCACTTAGACTGCCCTGTGACGAAATCTTATGTTACCGGACTCGTTGCTGCTAATTTTATCTGAAAACATCTCATCGGCTGATTGTCCGAAGTTTCATTCATGAGGATGGGTTTTATCGTTTGATCTAAGTTTTAGCGCATGTCTTTCATCCCTCTGTGTCCTCCACCCTAGTGCTTTTAGGATGGAGGTTTTAATGTGTTGCAGAGTGGCTGGCTTCCACTTTTTATTCTCCTGGTCAGCCAGCCATGGGACTCTGTTTTGTCGTTTTAATCTCTTCTACCTGTTTCTTGTGTTTCTGTGATTTTCTTGTCCCCTTTTGTCCATTTAAGTGTTTGTTGCTCTTCCATTGTTCTTGTGGTTTTTCCTTTCTCTCTGTTTTGTGTTGTCAGTCTTGCTTTTTTTATTCTCACCCTTGTGACATTGTTTTATCCTGAACAAGGAACCGATGTCCTAGCAGTTTGGTCCCTTCCCCCCCTCTTTGAAACCAACCAACCTCTTTTTAGCAAAGGCACTCAGCTGACTGGAATGTTCACTCTGTGCAAAAAGTGGTTCTGCAAAAGCACTGCCCACCAAAAAAGTCAGTTCAGTTTCTTTTGGGTACCCCCTCATGTGTACCAATCCTTGTTTGTTTTGTAGCATGTTTCACCAAAATGTGTACATGCAGTAACTACCACCCTAATTTCCTGACCCAAAAACATTTGACAGAGCAAAATTATATATCCTTCTGTCCACAAGCCCTTGAGTCATATAATCTTTCATTTAGTGAATTGGAGTTCCACAGCACTTTAACAGTGTGTTGAAACACAGCTGTTGGACCCATTAAAATTCACAATAAATAGCTTAAAGGCTGTGGCCATGTCCTCTGGGTGTTTGTCATATTTGGCAGGAAGGAGAGTTTCATCATCAGTGGCCATGGGGTATTATTATTTCTGTCCTGGAACGGGGAAAATACCCTCAAATTTTAAGTAATAACTTTTAAGCGACTTTGTGCTAGGCTTGCTATCTAATCAAATGCAGTAAGAAGGAATGGTGGAAGTGTTGTCTCCTCCCTTGGGATGTACACCACTTCATCTCAGGTGTAGGCTAAGCTCCGTGTCCTAATGGGCCACCAGCGTTAAACAGGTGTTCCAGGGCTTTTCCTACAGTGTGTTCCCTTGTACTGATTCGTTGGTTCTTGCAGTACTCCTTGCGGCCCACTTTGCGACAGCATTGGCGACCTCTTCCTGTCTGGCTACCTTTCTACTAGGAAAGCAACAAGTTGGTGGCATACCCTTATGTTTCTTTCCTCACTATTCTGAATCATATAATAAATTCTTCACTAACTGAGAACTACTCCAGGCTGTTGCCTCATTCCACAACAGAGCCCCAACCCCTGATTAGATTCACAACCAGATGATCCAACACCCGAATGCTCCCCACAGGCAACATCTCCTCAGGTTCTACAAGCATATTTGGCTCAAAGTTGTCTTGCCCTCGCAATGGCAAGATAGCATAGTTGTCCCAGTCCTTAAGCCAGATAAGAACCCAGTGGCTCTAGATAGGTACTGGCCAATTAGCCTGTGACCAGCGTACTCTGTAAGCTGCTTGAAAGGGTGCTTGCCCACAGATTGTACTGCATTCTCGAATCTCAGGGCTTTTTGTCTGCCTACCGGTGTGGTTTCCGGGACAGACAGTTAAAAAGGTTTTCCTAAACCCCTCGACGTTGTAGCACAGTCCCATATCTTAGACGCTGTTTTGTTAAAAAGCTGACTTGTCTGCCCCATATTCATCACATTAAGACTGGCTGCATGCGGAAACTTAACATGTTCTGCTTCCTGGCCCGCATATCTTAGGGTGCAGATCATGCTACTCGTCACCGAATTTACGAGACTGATTTCATCCCAAGTGACTATGGTTGCCAGGTTTATGGCTTGGCAGCTCCTCCTACTTTGAAATTGTTAGATCCAGTCCACCATTGTGGTGTGCATCTGGCCACTGGTGCCTTTTTGACTAGTCCCATAGACAGTCTCCTTGCTGAAGTGAGGTCTTCCCTCTTCAGATTAGACAGCTCTCGGTCTCTTATGCAATCACCATTCAACACATCCCTGATCATCCCACATATTTAATTCTGTTTACACATGAGGGATATCTTCCTCGGCCTAGGGTGGGATCACCAGTTGGAATGCACCTCACTTCCCTCTGCCAAGATCTCCATTTCTCCTCCCTGCCCCGTGCTCCTTGTGTTTTCTCGTGCACTTCTCCTTGGATGGTGCCCAGGCCACAGATCAGGACTGTTCTTTTACAAAGTCCTAAAGTCTTGGTCATTCCCATGACTAGTGGCGTCTGTTATTGTGTGTTCTGCCAGTATGGAATACCATTTGCTGTTGAAACAAGTAGTGTGTGTATGGCAGAGCTTGATAGCTGTTAACAGATCCCTCCATTTTGTTAAACAGACTTCCCTTGACTGTGTTTAATATGTAGGGACTCAATGAGCATTTTCCAGACAATTGACTGATGTTATTCTTGCCACCGTTCCGTCTCCATTATTCTCTCACTGACCTTCATCGTGCAACCTGCTCCATTGTCTTTCTCTGGATCCCAAGTCATGCGGTTATGTCTGGGAATGAATTGTCAGACCTATTGGCGAGAGGAGCCCTTACTTGCTCTGTGTTAGCTTTGCTGACGCCAGGTGCAGATTTGCAGGCGCACGTAAGATTTTTGCTCTCTAGGAAATGGCAGAACATCTGTTGGGCTACTGCTTCATCTAACAAACTCTGTACAATCAAGAAGACTACTGCGGCATGGTGCTCTTCCTTCCAATTCTCTCGGTTGGAATCCACGGTCCTGTAATGTCTCCTTATCAGTCAACCTGGTTAACTCATAGTTCTCATTTGTGTAATGAGGTCCCCCTATGTTGTGGTTGTGGAGCCTTATAGACAGTCGCTCATACCTTGGTAGTGGAATGCCTTCTCCTTTTGGTCCTCCGCACTAACAGTGGACTCATCTCCTGTAATACTGGCAAATGATTGATGGATGGTTGAACTATTTGAGTTTTCTCCATGAAAGCCATTCTTATTCTCAGTTATAAGGTTTCAATCTACCTCCTGAGTTGGGCCAGGATGGTTGTGAATGGAAATCTCCCACTGTGAATTAGGTCTGGGGGATCCTCAAGCCTACCTTCTTCAAAGGCTACTGTTTCATCCCTCTTGTGCTCTATTTTAACCACTTCTATATTCAGTTCATTTCCTTTCTGCCACAACCAATTTTCTATTCTGGGTACCGCACTTTGTTGGATAGTGGTCGCTCTTGATTAATGGATCAGGGGTAGATGTTTCCTGTCTTATACAGAACCCCGGGGATCCCCACCTGCTGTCTTTCCTATCTCTTTCATCTTGCTTTTATTATATGTGGTACAAAAGGTGTCCTCCACCCACACACCCAACCAACCAACCAACCAACCATTGATCGATCTCTGTAACGTATTCCCTGTATGAGTTCCAACTACTGTGTTGATGCCTGGAAGCCATGGGACATTTGTGGCACTTTCAAAGTGGCTTTTGGGCACTTTGGTCCGCCATAGACCAACTGATTCATTTGGAATGTGTAGTGTGCAGAACTTCCCCGCATCACCAACACCGTCTCACTGTGTTCAATGACCTGCAGAAGATGCCCAGTACTACCTGATGCCATCGTACCCTGTCAAAACAACACGATTAGGGCTCTGGTGTTGCTTACCCTTTTTTATCTGGAAGTTCCTATCCCTTTGACTGGTCTGGGTCCGGATTAGTCCAGCCCTCAGCAACCAATATGTACAGGAAACTGTGGTCGCTCAGGGGTCTGTTTTGAGCATAACCTTCTTTGCCATCACAGTCAATGGTATGAGATCTGGTGCAGTTGTAAAACTCCATGGTGCAGTATTACTGACTCTGGACAGTGCATCCTCACCCACAACTTTACCATGGCAACCAGTTACTTCACGTCATCAAAATTTTCAAATTTTTAGCTATTTTATTTGACAGTAAGTAGATATTGTTACCACAAGTATGCCAGCTCAAGGGAAATTGTAAGAGGAAACTTAATACTCTCAGATTTCTCAGCAGCAAATTTTTTTTCTGTGGTTCTACAAAGCTTTGATCATTTATCATGGGGACTACAGATGCACTGCTTTCTGGTTGGCAGCACCATCGGTCTTGAGCATTTTAATTCGCATCCACCCCAGTTGTGCGCAGTTGGCAACTGTGGTATGTACCCAGTCCTATGATTTGGATGGATCTCTTTTTTGGCCCTAAGGAAAATGCTAACTCCACCAGTCTCGGATGCCTATTCCACTCAGTTCTCCATGACTACCACAATTTGACATGGGTCTACACATATGGTTTGAGAACCAACAATAGGTTTGGTTATGCTTTTTCAGCCACAAGAGAAAAAACAGGCTTCGTAATACATTAAATTTCTCACAACAAAGAACTTCGTGATTTGTAGAAACTCAGAGCTGCTCGCAAGGTATATCTCAATGCCACTCCAGAAATGTTTTGGTCACTAACATCCAAGATCTAGTACTAGACGTCCAGCCCCAGAACCATCGTAACACTCATCTGGACATTGAGCCACATGGGTATTCCAGGAAATGGATGACATATGAATGCAACTGTGACATCAAACTCGGAAAATGTGGGATATGGAAGGGGAGATTTGTAACCTGATTTGATGCGTCCCTTAATATTTGCATGCTGATTTTGAACAGATAAATGGAAAAAAGCCATTGAGCTTCTTTTTAAGATGAACTAACTGCTGTCTCAAGCTGAAGCGAAAACAGCCATGTGTGATTTATTGGGATACTCAAGATCTACATGCCTTTCCTGATCTGCACTAATTCTATCCCTCCAGCTGGTATAACATATTACATACTCAGTCTTTGAAGGACAAGGAAGAAGTTGATTCAGCTGTAAATAATCATGCAACATGTCTGGTGAAAACAAACTATATTGTGGAGACACTCTGTCCTTGAGTTAAGTTGGTGTACTTAAGTAACATTTTTAAATCAGAGACAAATGTGCCATGCAACAGAATTCAGAGCCTGCACTAGAGCCACTAATTTCAAGCAATCTTCATCTCATGTAAAGTGGACTAGTGATGGCAGTGAAATATCAAATAAAATATACCACTGCCAAGTGGGACTTTATAAACAAAATGCCAGGATAGTTCTGATGCTGGTTATCACTGGAACCCACAATATTCTCCACTAGCATAAAAATTAAAAAACACATTTGCAACCAGAAAGCCATCTGTGATTACCGGCCACAACACTGTGCATGTACACAGTAAGTGGATAAGCATCATCCTACTGTCCTGTACCAATGTGACAGATGACATAATAGCTTGACATTAGCTTTGCTCATCTGATCTAACTATGTGCAAATCTGTAGTTATTGTCACCATCTAAAGCATAACTTTTAAACACAGATAAGTCACTTCTTACATGACTGTTCATATTTATATGATGCAAACAGCAGATGAACTACAAAAAAGGTTCTTGTGTCACTGAGGTTGGGCTGCCATCAGCTACAGGTCTATTCTCAGTCAACACTCATCATAATCTGCCCAGACCAAGGGACTATGATCTCTATTTATAACTTTTTAGCAGACTGTGGTGTCTGCCACACTACTGTTCCTAACATACACACTTTTGATGCAGCACATTTGTTCTTCATGCTTAAACTCTCTTGTAACGCTTCTTTTAATAATTTTGTGATTGCTCTGTCCACTGCAAAACATACCTTTTCGACATAACTACTTTTCTTCTCCCATGTTTCAGGGCCAAGGATGAGTCCATTTGACGGTTGGTACATCTTATCTTCCCACTAAAATTGCATCTTACTTACTACTGTTTGCCACAGAAGTATTCTGTGCCAGGTTTCCAGTATTCTCCAAATGCTTCCCTTTTGCCCCACTAAGACCCCACACCTAGACGACTTGTATCTTTCTCGTGTGCGCTACGCCCACAAGCGTGGCAATTGGCAATCGTGGAATATGCATCACCCTGAATTCTGAAGTGCTACTAAAGTAAAATTTGTGTAACTTTCTAAGTTAAACAATGCACGTATTATTACTGTGCGTAGTAGATTACATTGTCATTCAAAAATGAATGTGGTCGTTGAAATAGCATATAGCTGCCCTGTTTCACCTCACCTCCATGGATATTAAAACTTCACGTGGTTTGGCAATTAATATATAAACCACAACTTTTAGTAAAAAGAGATGTCTTCACGGCAACCCCAAAAACCTTATTGTTAGAGTAACTCTTTCAACCTGCTTTTACGTTTTGTCTTATTTCTAAATTTTCAATTATTCTAGATTTTAATGGGCCGTATTAAATCATACTTACCCTGTTACTGTAACCTGAGACACTCGAATAGGGAGCAGAAGCTTTAAGTACTGGTGACAAACAGAAAACAAATCCGATACACAACTTTCAAACACTACACACTTAATTGCAACGACAACAATGTAACAGCAGGAACTACTACTACTAGTACTAGTACTACACTTATGCTCATAAATTAAGGATAATGCTGATACATGGTGAAACAACGCTCTGGTGGGCAGTTAGCGGGTTTAAATCATGTCAGGGTATGACCATCCGGTGCATATGACCGGCAGTCATTGCACGGAGGCGCTGGCAGCAGTCCACATACGCAGAGGTGTGTTGGTGCATGTCAGAGTACGGTGCAGTGAATAAGTGTGCAGATGTGATAATGGTGACTTTGTGTTGAAAATGGTTCAAAGAACACATATTGATGACATTATCAGGGGTAGAATACTAGGGCGACTGGAGGCTGGTCAAACACAGCAGGTCGTAGCACAGGCCCTCTGTGTGCCACAAAGTGTGATCTCAAGATTATGGCAACGATTCCAAAAGACAGGAAATGTGTCCAGGCACTACAGTATGGGACGTCCACAGTGTACAACACCACAAGAAGACCGATATCTCGCCAGCAGTGCCCGCAGACAGCTACGGAGTACTGCAGGTAGCCTTGCTTTGGACCTTACAGCGGCCACTGGAACAGTTGTCTCCAGACAAACAGTCTACAGATGACTGAACAGACATGGTTTATTTGCCCGGAGACCTGCAAGATGCATTCCACTGACCCCTGGTCACAGGAGAGCCCGTAAAGCCTGGTGTCAAGAACACAGTACATGATCATTGGAACAGTGGTGCCAGGTTATGTTCATGGAAGAGTCCAGGTATAGTCTGAACAATGATTGTCGCCGGGTTTTCATTTGGCGTGAACCAGGAACCAGATACCAACCCCTTACTGTCCTTGAAATGGACCTGTATGGACGTCGTGGTTTGATGGTGTAGGGTGGGATTATGATTGGTGCATGTACACCCCTGCATGTCTTTGACAGAGGAACTGTAACAGGTCAGGTGCATCGGGGAAGTCATTTTGCACCAGTATGTCTGCCTTTTCAGGGGTGCAGTGGGTCCCACCTTCCTCCTGATGGATGATAACGCATGGCCCCACCGAGCTTCCATCGTGGAGGAGTACCTTAAAACAGAAGACATCAGGCGAATGGAGTGGCCTGCCTGTTCTCCAGACCTAAACCCCATCGAGCACGTCTGGGATGCTCTCGGTCGACGTATCGCTGCACGTCTTCAGACCCCTACGACACTTCAGGAGCTCCGACAGGCACTGGTGCATGAATGGGAGGCTATACCCCAGCAGCTGCTCGACCACCTCATTCAGAGTATGCCAACCCGTTGTGTGTTCTGTGTACGTGTGCATGGTGATCATATCCCATATTGTGTCGGGGTACATGCACAGGGAACAGTGGCGTTTTGTAGCACGTGTTTTAGGACGGTTTTCTCAACTTACCACTAATACGGTGGACTTAGATTTGTGTCGTGTGTGTTCCCTATGTGCCTATACTATTAGCATCAGTTTTGTGTAATGCCACGTTGTGTGGCACCACATTCTGCAATTATCCTTAATTTATGAGCATGAGAGTAGTAGTAGTAGTAGTAGTAGTAGTAGTACTATATTTTCCTCACTTCACCATTAATATCACTTTTCAAGATGCTTTCACACTTGAAACTCATTCACATCACCTGTTCTGTTGTCTGTAGCAATGATCGTTGTATTTAGAGACAGTTGTGGAGTATCTACTGGCTCTTCATCCGTGTTTCTTCTTTCTGTGAGAGTTTCGTTTTCTAAAGCGCCTGGAAATTTTACGTCAGTATATAAAACCATAAACATTCAAAGGATTGATGAGTTTTTCAGTGCCGAGGAAGAATATACTGTCACTTACACTTAACATGGAAAAAGTGTATTTTCACCCGGGAGAAAGTGGTTTTTTTTTTTAACTGGGAAATCCAGGAAAAATCCGGGAATTTTTTTTCCTTGTTGATGTATACACCCTGTTTTTACAATATTCTTAAAAATGGCTGTAAATATAACCCATTAGATCTGAGTATTTCAGAAATCTGATTTAATATTTTGAATTAACCCATATTGCACCTTCCAGGTTTAGGCAAATCAATTAAAGAAAATTCATTCATTTCATTCAAGTGATCAGGCCCAGTGGACCGCACTCCACCACAGCTAGAGCTCTCCATCTGTCTCCAGTTTTCGGTGACTCCCAGCTGCAATAAGTCTTCCCTCACTCCATCGATCCACCTCTTCGTAGATCTTACCATTGGTCTGCTGCCTGACGGGATCCAGTCCATTGCTTTTTTGGGCCACCTTATTGCCTTCATTCTAACTACATGTCCAGCCCATTGCAGTCTTTTACTTATCATCACTCCCAAGATGTTAGGCTTCTTGTACAGCTCTTCTAATTCTGTGTTATGGCGCCTTCTCCATTCTCCAGTAGTCTGATTTTGGACTGCTCCAAATATTTTCCTGAGGACCTTCTTTCCAAATGTAAGCACTCGGTTAAGGTCTTGTTTTAGAGTGCTCCAGGTTTGAGAAGCATAAAGTACTACTGGCATTATTAATGTCATACAACCATAGCTTTAGTTGTTGAGACACACTTGTACATATTAATATAGGGTCTAGAAAGTGATAGCATCTGTTTTCTGCCTGCAGTCGTGCTTTTATCTCTGCTTCAGTTGATGTTACTTCTGTAAAAATTGATCAAAGATATTTGAACTCTTTGACATGTTTATACCTGGTGTGGTTCACAATTAAATCTTGAGAGAGTTTTGGGTCTTTCTTGTTATGGTCGTATACTCGGTCGTTTCAGATCTAATTTGTAGACCGATCTTAGCTGCCAATAACTCCAAGGTCCTTATACTTCTTTTCAGATCTTGTTGTGTCCATGCTAATAGTGCAATGTCATCTGCACAGGCCAGATATGTAATGTGTTCATTGCCAGTTTGAATGCCCTGGAAGTTTTCTGTGTTGAAATCCCGCATTACCTTCTAAAGTGCCAGGTTGAAGAGGACAGGTGGTAGCCCATCTCCTTGGCATAATCCTGTTAAAACTTTGAAGCTTCCTGTCATGATATTACCTACCTTAACCTTAAGTTTTGTTATTTAGGCATACCTCTACCAGATTGACTTATTTCTTTGGCGTACCAAACTCTGTCATAGTTCTAATTAGGCTAGGTCCATGTATACTGTCGTAAGCCTTCTTGAAGTCTACAAGTAGGAGATGTATGTCTCAGCCATATTCGTACATTTTTTCACAGACCTGCTTTAGGACAAAAATCTGGTCCGTGGTTGATTGTCAGGCTTGAAAACCTCCTTGGTAGTCTCCAATTATGTCTGTTGCTAGAGGTTTTATTCATTCTAATAGGCAGTTTGAGAAGATCTTAAAACAGATATTCAGTAGCTCTATGCCCCCATAGCTGTCACATACTGATTTGTCTTTCTTTTTATATTTGGGGGATATCACAGCTACCTTCCATTCCTCTGGTATTTCATGTTCAATTAAAGAAAAATAGGGGAAAAATTCAGATAGTCTCAAACTTTTGTACCATCACAAAGGGGAGTGTAATGATCAACATACTAAAAATCCTGAACAACAGAGTGTATACATGGGGATGACAGGAGACAGAGTCTTTAAATGTCAAGTATGTTTCCCAGTAAAAAATTAAACTGCATCAATTTCCTACAAAAAAGATCCTTTCTGTTTTTTCTCTAGGACTAATAGTTTCTGCATTGTAGAGATGAAAAAATTGCTGATTATTAAAAATAGTGTTTCAGTGGTATAACGTGTATGCTTCTTGTTAAAGGAAGTGAGTTAAGAACAAAGATTTAGATTAAATTTGGGTATCACATCGGGGTACAGGACATAAATTGTGCTCTGGGGATGTAACTGGGTGTAATGCGGGAGGGGAGGCGGGGGGGGGGGGGGGGGGGGGGGCTGGAGGGATAAAAGTGTGAAGAAGGTAGGATGCCACCGGATTGCTGTGATGCACTTTCCTCCTTCATGTGTCTGCAAAATGAAGAGTGTGTTGACAATTCCCCATTCTGTATACCACAGTAAATCACAAAAAGCAACTACAGGGTGTTTTTACAAAGTTGTAATGATTCTTTCACAGCAGTCGTGCACGACGGCGTTTATTTTCCACAACGTGTGTTAACACTACATGAAATACAGATGTGAATTGCTAATAATAATAGAGCAAGAAATGCGTAAGGACAGAAGCTATGTAAATTGCTACATACTGTCCTGTGCTGTTAGAGGGGAAATGGATTCTTATTCATCCTGTATGTTAGCTGTAGCATTCCTTCAGGAAAGGCAATTCCTCCCTTCCCTCCCCCATGAGGGCCGATTGCTTTTCGGTTCACGGACTGACTACACAGTTCCAGCATTTCCTGTCCAGTTCTCTCATGTGAGTAGACAAAGCACAATTTCACTAATCCAGTGTTTATATAGTGGAGTTATTTTCAGTTTATTTAGTGAGTATTTATTTGCAGTTGTTGCAGGAACTATTATAAAATTCCACAGCTGGGGCTGTCAACTGTATCAAACTGAAAAGTCTGTTGCAAGGGTAACATGATGGCAAAATGTATTCGACAATGGCTGGAACACTTTTCACAGCATGAGGGATATCAAATGCATCATATTAGCATCAGCTGTCTCATCTGAAGAGGCCTGCTCTTTAATGAAAGAACAACACCTATTCACCATAAGTCAAGCAATGCAATACAGAAGATTCTATCCATATCCGAATCCCGCTCCAGCTACTACCGGGTCTGGGTGCTGATGAGTCCTCTCCATTTGGCTCGGTCCTCCCACCACTTTTCTTCCTCCACTTGCTGCCAGGTCACACCTCTCCTTTCTACAGATATTCTCACTCCCATTTTCCACCATGTTCTTGGGCGCACTCTAGGTCTTTTCCCATCCATCTTTAGTTCTTCCATAATTTTGGGGAGTCTCTGCCCATGCATCCTCTTAACATGCCCATACCATCTTAATCTCTTTCTTTCAATTTCTTCTTCTTGTTTAAGGTCCTTTCTAATCTCTACATTCCTTACTCTGTCCATTCTTGTTTTTCCCTTAACTGCTCTGAGAAATTTCATTTCCCCTGCTTGCAGTCTGCTCCAGTCCCTTTCTGTCATTGTCCATGTTTCTCCACCATAGGTGACAATAGGGATGTAATAATTCTTATACGTAAGGAGTTTTGCTCTTTCTGAAACTTCATTATTCCAAATCAGGTGTTTTATTGTTTGGTAGAAATTGCCTACCTTCTGTAACACCCTATTAATTTCGTTGGTTATTCTTCCATCCCTAGATATTTCACTCCCTAAATAAGTGAAACTTTCTACCACTTTGAGGGGTTCTCCATTCAGGGTAATATTTCCGTTGATTCCTTGCTCTCTTCCAAATACCATTACTTCACTCTTATCTTTATTTATTTTTAATCCATACCTTTTCATTATTTCCTTCCACACATCAAGCTGTAACTGTGAATGTACCTCTTTATCACCCCGTATTACTATATCGTCTGCAAAAATCATCTTTTTGTCTTTTTCTTTTACTATATCTTTAACTGCCCTATTCATTCCCTCCATCACAACATTAAAAAGTGCAGGAGATAGAATACTTCCTTGCGTAAGTCCTTGTCTTATTTCGAAGTATTCAGAGTTCCCCAGTGGTGTTCTAATTCTACAATTGTGCCTTCTGTACATTGTCTTTATAACATTAATGTATCCATCTTCTGTATCTATCTTTTTCATTTCTTCCCAGAGTCTTTCCCTCTCAACTGAGTCATATGCCTTTTCTATGTCTATAAAAATCATTATCACCCTTTTGTTATACTCCCAACTTTTTTCCATCAGTTGACGGATAGAAAATATCAGGTTGATTGTGCTTCTTCCTTTCCAAAACCCATGCTGTTCTTCACTCAGCTCCTTTTCTATCTTTTCACTTATTCGATTTAGTAAAATTCTTTTAAAAATCTTGGCTGTATGACACATAAGGGTTATTCCTCTGTAGTTTTTACAAAGTCTTTTATTGCCTTTCTTGAAGATGGGAACAATTGTCTCCTGTTCTCCAGTCGTCAGGTATTGTACTATATCTCCACACACTTGATAGTACTCTATACAGCCACTGCATTCCCGCTGGACCTGCTGCTCTTATCATGTCCACTGATACTTCATCAGGTCCTGGAGCTTTCCCCCCATTCATCTTCTTCACAGCTTTTTCCATTTCTTCCCGTGTAATTTGTCCTAATTCTGCTTCCCAACTTCTCTCAATTTCTCCATTATTTGTTGTTTCCTCAGCATTTAACAGCTTCTAAAAATGTTCTTTCCAGAGATCTTTTATATTCCCTGGATCTTCAATAATGGTACCGTCCTCTGTTTCCGTATTTACTGATACTTCAGAAGCCTTTCTTTTATTTTTCATCATTTTATAGAACATTTTCTTATTGCTCTCCACATCTTCAAGTTTTTTTGTAAACTCTTCCCATGCCTTTTTCTTTGCTGTTTCCACTATTTCTTTGCACTTCTTCTTTTCCTCTATATATCTTTTATGGTCTTCATCATTTTTAGTTTTCCACCACTTTCTTCATGCTCCATTTTTTCTTCTAACTGCTTGGATTGTGGTATCATCCCACCAACTTGTTTGTCTTATTTTTTCCTTTCCAGATGTTCTGCCACATACTTTTTGTGCTGCTTCGACTAAAGCGTCTTTGAATAAACTCCATTCTTTTTCTACATTGCAGAAAACTTCTTTTGGAAATTTTTGTGTGATTAATTCTCTGTACTTCTCAGCGCATTCACTGTCCTTCAGTCTCCAATCCTGTATCCTCATCACTTTCTTCTGTTTTCTATTTTTCACACATTGATTCATTTTCCATTGTCCCACCAATAATCTATGGTCTCCATCTGCACTGGCACTTGGAATTACCTTCACATTTGTTACTTTCTCTCCCCATTCCCTATCTACTAGAATATAATCAATTACACTCTTGATTCTTCCATCCCAACTGTATCTAGTGATAACATGACTTTCTCTCTTCATAAACCAGCTGTTTGCTATTTTCATTCCATTCCTCTGGCACAAATCCAGGAGTCTTTCCCTGTCTTCATTTCTGCCTCCATATCCAAAACATCCCAATACTTGCTCAAATCCCTTTCTGTCTTTGCCTACCTGTGCATTAAAATCTCCCATCACTATATTAGCATGGTTTTCTAACAAATTTTCAAAGTCCATCTTCTCTTCGTCGCTACATCCCACTTGATGTGCATAAATCTGGATTACTTTTAGTGTTTCTTTTTGGCATCTCAGGTTTAAGATTATGATCCTGTCTGATATATATCTCACATTTTCAATACAGCTTTGTTCATTCTTATTCACCATCACTGCCACACCATTTCTTCCATACCTGTTATTCCCACTCCAGTACAGTTTTCCTCCTCCTCTCAAATTCTTCTCACCTTTTCCTTTTCACTTTGTTTCGCTTACTCCCAATCTATCTAACTTCCTCTCTGTTAGTACATCTGTCATTTCTTCCATTTTTCCATTGAGTTTTAATATATTAAGGGTGCCAATATTTAGGTTATTTTTTTAGTCCAGTTGGTTTCATCTTCTTGTACTGATGAATATCATCAGGTCTCCCATCATTTGCACCAGTACTGGAAGAAGCAGTGGGGTCAAATCCTGAGTGGTTCGTTCCGAGGCTCGTCTGTGTTTTGAAAGCAATATATGGAGACTTTCCTACTGGCTCGCTAGGCCTAACGCAAGAAAGGATTTTCTGTTGGGGCTGTCTCCCTTAGGCCTTCGGAGTTTCTCCTCCACCACAAGGCTGTGGTTCCCTTCTCATTTAATCCCCAGAAAGGAGGGTTACCTCATCTGCCAGCTACGCCGTTCCGAAGTCTTCCTTCTCCGCCATCGCTGCCATTAAGGTCTTCACCCGTAACCCTGGGCACGGGTTCCGTGTTATACCCCACGGGATTTGGTCCCTGCCTGAACTCAGCCATCCTAGCACTCTGGCCTACTGAAGTGTAGGATGCCCACCCCTGTGACGTGGATGCACCAGATAGGAATTACCCCAGTGCAGGAATAGGGAAGGGCACCCTACCTCCCTGGAGCCGGGTTAATGATTGTGTATGGTGCCACAATCAAAGGGCAATACAGAAGATTACTGTTCTAGGTATTAATACGTGTGACGGAGTAGGACTGATCATGTTCAAATTCAGAACAGTAATACAGAAGATTACTGTTCTAAATTTGAACGTGATCAGTCCTACTCCGTCACACATATTGATACCTACCTCGCAAAATATGCTGTGGAGGTGTGGTAAGTGGCTCCACTCACAAGAAGAGGGCGCCTACTCCTCATCGCTGAATTTGTCCAAATTTATGGTACATGTAGTGCGTGCTGAGACAAGAAAGTGCCCAAGTGGAAACTCCAGATGGCCAGGCATTTAGGAAATAAAATGAATTTTGATACAAATCTATCACCATGTGCACCTTATCAATTGTCTCTGTGACAGTGCGTTTAAGAAGAGGTGTTGGACTCAGCAGTAAGAGACGAGTCAATCAACAGAAGACATTTATTCTCTTGCACAATAGGGCTTCATCACATCAGTTAAATATCTTTTCCACAAGTCTGTTGTCAGTTTACCGGATTTTGAAGAAGTGATGATAACATTTGTATATTTTGCTGTGTATGCATGTACTGATATTTTAACCCTTGGTCCAAAAGACCCAGGACTCTCCTGTAGGCACATGTAGACATGTGGCAATAGTTTCCTGAAAGGCTCATAGCATATTGTGCTGTATAGGAAAGTGTTACTTTGTGTATCTTGAAGTTTTCCCGGCGTATTGATTGGTCCATCATATTTCGGGCTTGCAGACGGATCACGTTGACATCTTGGCACGATATTTCGGCTAACAAACATGCAGCCATCTTCAGGTGAGTACGAGACTGAAGATTACTGGTGCGCGTCTTTCTATATATACCAAAAATTGGCGCGGCGGCACCTGCGCAGTGGAGAAGGCTAATACCGCGCCCCCTATCTAATTTGGCGCGCTCTGCAGCAGAAGTGGGCCGCGCATGCGTAGTGGTGTACCTACATTTGCGCTATCTGTCGTAAAGCGCCTTCGCACAGCTGAGGCGCGGTAGTCGAAAGTATAAAATCAGTTTTCGTCTGCCGTCGCACTAGATGCAGACCAGTGTCTCTGTGAAGCTATTAAAGAAATTACAGGATCCCATGCTTTATCCATCTGAAAGCCGCCCTCTCGATTAATAAGATCTTCTGCCAATCGTATCTCCGTGGACTCCTTGATAATGGATTCCCAAAAAGATCTAGTTGTCGCTAAAATTTTTGTTCCACGATAATCCATGGAGTGTCCCGTCGAAATACAGTGTTCTGCTATGGCTGATTTGTTGGGCTGTAGTAGACGTGTGTGGCGTTCATGCTCCACGCATCTTTCCCGTACTGTGCGAGTAGTTTGGCCAATGTATGATTTGCCACATTGACAAGGGATCTTATACATACCCGCCTTCCTCAGACCCAGATCGTCCTTCACAGAGCCAAGCAAAGCCAATATTTTCGTAGGTGGTCGGAAGATCACTTTAACACACTGCTTCTTTAAAATCCTTCCTATTTTAGAGGAGAGGTTACCCACATACGGAAGGAACGCCCTGGACCTGACCACCTCTTTGTCTCCTTCTTCTTGTTTCTCTTTACATTTCTTCTTAGTTACAGCTGTGCGAATTTGGCGTGTAGAATATCCATTCTCCCTGAAGACGGATTGCAAATGTTCTAATTCTTTAGGAAGGCTGTCCTTATCAGATACCACATGTGCCCAGTGCACCAGAGTACGCAGCAAACCCATGGTTTGTGCAGGGTGGTGGCAGCTTGTCGCCTGCAAATACAGATCTGTGTGTGTGGGCTTCCGGTAGACGGAGTGCCCCAAAGATCCATCGATTTTACGATTGACAAGGACATCCAGAAACGGCAGACATCTATCCTTTTCGACCTCCATGGTAAACTGAATATTCTTGTGAATGGAATTCAGATATTTTAAGAATCCTGCCAGTTTTTGTTCTCCATGGGGCCAAACTACAAATGTGCCATCCACGTAACGCCAGAAGACTTTCGGTTTAAATTCAGCCGACTCGAATGCCTTCTCCTCAAAGTCCTCCATAAAAAGGTTTGCTACCAGAGGGGACAAAGGACTACCCATGGCAACACCGTTTACACTCCGTCGTCGTCTGCAGTTACCAGGGCAGACATGATGCAAATTATTGCTCAGCTACCTGCACCATTTTTGTTAACTGGAGACTTCAATGCCCACCATCCCCTTTGGGGCTCTCCAGCATCCTGCCCGAGGGGCTCCCAGTTAGCAGACCTTTTCAACCAGCTCAATCTTGTCTGCCTCAATACTGGCGCCCCTACTTTTCTTTCGGACACATCTCACACCTATTCCCATTTAGACCTCTCTATATGTACTACCCAACTTGCACGCCGGTTTGAGTGGTATGCACTTTCTGATACATATTCGAGCGGCCACTTCCCGTGTGTTATCCATCTCCTGCAGCATACCCCCTCTCCGTGCTCATCTAGTTGGAACATCTCCAAAGCAGACTGGGGGCTCTTCTCTTCCAGGGCGACCTTTCAGGATCAAATCTTCACAAGCTGCGATCGTCAGGTCGCACACCTCATGGAAGTCATTCTCACTGCTGCTGAATATTCCATCCCTCACTGTACTTCTTCTCCACGTCGCGTACTGGTCCCCTGGTGGACCGCGGCATGTAGAGACGCTTTACGTGCTCGTCGACGTGCTTTACGCACCTTTAAACGCCACCCTACAGTGGCGAATTGTATCAATTATAAACGATTACGTGCACAGTGTCGTCGTATTATTAAAGAAAGCCAGCTGGGCTGCTTTCACAAGCACCTTCAACAGTTTTACTCCTTGTTTTGTCTGGGGTAGCCTGCGCCGGCTATCTGGCACTAAGGTCCATTCACCAGTTTCTGGCTTGACGGTCGCGAATGACGTCCTTGTGGCCCCTGAGGATGTCTCCAATGCCTTCGGCTGCTTTTTCGCAGAGGTTTTCCTGCGGGTAAAGGTTTCCTTCTTCGTACTTACAATCGCATCTGGATTGAGGGACATGTTCCCGCATGCTGGTGCAAGTCTATTGTTGTCCCGATTCCTAAGCCGGGGAAGGACAAGCACTTGCCTTCCAGTTATCGACCCATCTCGCTTACCAGCTGTGTCTGTAAGATGATGGAGCGAATGGTTAACTCTCGTTTGGTTTGGTTGCTCGAGTCTCGACGCCTACTTACCAATGTACAATGTGGATTTCGTAGGTGCCGCTCTGCTGTTGACCATCTGGTTACCTTGTCGACCTTCATTATGAATAACTTCTTGCGGAAGCGCCCGACCGCAGTTGTGTCCTTTGATTTGGAGAAGGCTTATGACACCTGTTGGAGGGCGGGCATTCTCCGCACCATGCATACATGGGGCCTTCGCGGCCGCCTCCCTCTTTTTATTCATTCCTTTTTAATGGATCGACAGTTCAGGGTACGTGTGGGTTCTGTCCTGTAAGACACCTTTCGCCAGGAGAATGGGGTGCCACAGGGCTCAGTTTTGAGCGTCGCTCTCTTCGCCATAGCAATCAATCCAATAATGGATTGCCTCCTAGCTGATGTATCAGGCTCCCTTTTCGTGGACGATTTTACCATCTATTGCAGTGCGCAGCGTACATGTTTCCTGGAGCACTGTCTTCAGCGTTCTCTTGACCGTCTTTACTCCTGGAGTGTCGCCAATGGCTTCCGTTTTTCTGCCGAGAAGACGGTCTGTATTAACTTCTGGCGCTACAAAGTGTTTCTCCCACCGTCCTTACGACTCGGTCCCGTTGCTCTCCCATTAGTGGAGACAACAAAATTTTTAGGTCTTACATTGTACAGGAAACTTAGCTGGTCTCCAGATGTCATATTTGGCTGCCCGTTGTACCCGTTCTCTAAATTTCCTCAATGTTCTCAGTGGTATGTCATGGGGAGCGGATCGAACCATCCTATTTCGCCTATATCGGTCGATCGTCCGCTCCAAGCTGGATTATGGGAGCTTCGTATACTCCTCTGCACGGCCATCCATCTTACACCGCCTCAACTCCATACAACATCGGGGTTTACGTCTTGCGATCGGAGCGTTTTATACTAGTCCCGTCGAGAGTCTTCCTGCTGAAGCTGGTGAATTGCCACTCACCTACCGGTGCGATATACTGCTTTGTCGGTATGCCTGTCGGCTACTGTCAATGCCCGACCACCCGTTACGGAGATGATAGATAAACTCCAGTGGAAGACACTGCAGGAGAGACGCTCAGTAACTCGGTACGGGCTTTTGTCAAAGTTTCGAGAACATACATTCACCGAAGAGTCGAGCAGTATGTTGCTCCCTCCTACGTATATCTCGCGAAGAGACCATGAAAATAAAATCAGAGAGATTAGAGCCCACACAGAGGCATACCGACAGTCCTTCTTTCCACGAATAATACGAGAATGGAATAGAAGGGGGAACCGGTAGAGGTACTCAAGGTATCCTCCGCCACACACCGTCAGGTGGCTTGCGGAGTATGGATGTAGATGTAGATGTAGATGCCCCACTGAAGACTCATAAGGTACGAGCATATGGGATTGGTTTCCAAATATGTGAGTGCCTCGAAGACTTCTTAAGTAATAGAACCCGGTACGTTGTCTTCGATGGTGAGTGTTCATCGGAGGTGAGGGTATCATCTGGAGTGCCCAGGGAAGTGTGGCAGGCCCGCTGTTGTTTTCTATCTACATAAATGATCTTTTGGATAGGGTGGATAGCAATGTGCGGCTGTTTGCTGATGATGCTGTGGTGTACGAAGGTGTCGACGTTGAGTGACTGTAGGAGGATACAAGATGACTTGGACAGAATTTGTGATTGGTGTAAAGAATGGCAGCTAACTCTAAATATAGATAAATGTAAAGTAATGCAGATGAATAGGAAAAAGAATCCCGTAATGTTTGAATACTCCATTAGTAGTGTAGCGCTTGACACAGTCACGTCAATTAAATATTTGGGCGTAACATTGCAGAGCGATATGAAGTAGGAGAAGCATGTAATGGCAGTTGTAGGGAAGGCAGATAGTCGTCTTCGGTTCATTGGTAGAATTTTGGGAAGATGTGGTTCATCTGTAAAGGAGACCGCTTATAAAACACTAATACGACCTATTCTTGAGTACTGCTCAAGCGTTTGGGATGCATATCTGGTCGGATTGAGGGATGACATAGAAGCAATTCAGAGGTGGGCTGCTAGATTTGTTACTGGTAGGTTTGATCATCGCGCGAGTGTTACGGAAATGCTTCAGGAACTCGGGTGGGAGTCTCTAGAGGAAAGGAGGTGTTCTTTTCGTGAATCGCTACTGAGGCAATTTAGAGAACCAGCATTTGAGGCTGACTGCAGTACAATTTTACTGCCGCCAACTTATATTTCGCGGAAAGACCACAAAGATAAGATAAGAGAGATTAGGGCTCGTACAGAGGCATATAGGCAGTAATTTTTCCCTCCTTCTGTTTGGGAGTGGAACAGGGAGAGAAGATGCTAGTTGTGGTACGAGGTACCCTTCGCCACGCACCGTATGGTGGATTGCGGAGTATGTATGTAGATGTCTTATCGTTCCTTTTTTGATGACTCTCTCGACCGTCAATACGGGTTGTATGTCTCTGCCCTGCTACCCCCTGGAGTTCGCTTTCGTCGCCTCCTTCAACACCTTATTTTTTCACTCCCTGCAACCTTTCGAGTGGGCGAGAGCCACACGCCACCTTGGCTCCAGGCTCAGGTTCGCGTTCACCTTCACCTCAGCTCGCTTTCAAAGGAGGTTACCCCTGGTTCGGTCTACCACTCCTGTTTTGTCGAACTACGTTCGAAGTTCATTAATATGACCTTAATTTATACAGATGGCTCTAAGACCACTGACGGGGTCGGGTGTTCTTTTATTGTCGGGGCACAAAGTTTCAAATACCGGCTCCATGGCCATTGTTCGATCTTCACAGCTGAGCTCTTTGCCCTCTACCAGGCTGTTCTTTACATCTGCCGCCACCGACATTCTGCTTATGTCATCTGCTCCGATTCCCTGAGCGCCATCCAGAGCCTCAGTGATCCGTATCCGGTTCACCCTTTCGTGCACCGGATCCAACCCTCTCTTCAGCAGCTGGTGGATGACGGTTCTCCGGTTAGCTTTATGTGGGTTCCTGGCCATGTCGGTATTCCTGGGAACGAAGCTGCAGATGCCGCGGCCAAGGCTGCGGTCCTCCAGCTTCGGACAGCTTCTTGTTGTGTCCCTTCGTCAGATTGTAGCAGGGTCATTTGTCGGCGCATTTTATCGCTGTGGCATGCCGATTGGGCTGCACTTGATGTCCTCCTCCCGCCCTTCTCGGCGGGAGGAGGTCGTTTTGGCCCCGTTACGAATTGGACACTGCCGGTTCAGCCATCGCCATCTGCTGACGGCTGCACCAGCGCCGTTCTGCCCATGTGGGCAATAGCTGACGGTCCGCCACATTTTAACGTCCTGTCCGGATTTTAACACACTGCGTCTTGATCTTGGCCTGCCATGTACTCTAGATGCCATTTTAGCGGATGACCCACGAGCAGCTGCTCGCGTTCTTCGTTTTATCAACTTGACAAACCTCTCTAAGGACATTTGATTATGCTGTTGTCCAGCGCAGTCTTCAATTGTCGCTTCGATGCCTCGCTGTGGCCATTATCTTCTGGCTCCTGTTCTTTATCGACCAACGTTCCAGGCATGTTAAGATTTTCGGTTTTATCTGACATTTTTGATCTTTCCACAATATTTGCCTCCCATGTTCTCACGGTACAGTTGTTTTGTCTGCAATGATTGTGGTATTTCCCAGAATATTCGCACACTAATCTCGCAATATTCATGTTGCCTGGTCAGGAGTGAGCAGGTGAAAGAGTTACCTGGCTGGCATTGTCCCTTAACTATTGTAAATCAATAAAACTAGACATTGTGTGACGATTAAGGCAAATGTCAACGGAAAAGTTCACAACACGAAAGCTATACCAGTTCAAAGCACTGTCATAATAAATGTGCAAATAACCATGTCCAGAGCGAGTATCCACGAGAGTGAGTCCAGTATTCGCAGCACAGTATTCGGTCGGCAGCACAGTATTATTCGGTCGGCAGCACAGTATTATTCGGTCGGCAGCACAGTATTATTCGGTCGGCAGCACAGTATTATTCGGTCGGCAGCACAGTATTATTCGGTCGGCAGCACAGTATTATTCGGTCGGCAGCACAGTATTATTCGGTCGGCAGCACAGTATTATTCGGTCGGCAGCACAGTATTATTCGGTCGGCAGCACAGTATTATTCGGTCGGCAGCACAGTATGTATTGGAGCCTGAATGTATGGTGAAGGATGATCTGTTGTCCGGTAGCGGCCTTTATGTAGCTGCCCATTGTTCAGGCTGGCGTCTTTGGTGCTGGTGGTGTTTGTGCCGACAGTGCCACCGAGGTCAAATTAAACTCACTGTATACAATTATTCGTGTTTGAACCTTATGGACCATTCACAACCCCAAATTTGCAAGACAATGCACTTGATTTAAAGAGTGACGTCCCATGCTGATGTTGTGCATGTAGACATGCAAAATAACCTGTATGATGTTGCGGTTAATTGTGATGTCAGTAGTGTACGCATTGCCAAGGAGCACAAAAATGTCTGCTGCTGGGCGGAGTTGAACCCCATGATTCGTTCAATACGATTCCTTTCTCTTACCGCTGAGCCAAACACTGCTGCCTAAACACATTGTCACAGGGACAATTGATAAGTTGCACCTGGTGATAGATCCGTATCAAAATTCCTTTTATTTCCTCAACACTTGGCCATCTGAAGTTCCTACTAGGGCACTTTCGTGTCTCACCACACCCTACATGTACCATGAATTTGGACGAATTCGGCTATGATGATTTGTGGAACCACAACTAATGGTGAAGAGAGTGCAGTAACCTTGTGGTAATTCATTAATTCACCACCAAATGACTACAAAACTGTTACACAACTTAACAGTATGCTGTCAATGATAGATAACAGCAGGGTGTCACATTTACCAACCCAATTCCTGTCACCAACACTGCATAGGTCACTGACAACATCACACTGAAAAATTAAACACCTACCTTTTATTGCTTATAGGAACTTATTTTATGTAAAAGCTCACTTGACATCTGCAAATAAGTACTCACTTAATAAAGTGCAAATAAGTCCACTGTATAAATGCAAGCTCAGTGAATTTATTTTCTCTGCTTGCATAAGAGAACTGACTGAAAAGTGAGCAGTGCTTGTGGTGGGAGAGCGGTTACCTTTCCAAGAAGAATGCTACAGCTGACATACAGGATGAGTAAGAATCAATTTCCCCTCTTAACAGTGTGCAACAGTGATTTTAAGTCAAATAAATCTGGCCATATGCTTCTCTTGTGTTCATTGTTACGCCAGTTAGCAACTCATATCTTTACTTCATGTAGTGTTAATGCACTTTATGAAAAATGGACACACACACACACACACACACACACACACACACACACACACACACACACACACACACCACTGCGCCACCTCCAAGCATGTTACTGATCTATACAGAGCTGCAGAAGATTTTATATAACTTTCTAAAACACCTTTTAGTAGAGGTTTTTTGTAATGTAGTGGACTTGAAAGAAAGGAGAATCATCTGCTTGCCCTTCATTTTGCAGACTTGTAAAGGAGAGATGTGCATGAAAACAATCCAGCTATCTACCTTCTCTCTCGTGACTACTCTCTGATCCTAGCCTCCCACCTGCTACACCCTTTCCAACCCATCACTCCCCTAAACGCAGTTCATCTCTTAATAAGGCTCTATCACACTTACATGTGGTACACACATATTTATCCTATGTACTTAACCCACTTTATTCAACAATAAACATCAATTTTATGCCATTAAACCACTATTTTTAATGATCTGCAATTTTTCTGACACCTGTAACGCAGAAACTGTTAGTCATAGAGAAAAATGAACAGGGCTTTTTTTTGGGGGGGGGGATTGAGTGAAGTTTTCTTTTGTACTGGGAAACATTTTCGCTAGAAGGCATGGTCTTAGAGATTATTAAAAAAAAAAAAAAAAAAAAGTCCTCACTTTGAACTTACTTCAGTCCCTGACTGTATGTACACCAAAACTTCTGTTCTACAATGGTGCTCTTTGCTGCTCAGCTCGCTGAATTTAAAAACAAAAAAAACTGATTTTCTACTACATTAGTGTTCAAGGCAGCTTAGTCCATTACTATACATGCAAAAAGTTAACACACATACTATTAAGCACTTGTGGCTGTTAGTTTATTTTACTATACTCCATTCGGTATATTAAGCATATCTAATGTTTGTTCAATTAGATTATATTAGGTTAGATAAGATTAGTACTTTATTTATTTATTCTTTGCCCATGGACTCCAGCTGAAAATCCAGCTGAGAGTATTGGATGTGCTATACAATAGGCTATTAACATCAAACTTGATTTCATTATATATACATGAAACAAATAATTAAACAGAAATAGTCCATAAGCATACAAAGGTATTACATGTTTCACATTATATATACACACAAATCCAAACAACATACAGAAATGATAATTTTTAAAGGTATATTTCAGTAATGATATAAGATGTTGAAACACCATCTTAGTATTCACTCAAACTGTATATACCTTTCTCTGTGAGATATAGTTTCAAATGATTTTTAAAACATTTTAGGTCTGTTTCTTTTTTAATGATTTTGGGGAGTTTGTTAAAAAACCTTTTGCCTGCTTCTTCAGGGGCAGTCATAGACAGTTTTAGATTTCTGTTTATCATGTAGTAATTTTCATTTCCTCTTGTACCGTGTTTGTGTACATCTTTATTTAGGAGGTGTTTATCGCTTGACCTTACCACCATTATGCTTTGGTATATGTACAGTGAATATACTGACATAATATTATAGTGTACAAAAGCTTGCCTACAGGTCTGTCTTGGTGGTATTTTTGCAATGCATCTCACTGCCCTTTTCTGAATTGTGAATGTTCTTTTTAAGTAGCCAGCTTGTGCACTTCCCCATATATGAACTGAATAATACATTGATCTGAGGACTTTTATCATCCACAGTCTTAGCTGTTTTATGCATGATGAAGATCTGTTTGTTTATCTTTTTACACAGTGCATCTATGTGCTCCCCCCATGCCAAATGTTTGTCTATTATAGTTCCTAGAAAATTTGTGCTGGTTACTTCTTTAATAGTCTTCCCATTTATATTAACATTTATATTATAATTTTCACTATGCTTGATCTGAAATACTACATTCATTGTTTTAGACTGATTCATAAACGGGTTGTTTTGTGTTAAATATTTCTTTGCATTTTCGATATTCAGGAGTGCTTCCTTCTCAATCTCCTCCTTTGCGTCAGCTGTGCAAATAATTGTTGTGTCATCAGCATACATTATAAGTTTCTGATTTACATAGTTAGGGAAGTCATTTACGTAGAATATAAATAGTATTGGCCCAAACACAGACCCTTGCGGCACACCGTGTTTGTTTGCAATTCTGATCTGTAGTTTATATTTCCCCCACTAGTATGTCTGATTTCTGTGCATTGTTTCCTATTTGTAGTGTATGATTTAAGTATGTCATAGCATTTTCCTCTAATTCCATACTGATATAATTTCATCATTAATTTTAAGTGGTTCACAATGCCTTAGGTAGGTCCATAAAAATCCCACAAGTCTTTTGTTGCCTGTCAAGTAAATAAAGAATGTGCTCAGTTATATCTGTTGATGCTGTTTTTGTTGACTTCCCTTCTCTGAAACCATGTTGTGATGAATGCAGTATACTGTACTTTGTTATAAAACTTAAAATTCTATTCTTTATTATCATTTCGTAGATTTTAGCAAATGTTGAGATCAATGATATTGGCCTGTAATTTCCTAATTCATCCCTGTTCCCTTTCTTAAATATTGGCTTCACTTTACTTACTTTTAGTGAATCTGGAAATATACCTTCTTCTATCGCAGCATTCAGCGTGTGTGTCAATGGTTTTAATATACATTCTCTGCATTCCTTTGAGATGTGATGTGACACCATCCAAGCCAGATGAATGTTTAATTTTAAGTTGTTTTATTAGGTTTGACACTTCTGTATCTATTGTAGGTATCAAAACCATAGTATGATTTGTATGTGGGGGGGTTTAACATTTTACTTACTGCATTTGTTTTATTTTGTCTTATTAATTCGTCTGCTACAGTAATATAATATTTGTTAAAAGTACTGGCTATTTCTAGAGGGTTTGCGTTGCTTTTCCCACTCATCAGTGGGCAGATGTCGTCTGCCGATTTGTTACTTTTCCTCTCTCTCCATTAATGAACGACCATAAACCTTTTGAGTAGTTCTTTCCCTTATCTATAGACATCCTGATGAATGATGCTTTAGTTTCTCTGATAAAACTACAGTACTCTTTCTTTTTTATTTTATACAGTGTGTTGTAGGCCTCATTATTTTTTTGTTTGGAGAGGTCATAATACACTCTCAGATTATTTCTGGCATGGATTACTTCTCCAGTCGCCCAGCTTTTCTTTTTTTGTTGCTGTTTGACAAGCCTTTTACTAACAGGACATGTATCATCATAATAATAATTGAATAAAGAAAAATACTGGTTCCATTTGGTGTTTGCATCTTTAGCTGCATATATTGTTTCCCAGTTTTCTGCCTCTAACATCTTTTTTAGCATATTTATGTTATGTGGATAGTTCTGTCTTCTCATCTCTCATATCTTCTACACTGAATCACTAGTCTTTACATTTATGTCTATCATGATTGCAAAATGGTCTACTAATGTGGAGTTTATTACCTGTGTGTCACAATAGCATGTAGGAATATTTGTTATTACATGATCAAATATAGTTTCACTATGCTTTGTTACTCTGGTTGGTTTATCTATTTTTATTTTTAGATTGTATATGCACAATAAGTCTAGTAGGGTCTTAGTATTGTCTGTATTTTTACTCATGTCTATGTTCAGATTTCCTATAATGATCAAATAAGCATATGTTTTTGAGAGGTGTTGGATTATATCTTCCAGCTGTTCAAAGAAGGTTTTAATTACACCATTTGATGATTGTTACAAACCTAATACACAACATAAATTCCCAGCAATTTTAGTTTCCAGTGCTGTAGCTTCAAAGCTCAATTCTATGGTATATTTTGAATATAATAGAAGGAAACATTCCACGTGGGAAAAATATATCTAAAAACACAGATGATGTGACTTACCGAATGAAAGTGCTGGCAGGTCGATAGATACACAAACATACACACAAAATTAAAGCTTTCGCAACAAACTGTTGCCTCATCAGGAAAGAGGGAAGGAGAGGGAAAGACGAAAGGATGTGGGTTTTAAGGGAGAGGGTAAGGAGTCATTCCAATCCCAGGAGCAGAAAGACTTACCTTAGGGAGGAAAAAAGGACAGGTATATACTCTCTCTCTCTCTCTCTCTCTCTCTCTCTCTCTCTCTCTCTCTCTCTCTCTCTCGCGCGCGCGCACAAGACATTTGTAAAGGCCTTTACAAATGTCTGCTTGTGTCTGTGTATGTGCGGATGGATATGTGTGTGTGTGTGTGTGTGTGTGTGTGTGTGTGTGTGTGTGTGTGGGTGTGTGCGCGCGAGCGAGCGAGTATATACCTGTCCTTTTTTCCTTTTTTCCCCCTAAGGTAAGTCTTTCCGCTCCTGGGATTGGAATGACTCCTTACCCTCTCCCTTAAAACCCACATCCTTTCGTCTTTCCCTCTCCTTCCCTCTTTCCTGATGAGGCAACAGTTTGTTGCGAAAGCTTGAATTTTGTGTGTATGTTTGTGTTTGTTTGTGTATCTATCGACCTGCCAGCACTTTCGTTCGGTAAGTCACATCATCTGTGTTTTTAGCTATAGTATATTTTTTTATATTTATGGCTTTAGTTGATTTATAGTTAGAAAAAATGGCAACCCCACCACCTTTATAGGAAGTTCTGCAAAAACTGGCTACTTTCACATAATTCTTAAAGTTGTACATTCCTATGTGATCTTCTTTTAGCCCATGTTCTGCAACTACTAGAATGTTTGGCCTATATTCCTGTAATATTACCTCTAGTTCCTCTGTTTTATTGTTTATGTATTGAACATTTTGTTGAAGTATTCTAACAGTTGGCTTTAAATGTAATAGTTCCCCTTCCTGTAATATACTAAGCACTTCACTTGTTCCCTTTGCTTCTGGTACTATGCAGTGATTTTTTTCAGTTTGTGTCATTAAACCTGGATCGTATCTTTGTCCTGTGTTTATATTCCTCTCACTATTGTCACACTGGTATTTAAGATGGACAGTTTTACTTTCATCTTTTTCCATGTTCTCTTTCTGCTTACTCGGTACCATAAAAAATCCTTACTTGGTGTAGCAGGTCTCCTAGTTCTCAGGCATCTGTCTTGATTGGAAGCTGCTTCTGCTGTTGATCTCCCAGGCCTCAGGTACCTCTTCTGTGTGGTTGCTGTTGCTGGGGGCTCCTGTGCTCTCCGACTTGGTGACTGCCCTTCTTTGTTAGCTGCTGCGGCTAATGACCCATTTATGTTTGCCTCACTTGTTCCATAGATCATGAATACGACACTTTGTAATGATGTGGAACGTGTCATAATGATGACATTATGCTATCAAATATTCATTTCAGTATTACTTATGACCTTCTGTCTTTACCTCAGTTTCTTGCTTTTTTACCTTTTACGAACTGAAAACTTTGCACAACTCTTCAACTGGTAGGCTTCCAACAGTGTTCATAGTATAATCCCTGTTTCTCTTCAATGGAATGTTAAAGGTTGCTCTATTTGGTTACTGGTAAAAAGAGAAAGCTGAATTATCATAATGACTGAAGCCGAGATGAAAATCGGCATAATCAGTTACTGTCGGCTCATTGCTGACAGTGTGGTGCATGACCGTGAGAAGAAATATCAGTAATTCAATGCCAATATTTGCTTTGAATTGTGATGATTTTTTTAAAAGGTATCAGACGTTCTAACATGAATTCAGAATAAATACAGTTCCTTTTGTTGACTGTGCGACATGCATTGAAGGCTGCAGCAATGGCATCTGATCAGTAGCATAACCATATTAGTAACATCCAATTTAACGTGAATTGCTCCATTAAGAGGCTGCAAAAACACTTAAAAAGTAGTTAGGTCAATGAATATGATAATATTAGTAAAACATTGTAACTTTCCAGCAAATATTATTAATCTAAGTAATTCAAAGAAAAAAAATGAGACCACCTTATGCTTTGGACAGAGAAAGCCAACGAAAAAGTGCTACAGGAAGCTGACAGACCGAGCAATTGGTTTTTTAACAAAATCAGAACGAAATTTCTATCATAGAGTATATACATTTCAAAGATATTTTTAACATTATCTAAGAATTTGTTAGGCTTATATCATTTCTCATATATTGTTCTATCATTATACCAGTGGTCACTGGCTGTCTATGCCATCATCTTCTGTGGGTTAGTTCTCTCTCTGTCTTATACCATAGTTCTTCCGATCCAGTTTTTCGTTTAACACACAACTTCAGGTCACTTGTTTTCTATGACCTTCTGTGTTTATGCCTGTATACATGAAAATTCATCCAAAAACAATATTTAAGCATCAAACTTACCCTGCCACCAAATATACCTTTCGTAGCAAAACCTCAAAATCAAAACTCTAATGAAAGAAAGAGGATAGAACAAGGAATAGAGTAGACCAAGGAAAAAGAGTTGTCTCTCATAGCAAGAGTTTGCACTGCACCTAACTGTGAAATTTCCAACAGCCAGGAAGCCCTCTACGCTTATTCAAATTTTAAGTAATATACCTCTTCAAATATAATAAATTCTTACCTCCAAAACGCCTTTTTGAACACAAAGTGATAGGCATTGGGTTTCTGAGAACTTTCTACCATGAAAGGACCATGTTAGACCAACAAAAACTTTTCCATTCCTACGAAACCTTGCTTGCGCTTTTTTTCATTTCTACCAACTCCAAATTGCTGGACTGAAATAGGGTAGGCCTGACCTCGTTGTCATGTCTTTTCTTCCACTGATTTGCTTTCCTTGACGTTCTCTCATTTGGTATTTTCTTTACTACTTTTGGGTCAGTATTTGCGCCACAGAGAAACTGACTCCGTTTACGGTGTTCATTGGCTTTCTGCCAAACATCACTTTGCATGGTGCGAATCATATAGTCTCTTATCAAAGGTTATTAATTACTTCTTCACATGCTTGGAACGAGAATTTTCCAGGTCATGTTTCTCCCATGATAAAACATTCTGTATGACCTGTTCAGCTCTTTCATTATCTGATCACTCGGGTTGCCTCGTGGGAAATACAGTAAAATTTTGATATGCCGAGTGTTGCTTCTTTGCAGCATTTCTTCAAATTCCTTTGCAGCAAAGTCTACTCCATAGGAACTGTTTGCACAAAATAATCCTCCTGCATCTTATCAGCCAATACTTTGGCATTTGCTCTGTGGATAGAGTAAAACTGCATGTTTAGAGAAAACATCTAATATGACAAAAGTCTAGGTGCACCTGCCTGCAGATACTGGCAATGGCCGGAACAAATCCACTGCAGATAACTGTCAAGGTGCCTGCACTCAACAGGGGCAAGGCCATGGGCCTGATGGGAAACCAGTACAATTCCACATAAAATACGCAAAAAAATTTGCCTCTCTTCTTGCAGCTGTGTTACCATAGGTCTCTGGAGGGACAAAGCATTCCAAATAATTGGGACGAAAGCACAGGGCAGTCCCTTTTTCCAGAATGGTCATTGAACAGACACACAAAATGTTGGTCTGTTGTAGAATTTTGGACTGTGTTTTATGCTTGCATTTTATGAAGTTTCCAGAGATCGAAAATCTCCTTTATACCAATCAGCATGGGTTCAGAGAACTATCATGTGGAACCCATCTCGTCCTGTTCATCCACAAGACCCAGAAAGCAATAGATAAAGGTAGACGGCTCGTTCCTTGACTTCCAGAAGTGTTAAGTAGAGTTACGCCCTACTGCCACCTAATTAACAAAGTGCAGGTGTACAGAATATCAGACCAACTGTGTGACTGGATTGAAGACTTATAGCAAACAGAATGCAATGTCATTCTCAATTGAGAGAAGTCTTCAGACATAAGTTACTTTGGGCATACAACAAGAGAGTGCTCTTTGAGGAAAAGCTACTGGAACAGTCTTTTGCGACAAACTTTCCCTGTGTGTTTATGAAAGCCTACACTTAAAATCTATTGTTGCAGAAACAGAAAATACTGCTAGTTTCTCAACAGGACTACCTTTAAAGTTTATTTTTGTCTCTGACAGCATATTCATCAGATAGATCCTTTCAGCTGTCTTGTCCCTAATTCATGCACGTGCACGGGCACGGGCATTTCATAGAAGTCTGGGAATTCTGACTTTGACCTTTCAGTATATATTTTCTTCAGTGTCATTTGTAGTTAGCTGTATGAGCTTTTCCCCAAAAATTAACAGCTTTCACTCATTTAATACTAGTTAATGCCAGTCTTATGTTGGATCACACCTCATTGATGCTTTCATAGAAAGTCCTACAGTATTCTGCTGCATCCATTTTCAACAAATTACCATAAGAATTAAAAAAAACTTATCTGTAATCCTGGTGCTGAGGAGTTTCATCTTCTTTCTGTCCTTCTGTTGTCGGAGTTCCAGGAAAAAAAAAGGAAAGTCCCGTATTATATTGTTGATTATGCTAACGTGCACGGGCACGGGCATTTCATAGAAGTCTGGGAATTCTGACTTTGACCTTTCAGTATATATTTTCTTCAGTGTCATTTGTAGTTAGCTGTATGAGCTTTTCCCCAAAAATTAACAGCTTTCACTCATTTAATACTAGTTAATGCCAGTCTTATGTTGGATCACACCTCATTGATGCTTTCATAGAAAGTCCTACAGTATTCTGCTGCATCCATTTTCAACAAATTACCATAAGAATTAAAAAAAAACTTACCTGTAATCCTGGTGCTGAGGAGTTTCATCTTCTTTCTGTCCTTCTGTTGTCGGAGTTCCAGGAAAAAAAAAGGAAAGTCCCGTATTATATTGTTGATTATGCTAACGTGCACGGGCACGGGCATTTCATAGAAGTCTGGGAATTCTGACTTTGACCTTTCAGTATATATTTTCTTCAGTGTCATTTGTAGTTAGCTGTATGAGCTTTTCCCCAAAAATTAACAGCTTTCACTCATTTAATACTAGTTAATGCCAGTCTTATGTTGGATCACACCTCGTTGATGCTTTCATAGAAAGTCCTACAGTATTCTGCTGCATCCATTTTCAACAAATTACCATAAGAATTAAAAAAAAACTTACCTGTAATCCTGGTGCTGAGGAGTTTCATCTTCTTTCTGTCCTTCTGTTGTCGGAGTTCCAGGAAAAAAAAAGGAAAGTCCCGTATTATATTGTTGTTTATGCTAATGTAACTCAGCAGCTTGTCATCAGCATACGATTTGTGTAAAATTTAATTATTAATTTTTCTGATGTTAATTTCACGTACTGACTTGCTCCATAGCCATGGATATTGGCTGCTTGATTTGGTTGTATGGAAATAACATGTGAAATAAAACAAAAAAAAAATCTCTAGCGCAAACAAAAGAATGTTGTGATTGTGATTGACTGTCGCGTCACTGAGAAGCTCGCCAATTTATATGCTGGCTTTCTAAAACAGCGCAGGTGTCAGCGGATCATAACATTGGTCTTCAATGACGTTATGATCCGCTGGCGCCTGCGCTGTTTTAGAAAGCCAGCATATAAATTGGCGAGCTTCTCAGCGCCGCGACAGTAGCACCTGAAGATGGCGGGCAGTTGTCTCGCTAAAATATTGTGCGGTTTCTACAATATTATCCAGCATAATTCCCGGGAACCTATCAAGCATAGTACGGCATGTTGTTTTCTTTTTCGTGTTTGAAGACTGGTTTGATGCATCTCTCTATGCTTTGCTGTCCTGTGCAAAACTACTGCAGCCTTTCAGTGGGCTTACCATAGTGAAGCGTTGGTGTCCCTTTGTAATCTTGCCCCAGCCCACCTGCCCCTCTTCTTGATTACCCTATTAACTATTCCGTCATGCCTCTAATTGTGTTCCATCAACGTATCACTTCTTGCAGTCAAGTTACAGACGTCTGCTGTTCGATTCAGTACCTGGTAAATCGTTATCCAATCTACACCCATTCTAATCTTCAGCATTCTTCTGTAGCACACACAAGGGTACACTGCATGTGAATACCTTCTGTTCAGAGACCCTAACACTTAAATTAATTTATATTTGATGTGAACAATTTTCTGATTTTCAGGAAATAGTTACTTGCTGTAGCAAGCGTGCATTTTGTAGTTTCAACTTCAACAATTGTCACTTATTTTGCTGGCCAAATAATAAAACTTGTGTACTAGTTGTAGAGTACAATTTCATAATCCCATTCCTTCAGTATCATCTGATGTAATTTGACTACTCAACATTACCCTTCTTACATTTGTTGATGTCTTAAACTTCTTCAAGACACTGTCTGTACCAGTGATCTATGTAGAGCTCTCTCTCTCATCTATGTACCCGTGTTGAATTGCCGTTTGTGTTGGTACGACTACAACCAACACAGCACGCTGCTTCCTGTTAGTTAAAATTCACGTGTTCAAGGCTTTTGACTGAAGAAAGAATAAACTCATACTCAAAGAAAGGTGACAGGTATGGAACTTGACCACAAGAGGAATAGATATTGTTATAATGAACAAATGATGACACTGTAACTCTCTCCCCTTAGACTAAAGCGCATTTACTGACTGGAATTCTCTGGTCAGAGAAAGCTGTTAAATATTATAATGAAAATCTTAATTTGCTCTCGCAGTCTCTTGAAATTAGACTGTATATTCACTGATGATGAGATAACGTTGTGTTATATATAACCTTTGGAGTTGGTGAAAGTTACATTTTTAACGTTGTTGCATTTAAAAATTAAAGAAAGCTTTTCTTTTACTATAAGTAACTGCATAAGAATTTCTTCATTGTATCTGAGTGTAGCTGGGCACAGTAGTGTGTGCTTTGCAATTGCCGATAACAGTAAGTGTTGGAATACCAGTGTTCTATTTTGAGTTGCACAACGAACTTCACACTGGGGCAACAGAAGTCATGATATGTTAGAAATGCTTTTGTCCAATGAAGTGCAGCAACTTGAAGTGGCATGGACTCAAAACGTCATTGGAAATCCACTGTAGAAGTAGTGAGTCATGCAGTCTCTGTAGCCATACATAATTGCAAAAATGTAGGTGCAGGATTATGTGCGGGTACTAACCTTTCAATTATGTGCCATAAATATTCCATGGGATTCATGTAGGGTGATCTGAGTGGCCAGATCATTCATTTGAATTATCCAGAATACTCTTCAAACTAGTCGTGAACAGTTTAGTATGATGACATTGCACAGTTTTATCCATAAAATTTCAGTCGTTATTTGGAAACATTAAGCCCACAATGTCTGCAAATGGAATCAAAGTAGCCAAACATAACCGTAACCATTTCCAGTCGGTGATCGGTTCAGTTGCACCAGAGGACCCAATCCATTCCATGTATATGCACTGTACACCATTATGGAGGCACAACCAGCTTGCACTGTGCCTTGTTGACAACTTGGGTCCATGACTTCACGGACTGCACCTCACTCGAACCATATCATCAGCTCTTACCAACTGGAATCGGTATTCATCTGACATGGCCAGTTTTCCAGTCATTTAGGGTCGAACCAATATGGTCACGAGCTCAGGGGAGGCACTGCAGGCAATGTTGTACTGTTAACAGAGGCACTCAGGTCGGTTGTCTGCTACCATAGCCCATTACCACCAAATATTGCTGCACTGCCCTAATGAATACATTCATCATACGTCTTCTCGCATCGACTTCTGCAGTTACTTCGTGTAGTGTTGCTAGTCTGTTAGCACTGACAACTCTACGCAAACACCAATGCTTTGGTCGTTAAGTGAAGGCTGTTGGTCGCTGTGTTGCCCGTTGTGAGAAATAATGCTTGAAATGTGGTATTCGTGGCATACTCTTGACATTGTAGATATCAGAATATTGAATTCCCTAATGATTTCCAAAATGTAATGTCCCGTACATCTAACTCCCTGTTATTTCTTTTGCATGTGATACTAACCACCATCTGTATATGTGCATAGTGCTATCCCATGACTTTTTGTCACTTCAGTGTATTTCAGCTGTCGTTTACATGGAGTGTTGTTCTGTTTTTGTCCTCCCCTTCATCCCCCATTTAATACAAGATATCAAGTTCTAATCAAAATGAGTTTCACATTGAGCAACTCACTGGACATTATACTCATGAAAGTTCAAATTTTTCAGTACAAACTTTGAGATCCAAAGATATGGGTTAAGGGATGGTCAAAGCTCATTTTAATATTAGACCCAATCAATTATGTGTAAATAAAAGATGCACCTACAGCTAAGGAGGCCTGGGAGGTTTTGGAGCAAGCTTTTGATGACAGTGGTTTTAGACAGACAAGTGTCATTACAGAGCAACCCTTATTACCAGTACTTTGGTATCATGTAAAAGTGTTGAAGATTATGTGAACAAGTTAATACCATCCACTCAAAAATTAAGAAATTTTAAATTTAATGTCTATGAAGAGTGACTTGAAACACTAATCTTGGTTGGTTTACTTGAAACTTACAAACTGATGATAATGGGAACTGAAATCTCAGGAATAAATCAGTACACACCTTATAAAAACAAAGCTGTTACAAGAAGTAATAAATCTGGTGTTGTCAGCATTCTTCACAGGAAAAAGGAATATTATAGGAAAAAAGGGAAAGTACAAAACACTGTGAAAGCCAATTAGAAGCCACAGTGCTTCAGTTGTAGCAAAAACAGTCAGATAGTGCTATGTAACAAAGAAAAGACAAGTAATTCTGAAGGCAATAACTTTTGCCACAGGTTTTACAACTTCTTCACTGCATCGGTGCACATGGAAAACAAATATGGGTGGATGTCTAATGTACAAACACACCAGTACCTACCATAACTGTTGCCACCAATACACTGCTTCATGTGTAAATT